>NC_087474.1:157953378-158579862 GCF_036417665.1 Passer domesticus | reverse complement strand
ATTAATTACCCCACTGTCTCCCATTGAAGAAAATAGATCCTTTCAAAAGTAAGAGCATTCATTATAAATAGTCTCTATGTGTGAAATATAGCAGCAAAGGTATAATTATATAATTACACTGCCTTTTTTTAGATCAATTACATTATTATATCATCCCTGAGGTGTTCAGATACTGTGGTGTGATGAATGTGGGACTGACTATTCCAGTGTATTCTGAAATAGATAATAATATATTTGTATTGCAATTTTCATACTGAAATAGTCTCTCACATAATCAAATACCCCATCTCCTGCCTGGATACTGGTATTTTGGGTGCAGATGGAAGAATGGAAATTAATCAATCCTTTAGCACTGGTTTTTTTGTGAACTGCTGGGCTTTCTCAAGCATCAGAAAAAAGCTTTTTTCTTTTCAAGATATTGTGATGAGAGAGTGTTCAAGAAGCTTCATATCATTTAAAGATGTGAAACAATTTGGAACGTGAGACCATAGTAATAAAGAATGAGCCCAGTTAATGCATAACATCATCCATAGGATCTTGGAACGGGAGAAAGGGCAGAGTCTGTCAGTAAGAAGTGCAGTTCAGTTCAGTTTACAACACTTGATCTTGGAAAAAGGAAAACAGAAGAGGATTCAAGGAGAGAAACAAATCTGGGCATTCTTGGCATGGCCTGGAGAAAGAGAGTTTAGAGAAATGTTAATTCACCAAGCAGTAGGAACAAAAAACCTTTCAGCTGTGGATCAAAGAAATAGCAAAGCTATGGAGATTTTCATTGTATCATGTTTTAAGTCATAAGGGGAAAAAAAATCCATTTTCTCAGAGAAAATCCTCAGCAATGACCATTCTGGACTGACCAAAGCTGTTTCCAGTATGCAGCATGAATACACTTCTTCTTGTTTGTTTGTTTGGGGTCTTTTGGCGTTTTTTTTTTGATTTTATTTTATAGCATAAGACTAAGGGTACCTGATGCCACTCAATTGCAGTGAGCAAGATTGTCCCACAGAATCACAGAACTTATCCTGAAAGAGACAGGAGTACAACAAATAAGAGAGAGAGAGAAGCCTATTGGACAGTTTTGCAGGGAAGCTGAGGGTTGATCAGGCTTAGTCAAGACTGTTTAAGTGCATCTGACAAGAATTATGAGCAGGATTTAATTGTTAAGTCAACATTAGGATAGAGAAAGCAGAACAGTATAAGACACCTTTCAGTTTTTGAGTATGAGGCACGGGTTTTTAGTTCTGGATTCAAAATCAGGGCAGTTTTTAAGGAAAGAATTGAATAAGCCTTTTTTGGAAGTGGAGATGAGGGCTGGATTCAAGCCCACAGAGAAACCTGTGGTGGATGTTAGGGGCGACTTTGAGCAGAACCTGGTAAAATACAGGAAATTCAATAATTCAACAATACTGTCCCATTTGTACAGCAAGGTGGTCTCCAGAGTTGCACCACCAAGTGTCATTAATGCCAACCTCTGCCACTGCTGGTGTGAACAATCAAGAATTATTTCTTTTGACTTAAACAAAATTGAAACAAAGGTCACATCCATCAGGGAAGAAATTTCCAAAGTAGATGTAGCCACTTCTTCTCAGTGGCAGCTTTAGCTGATGGCAGTATTTGACTAAATAAATATCCTGTGCACTACAATTTTCTTCTCAAGAGAGTTAGAAACTTCTATTTTCTAAATTCAGTTTTCTAAATTGAGTCAATTAAAAAGAGAGGAGAAAGACAGTAACTTTAAATATCAATAAGCTTTTGAAATACTAATATTGACAGAAGCAGAATATTGGATTTTAATGAAAACACACCAGGCAAATTTTGTATTCCAGAAAATAATTAAAAATATAACAGACATGCACAGAACTTCATGAGTGCATATGGAAATTAAATTAATGGAAAAGAGTTTCAATTCATGCAAACTAATTCCCCTCTACTGACTTTAGTGTAACTTTGCAGATTCATACCATTCCGGTTATAACATTTTTTCTGGGCATTGCAAGATTAAACCCAACAAAAACGACAAGGAAAAAGTTCTGTAAAAATAAACAGGTCCTACTCAAACCCTGTAAGTGATGAGAGCAGACCTGGGTGCTCAGGGCTTTGAGCAATGAAAATCTGCAACAGAGACTGAAAAACCACTTTGAGCATCTTGTTCCTCTGCTTGAGTGTCCTCATTGGGGAAAAAAAAAAGGTTTCTTATACCCACACAATTTTTTTTTTTTTTTTTTAATTCTGGAGCACTTGGATTTGAATTGTAAGAATATTTCAAATAAGCAACCTCAGCTCAACAAGTTTCTGAGTGCTAACTGAGCCTGAATAACTGAATAAGGACACTCCTTGTTGCTTGTAAAAAGTTTCATGACTCACTGTATTTGATTCTCTCTCCCTGAGATTCAAACTAATGTGTTTTGTTTTTTATTGCCCAGGTGCTAAGGGTGTGCATGTGGTCAGTGACTGCAGCAAAGCTGACAAGTCTGACTGTTCCAACCCTCTTAACTTTGCTGAATCTGGGTCAGAACAAATTATACAATAATTGTTTGAGAGTTTATGCAGACAAGGGAGTTTCCTGGATCATATTTACAAAGTAACATCTTCCTGTTTCCTGCCAGTACTTGTTCTCCTTGTGAGTGGTTACCACACTCACAAGGGATGTGGGTTTTTTATATCTTCATTTGTTGATAAAAACTTTTGAAAGGGAGAGGAGGATTATGACAAATAAACACCACAACATCCTAATCTTGTATAAGTTCATTACTTTTCTTTTTGAGCCTACTTACATTTATAACATCAAATTAGTATCCCAACTTGACAAATCATTTAAATGCTCTCTTGCTGTTCAAGTCCCACAGCTTGTAAGCAAATATTTACATCCTTCAAAGGCAGTGACTAGAAGAGCAAAATCCCTGTGTTATTTCTTTGAAAATAAATATATTTTATCCAGGATACTCCACACTGGCTTTAAAACTGGGAAACACAGCTTTGGATTTCATGGTGACATCATAGACACCTACACACATACACATTTTCATATTTCACTATGTGTTTTTATAAAGTTATTGCAATTTTGAATGTTTATAGTCCAGTGTCCAACATAGAAACTAATCAAAGAAATAAGAAGCTACTGAAACACCAATATGAGAGTTACCTAACATACATACATACATACATACATGAGTATATATATACATACATGAGTATAATAAACTTTCAATTTTATACTCAAGTATAAAATTTTTACTGAAGAAGATTGGTAATAATGAAAATTCAAAAGAAGTCATGAGCAAAATATCACAGGATATTTTCCAATTTCAGAGCATTAAAAAAGAGTTTAAAACTTTTATTTTTTAATTTGTTTTCCTAAATTGCTAACAATGAAATTGAATAAGATAGGTAATAATGAAATTCAGAATCAGTGGCAAGTAAAATATCATTGAGTATTTTCCACTCCCAAAGCCCAGAGGCAAGTCCATGCTCTTAGCAGGCAAAAAGGAAATTCAGCATTTAGATTTTCTGCCTGGTTTCTCCCTCCTCTGAACTACAAGATAATGGCCCTGCCACTGGGAAGGATATGGACTGGTGTGACTTCATGGCCTCATCCAATATGGAAAATCCTGTGTTCCAGACCTTTGAACATTACATTTGATGCTACAATACATAGTCCAGTAAGCTCAGGAATTAGGAAGTGCATCAGAAGAAGAAAGGTATTAAAAGGAAGTTAAGCCAGCAGGAAATTTTAAATTATTTAGCCAGTATCTTTAAGAGTGGGTTTCTGTCAGCATAATTCTGATAGGGCAGAAGAGCCGGCAGAGGCCCTCCATCCCCTCTGATAATTTTTTTACTGGAGGGGAAGAAGGCAACACTTCCACTCTCCTCTCCCTCTGTAAAGGTTTGTTTGTAGGTGAGGTTTTGAATTAAATTGACCTTTCCTTTTTCTCTGAAATCCCAGCCCATGAGGCCCCAAGCTGCCTGTTAGACACAGAGCTCTGCCTCTGCACCCCCACCTAATTCTGATTTCTCTGCTCCTGCAGGATATTCAGTCTCCAAATATCAAAGCAGGTCCAGTGGGCACCTAATCCCACGTTGATGCATCCAAACATTTGCAGTTTTTGCAGGAAGAAAGAGAAGCTTATTTCAGCTTTGCACCATTGGATGAACGGTTGGATTTGATGATCTTAGAGGTAGTTTTCAACCTTAAAGATTCTGGTTTTTCTTAGGGAAGTTTAAGGCTTGTGTTCTCACTCCTCAGCACTTCACTACCTTGATTTCACTGGAATTATGCAGATTTCAATTAGCTTAGAAACTCCTCCCTTAGAAATGACCTTTCCATGAATACTCTGCTCCTGATACAGGTACCTTGCTCTTAGAGCTTTACACTCATTGAAACACCACCCCTGAGTTTCAGTAAATAGAGTTATTTTCCTCTGCCCACACTTCTGTCTCACCACAGCATCACAAAAGACTTTTCAGCTTAATTTTTCATTTGTTCTGTATCCCTGTTTTGTCTGTGTTTGGGGCTTCTGAGAATGGCAAGGAGTAGTTCCTACATATTAAAAAAAACCCTCACATATTTAAAAAAAAACTTCAATTTCCTTGCCAGGATCTAAGAAAACTTTTTTTTTTGTGACCATGTCCTGACTCTTTCATTCTTCCACATGTTCATGATCCTGTATTCCCCAAATTGGCTTTAATCACTGCAGCAATCCAGGAAATGGTCTGTGAGGTAATAAGTTTTAAAGGTTAAAAAAGGTTAAAAGGACTGAAACAAGAAGAAATCCTGTCTCAATGCCAGCCCTGAGATTTAGGCTAGCAAACAAAGCAGAATGGGAGATTTCACATAGATTTTGTTCTAATTTTCTAGAAAACAAACATTAGGGAGACATCATAGAATTGTAGAATCACAGAATGGTTTAGGCTGGAAGAAACTGTAATTTATTGAATCACAGAATTACTCTGCCACTATCCTGGGCAGCCTGTTTTAATGCTTAATTAAAACTATATAAAGTGCCTTTCAATGAAAAAAATATTCCTAATTCCAATCTAAACCTCCCCTGGTGCAATTTAGGGCCATTTTCTCTTGTCCTGTTGATTGTTACTTGGGAGAACAGCCCGACCCCCACCTGACTACACCCTCATTTCAGGTATTTGAAGAGAGCAAGAAGGTCTCCCCTGAGCCTCTTTTTTTCCAGGACAAACACCCCCAGCTCCTTCAGCCTCTCCTCATAATTATTTTTCTCTCAATGCTATATCAGCTTCATTGCTCTTCTTTGGACATGAAGATCATCCAGTCCAACCCCACTGCTGTGAGCAGAGACAATTTCTACCACATCAGGTTGCTCCAATCCCTGTCCAATCTGACCTTGAACATTGCCAGGGATGGCTATCCACAATATCTCTGGGCAACCTGTGCCAGTGTCTTACCAACACTCACAAAAAAAAAGAGAAAAATTCTTCCTTATGACAAATTTAAAACTACTTCCTTTCATCCTAAAGCCGTTTCATCTTGGCTTTCCCTACAGAATTTGGGCCTCCAAGTGGATATCAAATTTACTGTATCTTTAATACTTAACTAAAATAACTCATTATTACTTGTTTTTGTTGTGGCAACACAGAGGAATCTCACTACTCCTTCCCAGAGAAACTGCAGCCCAAGTGTGCTGTGTGCCAATGAATGTTTAGCAATTAAAGACACTCAAACAGGGCCAGCTGAAATGAAAAACTTTGCTGTTATTATCTTAACTTCACCTGCAGAAAATTAAGTCCCACCAGAGACAAGGACAGTTCTCTGAAGTCGTTTGTACAAACCTTGAATGAGCTGGAGACTGTCCCTCCCTTGAGGACATGTCTGATACCTTAGAGCCACTTTCCCATCAGCTCCATGTTGAATATTTCCCACTTTTTTGATTTTCATCGCATCCTCATTTTCCTTGCCCAGCAGGTCTGCACAGATCCATCTGACACTCCAGTCTTTTGTTCAGCTTGACACACTGATTATCTGTGAACACCTGTAAGGAAGATGTATCTGGGGTTTTTGTGCTCCTGCCAAGAACCAGCCTGAGGGATTGGACAGTACAAGAAAACAGTCAAGGAAAATATACAAAAGTAGTCATCACAAACAAGAAAAAGTTGCTGCTTAAATCAGAACTTTGGATTGGGAAATGTAATCTGTTTAAACCCTTATTTTCTGATGGCTAAAAGAATGAGAAATAAAGCCCTTTGATCAAAGTTTTGTGTCCTTGTCATTTTCAATCAAATTTCACATTGCTTCTTAAAAAGATCATAAATGACAAAGAGGTTTGGAATGGGCCTTGGATTTGAAATTGTCTGTAATGGTATGTCTATAAATCATGTAATGAAGTTCCGTGCACACGAAGACCATAGAAAAATGCCATCATATTCTACACAACAATTTTTGGACAAATATCTTAAATTAGCTTACAAGGCTAATGAATGCTATCTCAGAGTTTAAAAAGAATAAAAGAAATAATGAAATCAAAAAGAAAAAAGGACAGGTGATGAAGGAAGACATTGAAAAGGAATTACAGAAAAGGAGATCCAGCACCTTAATTCTATAGCTAGACAGTTTGTTTTAAGGTTGTTTAGAGAAGCAGAGAGGAAAATGAGGCAGCTTTTACTGTTTTGTAGAAGTTATTGGTTAAAAATTTTCTTTCCTGGAATTGTGCACAATTTTCAAGGCTGTGAGGGGAGCTGATATTACAGACAGAGAGATAAGAAAAATATTAGTAATGACACCTCCTAAACTCTGTGTAAAATATTTCCAAAAGCAAGGGAGGTATCTAAAGAGCAACTATAGACAGAAATTAGTAATGTGACTTTATACCACCTCTCCACCCTCCACTGAGGAGTGAGGAGGGCGTTCACCTCAAGGGTGGATTAATAAATCTGGGGAGGTTTTCAGTTTCCCTCCTGCCACACACACTATTCTCCATAGAATATTTTACATATTAGAAGATAAATTCAAGGTACAGGTTAAAATGGAGTTAGAACAGTGACATTCCAGACCTCCACTCTTAAATAAAAGGGAAATTCTCTAAATATTGCCTCAGATTTGCTCTTGGTCTCAACAGCTCTGAACTCTTTTCATATGCACATCTAAGACAAGACTGCAGAGTGAAGCCATTTTCCTTTGAGTATGACAGTTTGGAGAGTGTGTTCTTTTCTCCTCAAACTTCTATCCCTGACATGTTCCTAAGATAGTCAAGGAACAAAAACTGTCCTGAAATTGGAGTAATACCAGGAATTCTGGCGAAGACTGAGGATGCACTCAGTCTAATCTCCAGGCAGAGTCAGCTGCTGGTTTTTAGAAAGTGAGTATAAGCAGAGGGCACGTGTGGAGAGAACCTTCTCTAGCAAAATTTCCCAGTTCTTTACAACTTTTTAAACAAATTTCAGAGTCTACTTTTTAATCCAAGCTGCCATCTCAGTAAATAATTACTTATTTTGTCGCTTTTTTCCGTCATAGAGCTGCAAGTATCACTCTACCTGAGGGGCCAGAGAATCTGGTTTTATGAAAATGTTCACAGAAAAAGTGAAGTTTGATGTGGGGAATCTTGTCCAGCAGAGTGGTCATCCTTTCTTTTGCCATCACAATGAGCCATTAAGGATGTCCTTTCTCCCAGAAAATTCAGAAATCACAAAAGGGCAACATAATCCAGATATTTTCTTGGTGTGTTACAGTAGGTTAAATATCTCTCTTTATTTTTTTTTTAATATTATTCCATAGAGATTTATCCATGCATTCATATTTAAATTAATTATGTTAACAGAGTCAAAGGTTAATGCTCAAAAAAGTTAACAGGTTTTACTTAAATTAAGCTGAATTAGGGTAGTATCAGGGGCTCCCAGATTAGTCTCCAATATCAGAATTTAAGCTAGAACAATCCTCAGGTGTTAAGTGCTTCTGGATGAGAAGCAAATTAACTGTGTTTTTTGCAGGCTGGGTGGGTGTTAGAATTTATATCATCATTTATGTTCCCTGACCTATTTAATGAGTTCAAGTTGTAATGAAATATATTTCTGTCCTATAATAAAAAACTGAAATTAGAGCTAGAGGTAAGGCTTGGAAGAAATAAAAGAGAGCAATGGATAGATGATGGGAAGAAAGAAATGGAACAAAAGTGGAAAAGATGGGGTTTAACTTGCTTTTGCACAATCTGATCTTTCTTCTTTTCCTTGTTGCTCATGGCTAATTCCTCTATCAATCAGCATGGTGTGTGCATTTTATTGCCCACTGCTTGCCTGCATTTAAGTCTGATTTTCCCTCAGCATGATTATTTTGAAGCATTAATCATTACCCCATCCAAGTGCTCAGAACATGGAATCCTGTGTTCGTTTGGCACTGGAATGAATGAAATTGCTGAAAATTCAAACAGTTCTGATTTTCATAATATTTTTGTCTGTTTCTGTGATATTTTTAACTGTGCTTGGGATAGCCCCACAGAAATTTGTGATTCCCTTCTAAACCATATATGGGCCACCAACATGATCAGAGGGGTGGAGCAGCTCTCCCACAAGGAAAGGCTGAGAGAACTGAGTTTGTTCAGCTGGAAAAGAGAAGATTTTGGAATGATCAGATATTAATCCATCATGGCTCTTCATGGGCTGCAGGGGGACAAGGTGGATCAGGATGGTCTTCACCGGGCAGAGAGAGGAATCTCCAACCTTGTGCCTTTTCCCACTCCTCCTCTGAGCCTCTGATTCTTGTCTGAGCATCTCAGTGAAGCTGAGGAAAGCACAGAGAACAGGAGATGAAAGGATAAAGGAATGAAGCCTTGCAGAGACAGATGCCTTAAAAAGAGAGATTATAAAGCTCAGGATCCTTCTCTTTCTAACACACAAGGCAGATAAGGGAAAAAATTCAACTTTACAAAGCCATAAAGATGGTGGATAAGCTGAATGTTGTAACAGATCCCATAATATTAGAGTGGGAGACGCTCAATAAAACAAGGGAAACTGGGTAAAACAAAATACTTTTTATATAAAGGGTAGTGAAATTCTGCACTTTGTTGCCACAGAACAGAGGCAGACAGGACCAGAAGTTCAAATTGAAATTAAATAAATTGATGGACAGCAGGTCCACAAATAGATACTAAAAAGATTAGGCAGAGACAGGCCCTCTAGCATCACTAACAGATCACGCTCAGAGAATTCAAGGGGAATGAATGACAAAAAGTACCCAGACATGTGCTTTCCCTAGATATCATTTCCTATTTCCCCTTTCACAGAGAATATAGAGTTAGACAGAATATTGATGGGAGCCACAAGGTGCTCTTGGGTGCATCTGCATTGGCTTTGCCTCACTCAAGCACCTGTAGCTGTATGTCTCAGCCCAAAAACAGGGGCTGAACTTCACCCTTTTTGCAACCCCTGAGTGCTAAAGGGCCAGAAAATAATCAAAAAAGGGAATTTTGCCTGAGGCAGGAAGGTGTAATCACAAGGGGAGTCCATGAATATTTTAAACTGTGGTAGGAAAATGGCAAGACTCAGACCCTGATGTGCATCTGTTTGAGTATAAATAAAAAAATCTAGCCAGAAAAATAGGCAAAGGGAAACTGATGTAAAAAACAGCCAGAAAAACTGTTTATTTCTAGATGTGGAATTAATGCTTTTTCTCCATGAGACAATAGAGGGGATCTTTGATCCCCAAGCCAGTTCCAGTTTCCAATGTCCACACAGCAGGGAAGTTTAAAGAGACACCCATGTGGCTGCATAAGCATAAAGAAATATTTATTTTTCTCTAAATTAGGTAATATATGCCTGCCAGAGTTCTTTTTGCCATGGGCTTTGAAAGCCCAATTCCAGAAAGATTTTTTTAATTTTTTTTTTTTTAATAGTAGTGTTTTAAGTGTTTTCCCCTTAAATTTTACTTGAAGAAAACTTGGAAGAATGGTTTTGGATTATTATTTTGATGAATTCTGAAATATATTTAAAGTAACTGTTTACAAAGAGAGTCTACTTACAACTAGAGCTACATACTCTAGTTGTGAAGACATCATGTGTTGATGGAAATTCAAGGAATAGATAGGAAACACAGAAGAATGGTTTATCAATTGGTTTATCAGTTGTAACCTCAGTACTCAGGGAAACTGCTCCCTACTGAAGTCTCCATTTCACTTTTGTGAAGCATAATGGAAAAAAAAATTTCCTTGAAGGGTCATTTCCTCTCCAAGTCTTGATGAGATTTATTACCTGTGGCTGATGGAGAGGTCCATTTTGCCCTACAGACAGAGCTTTTAAGTAAAGGTATTAATTTCCCCTAATATACAGAATTCTGAAACAATTGCAGTTGTCTTGACTTCTGGACACCACTGGACCAATCCTCTACTGAAAGCCCGGTTCAGTTCACACATCAGATCACTCATGGCCTCATGAACTCAGTTTTGAAAATCTCCAAGGAAAATGACACCCCAGCCTCCTGGGCCCCTGTTCCAATATTTGACTACATATTAGTGGAGAATTTTTCCCTTATATCAAACAGAAATTTCTTCTCTGTCCACTCTCATCCATTACCTGCAGTCCTTCATAATACACCCCTGAGAGGTCTGGGTCCATCCTCTCTGTCACAGAATCAGAGAATGGGTAGAGTTGGAAGAGATTTTAAGGATCATTTCATTTCAATCCTCTGCTTTGGACAGGGACACCTTCCACCAAACCAGGTTTTTCCAAGCCCTCTCCAACCTGGCCCTGAATATTTCCAGATGTGGGACAACCACAGTTTACCTGGGAAAGCTGTTTCCTAGTATTTCCTAGTAGTACATTATAAATTCCTAATTTCCTAGTAGTATATTACAAATATGTCCAAGGAGATTTCTGGACAGAAAACCAAAACACTGAGGCCTGGTTTTCAGTCTGGGGATGTAACTGCTCAGTTCAGGGCCCTTTCATTTACCAGTTCACTGAAATAACTTCACTTGAGAGCAAATCCACCTCTGTTCTCCTTCCCAGAGCACAGCTCAGCTCATCCCCTGAGCCCCAGCAGAACACGTTTCCAAGTAAGAGTGATGGAATAGAAACTGTTCCATGTCAGTAGCATGAATTCCCTGAACTTCAGCCTCAAAGGGAGGTGAAGAAAAGTGTGTGTCAAAATGAGAATGAGCCTGGACATATATTGCATACTCCAGCACCCTGTTTCCCCCACCTTTTTCCTTTTTTTTTTTTTTTTTAATTTTTTTTTATTTTTTATTTCTTGAGCAGTTGTAGGAACATGAAATTGAATTGCTGGGTTTGTTTAAATGGCACAAAATCTAAAAGCAATTTGTGGTGGCAAGGTCACATGGGGCAAGTGGAGGCTTTTTATAACTCTACAGAGAGCTGGGGAGTATATCTATGTTATATATACACACAGTGAGAAATACAAAATATTTTACTCTTAATGATACAGCCACAGAAAAAGAAATAGATCCAGCTCTACAGAGAATAATGTGTGAAATTATACTGAATTTCCCAGGCAATTTCACTATTTCTAGGATTTTTAAATGGGGGAAAAAAAGCAGCAATTGAAGAATGCAGAATGCTCCCTTCCAGGGAGGTTTGGATTGGATATTAGGGAAAATTTTCTCACTGAAAGGGTGGTTGGAACAGGCTGTCCAGGGAGGTGGTGGAATCACCATCCCTCAAGGGTTTAAAAAGCATGTGGATGTGGCATTTGGAGACATGGTTTAGTGGTGGAGCTGGCAGGGTCACTTTAATGGCTGGTTAATTTTGCAGGTCTTTTCCAACCTTAACAATTCCATGACTGTTTAAGAGCAGAACAAGAACAAGACACACAAAAAAGGATTTACGCCTGGGTGAATAATAAATTCTAAACCAAAGAAAAGAAACACAACAGAAGGACTTGCCACAAACACTTGAATGCTTCTTAATACTT
The DNA here is from genome assembly GCF_036417665.1 of Passer domesticus. Taxonomy (NCBI): domain Eukaryota; kingdom Metazoa; phylum Chordata; class Aves; order Passeriformes; family Passeridae; genus Passer; species Passer domesticus. The sequence goes on along the minus strand of NC_087474.1, from coordinate 158,567,984 downwards.
AATTAAAAGATGCCAGATTTGTTTTTAATGTTAATAATAACAATTTGCATACACATTTATTCGCTGTTAAAATAGAGTGGCCCAAGGCCTATTAAGTTCTACAGGGTGATTCCCTTTCTTTTAAAATATATTTTAGACACTGTTTTAGTTAAAAATGTATTGGACAACCAGGATAAAGCATTGCAGCTGAGCTAGGACAGAGGTGGAACCAAGAGGAATGACCCTTAAATGGTGTCTAAACTGTGAAATGTCCCCCTCATGTTCCTCCCACAATAGAAAGCAGCCTTCTGTTGGTGTTTTCTTTAGCAAAGCACCCCACAGATTCCAGGCCAAATTTTGCTGTTTCAGGAGGATGAAATTCTTAGTGAATGCAACAGCTTTGGACACACTGTTCCAATACACCTGGGTATCACAAGCCTGAATTTTCCAATATTCCCCTTCCCTCAGGAAAACAGCTCCTTGTGTAGTGACCATTAGGTGAGTTATGGTTAGCAATTAGCATTTAAAAGTCTGTTTTTCCTAGGGGGTGCTAATTAGTATTTGCAGCTTTTGTCTGGGGCTATACCTCAGTTTTTATTTTCAGCCTGCACTCCATGCAGCACAGTTGTATGGGCTGTGTCTAATTCTTCTGGTTTGTAGCAACATATGGTCTTAAACTATTCTCATCAACTGTTATCATCTTCCTCTAGGAAGAGTCTGAACCTAGCTGAAAAGATATGAAAATATATGAAAATGTATGCTGAAATCCAACACATAATCTAGATCACATCTTGGGATAAGAGATTAAAGCCTTTTCTCTGGATGGGGAAAGCCCCCACAGTGGAGGAAGGTGGCGCAGAGGGAAAGAAAAAAATGAAAGGCACGAGAAAAAAGTAAAAAAAGAAGAAGGCAACACCCCAGTTCTATGATTATGACATGCTGAGAATGAAGATCTCAAAAAACAGGGATGCTGTTTGTCAAGGATTCTTTGGAGATTGTCAGGAGCAAATAAATACCACAGTAATTAAATTCTATCTATTAGGGCTGATAAAGGACAGAGCTCCACTCTGGGGTTCAGACACCCACTCCAGACATGTTCAAAAAAGTTTGGAACCCATCTGTGGCATGGAGAAGAGAACTTCAGCAGGTGTAAATCAAGTGAAGCATGACTGAAACCTCCACCAGGCACAAATCTGCCCCAGTGGTTCCATTTGTCATCCATTATCACAAATTACCAGGTTTGAAGGCTTTGTTTTGAGGCTGTGTCAGAAAGAGCAGGTAGTGATTTTGTCTGACACTTTGCAATTATTGACTAATTTGAGGTGAGAAAAGGCTTTTAGAGTAGATATGAGAGCTACTATATTCCACACAGCTTTACTAATTTCAAAGTTTGGAAAGGCACTGAGGCTTTGGCATATTGGAAGTTTATTTTTAAAAGTGTCTCAGAGTATATGATTCCTCCTCCTCAGAACAGGATGAATTAAATGAAAAAACTGTTGGGGATCCATCATTGCAGTCTTTTATAGGGAACAGTGAGTGCAATACGTCATTGATTCCTAATGCTGCAATATTTCCATCCTCAAAATATTCAGTGCAGGGTGGAGGAGCTTTCAGATATTGTGGAACCCAAGTCCTTCATCCACTGAAATGAGCACATAATGTCCATTAAATGAATTAAGAGTTAGATATTTGTCATCTATTCTTTTTTTCTGGTCATGGCATCACAGATAAGAAGGATGGCTTTAAGCTGAAAAAGGATAGATTTAAACTGGAAATTAGGAAGGAATTATTTACTGTGATAGTAGTGAGGTCCTGGAACAAGTGGCCCAGAGAAGCTGTGGCTGCCCAGTCCCTGGAAGTGTCCAAGACCAGGTTGGACAGGGCTTGGAGCAACCTGGGATAGTAGAAGATGTCCCTGCCTGTGGCAGGGGGTTAAAACTGGATGGTATTGAAGGACCCTTCCAACCCAAATAATTCTAAGATTTTATGATTTCATGAAAAGATAAGAATTTATTAACAGGTAAATTGAAAAAATAGATTATCCTTTGTCTGGAAGAGAAAGGTTGGGATTTTGTTGGCGCCTATTCATTATGGTCCTGACTTGTTTGGGAACTAAGTTAATGCAGTCCTATTTGGAAAACCCTGAAAACAGAAAAAAACCCCATTTGTCAGAACTGGGCTCTGCTATAGAGCTAAACTGTCTGATACCAGACACTGCTTCCACCTCACAGCAGTTATTCAGTACCTGAGATATCCTCTTGAGCAAATCTCTTGTCTTTTTGGGAGAAACCCAGAGACACAGAATTAGCCAAATCCAAGGTGTAAAGAACAGTGTTATAGGACCACAGAATGGTTTGGGTTAGAAGGGACCTTCAGGCATCTCATTCCAACCCCCTGCCATGGGCAGGGACACCTTCCACTATCCCAGGTTGCTCCAAGCCAAGTGTTCCATCCAACCTGGACACTTCCAAAGATGGAGCAGCTACAGCCTCTCTGGGCAACCTGTGCCACGGCCTCACCACTGTGATCATGAAAAAATTAATCTCCAATTTACATATATTTTCAGTTTAAAATTATCATCCCTTTTTCTGCCACTAGAGGCCTGGTAAAAGTTCCGTCTTTCTTACAAGCCCTTACAGTACAATTTCTTGCAGCACATTTCTTACCTGCCAGGAGTGCGTACTCAAGAGCATTTGGTTTCTGTGCTTTTTAAGTTGTCCAGAAGACATATGAAGAAGGAAAAGCAGTTTCTATAATATTTTTCAAGACAGATTTCTCTCTAGAGACAGCAGATGGTCACTTCCCTCTGGTGCTGATACTGCTTTTGACTAGTTTTTTTCAGCTGTGCTCACACATACATTAAAAAGACACAAAATACAGACAAGTTACTCAAAGATCAGAGATGCTGCCATGCTGCAACTGAAGATGGATAAGTCATTGTCAGCTTCACTCCAGCCAAGTGAGCCTCAGTGTACAGTTAGGTTCGACATTAGGAAGAATTTCTTCTCTGAAAAGATGGCCAAGATTTGAAACAGACAGCCCAGGGAAGTGGTGGAATCACTGTCAAGCAACCAATGAAAGCCACAGAAATCAGTCTCCAGGGCTGCCAGACAAAATGGCAAGGTTCATGATCTCACTATTTTCATTACACTGTAAATTTCTACACCTCAACCTTGGTCTCTGTTCTGCAGCCCATGGAATGACACAGGCCTGTAGAGGTTGCAATCAGCCAGATCTGTTTCATCTGTTTTAAGGTGAGAGGAAGTTCTAGGCTTCACTGAGTTGATTGACTCACTCTCCACCACCATAAAGGAAGCTTTGGAGGGACACAGTTAAGATGTAGCCACTTTTGCTGGAAATATCTACATTTCAGTAAATGTCTCCTCCCTCTGGTTATGAAATCAGTAAGAAGTGGTCAGTACCTAGTGAAACCTCTTTCACAGATATTACGATTATTTTTTTTAATTCTGCCCATAGCACAAACCTGGATCAGGCAAACTAATGGTAATAAGTGCTCCAGAGGACTCACTTTATCCTGGACAAAAGATACAGAGTAATCCTCATATTTCATTCTCATCCCTTCCACAACCTTTGTGTGCCCCTCATCACACACAACCTTTGTGTGTCTGTCTTGTATCATTTTTCCTTTCAGTCACTTTTTTTCCATGTTGACAATGCCTAATCTGCTCCTTTATTCCAAGCTGTTTCTGAGGTTTTATCATCTTGTTTCTCTACTCTGAACCTTTCTTAGTTTTATTACAAATGGAATTACACATGGTCTTCTCCCTATTTTCTTTTAATCCGTTTTTTGTTTTGTTTTGGTTTGGTTTTTTTGGAGACTCTTTTGAAATATCTACTTGCCCATTGTCCATGAGGTGATTTTACAAAAAGGAGAAAGTGGCAAAAAGCCAATCTACATCATGGATTTTTTCACACTAACAGAAGTGTGGTTAAAAAAGAATAATACACCAATTCAGATATCTGTACTTATATAATTTCAGTGGCATTGTTACCTTGTGGGATTATACACAGTCAATACATTCAGAGACATGGATGATAAATTGGAGAGCCAGTTCAGGAACAGCTTTTTTGTGGCTGCTTGTCCATGAATTTTCCCTTCATGATCCCCAGGTTAATGGCTTTGGAAATCAGGGGTTTGCTACAAAAACAGGAGGATTTAAAGGAAGTACTTTACAAAAAGAAATGCAGAACATCAAGATTTAACCACTGATTCTTCACTGGGCACAAATTTTGGGGTGCCAGCCTCCAAAACGGTTGAGCTTCTGTGGGAGAAAAACAAAAGAGCAAGCAAAGGGAAAAATATCAGGGAGGAAGCTCATCTGTACATCCCTGATATTTGCATGGAGGGGGAGGCTTGTAATGATTGGAAGTAGGGTCCTGTAACCAGAGAACAGCTCCTCATGGGAAATGACAAAAATGATGCAGAGTCTGTTTACTGCCACTTTTGGATCCAGGGTTCAGTGGGAGTCAGAGCCAAACTGAATTTACAAATTCACTTCATTACTTGGTGTGAGACAAGAGCACCCAAAAGTCTTCTCCTTACGGGCATCATGAAGTGAAAACCACAAGAAGCTGAAGCTTCCCTGGAATTAGTGAGTTGATTGCATTTTAGAGGTTTTTATGCCTTCCTGCAAATTTGGTGAACAAATTGCTAGGGAAAAAAAAATGAGGAGAAATAAAGAAGTAGTAGGTGGTGTTTAATATGAAAACACAGGGATGTGTCTTTCCCCTGCATCCTCTCTTCTCTTTCAGCATTGTGCTCCCCATTCCTAGCATTGCCATTGTGGCACCAAATCTGTCCCACGCAGCTTGATAAAAGAAAGAAATGCACCCTGAGAGGGAGCTGACTCTACAGGCTCCCAGGAAATACTGTTGAAGATCTACAGGCTACCAGGAAATATTGTTCATTCTGCTGGAAGACTTGTAACACTCCAGAGGAGGCAGTTACTGAGAAAAAATTGCCACACACATGAATCTGTGGCCAGGAGTGTTTCCTGGCGGACTGAAATGGGCAGAAAGTTCATCCTGAGCCAGATCTGGTGATGTGGATGTTGTTTCCAGGTCAAAAAAGCAGATCAGTGAATGGGACTTTGGAATGGGAGTTTTAGGACAAGACAAAGAGTGCAGAGCCAAAGAAAGAGAAGAACAGGGTGGGATAGGGGATGTGGATTTGGGGGATTTTTTGGAGCCTTTTTGTGCTGGTGGACTCAAATATTTCTGCAACTAAATGCTTGACTGATCTTACGTGCTGAAGGGTGTCACATTTACGTTCTCTGAAAAAATCCCTTCACCCAGGATTTTTCTCCTGGGAAGCTGAGAGGCCTCAGAAAAAAGGAAAACAATTCTTAACTCATTTGCTTCTCCTGTGTTGTGCTCATGAGTGGAATGTGTTTGGAGATTGTTTACCCACAGGTGATTGTTTCATTGGTTTCTGCTGTGAGTTATTTTGACTCATTGGCCAATCAGTGCCAAGCTGTGTCAGGACTCTGGAAAGAGTCACCAGTTTTCATTATTATCTTTTTAGCATTGTGTGAGTGTCCTTTCTGTATTCTTTACTATAGTGTAGTTTAGTATTCTTTCAATATAATATAGTATCATAAAATAATAAATTAGCCTTCTGAGAACATGGAGTCAGATTCATCATTCCTCCCTGCCATGAAGATCCCTACAAATACAATGGAAGGGTTTCTCTGGCAACCAAGGGTGAGGCAAAGGCTCAGCCTGCCTGATTCCTCCTTTTTGAATGGATCCTGTGTTCATTTTAACTCCTTTCCCTTCCACTCAGCAGCTTCTCAGAGCTATTTCTGACTTCACCTTCCCAGATTCCTTCCGGGCAAAGGGGAGAGATCATTGGGGAAGGGATTATTAATAACATACTTATAAAATATTATATTAATATAATACTTGTAAAAATACACAACACTGTCATGATGGACCTGAGAAGCTGACAGTGCTTTTCCACGGTGTTTAGTGGTCTGTTATAATCAAAGGTAAATTCTAATGGGCTTCTGTTGTGGCTAGGAGAGCTCAATCCAAAACAGTTCTTTCCTTGGATGTCTTACACCCCTCCATTCAGAAAATGAAGATGCAGCCAGCAGTGACTGCCCAATTCAAGTGAGGAGCTCAGTTTCAGAGACAGAAAGAATATTCTGACCTTCAGGACATCTTCCAGTTTCCTGTACATGAAATTCAGCCTCTCTCTTACCCTGTGCACTTTCCTCTTTGCACCACCTTGTTTAAATTTCACATTATCTAAATTATACTACAAAGATGCTACAGACAACAAATGCATGAATGCCTGTGCCTGATGTATCCCCAAAATTAATTCAGTCCCTCTGCAGTTCTGCTTTTCTCACTCATGCCTCTTTCTGCTTCTTCTTGGAGCTGGGTGCCACCAAACTATTGGAAAAGCTGCTGGAAAATTAGTTTTTCTGTTTTATTTGTAGTAATTATATGAAAAAGGCACCTGCAACCTCAATGATATTCATGTGAGGATTGTGAGGATTCGCTGACTCAGTGGCTGTGGACAACCTGTACAGTTTTTCTGCTCCAGGGCAGCTAAGAAATTGTCTGAACATAATTAATTTTCAGTGGACTTTCAGGTGAAATTCACAGATATGAAACCAGCAAAACTCTTGGGAACTTCCAAGCCCCTACAGAAATTGCAAAAACTTTTTAGCAGTGAAATAAAAATTTCTTTTTCTTTAAATATTGAAAAAAATGCATTCTGCCCGACCCCCTTGATTCAAATTTTTATTGCATTCTTATGTGAAAATCTGAAAAAACAACCAGAAAAATCAACAAAACAAAATATCTCATCTTGGGGTAGAGATCTGGAGAAGAAAAACAGCAACCAGAGAAACCAAATCAATGAACCAAAACCAAACCTCCACAGTAAATACAGAAATCTTAAAAATATGCTAAAAAACTCAAATGCAGGACATGTTGTAATGTGTTTAATGACCTTAATCATGTTTTTATAAATTGATCCATTAGACTTCTCTCAAATGAACATAGCACACAACATTGTTTCCTCTAATTACCTTCACAATAAATACTTAAAATGTGTGACATTTTCAGTTACTCAAATTTATAAAGCAAAAATAAAGTCTTCATTTTACAAAACTTAGAAAAATGCCCAGTGGAATTTATATCAGCTCTGACTGAATTATAGAGTAACCCAGACCCAGCACTGAGCTATTTGAAGCAATCTGGCATTTGTTCAAGATGTATGTCAGATTCCTGGAGGAAAATGTATTTATGAGAAAGGAAATCAGAAAATTTCCACTGGGAATTAAGGCCATGGAAGTAGAGATCAGTAGCATATCTTTGGTTTCATTTGCTTAGCAAGGAGTAAGAGCTTCTATTTTATTCCATCACAGAGGGGTCATTAATAGCATCTTTTTAACTCTACTTAGATTCCTTTTTGCCTGTTGAGGCATCATAGGGATTCCCAGCTATTTTCAAAATGATTTTGACTAATTGCATTAGGCCCCATGTTGGAATCTTAAATATATTGTAAATAACTGGAGTTTCATGTCAGGGTATAACACTCTGCTGCTTTCAGACCTCATCTAATGATGCTTGGCTATTGATGTTTTATTAATAACAGCAAGCGCAGCAGTAATTCACTGCTTCATATGATTTCAAGGGAGATGCTGGATGCCTGATGTCTCAAAGTTCTGCTGCAGTGTTTGGACACTGGAACAGGTTCCCAAGGAAAGTGGTCACAGCCCCAGGTCTGCCAGAGTTCAAGAGTTTGGAGAGCACTCAGGTCCATGGTGGGATTCTTGGTGTGTCCTGTGCAGGGCCAGGAGTTGGACTCAATGACCCTTGTGGGCCCCTTCCAATTCAGGATATTCTTTGATATTACAGTTCTGTTAATCACTTTCTTTCTCCATTTGTCCCACCTTCTTTTTTTGGCATAGATGCCTTAACAGACTCAATATTCTGAAACAGGACATCGTTGCACAAACCAGTGTATGAGTTGAGTTTTTTCCTCAGCAAAGTCACCCATGTTCTTCTGAAATACATGGAAAGGCAGGAATGCTCACCTTCTTGAGCAAAATGTTGGAGAAGGGCTGGTTATTCTGTGGCTGGATCACTGGGATGCTTTCTGTGTTAATACAAGTGCCCACACCCCAAAAATAAACTACTTTACAATAGTCTGTTAAACACCAGAGTGCACAAGTGCTCTGCATAGGCACAGCACACTTGCACATGACCCTGTCCTGAATCTTTCTTTCTCCTGAACTTTTATGAATGGGGAAAACTGCCAATGCAATTAAAACTTTGGCTCCTGCATCATCCTTTTCCAAGGGGCAAACCACTCTCCTCATCAGAATTCTGCCTGCCTCTGCTATTGAAAACATAATTTCATAAACAGTTCTCCTTCCTGGGAGAAAGAAGAAAAGGCTGATGGGCTGCAGATATGTAAGGTCATCTCAATCAGCCTTCCAGTGCATACAGGGAGCAGAGAGCTTTTCAATAAGTCAAAGACTCTGAAAACTGCTTTGCCATGCACCAGGAAGGGAATAGTGCTTGAAGCACGGGTGACTTGGTAATTCAGAATAAAATGAAAATTTCTCTGTAGATTCATTCCAGCTAAGCTTAAAAGCTCATTTCACAGTGTCCTGCTGGTTAAAGTAAAGTGGAAACTTCTGACTTTCTGATCCTGTGAGCTGGTACCATTAAAACGATGGGAGAACAAGGCCTTTATTTCAGAGAATGATCAGTCTCAGTGGTGCTCATGTTGGGATGAGTTTTTCATATTTATAGTGGGAAGCTTTCTGAGCTTTGTCTAGCTGCAAATTCTCCTTACTCATCAGAGATCATGTTCTAAATGTCTTCTGAGTGGCTCTTTCAGCACTCACAAATTCCAATTCTGTATATGCTAAATTCTTCAGCATTGTCTCCAGCCACTCAGAGGTTGAGACCTGAAAGGCAGAGCTGAAATGCTTCAAAAGGCCCTGGAATGCCTAACTGTGCAAAAACCCAGGTGATTTAGCATGGGATTTCAGCATGTCCTGCACCTAATTCAGGCATTTTGTTCATGAAAGGTGGAGTTTCTCAGTTCAAATAATAATCACTCTGGTTTCACTAAGGTTGCTTTCATTAGAATAAAATTTATGTCTTTATTCAAGTGCCAAAAAGCTAGAGTTTCACTGCAGTTAGACAAAGATTCAACTTTATAAAAAAATACTTTTGCCTCATTAAGGACTAGAATTTCAACTTGTTGCCACCATCACAGACATTCCAGTGGCCAGTCCTTGGGCTGGGAGGCACAAAAGGACCTGAATTGGCCACCAACATGACCTAAAATTTAGAGGGGAGAGTTGTCATTCCACAGCCTTCAATTGGCTTTGGATCAAATTCCCTTTTCTTCACTCACATCTCCCCAGATATGCCTGGTTTCTCCTCAGGGTTTGTGCTCTGTCTAAGAAAATGTTGTATTGCTTGAGGCCTCACAACATAAATAACATTACAAACTTCATGAAGCCTTAGGGAAGTGAAGAATTATGCCAAAACACATCAAAGGTTGTAGGCAAAGCAAGACTCTCCATTTTCATATCACTAAAACCCATCATCTTGAATTTATGTTTAGTCGTATTAAAAGTAACAAATGTATTTCATTGCATACTTAATGCTGGCCTCCAGCAAGAAAGTTTGGGCAAATTCTATTTTTTCCTGCTGTGTAAAAGGCACTGAAATTACAGCTGGTGGAGCTTTCCTCGCTCTGACTTTCCAAGGCTTGAGAGGAATCTCAGTTGTGAGCCTGTTGACTCGTTGGGAGCAGCTGTAATTGATGACTCTGACTCCCTCCTCTGCTCTGCTCCTTCAAAGCAATCTCTGGAATGGACGTGCTGCAGCAAGCTCAGACCTCTGGTGATGTATTACCTGCCTGCTAAAGGTTGTCACGAGGGGGCACTCAAAAAATAAATACCTCTGCAGTTCTCTAAAATAGCCATTTTCTGTTTGGGTTCAGAAAGTCATTTGATTTCTTTCTCCTTCTTTATATAACTTGTTGTCGTTATTGGTTTTGGGTTTTCGGCGGGTTTTTTTGGGGTTGGTTTTTTCTTGGTTTTTTTTGGGTTTGTTTGGTTGTGGTTTTGGGTTTTGTGGATTTTTTTGTTTTGTTTTTTTGTTTTGTTTGTTTGTTTTAGTTTTTTGTTGGGGTTGGTTGGTTTGTTTTTTGTTGTTTTTTGGGTTTTTTTTAAAGAAAGCATCAGCAGCTGCGTTTTTCTAAGGACAGGGGGAAAACCCCACAAAACTTTCCTATGAAACAGATTTTTATTTTGCCATTTAACTGTATGCTCAGTGTGCTGGTTTTTCCTCTTTTCAGAACATGGAGACTACACAGTAATATTTCAGTCCCAATGAGTGGGCTTGATTAAATGTTCAGAGAGAGATTTCTGCTAACAGACTTCAAACCCACAACTTTGTCAAAGCAGTTCCTGGTTACATATAACTGTGAAAGTATAAAAAATTATTTTTTTTTAAATAGTTACAGAAATAAAAGACAAAACGAATAAACAAAAAAAAAAAAACCCAACCCACACAGAGAGCAAACACCACCTTTCAGTGAAATGCACAGATTTATAGATGTAGGAGTTCACAGCATTTTAGGATTTTACAGTCACAAGGGAAGGAAATTCCTCTTTTCAGGCCTATTTTTCTTCTTTCTCTCCCACACTCTAAGTCTACATCCAGCGATAGCTTCAACTCCACTTTCAGATCTGGTGGTAGGAGGTGAACCTGATCTCTTAACTCAGGTCCCACTTCCATGCTTGGGGTTAAGAAAAGCAATGTGAGGGTTCACCATCACCACAAATCTACACAAAGTGAGGCAGGCCAAGCTCATCCCCTCCCAAACACAGCATGGGTGTTTTTTTATCTTGTGGAACAGGAAAAAAGGAGCAGAAAGAAGGACAGCAAGGCAGAGAGAGTGGGGGGACACAGCACAGTGCTCTCACCTCATGCCAAGGAACTGGTGGAAGAGGTCTCAGGGTGGTTTGGTGTTTGAAGATAAAAGCTTGGTTGTGGTACTGACATGACCATGTGTGTGTGTGACCATTCACAAAGTGGGCAGGAGGTCACAGATTATATCCCTTGAACAGCAAATTTCTTGGCAAACTGGTCCATCCTCTCAGGAAACTGCCAGGAAGGTGAGAGCTCCTCTTCTCTGGAAGCGCAGCTCCCACCGATTTTACCAGCTGTGCCTATGGTGAGGGGATACAGAGATGATTTGCTCCATTACTGAGGAAGAACTGAGTATTCCCAAAGGATTTCCCAGTCACACAATCTGAAATGCCCTAAGCAGTGGAAATTTGCTTGGATTTGAAAGAATAATAGTCTAACAGCTTTCTCTTTTGAGAACTAACCTCCTATTCATCCCTCAGTAATTTCCTCCTAGGCATCTTTCATCTTTCAATGTGCAGTAAGGACTGTGCACTTCAATAAATGTTTAGATAAGTTTTCAGAATTATCAGGATGGGGGTTTTTTTGTTTGGGTTTGGGGTTTTTTTAGTTTGTTTGGTTTTTGTGGTTTTTGTTCTGTTTTGGTTTTTTTTTTTTGGTTTTGAGTTTTTTATAACGGAGAAGTTTTTGATAAGTTCATCTGTCATTAGAATTTTACCAGCCAGCCTTATTTTATTTTGGAAAATAATAGCAGCTCTGTAACTTCAACAAATTATATCTTATAATTAGATTTCAAGATAATTGCTAGAAAAATAATTAAGAAGTTATTCTGGGGCAAATGCTGGAAATCAATGAAGTATAGAGATGTCACTATATTTTCCATACATAACTGGTTAACACTTTGAAGGTAAAATTCTAATGTGTGTAAAACCACTTTGATCTGAACTGAGAAAATTATAAAAGATACAGCACACTGGGGATCAACATTACATAAATTTATTGCATTGTTGTAATAATCAAGGTAATAAAATTTCATTGAACTTTTAACTAAGTGGTCTTTAAGCAGCTCAGACTGAATAGAGGAAATAATGATTTTCTTGAGGGGGATGAGTGGGAGGTGAGAAGAAAGATATTTGACTTTGTAGATATTTAGGATAATCTAAAAAACAGCCACGGTGATTTATATCAACTGACGAGGTAAAAAAACCAGGATTCTTACAGTGTGGCAATTATTAAACTGAATTTCAGTATCCTTGTTGATGTTGATTCATGGACTCAGCAGTCTGTGACACAAAAGAAACATCTGGTTCTGATAAATTCAATTAAGAATAAAAAAGTGTTTTAAATTAAAGATATCAAGTGACTACTGCTAGAAAATCTAGACCAAACCTGTGTTTAGAAGGAGGATGATTTGGAAAGGCGAATGTGCTACATATGCAGCCAAAGTAGCCATGACTGTTGTGGGCATTCTTAGAAGAACTCAATGCTCTCTCTACTCAGTCCTGTAGTCAGACTTTTTTTTTTGTACCCCGGGCATTTTTTGATCTGGATATTGGCTGATGGAGTAGTAAAATCACAGGATGAATCATAGAATGATTCATAGAACGGTTTGTGTTGGAAGGGACCTGAAAGCCCTTCTTGTTCCAACCCCCTGCTATGGGCAGGGACACCTTCCACTAGACCAGGTTGCTCCAAGCCCCATCCAACCTGGCCTTAAAACCAACCTGACCTTGAAAACCTGCCCCACCTGCAGTGGGAAATATCAATCCCAGCCACTTCAAAAGCAATGAGGACTTTTCTGCTATGCAATTGTCAATGTTAACCAAATCTGAATTAGTTTACCCCTCCCTGAAATGTAGCTGTGTCCCCATGTGCACTTTGGCTGTCCCTCAAATAATTTATTTTAGATGAGAGAGAAATAGAGAAGCTGCAGACAAGAACTGTGCAATACGTGGGGACATCTGGCTTCCCTGAGAACATGCTGTGGAACAAGATGCAAATGGGTTCCACACCTCTTACAGATCTGTTCCTTATCAGACAAATTGTTTCAATTTTTTTTCCCCGGTACAGTGGGAATAGACACAAAATACAGACATAAAAGGAGTAAATGAATGCTTAAAAATCTTCCCTTTATCAATGAGGAAATTAGGGAGCTATAAGCTAATGTTTCTTTTTTGTGTCTGATGAACTGAGAATATTGTTTCCTAGCCAAGGAAGGAGCTCTGCTAGACAAAGGAAAAACAGGAACTTCACAATTTTTCACAATCCCTAATTCATAAACACCTGTGGCCACAAATCAAGCAGTAGCTCACCACAACGATAAGAGCTCCTTTCTTTAGATTTCGGAGTCTATAAAATGTGAAGCTTGGAAGAAAATAGATAATTTATCCTCCTTTGTTTGATTAGACTGGAGATAACACAGGGTGCTTCATCTTGAAAGAGCTCAGTTGGACTAGATTTTTTTTTCTTCTTTCTTCTACAAAACCAAAACCAGAAAGGAGAGGTTGGTGTGTTACAGGAGCCATCCAGTGCCTGCAAAGGAGGTTGCAGAAAATAGAAATTCTGGATTAAATCTGCATGTTACTGACAGGATATGTGCTCAGATCTCTGTGAAACTACAAGGAAATTAATCCATGATCTCTATTATGTTCTCCACAGAAAAATGTTTCTCACATTTATACTTGACAAATAATTCAACCCTTCTTTTCTGTCTCTGCATAGTAAAGGGCAATACCCCACCAGCATCTGATGGTGCAACATGACATTTCCAGTTTTCAGATTCCAAGATTAACTGGTCTGAATCCTGTTGTCTAAACTCTATTATGATCATGCTCCTTTTTGCCCTTTGTCTTTTGATGTCAGAGTTCTTTATTGAATGAATGCAGATCACTATAGCGCCCCCAAAAAATCATCTTTGACTAATAATGAGCATCCTAAGACTCTAGTATTGGTGTCAAATGTTGGGAAAATAAGCAACTATACTTGAAAAAAACATTTATTGTTTAATGAATGAAGTAGTGCAAAGCTATAGAGTGACCATCAAGAAGGAGATGGGAATTCCCTTTGTATTTCCCTCCCTTCCATTTGAGTGAGGAGAAGAAACATAAATTTCACTCAAGCACAAGAGAGCAGTGCAGTCAGCAGCTCCACTCTGGAACACACTTATTTATGATACAGAGATCAGTGGACAGAGAAGTGCAAGAACAGAGCAGAATTCACATGCAAGCCTGAGAAACATGTCCTAATCCTGATTTTACTCTAAAATATGACAAATGTGAGAGGAAAAAGTGATGGAATATGCTTGTGAACATTATGCAGAAGGCAGACAGTGGTAGTTTATTTTTCTTACTTCACCATATGTGACAGGGAAATTTTCAGAAGACTGAAAGCTATAAAATTTAGAACTGATCAAGTACATTTTTTACTCAATGCATATCTGAGCTGTGAATTTCATTGTGTGAGGTACTGACAATGTAATCTGGTTATCAAGACTTAAGAAAAATATGGGATAGTCTTACCCCATATATATAGACAATTTTATAGCAATACATAGCAATACTTAGTAAACAGAGTACAAATGTTTTACTGTCAGAGCTATAAAGAATGAAGATGAATTCATACAATTATCATAAAATCACAGGATGTTTGAGTTGGAAGGGACCTTAAAGATCATTCCTACGTCCCTGCTCTGGGGGAGGGACACCTTCCCCTATCCCAGTATGCTCCAAGCCCCATCCAGCCTGGCCTTGGACATTTTGCATAAAATGATAGTGATTCTTATACTTCCAGAGACCAACTCTTTCTACAGTTTTAAAAATATATATATCTAAAGTTCTATGTGAATAGAACTGAAAAATAGCTGAAAATCTCCAAAACTGAAAAAAGTTTTGGGGAATACTGCAACAAAAGCAAATTTAGTCTAGACAACACCATGAACCCAATAAAAATAATATTACTTCACCTTTAACAGGAAAAGCACACATGATGAAGGCAGTATGAAATAAAAGGATGGAAGGAAATTTCTCGAAGATATATGTAATTTTTTTGAGTTGGTTTTTCATTGCTCCTTCACACTCCTGTGCTTAAGGATAAATATTTGTCAGCATAACAGATAAAAGGAGTCCATTTTAGATCATTCAACATTCTCGCAAATTAACATTGCCACTTTTTTATAGGTTTTCCTGCTCTTTGGATAACATAGTTTAGCTGTATGCACAAACCTCTAAAGTAACCCCAACACCAAAAGTTATGGCAATCAATATCTATAATTTGACACAAAATGTTTTTAAATTGTTCAGAAAATCCCCTATCTCAAGTGATACCTCTTTGATCAGAACTGGGTTTTGATACTTTAATACTTTTAATACACATCTCTAGGTGTTTAACATATTCTCAGTCTAAATGATGTGAGGAAATACAGCTAAGTTTTAAGGACATTTATATTGGGAAGAAAAACATTAAATATCCTCTTAAATTACATTTAATATGTTAAAATTCAGCTGTCTGGTGAAGTGCATTATTCTTGTTACTAAGATTTGATCTACCTTAAGGACATGGATCCTTCTAATAGATTCAGAATGGGAGAGTTGATACTAAAAAAGTGTATTTTTGCTGGTGAAGTCTAACTTGTCTAATTTAGGACTATGGATAAAGTGTAAGAAAGTTTCTAGGCTCTCTCTGCAGGCAATGCAGAGAAAGATGAGCACTTCCAGATGGCAGAGTGTTCCAGTCTCAGGCAAGGTGTTGGTCTCTCCTCACTGCCTGCAAGGAGAGCTCCAAGGTAGGGTTTAACGTGGGTGTTTTCTCTGTTGAGCACCATTTTTAAACAAGTTTCTATATGCTCCTTTTTAGAGCTAAGGAAAGAGAGTCACGAAATTATTAAATTGTAGGTGCAATTTATCTTATCTCACACGAGATGCCTGCATTTGGTCAGAGGAATTTTTTCCTCCTGTAGACTGCATTGATGTCCTGTGCTGTCCTCTTGAGCTTCCAGTCTTGCCCTCAAGGATGTGGATTCATGGAATCATAGAACAGTTTGGGCTAGAAGGGACTGAAAAAGTCATCTCATTTCTCCTCCCTGCTGTGAGCAGGGACACCTTGCACTAGCCCAGGATGTCTGAAGCCCTGTTGAATCTGGCC
The DNA here is from genome assembly GCF_036417665.1 of Passer domesticus. Classification (NCBI taxonomy): domain Eukaryota; kingdom Metazoa; phylum Chordata; class Aves; order Passeriformes; family Passeridae; genus Passer; species Passer domesticus. Next base: position 158,551,928 of record NC_087474.1, on the reverse strand, counting down.
CTGAACACTTTTCTTCTCTGGGATAAAAAAATCCCAATTCTCCCAGCCTTCCCTCATATAAGAAATGTTCCATCCCTCTAATCACCTTCATGGCTCTTTTGTAATAAGTTATGATAGATCCAATAGAGTCCAGGAGACACTTCAGCTCTGCCCTGGTCATACAGTCACTGCCTGGTCACCTGGACTGAATTCTGGCCTTGACTGGGGCAGTGACACAGCTTCTGAGGGGACAGGAGATGTATTTGAATTTCACTATCACTGAGACAGGCTCACCAGCCCCTAAATTACCCAAGACACGCCATCTTTTCTGAACCCATTTCCACCAAGAGGTCCTGGGGAAAACCATTTGCAAAATCAGAAGGTTGAAAGCATCATCAGAGTCCCCAGGGGATTTTGACTGCAGGGGCTGCCTGAGAATTTATATAAATAGGCAAACAACCTGATAGCTCGAGGATGGTACGCAGGATTAAAGTCAGAGTTCTTCCTAAGTGTAGACACAATCTGTGCAGAGCACACATGAATCAAAAGCACAGAGAGTTTTGGACAAGTTCAATTTGGTGCTTTACCCTGAACCTCAGGTAACCCACAGGACAAGGTGCCACTCAGGTCAGCCCAAAGGTCGCCAAGGAACTTCGTGAGCTCAACTGGGACATCTTTTAATGCTCGCTGGAGGGAAAGGGAGTCAGTAAATTGTGGATTCCTGTGCTGCCTGGGACATTACACATTGCTGCCAATAAACACGTTGCGGTGTGAAATACGGCACGGCGTGAGAATAATAATAACTTGGAGCAGAAGAAAGGCTATAAAAAGAGGGAAGTTGTTGTGGGAGAAATGGCTCAAAAAAAACCCCAAAATGTTCTTCTTTTTGCACAAACTTTTTTTCAGGTAGAAGAATGGCCTCCATGTATTTGAGCAAGTAGATGTTTATGTCTCAAGGAGAAAGCACTTTGTGGAGGTAACAGAGATCGTAATCATAAGTAGCCACACTCTGGTACATCATACAGCAAAATATATTATACATAAAAAATAAAATATTATCGTTCTTGAGTATAACCCACCAGTACGGCTTTAAGGTGGAAGATGTATTTTTAAACAGAAATATATATGATCTATGTATAAGGGCACAGAATGGTGCTGAAATCCACAGCCTGTGGAAGTCATACTTATGAATATTTTTGAATCCAGTATCATACATTTTGGTTCCATTTACCTGGTACAGCTTCAATTTTCTTGTTGTTGATGTCCATTCAGTGCACTGACTTTTGCTGCTTTCTGTTAGGTTAAAATGTAATCTAACATTCTGTGTTTTCTCCTTGTGAATGTTCTCAAAGGTCATGATAAACCATACCCTAAATCCTTTAATGCTAAATGACATCTGTCTATTTATGCCAGGAATAATACCCAGAAAGAATAAAAGAGTACTAGCTTTGTCTATGAAACCTTTTCAATATGGATTTTGAGTACCAGAAGGATTAGGGGGTTTTCAAAATTAGTTTCAAGAAAGTAATCTGTTGAAAAATCAAAATCCTGTGACTCCAGAGAAAACCATTCCAATATTTTAACTGCTTTCCTATTGTAGTAGCCTAAAACTTGGATATGTCTATATTAACTCAGGTTACAGAAATCTCATGAGGTCATCTGCTCCAATCCACAAGGAAAAATAGGCTTGGCTGGTTAATATTAGGTCAGGGCCCAAGGCACCTCTATTATAGTCAAAGCAACAATCCTGTTATAAAGCATGTAGGTAATAACCTCTAAAAAATAGCTATAGTGGTTACAGTTCCATATACATTCTGTTGTGTTGTCATTTTCAAATGGAAAACTGTTCTATCAGAAAATTTCAAGCCCCTGTTATTCACTTTCTGTTTTAACTGAATGGATGGTAAAAGCAAAACAAAAGAAGATAGAAAATGAAGAAAATTTAAAAATTGAGAAAAGGACTGATTTGAATGCTTAAATCTTCTTGGGAGTCAACGAAAGTATCTATGATGAAAAATTGTCTTTTTTGGGACAATTATCATGTTATCTACAGATAGTTTAAGTGTTCAGAGGAAGGCAAACAGACAAACTCCTGCTAATGCAGCTCAAACTTTCTTAAAAGAAATCATGTGCCCCATGCACATGAAATTAGAAGGAGCAAATGCCAATCCCCTCTCACATCAAAATTCTTCCATGCTATTAGTAAAGGTAGATCAGTGATTCTATTTCATGTCTTTAATTTTAGGAATGCTGCAATCCTAATAACTGGTACACAGTTGCAACAGAAACAGAATCTGCAGTTGTTGCTTAAATGTGGCACAGGGTTCTGTTCTTCCACTTCCACTTCTGTGCCCAGGAGAACACACAAAATGAGAGAAAGACTTGGATGGAAAAGTCAGCTATAAGAATGATGATTTTTCCTGTAAGCATCACATGTTCCAGGCACTCAATTAAGCCATTAGCTGGGAAATGTGGAACAACTGTAATTATTCTTGCTAAAGGCTTTGATTCTCTTTGCAAGCTTTGGTGCCATGGGGTCCCTGCACTGATGATTGTGTTTAGGTTGATTAGAGGAAAATGCAGGCAGGAATTTAACATCGGGAATAAAAATATTTATTTTCATATCTACCTAAATAAACAAAAATGTAACATGCTCCAAGGGATAAGTTTCTAATAGGCAATAAACTAATAAAAATATGCTGAGATTCTTTAAAAATATGTCTATAATATAAATACTCTTAAATATGTTTGTATAATATATTATATATAATCACGTGCATTTAAAATATGACAATGTTACATAATGTGTATGCATACTTATATGCAATACATTGACTTTTTATATATAATATATACATAATTATAAAGTATCTAAAATATCTACACTTATCTACAACTCACAAAGAAAAATCCTATGTTTTCAACCCCCTTTTATAATATTTTAGAAACTGAACTGAGTATCATGTGAGACAGATACTTGATCTAGTTCTGATTAATTGTGGATAAGTTTCTGAATAAAATTACTTCATGCACTGGAAGTAGGAACGCCTTGTTTATTTATTCACCTTAAATACTGAAGTGACTGCAATGCCTCAAAAACCAGGATTTTCTGGAGCCTCTCTGGGCACCCCCTATCCTGACAGTTCATTCTCCAGGATGTTCCAAACTACCAGAGGGAAATTGTTTCCCAGCTGCTGACTTCCTCCTGCAGTGGCCAAGGACAGTTCACAGTCCCCGTTCTGTTCACTGCAGAACAGTGCATTGAGGCTGCTTTGCTTAGAAATTCACCAAAACAGGGAGAAAAATAATGGAAACTTATCAAATTGTTCAAGTTACCTATTTGAAATGATACTTCCTGATAATGAGGTAGACTTATGCATCAGGATATGCTTGAGCTCCTTATTTTTCCATTTGGGTTCTCCTCCACTTTTCCAGCACCATGGAGGGACCATAAAACACTAAATTAAGAGAATGATTCTTTTACATGGGAAATTTTTAATTCAAGAAATTGTCTATTCTGATTTATAAATCAGGAGAGGAGAAGAACAGAGGAAAGGGAAAGGAATTACTTACTGCCTGTAATTATTGCATTTTCAGTCAATGCACAAGCCTTAACACTGAGAGCACTCCCTATTAGAAGTATTCACTAAAAAAAAAGTGTGGTGGCTGTGGAAAGTGTCTTTAAAGTAATATTTCCTGCAGACAAAACTCTGAGCAGTGAAGACATTTTGAGGTGAACTGGGAAGTGAAAACAAAAATATTTAATTCAGTAGTCAAATGGGTACTGAGTATAAAATATATCCAAGCAGAAATCTCTAAATATTTTGACAGAAGACAGACCAGGTACCAGTTTGCTAAAATTTATCCTAGATCTGCAAGCTTCAAGCAGTAAATAAAGGGTGGTTCTTCTATCATCCAAAGATTTTCTCAGCCAGGTATTTTTGTCATCTGCAGCAAGACTGATTGCCCATGATTTCTACAAGAGTTTTATCACCCTGTGCATGTGAGTGTTTGGGACTTGGAATAAATTTTGCACTTCTCTCCACACCTGAAAGTTCTGCTAGAAGAGAATAGCTGGAATTATGACACTTGCAAACATATTTGAGGAAGTCTGAGGAAAACATGCAGACCTCTTACATGCCATTGGAAGAAACAGAATTAGTTACTCCCTCAGAGCAGAAATAACGTCAAAGTCAAATAAAATTAAGTCCTAAAGCCACGTGTCCAGTAGGTGTCTGACCAATGTCTTAATGAGAATTCCCATTTTTTTAGGGCTATTGGATACAGTACTCTTTGAAGAAGAAACATGCAAGGAAACTTGGTTATTTAAGATTGATCTATTACCTTAGGAAGCATAAATGGGGTATGGATATTTCTCCTGTGTCATCTTTCCCAACTCTAATAGAACCCTGATAATTTGCTTTGGCATGATGTGGAGCTTCTGGAGTGGGTTGCATTAATCACAGTTTTGAATTATTTGGCAATATCCATAAAATATTATAAATAATAGCTGAACAACTGGCCCTTGATTTATTGCCTGAAATCCAGACAAAGTGACTTGTTCTCTGCTAAAATCCAGGCTGTTATTGCCTTATAAAATGGGGCTCCTATCTCTCCTCTGTAATTTACTGACTGCCTGGAAATGAATAATAGAACAGCACCAACCTGTGCCTGCCATCTCTGGGCCCAGCTCTGCAGCCTTTGTGCTGGCAGAGCTGCCATGGGGGCCATGATTAAGTGCCACAGGAGAAGACTCCAGGACTGATAAAATTAGATTTATTTCTATATGACTGGTTTAAAATACATATGTTTGACAGTGCCAAGGCTATTATTTTCCCTTTCAAAGGAATATCATTGTTTGTGGAGGGCTTAAATCCAGGGCACTGTTTTTATGATATGCACCCTCCCCTTTGCCACAGGAGTCAGCTGAAAGGAGACAGAGAGAAGAGAGAAGAAAAGCATTTCTAGGGTGTATCCTGGGCAGTCAACTTTTATTTCCTGTCTGACCAGCTCAGAGAAATGCTCCCCTCCCTGCAGAACCCCATATTAAACTGCTGCAGAGTGAAAAGAGGTAGCTGAGATTCTTTATCAAAACAAAAGGGGGGATGCTGTAGTCGTCTGCTGGGTCTGTCAGTTAATTTTGACCATTTCTTCTGCTGGCTGGTTAAAATGGAGCATGTTTCCTAAGATCAGGGTGGAAATACTTTGGAGACCAGTATTAGAATTCCAAATCACCAGTGCCAGAAAGAAAGGATGTGATTGTATAAGATGAGAACAAAACAACACAGTTGAGTTTGGACTTGGCTCTGACCTCGCCTAAATCACCAAAGAGTGAAGTCTTTGGTTTCATTTGATCATCTGTATCCCTTGGAACAGAGGAACACTGATTCCTCCAGGAGCTGAATCAACCTTCCCACTTAAGTTACCTGTTGTGAGAAGGAATAGCATTGGCCTTTAAGATGGGTAGGTATTTCCAGGATGAAGTGTCACCTTCACATTCTCTGAAAAATCCCTTCACCCAGGATTCTTCTCTGTAGAAGCTCAGAAGCCTCAGAGAAAAAAGAAACAATTATTATCTCATTTGCTTCTCCTCTATTTTGCTCATGTGGAATGTGTTTAAAAATTGTTTATCAGCAAGAGATTGTTTCATTGGTTTCTAGTGTAAATTATTTTGATTCATTGGCCAATCTGTGCCAAACTGTGTCAAGACTCTAGAAAGAGTCACGAGTTTTCATTATTATCTTTTAACATTCTCTAAGTATCCTTTCTGTATTCTTTAGTATAGTGTAGTGTAGTATTCTTTAATAAAATATAATATAATAAAAAAATAAATTAACCTTCTAAAAACATGGAGTCAAATTCATCATTCCTTCCTTGGCCAGGGCACCCCGCAAATACAATAATGAAGCTTGTTAAACCAGATGTTGGGTTCTGTCTGCTCTCAAGCTGATGGTGACAGAGCAAATAATTTCCATTGTTTTGGAATTTAGGAGATATAAGTAGAGAAGTGAAACTCTGGGCAGCAGTTTGTCAGGAAAGGATTGGGGGATTAGAGTGGATCAAGGGCTTAACTGGAGTCTGTGTCAGGCTGTCACAAGGAAGGGAGGACATCAGAGCTGGTCCTTCCATTCTCCTTAGCACTGGAAAGCTGTCAGGTGAACATCTGCATTCATTTCTGGCCACTGAAATCCAATAAAAATGTAAATCAACTGGAGAAGGGCCAGGAGGCAGCACTAGGAGTGATCAGAGGTCTACAACATACAGCCTTTAAGGGAACAATGAAAGAGATGGAATTGGTTTTGCTAAAAATCAGGAGAATCAAGAGAAAAGATGTGATAGCAAAAATTTAGTTACTCCTAAATGAAATCTTGCAGGTTTTGAGGGCTGTTAAGTACCAGGGAATGCTGTCTATAAGGTGAATCATGATCACTGGTGATTTTGATAAACTGGGCATCTACATACATTTGGTTATGAGATAATTTTAAGAGGTGGAACAGTTCAGTGATGTCTTTGGAGGATTATCTTCTCTAGGGAGTGAAGCGGAGTTTTCTCTATGCTATGTTGCCAAAGTTTTTTATTAATCCACTCAATTAAGGATGTGTTTATTACTAAAAGTTCACTTATCACTTTTAAACCCTTTCCCTTCAGCCTGTTTTCCTGTTTCCTTGTGCACAGGAGGGTCTGCACTAGTGTTTAAACTACTTGTGTTTGTTTGTCAGATCACCTCCTAACAAAAAAGATTGCCAGAAGCCAGAGTCCACAGGCTGAACAACATGGCTGGACTACAGGACACCTTGAAGAGCCTTTTAGACCTGTCTTTCTGCAAGGTCAGAGTCAGTAAAAAGACACAAGGGCTTCTTTCCATCAGTGCTATCACACACATTCTTAACTTCACCACATGCTAAAGGACTCCACTCAAGAGGAGACTGAAACCTCAGTAATTGGGTGGTGAATCAGGTTTCACATTTAATCTGTATATATAAAAAAGGTGAATGCAAAATTCCCTTCTCATGCCCAAAAAATGGCTATTTATGGACTTTTATTGCATTTTTAATCCCTTTAAATATTTCATCTTTATAGATTGTATTATTTATATATTACCAGCCTTGTCATCCCCTCAAGCTGTGCCAGGACACCACTTCTCTCTGTACAAAATAAATTGCTTATAAAATTTTTCTTCAGGGGAACTCAGACACAAATAGCAAACTTCACTCCTTCTAAGTCACAGATAACAGGCTGATAAATTGTTTTTTCTTAGCACCTGCATTGAATTTCTTGCCCTGAAGGATCCACAGTCCTTTGCATACTAAGGTGGCTTGCTATAAAACAGGGACTGCTTCAGGAGAGAGCTGTCTCACCTAACTTAGGACAGCTAATTCTGATGTGCCTGGCCTAAATTAGTTACCTAGGTTTCCCAAATACTCACAGGAGAGAGACAAGCACTTCCAGCAGGTGTTTTAGCACAGCTGATCTAAGTTATCCTCTGGAGGTGCCTGACAGAGAGGCAACCAACTTAGACATCTTACTTTATTTCCTAAAGTGTGCTGGGAATGCACCCAAAGCTTAAAGAAAGATTGTTCCTTCGTTTTGTCAGATGGTTGGGCACGTGGGAGTTAGTAGTTATATTAAGGTTTCACAGCTAGAAGCTCCCAGACTACTGATTTTAATGGAACAATGTGAATTTATCACCTTAGGAATTCAGTTCCGTCAGCTTTTCTCTTCCATGTCTGACTCCGTGCATCAGCTGAGGTATCTACTCCACGAATAATTTTTTTTTCAATTTCAGGCCTCCAAAAATCAGGAAACACCAAAAATAAGGCTAGAAAAGTATCCCAAATTCTGCTCTTTCAGTTTTTCTGACCAATTTACTTCCACAATTAACAAATTTGGCCAGACGTATTTGACAGAGAGGCCAAAATGACAGAGACTCAAAATTCACAGGAAAAGGTGGCAAGAGAGAAGAGAGACCCCATCAGTGCCCCTGTTCAGAGAAAGATGCAATATGTTTTCATTCTTAAATAGAGAATCCATGCAGGGAAGGAGCTTTGTAAAAAGTCTAAACATCAAAAAAAGATGTAATCAGCCCTTATGCTTTATTAGATAACCAAGAATTTAGGACCCAAATGAAGTAGAAAATAAGCTTCAACAGCTTCCCTGCTCTAAGCATAGCCTGGTAGTGCATGTTTTCCATGTTTATCTACGTTTTCCATGCTTGTCCATGTCTAGGAATAGCACTGATTCATCTTGGAGTGAGCCTGGCATTCTGCAGAGAGGTACAGAATCAGATTTCAGCAGGCTTTGTGACATGAAAATTGCTACTCTTTGAAAAATATTTTCCAGGAATTTGGATGTTGGGGCATGTTAAACCATAGACAGGCTAAAGCTGAGCATCTGTGTAGAAAGAGTGAGGACCAGATAGGGAGACCACATGATGAGAGACTTAAAAAAATTTCTGCTGTTGTCATTGCAGCATTATCTTGTCTGTGAGTGTGCAAAACATGCAAAATTTAGGATACTAATTGCCAAACTGGGTAGTTGGATGCTTCTATCTGGTCTGGCCTCTAAGGTCCCACAGTTATGCTTCTTCATCAAGTCATTTTAGCCACTAAATATTAACTATTAATTTTACCCATCATCTGTAAAGCTCCACCTCAGCAGGAGTCCAGCACAGCCTTTGCTTCTTGTGATTTTTGCTCATACAGCATTAAGCACAAAGTCCTGAGCAAATTTCTAAGCCATAAGATTCACTAACTGTTGAAATGGATGCCTTTGGCATCTGAGCTTGAATAATTCCTAGGATGGCTTCTTTGGGCTGCTGACTTTTGGAAAGTTTTAAAGAGCAAAGAAACTGTTAAAAGATTATTCTCCTTTAGTTGTTTTCTTCCAGGCACCTAGAAAATAAAAATTGTTCACTTTCAATCAAACCCTGGTGTTTTCCAGTTTTCCAGTTTAAACATCTACTCTATTCGCTGCACCCCAAATAAGATAAATTCCTCTATAATGGAAAAACTCTATAACACTACTTATAGAAAAAAAATATGAGTAGCTGAGGTCAGTGCCTCTTTAGCAGAGTCAGTAGGAGCTGTTTGGAAGGCAAAAGAGAGCCCTGAGATATCCCAAAGACCAGTGAGAATGGTCTTGCTAGATGGAAAGCTAAATGTGAGTCAGCAGTGTCCTGGCACCCAGGAGGACCAACCCTGTCCTGGGACCACCAGGTACAAAATCACCATCAGGGCAAGGGAGGGGATTGTTCTGCTCTGCCCTGCCCTGCACTGGGGTGGCCTCACCTTGAATATTGTGTGAGGTTTTGAGCACCCCAATGTAAAACAGATATAAAACTCTCAGAGAGCTTTCAAAGGAGGACAAAGAAGATGGTGAAGGGTCTGGAGGTGAAGCCACATGAGGAGTGGCTGAGGATATTTGTTCTGTTCAGCCTGGAGGAGACTGAGGGGAGACCTCATTGCAGTTACAATTTCCTTGTGAGAGGAAGAGGAGGGACAGGCACTGATCTCTGCTCTGTGGTGACGGTGACAGTGACAAGACCCGAGGGAATGTCCTGAAGTCATATCAGGGAAGGTTTAGGTTGGATATTACAAAAAAGTTTCTTCACCCAGAGGGTTTTTGGGCACTGGAACAGGCTCCCCAGGGAAGTGGTCACTACAGCAAGCCTGACAGAGCTCAAGAAGTGTTTGAAAACACATTCAAGCACATGGCAGGATTCTTGGAATTGTCCTGTGCAGGGCCAGGAGATCCAGTGGGTCCCTTCCAACTCAGCCTGTTCTATAACTCCATGATTCCATGACTCTGTGATTCCGTGATTCCATGACTTGATGGAATAAGGCCTCCCTGGAGCCTTCTCCTCTCTAGGCTAGAAGACCAACTCCCCAAACCTTTCTCCATGGGACACCCATTCCAGCTGGGTGCAGTCATCCAGGCAGATCCCAACCCCTCAAACAGCCCATCCACCAAACCCAGATCTCTCCAGTTTAATGACAAGGAAGCTGTAGCTGACTGTGGCAAAGGCCTTACAGGAGCTGAGGTGGATTAAACCAGCTGCTCTTCCCTTATCCTCCACTCATTCCATTAAAGAAGGCAACCAGATTAGTCAGGCACAATTTGTCTTTTGTGAAGCCATTTTGGCTGTCTCTCATCACCTCCCTGTTGCCTGGAAAAAGCGATTATGTAATTTTTGACATATTTTCTCAACATTCATTTAGAGAGGGGCGTGAAGTGTGTATTTGTCATTACTTCATTGCGGTATTTACATGAAAAATATGTGTGGTAGTTGTTTTGGTTTGATTTGGTTTGGGCTTTCCTATTTTATGCAATAAAAAGCTGTTTATTCTGGGGCAATGTGTGTTTTTTTGGAAAACAACTGTTTCACCAGCAAAATTTTATTGATTTTTTTTTTTTGTCTTTAATTAGCTTCCAACTGAAATGTGAACATTTAGTTGCTAGAAAGCAAACAACAGAGCTCTTAATTTTCAGTGTTTTAGTGGAAAACATTTCACAATTGCTCCTAGTGCTGTCATGCTGCCTCTGCTCATAAAATTGCTTCTTTCTCTTAATTCCAAGGATTGCATTTACAAATAAAACTGTGTGAGAACTACTCAACTGGATCAGGCAGCAGTCCCTGTTGCCCAACATTCAGCCTCTGAGAGCAGAATGTTGCAGATGTTGATGGAAACAGCATCAGAAACAAGGTAAGTATAGATTAATGTTACCCTCTGTATAAATGAGATGTTTACACCTGCTCAAGAAGTTGATTGGATCTGAGTCACCAGACTTCACAACTCCTGAATCACCTTTTCTCTGTGAATTCTTCCTAACCCTTCCTGAGTCTCTGTATACATTTGCCTTACATAACAGCCTCTGATGATGAATTCCAGAACTGAATCATGCAGCTCATGTAAAACTATGTAAATTATTCATTTGATGTGAAACTGCATGAAATTCTTTCAGTTTCTTGAGGTCTGCTGCCTGATCACTTAGGAATTTATGCCACAGTGAGGGAGAAACTTGCACAGAAAAGAAGGGGAGCTGTGTCCATGTACATGCAGAAACGCCTGATGATTTTTGCCATTGTGAGATCTGCACTGCGATTTCCTATGAGTTTGTGTAGAGTGATGTGCACGAAATCTGCTTAAAATTAGGACTTTCTACCATGCTTTCTCACCCACTTTTTTGTCTTGGTGCCATCCCTCTGCAATCCCAGAATATTCCAGGAAATGTAGAAATGATCTGTTGAGCTCTATAACCTCCCTTTTGTGAACAAATGCATCTGCTCCAATAAACAAAGATTTCTAACCTTCAGCTGTTCTTTGCCCATCAACTTTCATTTTCTTATGGTCCATATCAGAAGCCTTTGGACAACTCTGTCAGGCACAGAGAGGGATTTTTGGCACTGTCCTCTGCAGGGGCAGGATTTGTTCTCAAAGATCCATGTGGGTCCCTTCCAACACAGGATATTCTATGATTTTATGATTTTATATACCCCCATTGCATGGAGTTGGACTAGACAATCTTTAAATGTCTCTTCCTACCCAAACCACTCTGTAATTTTATGTTATTCTTGCAATGCCATAGTCTTGTTCTGGCATATCAATGGGATTTTTTCTCAGCATAGTTCACACAGTTTGCCTGGGCAAACAAAGTAATATTGATCTGCTAAATTATGCATTTTAACTCATCAGAGTGAGGGTGCTGCAGGTTTTCCACGCACTAAGGGGTGCTGGTCATGGCAGGATCTCAGTGGATGAACTGGCACCCTGCTGAATCTGGAAGGGTTGTAAATATTGGAAAGACCCTGAAGTTTATTTGACAACCCTGAGGCTTCCCTAACTTTTCATAATGGACTTGTAAATGTTGTTTGCAATATCTTAATTTTTCAGGTAATTTTATCCATGTGTTATTGTTTAACTTCATAGTTCAATATTAATTATATTCTTATGCGACTGTGGAAATGCAAATATGAGATTCCTGACACTCTGAGGATTAGCCAGCCTGTCTGCTGTATAAATAGAAGCATCTGGGGAGCTGTTTTGTCTTATGATTTTTGGTAAATGGTTTGTAAAAAACCAAAGTGCCAAAGGTTCCTCCTGGACTTATGGGTTCTGAAGGGATCCCCTGGTGTCTGCAAAGCATTCAGTTAATGGAGCAATTTCTCTCTGAGCAGGGATATTAACAACTCTCTCTCTTTCATTGGGCTATTTTCACAAAGTGTTTAAGAATATAATGTTTGTGACTTCTGCCTCTCTGTTAAATTTGTCTGAAATTGGATCATATTGCAAATATGGCTGAAGTGGGTATAAACAACATTACTTACAGATTACACTGGCCTGAAGATGAAGGAGGGCAGGTTCTGATTAGATGTTAGGAAGAAATTCTTCCCTGTGAGGCTGGGAAGGCCCTGGCACAGGATGCCCAGAGAAGCTGTGGCTGCTCCACCCCTGGAAGTGTCCAATTCCAGGCTGTATGGGGCTTGGAGCAACCTGGGATAGGGGAAGGTGTCCCTGATACCTGGGGATTGGAACAAAATTATCTTTGAGGTCCCTTGCAACCCAAAACATTCTGTGATTCATATTTTGAGACTCAGCTCCTGGTCCGTGTCAGGGCACTATAAATTAAGAGTAAGAGTTGGTCTATTTGCCCTGAATTTGATAAAATTTAGTGGGGATAAGCACAGTGCAAATCTTTGTTCACATCATGAAATCTGCTGCTATATGAGTAACAGAACTAGAAATAATTCCTCTTCCCCCCCAAAATACATACCCAAAACTGAATAGTTTTAAGTGGAAAGGATGGCTTGGCAACCTTACACACATAGGACAAAAAAGATGAAAAGGAAGAGAAAAATCAGCCATGAGTAAAATTGACAAGACAATTTTTCAGCAGAAAGTGCAATTTAATCTAAACACTTCAAAGAAATGTGCCCTATTTCTGAGGCATTTTTAACATGAAAATGATAAAATGAACCATCATCACTTCATCTTATAGTTCTGACAAAGTCAAAATGTTTTCCTTTCAATAAAGAAAACACTCCTTTAAATTTTCCTCTAAATGAATATCTTAACATTACCATTGTATGGAGTCTTACTATTGTGCAGAAAGTATTGAACAAAATATACTTCACGCTAATGAAAGACAACTAATAATACTAGACAGTATTTTTATCTCATGTGGAAAAATGTACAGGTTTTTTTTTTCATTTTTTAGAAAGCAAACTTTCCCATGTTGAAATTCTGGCAAAAAAGGTTTGGGATTTGATCTGCTGGTGGTGTTAAACCAGTATGAACCAACATGCTGCTGGAGGATTCCTCTTCTACCAAGTGACAAGAGACAGGATGAGAGGAAATGGCCTCAAGGTGCACCAGGGGAGCTTTGGACTGGATTTCAGAAAAAATTTCAAGGATTGGAGCAGGCTGTGCTGAGAAGTGGTGGAGCCACCATCACTGGAAGTGTTCAAAACATGTGTGGGTACAGCAGCTGGTGCTGTTCTGACTTGCACTTGGTCTTAAAGGTCTTTTCCAACGTTACTGATTCTATGATTCCATGCCAAAGGTGCTTTTCCTCCCATGGAAGGAGCAGAGGGCTCAATCAGCAGTACTGCAAGGTTAATGCAACATGTGCTGGGCTCCTCTGCTTCTCATAGAAAGGGAGAGAGCAAAGGCATTTCACCTCAGGCTTTTAAAAGTGCTCCCAGACTGTTCTTCAGCCCTCTCCTTTCCTTCTGCCCCCACCACAAATGCAATCCAAATACGAGCCCAATAAAAAATTCCTGGCAGTTAAAGGAGGAAAATTAAGCAGCAAGGACAGGTTTTGCTGGTTGTGTTTGAACAGCAAAGCCATGTCTTTAAAAATAAAATAATGCAGCCTCAAGATGTTTATCTGAACATGATTAGAGTCAGAGGATTTACATGGATACCCCCAGTTATAAATAAAAGCACTGGGTTTTCAACACACATCAGATTTTGTAGTCATATAACTGCTTGCTCTCAGATAAGAGGGATGTTCTGATCACCACAACTCTCATTGTATTTTCAATTTGGTTCTTGTTATTTTTAGAGAAAATCCAAAGAAGACAATGGCAATAAATGTGATGAAAAGACCATTGAGTTATAGCAGTGAAACCAGACTCTGAGTAGGCTGGGCATTTAACTCCTGCTGCAAGTCGTAACTGCCAAGGGTAAGCTGGGTGGCAAGTTGGGCACAATTGCTGGGAATTATGAATTTGTTTGAGGATTGAGAGCACTGGCATGAAGATTTCTGCTTTCACAGTCTGCAGACCCTGCTTTGCAGTCTCAGAGCTGCCTGGCCAGCTGCCAAAAATAAGTGCTATCATGGAAGATACTTCTTTACATATTTCTACTTATGAAGAAGAAAAATGAAGGGTTGATTGTCGTGGTTTAATCCCAGCCACAATTAGCCACACTTGCTCACTTTCTCTCTGAGTTGGATAGAGAGTATCAGAAAAAGGTAAAGGGTTGAGATAAGAACAATTTAATAATTTAAACTTTTTTATTATCAATAATAATAATAATAATAATAATAATAATAATAATAATAATAATAATAGGCCCTGACTCTTCCAAAGAACAGTCTGTGTGCTTGAGGTGCACCCACAGGAATTTAGAGTGCCTGGAAATTGTGAAATCCCTAAGTCTGCATCCCCCAAGTAAATAGGGCTTGCTCTTCAGCCCTATTTACTATTTTGGTTCTTGCTCTGGGTTTTATAAGTGTGTGGGAATACCAGAAAAAGTCCTGGAAAAAAATACATTCAAATGATGTAAGGGAGTATGGATTTTTTAACCTGCTCTTGGGGGAATAGAGGAGGGACTCTGACACTCTCAATCATTTCTCTCTTCTTCCACAAAATAATCAGAAGGTTTTTCCCTTTAGCATTGCATTCATCTTAGATTAGGTATCCATCTTCCAGTTCACTGCAGAACTGTGCTATTGTGTGGAGGAAAAAAAGGGTTTTTTCAGTAATCAGTGGGAAGAAGGAAGAGTCAAACACACAAAGACACAAATATGCAAAGCTCCAGGAGGGAGAATCAATTCTTGCTGAAGACCATTTGCTCATCCATCTATGTTTGCCAGGTAATTTCAGCCTGGGAAAAAGTACTGTTAGCAAACTGAAACTGCATTACTTGCTACTGTTCAAGGTGAATAATGTGGCCTTCTAAGGCCAGGGTCATTATCTCCCTGAGCCTGCTTGTGACAAGGCAGAGGGAAGAAATATGGTGTCTATCTAAGAAGACCAATATTTTCAATTCAGATGTGGTTTATATGAAACAGAAGCCCAGTATTTTATGGGGTATGTCATCATTTCCAGCACGCCTTTAATATTTGCTTGGGGCTGGCAGAAAAACTGATACTGTTGAGCCAAACCTTAGAATTGGAAAAGTTAATCACAGCAGTCGTTATACTTTTCCATATTAATCACAGGATATCCACCAAGGATAACAGGCAATAACAAAAACAAAGGAGCTCAATATCAGCAAGCCAGAGCCAGGATGGTGGTGTTAGAGCTGAGCAACCTGTGCCACCATCACTCAGCTATTCAAGCTGCCTGAATTCAGTCCTGGCAGGACTCATCCACACTAAATTCAGATGCCTACAGTGTAGGTGTCAGTGCTGAAGCAAGTGATCTGGCATTCTGCTGTAGCTGGAGGGCATTGTGTCCACAGAAAGGCAGGAGCACAATTCCTCTGATTCACTTCCTGCGTTAGGAGGACTTGAATTACCCATTAAGCCTATCGATTCTGTGTGTACAACCTCAGCTAAGGCAGCTCAACAAAAACCTCAGTGCAGCTGGAGATGCCCTGGAATATCCCTTTGGGGGTCTATTTGGTGGTCCAAAAGAGCTTGGCTCTCTTAAGGGTCTGGTGTTTTATCAATCTGAGGTCTCAGGTACTTTAGGGAATTTTTACCAGGTGCTAGTGCTTCCACAACTGATTTAAACTCCAGCTCTTCAGTGGAAATAAGTGTAGCTATGGGTGATTTGTTCAGATGTAGAAAGGTTTCAATAAATGGATTCCACCTTCTCCTTCATCAGAGATATTGTCACATCTTTTGTCAGGGCACCACTGAAGTTTTTGTATCCACCACTTCCCATAGTGACATTACTTTCTCTCCATTCTATCAAAGAGGAAAAAAACATGGAAGTTAAATGTGCCACTTAATAAAAGTGATGGATATTTTCCTAATACTTAATACAAATAGGGGTGAAGTTGAAAAAATTACAATTCTTCCATGATTCTTTAATAAAATCCTTGCTGCTCTCTCCCATTCCCTTTGCAGGGAGCCAAAGCTTGTCTGTCTTAATTATCAAGACAGCCTGATTTACTCACCACCTTCCTCTCATATCATTGCTGTAACAATCATTCTGTTGAATGGTAAGTGAAATGTGGCCCAAAGTACTTCTAGTCAATGAGATTTTGACTTTTCCATTAGAGGTTTATAAAGAGGAACTGGTTTCCTCTTTGCTGGACTGTAAAATAGTTGGAACTTCTGGAGGGGAAAAGATCCAAATAGCAGAATTATCATTCTCTCATGTGAGTCAGGATAAAAGATCTGGAAATAGTCAGAGATTCCTCTGTTTCCAACTTTCCTTTTTTAAGAAAACACTGGAGAGAGTGAACCAACATCGTGACTGTGTTGTTGAGGTAATCATGAAACAGATTCAGAAGAGAAAATTATTGTAGCAGCACTACTAATTGGGGTACTGACAGCTACTGAATCCCTGACTATTGACATTGACATTCCTTTACAATGGGGTTACTATAAAATTTATTTTTACGAAAAAAAATTACAGGTATTTCAAATGTTACAAGTGTCATCTTCATTTTTTAGGCACATGGTGGGATGAAGCAGCCACAGCTTCTCTGGGCAGCCTGTGCCAGGATCTCACACCCTCACAGAGAAGAATTTCTCCCTAACATCTGACCTAAACCTACTCTCTTTCAATTTGAAACCATTTCCTGTGTCTTATCACTGCAGTTCCTCATGAAACTTACTGTGATCTACACCAGGCCCATCTCCCCAAAACTCTCCCAGTCCTCTTCTGTTTGTAAGCCTGTCCTACCTCAAGGTTATCTCCTCTTATTTTGTTCTAATTCCTAAAGACTTATAATTTAATTCATCCTTTGAGAAATGCAGGCAAATCTCTGACAGAGGTGACCTGCTAGATTTTGAGTCCTCCCTCAAAACATTGGAGGAAGTAAAATATCTAAATCAAATCAGATCTATGCAAATCAGATCATCTTGATATAATTTATTTCTTAACAGAGTTGCATTAAGATCCATAATCCTGTTCTTAGGAATTTAATTGAATACATCAAAATTTCTGTAGAATGTGAAATAGAGGCTCCCATTTTGAGAAATCATAATTCTACATGACACTACTTGTTTCTTGACTGAAATGAAATATATTAGCACTTGAGCTGTTCAAGTTCAGCTCCTGAGACTGTCTGAAGTGCTGGGAAGGCGCCGATTGTCAATCCCAGTTCCCAGCTGACAGGAAAACTAAGCCAACAAGGACCTGATACTGTGGACATGGTTTATTTTCCTTGAGATTTTGCTGCATGCTCAAATCTTGCATAATCCCTCTGAGGACTGCTGGGTTTGCACTAAATCATTATCAGAGCTCATCTTAAAAGCATTCCTGCAGCTGTTTCAGTGCTGAATCCTCCTTCATATGTGATACCTGACACGTGGGTTTCATTCATATGATAATTTTGGTGTGTGGTTGGTAATGTCAGGAATATTAACTACTTTACCCCACAATTATGTCTCCATAGAAAAGTCATTATTATTGCAGCAGAGTTGGCTTCAGCTATAAAACTGGGTAATTTTGGATTTTTGGGGTGAGCCAGCTATCTTCCTTGCCTCTCAACTGCCATTTCAATGCTCTATTGAGGTGGAAAAGGGCTGGAAAAAGGCTGTGAGATTCTATCCCCCTTCCCCAGAGCGTGCACTGCACACCAAATCTCACTTTGCATTCAGCTCCAACGTGTCCCTCTGAAAGGACTGTGTCAGCAGCCTTAATTGCTTGGCTGGTGCCACAAGACTGATGGATTGTAGGCTCCTGCTTTTCTAGAGGAAGGATGAGAACAGATGGGATTTTGCTAATTTAAACTTCTGTACATGTTTAATGTCCTATTTATCTCTTCCAGTGAGCCTGAAATGGTAATAAATGAAGTAGATTTTTACTGAAATCTGTTAATGTCGTGAGAAGTGTTTGTGAAGAACAAAAAGCTCTATTAGCCTACACTGACCCGCAAATAAACAACAGGCTGTGAGGAGTGGTTACCCACTTTCTAATTTGCTTAATGGCCTTTTAATGAGTGGGCTTGTGACTGTACAGTAAATACACTGGTCTAGCACCCTAGAGGCCTCTATTCAGGCTGTTTCCTGGAACTCTGAGACACCTCCTGTTATTTCTGTCCCTCCATTTTTCACTCAGATAAGCCTATAACAATACACCCAACTAACCCTTAAACTGTTTTTGGGGCTGGAATACAAATAAGAACGCCAAGACATTCCTGTTACAAGGCTCAGAGCCTCACTGGCCCATTCAGTGCTACCAGATTGGTTTTCCCTATCTAAATCTTAGATCTAAATCTCTGTCTAATGAATTTCTGTACCTAAGGTGGATTTCCCTCTTCTTACAGAAATGCAGCCCATTTTTGCCATGTAGACATTATGATTTACTAAATGTCTTTGAAGGATTCAGAGCTGTGAAAACCATAATATAATGGAATCATTGTTGTCTGGGAAAACAATCAGAAGAGGCTGCACACACCAGGAAGAAAAGGATGGAAGCAGTTTGGGTACATTTAAATTTGCCAGATGAATCTGTAACACAATTTTAGCACAAATACCTTCTAAGATGTTTGTTTATTCTGGCTGGAATCCCTTGGGCATGGAGATCAAAACAGAGTTATAATTCTGGCATTACTGGGTAAGGTGTTCAGGGGAAACCACCTTCTTTTTTGGTCTGTAAGAACATCTCCAAGGATCCTAAACTCAACTACATCTAACAGGGAAAAACAACAGGAGAAAACAGCTTTACATCAGTTTTACAAAACTGAAAATGTTTGGATGGATTCCAGGTTGAATTTGAAGTGATAGGAATGTTTTAAACTTGGGCATGTTTATTACCAAAGTGTAGCTAATCCTGTAGATTTTAGGATTTTAGGAAAGAATTACAGCTCATAGTGCCCTGATATACTTTAGGCACACACAGAGACATAAAAATCCCACCATTGGCCTCCCCTCCTGCAAGTCACACTTTATTTCTGGATTAAATACTTTTTACTGAAGTAAGAGCAGCAGTGTTTGAACTCCTGAAGCAACAAAGCCCTTTTGACGTAATTTGATTTAGTCATGCAAATTAGAAAATGTTGGCTCAAATAATTTATCTGAGACCACACAGTCAAACAGGGACACTTTCAGGAGTAGGTAAATCTCCTAAAAGCCCCAGCTTAGTCCATCCTCCTACACACAAATAAAAAGCATTAAAAAATTGCATTCAAATTACTTCAACAGGTAATTTGTTCCTCCAGGCCTTACTGAGCACATTTGCTAATGAGTTAGTTCCAGAACACTAAACCAAAAACACTTAGCAAGAGCAAAAACTCTGCAAGTAAATTAAAGAATAGCAAGTTCCAGTTAGTCTCCTAATAGAGTTGATGATTAAATGGTTCCTATTTAAGCAGCAACAATACTAAACATTTTTATGTAAAATTGTAAAGGCTGCTGCATTCAACAGGCTTTAGACAAAAGAGGGAAAAGGAAGAAAGGAAGTATTTTCTCAGCTTATATAAAGTGCATTTCAAAACATCTATGTACAGAAGTTTTTTATTTAAAGGATGGTGATGCCCTGGCACAGATTGTCCAGAGAAGTTTGCATGCCCACAGATGTGCACAGAAATAAAGTTTTCCACATTTCCTTCAGTGGTTTGTTGTCTCATCTGAAGTTCATAATTTGTTTCTGTTTCCTATTTGTCTTCAAACCACAAATTTTGGACTTTGTGAGATCAGGCACAGTGCATTGAGTGAAAATTGGGCAGAAGAGCTGATTCAAAGACCACATTATTACAGTCAGAAAAGATTTTCTGAGATGAAGCCATTCAGCAGCAAAGATGACCAGTGCAATTAGAGCCAAAGGAGTGCAGAAAATCCATTTATGTTTGTATGAGTTCAGTGACTCTGACTGCTAAAAGTGGAGAGACTTTAGAGATAAATCAGGCAATCCTCTCGTCTGAGAAATGTCTTCACAGACACAGGAACAGGGTGACTAATCTTACTATAACAAGAGTTAACATAGTAAAAAAATATATGTAATATTACCATTAACTGTAGGCATCCACCAGAATATATTTTACATAGTTAAATGGAAATTTATTGCTATTAACTTTAAAAGAAAAGATAAAACCTGGAGTTGGAATTCACTCCATGTAACTTTTACCCGTATAACTTTATTTGCACTAATTATTTTTACATTCAGGCAGAATACCTGAGGAGTTGGACTGTTTGGATGATTGATAGCATGTCATGAGACAGACAAATCACTCTACTTTAGAGAGTGACTGTAAAATATTGGAATAATCCTTTACTCTGTAGTGAATAATGAAGAACAAAAACAAATTAAAGGAAATTTTACGACCAACAGCAAGAAAACTTAACCATAGCTTGTTTCATTAGCTGGCAGGAAAGGCTTTGCAGAAAACAGGTTCATTTTTTAATATGAAATTAGAGGAGAACACAAAGAAACATATCAGTAACTGGAAGTGACAGAAGAACAGATTAGATCTCAATCCCCACATTTCACAAATAGTCCTTAGAGTTATGGACAGGTTTTCCTGATGTCCAAACTTCAGACATCAGATTGACTAATTAAGACCTTTTTTTGGGGGGGAGGGGTATTTTTGCCACATTAATGGTGTACTCTAAGAGCCTCTGTGTACATAAATGGATATTTTTAGTTTTGTTCATCAACTGGGAAAACCTATTTTATGAAATTGCATCTTTTTGTGTAAGTTTTGCAGGCCCTTTTTGGAGTAACTAAGCATTGGCTGCTGAATAACAATGAGATTTGATGTTGTGAAGTGTCTCTGCTTCCTGTTACCCCCAAGTTCCTGATTGCTGCATCCTTTTGGGATGCAGATTTGTCTCAACCACCAGCCTGAGTCCATTCTCTCTACTTGCTGGAAATTATACAAAGTTTAATATTTTATTTTATGCAACTAAAGTCAGTTTTGTTCTTTGTGCCAGAGGAAGGGAATTCAAGCTCCTTTCCAGGGGACTGTTCCACCAGGTGAGGTCTGATGAGCTGAACATCACAACAGACTGGGGGTAGATCAGAAGATACACAAAAGGTAATGACCATTAATGACCATTAGTGATCATTAATGACCATTAATGAACATTAACTCCAAACATCACCCCTGGCATGGCTGGAGACACCTGGTCTGGGTGAAGAGGGATAAGAATGAGAACCTGATTAGCATTGGAGGCAATGGAATCTGGATCATGTAAGAACCCAAATACTAAGAACTGAGCTACTTAGGACCAATGAACATCAAACCAATGAATTTCTCAGGGTTTTGACTGTGTAAAATATGTGAAAAGTCTACTAAAATTCATGTGTGATGGAAGGATTTTCTCTGCACAACCCGGGCAATGTGTGGATAAAATTATTTCTGTTGCACATCCTGGCCAGAATAAAGCCTTGATTCTCTAAGACTAAAAATGTTGTTGTAAGATTTTTTGGCATTTTTCCCCACAATTTCAGTGACATAGTTATTTCAGTCCCTTTGTGCCTCTGCAGAGACATAATGTGTCTGCTGAGTAATTCATCCCACTTGTGTTGGACATCCATCTCAGACTGGGATGAATCACCCTCTGGAATTACCGATCCCTCCTGTCTGATGGCTGAGGAGGTTTGAACAACTTGTTGGGAATTGTTGTCCACCTAAAGGGGAACCTTTGTGGGCTGCAGACATATGTGTGTCATCCCACTATTGCCTGCAATCTTTCCAGGCTCAAAGGGATTACAGCAGATGGAAAGATTTGTGTTTTCCTCTCTCCTCTCTCATCCTCTCCGTAGAAATAAACTGATCATGGATGTGTCTGATAGCACCTGACAGCTCACCAGGAAGGGAACCAGCAGATCCTGTTGGAGTGTTTTCCCAAAGAGGTTAAAAACTACCAGATATCTTCAGTAAATAAGAATTTACCAGGCCTTATAGTTAAACTCAAATAACTTTCTCCTTCTGTGGTCTTGGAAGAAAATTAGAAATCCTGGGGAAAAATATAAAAAATATGCTCACAACAATTGTCTTTGTGCAACTACAATCAAACCTCCCATTTATACTCCACCAAGTGGATAAAAATTCAGTACCATTTCCACAGTTAGGATTTCACCTCTGTGCTGAGACTATCAACAAAAGGATAATTATGTGCCAATTTACAGCTGCAGTTTTTATGCTGTGAATATTTGCCCTGCAGTTCCTAGTTTTGTTTCAGTGAAAAAGGTGATGTGTGATAAATATTCCGAGTTATTCTGTTTAGGTCTAGGCTGGGCTTGATTCAGATGCCTCTGATGAAATTTCTTACCTCTCAACTAAAGTTCAGTAAATGTTGCCCACAGCATCAATATGATTGCAATAAATGATGCAAGTAAATGCCCTCAAGCACCACCAAAACAAAAAGCAGCTTTTCTTAAAAAATTCTAACAATATTTCAGTTAATCTTCAATACAAATCAGGCTCCAAAGGAACAAGGTCTTAATTTAAATTGTAGCTCATTGATGAAAATGAAACTGGTCAGCCATCAGTTAGAGTTAGGAGATATTCCACTTCACACTAAGTTTAATAGATTGTTTTCCTCCTTCTCCTCTGATTTTAGGTGTTTAAGCCTAAAATAATTTGTCAGATTTTTGTTTAATCAAGACAACTTGAGATTGACTAAATACTTTTACAGACTGGCACCATTTTGTCCTTTAGAGATAATGATAGTGACACTCTTATCTCCATCCTAAATAAGCTTCTATTTCACCTTAATACAAAGCTCAATTGAGAAATAAGTATGACTAAAACAGTTATAATGAAATATTCTGAGCCTACATCTATCCCCAAGATTTAAGTATGAAAGAGCACTAATTTAAGGCTTTAAATTATTTATACATTTGACATGGTTTCCTATTAATCAGAATCAGAACTACAGCAATTTGCAAAATTCCTGTAGCATCTATTAAATATTTTCTTCTAAGTAAGTAAATGAAAGAGATTTACTAATTCTAGTAGAAACTTCATTGGTATTGGGTGAGAGAAGCTAAACACAGGGGGATATATTAAGTCTGTACAAAATGCTAAATACTCCTCAGATCTCTGCTAAATTCATTTAATCCCTTTTTGCATGTTTTAAAGCCCATCAGATTTTATAAACATTGATATAATGTGGTGAACGGCAATTATTTACAAATAAAGGACAAAAATCACAAAGAAGTAACATTTAGCATGGCATCAGTGTCTCACTGCAGTTAAGAACTTGTGATGTTCTTCCTTTTCATGGTGACCCTAAACCTGCCTCTAGAGGCTGGTTTAACTGAATATTCTGGGGTGGGAGAATGTGCCTATTTCAGAAATATCTGAGATATTTAGAAATATCAGGGATTTAGAAATATCTGGGATATCGATAGCTTTTTTTCTGTCATAACAATCTCTACGAATTATGGATACCTGAATGAAAACCGTTCAGACAAGATTTAGACAATGTCTCTGAGCTGAGAAACACCATTGGAAAATGTTTAAAAAGACAATTTCCCAGCTTTTTGGACAATCATCATCAATGATCAAATTTCCTGCTGGATCAAGATGAACTTCTGATATAAAATGTTCAGTAAATGAACTTGTTAATATTTCTACTCTGTCATATCATGGTACTATCAAAACGTAGAATCACAGAATCATGGTATGGTTTACCTTAAAGATGATCTAATTCCAACCTCCTTCCATGGGCAGAGACACCTTCCACTAGACCAGTTTGTTCAAAGCCTCATCCAGCCTGCCTTGAGCACTTCCAGGGATGGAGCATCCAACATTTCTCTGGACAAAATATTCTCATGCTTCAACACCCTCACAGCAAAGATTTTCTCCTTATAAATCAATAATTAATTAATATTCAGTAAGGCCCATGCAGAACACGCATCAGGGCCTCCCTCACCTACAAGGAGGAGTGTGAATCTTGGAGCTTCATCCATTCTCTCTCCTGTCTGTGCCTTTGATGTGCCCTGGGGAAGCCAACTTTATCCATTTGGTTTAGAAATCCGTTCATGGTCTTATTTTCTGACCTCCCTTTGATCTCCCCTTGAGTTCTCATTTTGCCAGGAAGAAAAGCTCATCTTCTTCCATTATTAGATGTTCACATGTTCTTCAGGGAGGCAGATAAAATCTTTATGAAAGCCACATTTTGGGACATACTCACTTCAGCAACTTTGCAAAACGCATGGCAACAACTAAATCTGGGTTCTGCACAGTGCTATAGTTCTACTCAACAATTCCCCCAGTTTTTCATTCAGTTCCAAGTTCTTAAGGGAACATGGTGGAGTTTTCAGTCCTTCTGACTAGAAAACTGATCCAGAATTAAATTCCATGTCCATTTGGGCCAATTGGTGACTTCAACACACATCATAGAATCACAGAATTTTTAGGGTTGGAAGGGACCTCTGCAGATCCTGTAGTCCAACCCCTCTGCCAAGGCACGAGATGGAGATGAAAAGTTAATTCCTGCAAAGAATGAGAGTGAGTTTATCCCTGCACAAAACAAATGGAATAAAAGAAATGTTGACTTGCATTTTGCCTAGAGAAAGGTGGGCTGTTTCCTCCAGCTCTCTCCTCACCTCTTCCTCTATCCCAGTGGATGGATAGCTGACTTAATGATGAGCCTGAACTTCCACCAGCTATAGCACAGAAATTCCACATAATCCAGAATCAGAAGAGGTCTTCCTGGAATTCTTGCTGGTATCTGAAGCCACTTAGAAATGACTGAGCTGCACAGCAGGAAGGGAGGGAAGGATGGTTTTCCATTAGCCATACCATGGTCTGATTCCCTCCTTACCAGACAGAGCACGACCTTCACATTGCTTGGTGGAAGTGACCATGCACTGCTTTATGGAAATGCTAACCTTGGGGAAACAAGAAAACAAACAAACAAAAAAACCCCAAACAAAATTTGGTTTCCCCTTTGCTTACAATCTCCCAGACTTATTTAGCTCTATCTAGCAAGAAATGGACCATGTGCAAAATTCAGTATTACTTCACGGTTCTCTTATTTGTTTTAATCAGCTACACAGCCCTGTGGTGCCAAAGCATCGTCCCAACTTATGCATTATTTACTAGTTAATATCTCAAAACATATGTCTCTAAATAAAATAATTTTCTTTCTCTTGCTTGTCATGCCTGAGGGCCAAATCAAAGGAACAGAACACCTCCCTGACAATGTGCACTGCACTCAAATCATGACATCAGGGTCACCAAGCCTCTGTCAGAGCTGGGTCCTGGGACACTGAGAAATTTGTAGGAATTTGTGTCTCTCTAAGCCAGTGTCAGTGTTTCTCTGTTCAGAGCTCTCTCATGTCTCTGCCTTTCAAACAGCCATTTCAGCCCTGCACACCTTCTGATTTCAAGGATCATCTGTTTCTTCCAGATCTCTGTGGCAAGATGTCCAAGTGTCAAGGGATGGCCTGGCTGGGTAAAAAAAAATCAATATTCCCTGGAAGCAGGTCAGTATCTATGAGAGCAGGCACAACTCTGCACAACACATATTCAGCCAATGTATTTAACCATTTATTTTGCACACTTTGCTTTATCTCTCTGTTTTTCAAGCTGGTGCTCAAGTGTTCATAAAATATTAGAATGGGGTCTTTATGTTGTTTTTTTTCCTCTGTGGTTTAACTCCAGACCACATCCAAACCATAACTAAGCACCAGCAGCTGCTCATTCCCTCCTTCAATCCCATTTGGGTGGGATGGGGAAGGAGAATCAGAAAAAGGTAAAACCTGTATGTTGAGAAAGGACAATTTAATAATTGGAGTAAAACTAAATTATGATGATAATTAATAATAATAATGATGAAAGGAGATATTAAAGAAAGAGATAAAAATAAAACTCAATTTAAAAAAAAAAAACAGATGACAGACAGTACCATTACTCACCAACCCAAACAGCAATTGACCTCTTTAGGCCAGATCCCCCACACTTCATCTACTGGGAGTGGTGTTGTGTGGTGTGGAACATCCCTTTGGCCACCTCAGGTCAGCTCTCCTGGACCTTCTTCTTTGCAGCTCCCCTTGCAGAACACAAGAAATTGAACAGTCCTTGATTGAGGGCAAACACAACTTAACAACAATTAAACTATCAGTGTTTTATCAACATTTTTCCCATCCAAGACAAATGATGTGTCTCTAGGTCTCTGTCAAACACAGGGGCTCCAGGGAATCCCCTCATCTGACAGGGGCTGATCCTCTGGAGGATCAAAGTCATGAGTAGGGTTTGTATTTCACTGTACCCAAAATGTATTTGAGCAGTGCCTTCATTGTGATGATGGAGAGATAAAGGGCAGATCAGTGAATTCTGGTAATCTGACTTTGTCCAAGGTGGAGGCTTTCCCCTCAAATTTAATGAACTCTGACAAGCACATTGGTAAGGCAGGACTCTGTAGTTGTCCATGAGATCTGGACTTTCTGTCCAGATATGAATTAAAATGCAGAGATATGGAGAGTTTCTGAAAGGAGCAGAGAGAATTTAAGACTGATCTTTGCTAACTTCATTGTAGATATTGATTTTTTCATGGATTTCTTCAAAACTGAAAGCTAATCTGGAGGACACAAAACCCAGAAGGCTTGAATTTCTTAATTTTTTTCCCATTTATCTAATTTTTTTGTCATCACTTGCCTTATATTCCCATAGTCTTCACAGAGAAAGTGGGAGTTTTGATAGTGTTAAGTGAGTAAATAGAAAAAGGGTGAATGGGTGGTAGTAGGAGAAAGATTAAATTTCTTCAGCAAAGGATCCAACTCTTAAACTCTCTAATTTTATCTAAATGAAGCTTGAGATGAGACATCTTATAAGAATTTTCACTTACATAAAATAATTTGATCTATGCAAGACTTGGTAACTATACAGAGTAAAGAGGGTTCCTAGCCTGAAAAGGCTGAAATTTGGGGAAAAGAAGGTCATGAGTGGAGCAAATTAATTAATCCTGTCCCTAATTTTTAGGATGAAGCCTAAAGGAGTAGGCACAAGTAGACCATGGCCACCTATAAGGTCTTTGCAGGAGAAAGAGGATGTATTGAGTGCCTGTGGGGAGTACACAAAATATGACACTGATTTGGGTGGTGGTGGGAGGACAGTGTTTATAATCTGGATACTAAAAAGGGGAAAAGACAAGAAATTACTGAGTAAAAGAGGGTTTGGCCACAATAACCCCCTTCGATGTCGTAGGCTGGGGATGGTGTGGCTGGACAGTGCCCAGGCAGAAAGTGACCTGGGGGTGATGGTCAACAGCCGGCTGAACATGAACCAGCAGTGTGCCCTGGTGGCCAAGAAGGCCAATGGCTCCTGGTCTGGATCAGGAATGGTGTGGCCAGAAGGAGAAGGGAAGTCATTCTCCCCCTGTACTTGGCACTGGTGAGGCCACAGCTAGAGTGCTGTGTCCAGTTCTGGCCCCTCAGTTTGGGAAGGACACAGAGGAGGCAACAAGGTTGGTGAAGGGCTGGGAATACAAACCCTGTGAGGAATGACTGAGGGATCTGGGGGTGTTTAGCCTGGAGACTCAGAGGTGACCTTGTCACTCTCTGCAACTCCCTGGAAGGTGGTTGTAGTCAGGTAAGGGTTGGTCTCTTTCTCCACACAGCAACTGACAGAACCAGAGGACACAGCCTTAAACTGAGCCAAGGGAAATATGGGTTGGATATCAGGAAAAAGTTGAAAGAATTATAAAGCACTGGAATGGTCTGCCTGGGGAGGTGGTGGAGTCACCATCCCTGGATGTGTTTAAAAACACATTGGATGTGGCACTGGGTGCCATGGTTTAGTTGAGGTGTCAGGGCATGGGTTGGACAAGATGATCTTGAAGGTCTTTTCCAACCCATTAGTCATTCTGTGACTCTGTGAAAATAAGATGAAGAGAGTAGAGACAGCTTAGACAAATATATACTTTACAATGTACTGCTTTGGGTACAGGGGACAGCCTGGAGTGATGTGCCAGTAATCACAGAGCAGAGAGAAAGCAAGGTTAGGATTAATACCCTGCTGAGTTCACAGCCAGAGCTGCATCCACACAGTCATGTGCTCCCAGCCATGCTCTGCATCCCACCATTTGCATAACTTCCCTGGAGATTTGCTTGCCTCTGCAACACCTGGCAAAGCACGCAGTCTAAACTTTATGGAAATTCACACAAGAAGTAAAATTCATCTATTTCAGAGTTTAAAAGCTTGATGGAAAAGGTGGGAAAATGTTTTAAAAAATTATTAGGGTAGCTAGTAACTAGTAGTAAATTTTATAATTATAAAGAATATAGGACAAAAACTAACTGCATTTTCACAAATTCCTCATCCTTACCCTTGCCAGTCTCTAATATATGTGCACCTCTAGCAATCACCTGGCAGATATCCACAGCATTCACAGTATTAAGCAAATTACAAATGGGTCCAGGATGGGCAGAGCATGCCAGTCTTGGCTCTCCAGCGAGCCACATAATGCTCTGCAGCATTTGGCTTCTCTCAGCAGGTCCATTAGTCAGGGTGGATGAACCTCATCAGCTGGAGGGAATGCACACCAGGAACTGTGATTGGAAGAGTGGAGATATTTGACTTTCATGAGAGATGAGGAGAAACAGAACACTGGCTGCTCTGCTTTGGCCTCTCTCCCCTCCAGTGGCATCTATGTAAATGCAATCCAGTCTTCAGTCTCATCCAGAGTGAAGTCATCTCCCCAGGCTTCTGTCTTTGTCTCTGTTGTGCATGTCCAGAGTAGGCAAAGACACCTGGAAGGGACCCAAAGCAGTGCAAGGCAATTACCCACCTAGCATCTTGTAAAAGAACTGCTGGGACTTCAGAGGATGTTCCCGTTGTCAGTGTTCACTCACCAACCAGGCGCAGAAATGGTCACAGGTATTGGGAGAAAAGGCCCCATAATTTAATAGAGGTGAGATAGAAATGTCCAGGTTTCAAGGACTGTATTTCAATATCCAGTCTCTCCTGAGTCAATTCTGCCTGATCTGCCTCTGGAAGCCACTCTGGCTTGTTAAAGATGCCTGTGGGGAATGTGCCTGTCAGATGGTTTTGGTCTCTTTTCAGAGTTGTGTTGCTCTTTCTTGGCCTTGCTAGAGGGCTTTTCCTCTTGACCTTCCTCTTTGCATAAGGCTCAACACCACCAGAGAGAAAATTGACCAATTTCTGTCTCTATCCCAACTAAATGAACAACTGCTACTATTTTTGACAATACATCCAACCTTGTCACTCAGAGTTGAGTGGCCACACCTCACACAGAGAAGTCTGCAGTTAGATTGGCATTTCATATAAACTGATGTATTTATTTACCCTTTATGAACACTTGTCCTTTACCAGAATGATTTAGAAATGGTCTCCAGCAAGTACTGACCTTTAATTACACTGGTTATTATTAAAATTCACTGTTAATCACAGTAGGAGACCAAAAAAGGAAAGGTGTTTGTATGCATACGTCATATGGAAAATAGGGGATAATATATTGAGAATTTCAGAGAAACAAAGAGAACATATTCAGCAGCTGCTGGATGTTTTTTCTACAGCATTCCACACCAACAACTACACTGTTATTTCATTATTAAGTAAAATCAACCAGCTATTAATGTGAGATATTGTAATCCCTGAAGTTTCCTAGATCTGTTTGCCAGGGGTGCTCTGAATTATTTAGAGAGCAAAACTGCCTTACTGGGGATAGACAATTTAGTTAATCTGAACAGCAAAATGTTTCTGACTGGTCTTCACAAGACAATGTATGGGTTGTCAGTATCTAAAAAATAAGAATTGTAATTATACTCAGACTTGCACATGAATCAATGCAAAAAAATGGAAGGAAGAATAAAGTTCATATGAGTAACCCTTATAACTGCCAGGTGGAGCCCATATAATCTATTCTATTTTTCTTTCTGTCTCCAAGTTAGGTGTTTACTGTTCCTTGTCAGCCAGAATCCCTCTCTGGTCAATAGAGATGAATAGGCACCTACAGAGAGTGAGTCACCCAATCTATCTCAAGAAGGGATGAATCACCCACTAAAAGTGCATTTTCTTCTCCATCTTCAGTTTCAGATCTGAAGTGTGAGCAACTGAAGAAGGTTTTTAGGTTTTTCCAACTGTATAAAACAAATAAAAATATTACCTCTCCTTACAAACTCTGTCTTGCTTATGTGTCCAAACCATCATGATGGCAGTGATAACGTTCTGTTCTGGAAGGAGAACTCAGTTTAGCTTAGAGACTTATTGCCCTCATTGATGAAGTTAACTGACATGAATCCCATACAAACTGTTCACAAATTTTGGTCTAAAAGTTACACATACTTTTTCAAAGTCTACAAAGGTTGCTTTTAACACTTTTAAGTATTTTTCTGAAACAGAAAACATTTATCTGATTAGTTCTCTTTCTGGAAAAGTTGTCTAGGCTACATTAACATTTCTTATCAAGCTTTGCATGTGATTGCCATGAGGTTCAATCTGATTAAAAATAAAATGTTTTGAAATGACTTTGCTTTGTTGTTTCTTTCACCCTTCCCCCACAGAATGGAAATTGTTTTCTGTCCAGTTTTGAGTAGATAGCATAAGAAAATCAGGGGAAAAAATTGTCAAAGAACATATCCTTTAATTCATTAGTAACTCAAACAAACTCAGAAGAAAGCTGGAATTACAGTTTCTAATATGAAAGTAGTCCTCAGAATGTTTAGCATACATGGTCTGAGTTCAATATTCCTCAAGATCATTCAGTTCCACTCCCTGCCATGGGCAGGAAAAACTTCCACTAGATCAAATTGCTCAGAGTTCCATCCAACCTGGTTTTGAGCCCTTTCAGGGATGGGGCCACCACATCTTCTCTGCACAGCCTGTTCCATCGTCTCACCACCCTCTGAGTAAACAATTTCATCCCAATATCTAATCTACACCCACTCTCTTTTAATTTGCAGCCATTCCCCCTTGTCCTGTCACTACATGTACTTGTAAATATTCCCTCTCCCTCTTTCTTACTGGCCCTCTTCACGTCCTGGAAGGCCACAATTAGGTCAGCCTGAAACCCTCTCTTCTCCAGGCTGATCAATCCCAATTCTCTCAGCTTTTCCTCACAGTAGAGCTGCTCCATCCCTCTGATCATCCTGGTGGCCTCCTCTGGGCTCATTCCAACATCTCCATGTCCTTCCTGTGCTGGGACCCCAGAGCTGGAGGCAGATCTGCAGGTGGAACCCCAAGAGATCTTTGTTTCAGGTCTGTTAAGCACAAAAAGAGGAGCTGCACAACAAAAGTGCAAATCAATTCACTGTAAAGTTATGAACCTACTTCTTTAGGTTTTTTTGTTGTTTTTTTTTTTTTTTCCTGTCATTATGCAAAAATGAAGACTGAACTGGAAGTACAGCTGAGTTCTTTGAGACTTGTTCATGAAAAGCACGGCAAGGTTCAGCTGGTGAAAAGTGACATATTTCAGCTAGCTCCATGGGTGTCACGTCAACATGTACCATCTGAGATCCTGGCACAAAGAACAGAGATATTAAGACATGGCCTGTTCTTTCACGCTGCAAGCCAGGTTTCCAAACCAATGAAAAACCATGGAAAAGCCATTAAAAAGCATTTTAGCACTTTGGAAACCAAGAGACCACATTAGAAAGTTTAAGTGGACTAATTACTTGAATAACATTTCGTTACAAACCTAAGCTCGGCTTTTACAGCCCTGTATTTCAGTCCTTGCTGTTTCTTGCTAATGAAGTTAGCTATAAAATAAACAGGATGATGCTCTGGTTTTTACTGACCTGCCAAACATAAAGACTTTTTACAGCTCAGAGCAGGGGCAGAATGCAAGGGATGAGGACTGGAGTTAACAAGCTCTGTGAAAACTTGTGTTCTCCAAGCTGTGGGGAGAAGCAATATTTGTGCATATCACAAAAATTTGGCTCAGCTCACAGTCAAACACGTCTGTCCCCCAATCCAGCAAATATGCAAGTCATGTTTTGGCACTTGTCCTGGTGCCAGATGGTTACATGTGTGACAACAGTAAAAGCAGGATTGATGTGATCTCTTAGCAGCCAGCATAAGGAAGGTTTAGTAGGATGAAGAGCTGGGGCATTTGAGTTCACCATGTCTGATAGAACAGACTGGGGATGGGAGCTCTCTTTATGTTCAGTAGCAATCCTGTGATGTTACATTCTCACACAGCACTGGGAACCACTGTGCCTGGTCACAGGGTCGTGTAAATAGAGCCACAGTACTAAAATCTGCTCCTCAAAATGTTGCTCTGCTTATCCAGTGATGCCCTTCCACATTCCAGGCATAAAACTTCTTTTTAATATCATAAAGAGCAACATGGATGCAGGGAGTGCAGGGTCCTTCTGCTTGGAGCAAAGGATCTCATTTGACAGGTTTGGAGTATTTTTAAAAACACAGCTGCAGTGATCTTAGCCTTCAGCTATCAGATGCAAGCAGTGTAAAAATTCATTCTGTCCATTAGTGGGTTGATCACCTCTGATGGATATTTGCTACCCACAGTGCTGAAATCCCAAGAATATTGGGATCTTTTTGCTCCAATCTTCCCACAAAAAGGGTAAACTTGTTAATTGCTGGGTGGTATTTCTGTTCTACTCTGGCCAACAGGGTTGATTAGAGTGACTGAAAAATAAAAAGCATCACCTGATAGAAACAGCTACAATCATTACAAGTGCTGGTGTGGCACAAAAGAAATCTGTGGAGGAAAACCTGACTGAACTGGCTTTTAGGGAATCCCTAAAAGAACTTCAGAAGTGATTATCTGATTGTGATTCATCTCATTTGACCAAAATTACATTTATTTAGCTATTGTTTTTAAAAAAGCTCAGAATATTGCTGAGCCCATTCTCTGTTCACCATACTTAGAGATTTTCTATGCATTGGGGTGTTTCTTCTTTGCAGAGAAATTTTGCTGGGACCTGATCTAGGAGGTTTGTTTTCAATGACACAGAGGTAGAACTGAGCATTTGCTTTCATTTTCTTTTACTGATCTTAACCCTAAACTCTCCTACTACTTCATAGAGCCAATATGAGATCAATGATTTAGGGCAAACAGAGAGAATGTCACAAGAGAAACAGCCACCAAAAGAACTGGTCCTGAAGAAAGAAATGAACTTAGAAAGCAGTGATAATTGTTCATCTTCCAGTAAGTTTGGGAAATCGAGACCATGAAATTAAATCTTGAATTTATAGGCTGCCCCCATGAAAGTTCTAAATTGTTTATTAAAAATAGATAAAAAGAAATTTTATTTCACAGTCTCTCTGGATAGATGATTTCAGTTTAGGAAGATATCCAAGACTTAATGCATCTTGCACTCCTTGTGAAAGGAAATGGTTCAGGACAGGCTGCTTGCAGGAAGAGAAGCAAAGCAAGAGAAGGGCCCTTGTAGAAGATTACAAGAATATTGTGCAGAAATTATCAGAGAGATTAATACATGGATGACTGTAGAAATGCATTCAAATACTATTTTTCCTCCTCAGACTTCAATGAATAGCATACACCAAACCAGCTGTGTTCTGGTGTTCATTATCTCCCAACAGTTGATTTAGTTTAAATGCAGGCAGTAAAAGTAACTCCAAAACTCTCCATGCACAGAAAAAAAAAAAAAAGAAAAAAAAGAAGTGTTGTTTACTGTATATTCACCAAAGAAGTAGATACCACCTGGAGCAATGTGATTAAAATCCTCTTTGCCTGATGATCATGTTGGGGTTGGATTAGAAGGAGGCGTCTTTGGAAAAGTTTGCCAGTTAGAGAGATGGAATTTGCCCCAAGAAATCTGCTTGATGATATTGACCACTGTAAATATCCTAACAGGGAAGAACAAGACAGTAAAATATCTTGGGTTAAATGCCACCATATATCTTGCAGTGAATTCCCTTCCCACCAGTGCCCAGCTGGGATGGGAGGGCACTGTCTGCATTTTGAGGCCTCTCTTCTGAATCCCTGTAAGTGCAAAGTTCCCTGAGTGAGAGTTTTGGCTTCAGGGCTGAATGAGCCTTTCCAGACACACCAAAGCTGTGCCTTGCCCTTGCTTTCAGCAGGGAGAAATTGATGCTTTTCTCTCAAATTCAGAATTTCTGAGCTGTCAACAGCAATGACCTCCAATAAGATCTTTCTATCATGAAATTACCAGAAGGGATGGTCCTTAGGATGTTGTTCCTGGAAGTACCATTTTAATGAGTAGCTTATTTGAGGACTGGCAAGATGCAACCTGTTTGAAAAGAGAGTTGATCTAGACACTGAGAAGTTCAGAGGTTTAAGTTCAATTTATAATTTTTGAAATCTTTTTATTCTAGGAAAGCAGCTGCCACTTAAACTCAGATAAGCAGCCCAACAACCTGATGATGTGTCTGAACAGACACTTCAGAGGAATGTGAAAAAGAAATAAACACCTCAAAGTGAAAACATTTACCCTGCAGGTAAAAAAAAAAAAAATAAAAGTTGGATGAAACCCAAGCTTTAAAGTTTTAAAGCTGATTGGTTTCTTCTAAATACTTTTCATTTAAGCACTAATTATTATTTCCAGTCCTTTCAATGTTAATCCATTATTAAATGGGTTAAAGATGCACGGAAAAATTCATGTCAGACTTTGTAACTGCCAAAATAAGACTCTCAGAAAGTGTTTTGAGGAGCAAGAAATCTAATTAGTTCATTGGTTAATGAAGTAAATCAAAGGAGATTGGTTCCATAGCCAATTTCATTCACTCCTTTCACTAGCTCCTAAACCAGGGTGAGATGTTTGTCTTCATAGACTGGTTATAGATCCAGTGCAAAGCAAGAGGAAAACTGTAATTAGTGTCTGGGCTAATTGGTGGCACATTTTGTGACAGGCTGCCCTGCCAGATACATTGTGATGTAGCACAGTGCTGGATTACCACAATCATGGTATGACACAGCCCTTTATGTTATAA
This sequence comes from Passer domesticus, assembly GCF_036417665.1. Classification (NCBI taxonomy): domain Eukaryota; kingdom Metazoa; phylum Chordata; class Aves; order Passeriformes; family Passeridae; genus Passer; species Passer domesticus. The sequence continues at coordinate 158,516,748 of NC_087474.1, read as the reverse complement.
GGAAAAAAGGAAGAAATGCTCCAGTTTCCATTGTGTTCTGGTTACAAAAGGTTGCTGGAAGCACTGTCCTATGATCGTGTTTGGAACTGTTTTCCTGTATTTGTGCTAATTTGTTTTCTTTGTATGGATACTGCACGTTTGCTGCCATTCTGCATTTTTGATAATTAAGACTTTGAAGCAATCTGCAAATAATTTTCTCATCTGGGCAAGCTTAAAGGTGCAGTAATGCAGCTGAGTCCAAATGAGGATGGGGTCCAATTACATCAGTTTAAACAGTCCTTGCTCAGCCAGTGATCTCCCATCCCAGGAGCTGGAGCAGCCACCTACAGCACCACGGACAGAGAATTATGGACCAAATGGATAGTGACAGGACAAGGGGGAATGGCTTTAAACTGAAAGAAGTCTAGTTTAGATTAGATGTTATGAGTAAATTCTTCTCTGTGAGGGTGCTGAGGTCCTGGCAAAGGTTTTTCAGAGAAGCTGTGGCTGTCCCATCCATGGAAGTGTTCCAGGCCGGGTTGGATGGGACTTGGAGCAGCCTGGGATAGTGGAAGCTGTCCCTGCCCATGGCTGGGGGTTGGAATGAGATGATCTTTAAGATCCTTTCTAACCCAACTAATTCTGTGGTGATTCCACAGATGTTATTCTCTTGGACCTTTCTAGTGGAAAAGCTGCCCAAGCTGGTATCACTGATTTTCTCTTTCAGCGGAACTGGGCTGTGGAAAAAGGGAATCAGAACCAGCTGCTGCCTGGCACTGCAGACATTCCAGGGGATGGAAGAGGAAGCCCGAGATGATGGATATGGCAGCAGCCACGTCACTGCTTGCAAAGTTAAATAGGGAGCTGTAGCATAGAGTGGTATAAACACACCACTTAAAAAGGACCTTTGATCCCCTTTTAGCAAGAGATGCTTCCCAATCACTTGGAACAAAATCCTTGTCAAGCTTGAACTAAATCTTGCTGCTTGGGAGAAAACCTTTATATCACAAGGTTGGAGTTTGGGTCTGAATAGAGCCGTGGGTAGGATATTAGTGGGCAATTTTTATACAGAAATGACAAGCACACTGGAAATTTTGCAGCCTGGCCTCCAGAGAATTCATCAGATTTAAGTATTACTGCAGCATTGCATTTGAGTGAAAGGGCAAAGAGAGCGAGCATTTATCTTATCAGAATATTGACTTTCTTGTTTTTCTGCTTTCTGGGGATGTAATAACACCAAGTTGTGTTTGCATAGCAACAAGGTAAAGGTTCCTTTTTTAAATGTGTGGTTCCACTCTGAAAAAGAAAACCTAACACCATGGCAACACACAGTGATTCCTCCATCAAATACACTCTCAAAAACTGCTTTGCTAGATTTAGGAATCATTATTAAAAAAAAAAGAGAGATATTAACAAGCTTGCTTCCAGGTTTTGCAATGTTTTTACATATATATATATATTCACAAGCATTATTACCTCCACCTTATTTATTAGGTAAGTATTTATATCTGTACAGACTCCCACAATATTCTTCCTGCTAACCCTGCTGCTCTTCTACCATCTGTCACTTCACTTCCAAGAGTAAAACTGAATTAATTTTTAAAGCCTGCTAAAATGCTGTTAAAAGCAGACAAGTTCCACCCATGTGAGCTCTTAGTTAAAAAGCGTGTGCAAGCCTTTATGAACATAGCCAGGAATTAAGTAGACAATATGTGCACATCTGCACCAGGAGCAGCAGTTTCTCCACTGGATCAGTAGGTGCTTCACCTTCCCCTGCAATCTGTGTGACTGCAAAGCCTGTGCCTCAGTTTGGGAATTGGAGATAAGAGCTTCTGAGGAAAATCAGACTTTTCAAAAGCCTGCATCTCCCTCTGAGTGACTGACTTCAGAAGGTAGCAAGACCAGAGGTTTTCAGACACTTCAGATGAAAAAAATATTCCAGACACTCTCCAAATGAACAAAAAAAAAAAAGGAAAAAATTGCAGATCTTTATCCTTTTTCTTCTTTTAATAAATTAAAGAAAAATCCTTAAAACCACCTTATTTAATTAAATTTTAAAGCAAACTACTATCACATTCAAATAAGAGGAGAGGTTTTTTCTCTTATTTAGCATGCATATCTCCCCTCAGTTTGCATGTGTGAGGAGGTGATTGAACCTCTTTATTTAAAGAGGTTCTGTTATTTAAAGAGTTCCTTGCTAATTAAAAACACCTCAGGAACCCTGAGCAATCTGGGACAGTGGAAGGTGTCTCTTCCCATGGCAGTGGGGTTGGAATGAGATGATCTTTAAGGTCCCTTCCAACCCAAATCATTCCTTGATTCCATGATTTATAGCCTGGCTGATTTTGGCTGCTGTGGTCTCCCTTTGAATATCACTGGCTGGATGTCACTAATTTTACATTTTGATCAGCTCTGATGGGGAATCAGACAGACAAGTGCAAAGCAGGACTGATGAAGAGGGGTTTCAGCAGTGACCTCTCTGACTAATTACTCAAAAATGTGATCTCCCTCCAAATGTTTGCCACAGTCTGGAGATCAAAGCCTTCCTGATGGTGACAGCTAAGTCCCCAGCCAGGTTTTCATGATGATTTTGCAATCAGTTCCAACTTCACAGCTGATGCTGAAATCAGATCCATCTTGCCTGATGAATTTTGATCAATTTTAGTGACAAGCCATAGAGGGGAGCAAAACCCAAAGAGAGCAAATAAGAAAAATGACCCTGCTTAGAGGAGGCCTTTCAAAAGACGGAACCATGGTACTGAGCTTTCCTCTGCCTCCTTCTCCCTTCTCTGCCAGTCTTAGCTCTGAATTACTGACAAGGAAATGGAGGGAAAACAGAAAAAAAGAAAAAGAAAATAAGGCAAGAAATTTGAATTTCTCTGAAGGTAAGCAAGCCATGCAGGCAATGTGTCATAAGAAGCGATCATAAATAACTCTGCTTTTTAATGTAATTCACTTAGAAAGATCTTTTGTGGACCATTCTGGTTGTTGCTTGAGGCAATTGCTCTTCTGGAAGGTACAGCTATAAAATACATATGTGTTGGAAGCAAAAAGACGGAATTATCTCTAATAATGAGCAGATTCACTGGCAGTTCAGCCCTCATATGTATAAATATGATCAATTCTTCCAGCCAAGACTGAGCTGACATCACCTCCAACCAAATATCATTGGACAAAGCCTACCAGTGCTGAAGTTTCAGGTTTTGTACTCAGCTATTGTCAGGAATTCTTAAAAATCGGAAGAAAATTCCTCTCTATGTAAACTTGTCAAGCAGGAGGCAGTTCCACAGCTTTATCCAAAGCTGTATTAGCATTTGAATGCACTTTTTGCAACTGTGTAATGCCCCAGAACTCACAGATTCCTTTAAAATGAAAGATTTGCCACATTTCCAGAGGGAATATTTCCGTAGGGATCAGATAAAAACACTGTTTAATATAACACCTGGCCTTTTACTGCAAAGATGTTTGCATCAAAGTGCTGCATATTCAGTACATTTGTAATTTTTAATCATTGAGTTTTTCCTGTACTGAAAGTTTTATTCATCTAAAAGAAAAACGAGCGTGGGAGTTATAAGGAGGATTTAGCCAGTCTTCTGAGTCTCAGTTGGAAAATATCATTCCAGATTTTTAGGAGAAACTGCTCTTCCAGAAAGATTTAATTCTGTGATGTATTGCTTCATTTCCCTCCCTCTATCTTTAGGTATGAGCCATCTTCCTCTCCTCCACTTAAAACAAACAGGACAGTTTTGCTTTTATATATACATATATATATGAATATATGCAGATATTTACACTTGACCCAGTCATCCCTGATTCATTTTATAAAGCAACAGAGAGAAATCTGCCCTTTCAGGGTGAAATTCAGCTAACTCTTTTGCACAACAACTTTCAGCTGGGATGAATTGCATGTCATTGCACCTCTCTGACAAAAAGAGTTCCAAAAGCACACAGAGGTAGCACTTGAGGACATGGTTCAATGGTGAATATGACTGAAAGTTGGATATGATGATCCTAAATTCCAACCTCAATTATTCCATGATTCCATTAAAAAGGGAACCAGATTCCAGATCACTTCTTGAATTCCACATTTAGTAGGATGAATGTGACTGGGGAGAGTAAAGGACAGATGGACAGAAAACCATCTACAGTGGTCTTGGGAGGAATTTTAGCTGGCATAAGTCTTCTGCATAAATGGCTCCTGTTGCTGCATGGTAAATAAAATGTGAAATTTAAAAAAGGAGGAGAAAGGGTAGAATTATATGAGTTGCTTTGCCTCTTTGTTTTACCCTGTGCCACTTCAGTCAAATTAATCTCCTGTAGGGATTGGTGGATTTTAGGCAAGTTTTTAGCCAGGTTTGGGGTTAAGATTAGGGTCCTGGGACAGGGATGGACCAGGAAGGTCTCTGAGCAGTACCCCTGAAAAGCAGTGCTGGCCTACACCAATCCATGTGTCCTACCCAAAGGGAAATGGCACAAGACAAGGTGAGTGAAGGGTTAATCAATACAGACCTGAATTCCTTTTCTTTCTATCTAAAACTAATACCTGGTCCACCCTAGGATGTTTATTTCCTCTCAGGAGACACTGTGGATTCTTTGCTATAAATCAATGCAACTTTTTTTTTCCCCCCACAAAATAAGATAATTTCTTAATGTCAGGGTAATTTATGGATGTTCTTAACTATCCTGCTTTACCATGATAAATTACCTCCTTAAATCTTCTTTCTACATCAGTTGCCCATTCTCAAGACAGTATTGTGACTTTTTGGGTGCCACTGTTTCAAGAAGCTGTGTGCATTTGTCTCCTGAGAGTGGAAGTGTGACAGCTGCTTTAGCTGTTGCCATTTAGCAGCAGAATGTGTATTTATACATCTATAAATACTCCAGTGGGTGCTAATCAAGCCCAGCAGAAACCCAGCTTCACAAGTTCTTTGGAAAAACAGGAAAACAAAACAAAACAAAATGAAATCATTCAAAGCACACAAAAATATAGGATTTCTGCATTTGGAAGAAGCCAGTTTCAAAGACTGCTCCCATCCAAAATTGCTGCTTAAGTGTGGTGTAATCTGCCCGATGCCCTGCAAATAAGCAGAGCATCTCTCTTCTGTTTCCCTGTGCTGCCAGGTTGTGCAGTTCAGCTCTGCCATGACCTCCCTTTTAATTTCCAAACAAACAAGGTCAACAAAGCTGGCAGCAGGTAGTTAAGTCAGTATGATAGGATTTTGATAGCTTTCCTACACCAGGGAAGTATATAGGGAGACATGTACATTACACTTCTGAATGAAAGCACAAGACCTATTTCAAGGTTTTCATTAATTGCATTTATCTTTAAAGATAGGAATACCAAGTGGTGCTTAAGTAAATAATGAGACCTTAACTTCATACACTGAGCTGCAATAAACAAGCAGTCAGCACTAGGGCCTGCTAAGAAGAGATTATTTTTTTTTATTTTAATGGGGAGGTTGATTTGTGTATTGATTCTGGACCCAAAGACTGCAGAATAACGCCTTGCTTTGGCACCGCAATTAAAAGTAAATGTACTTCATTCTGCAGGAAGGACATGGAAAGATCCCTCCCTGCCTACATCTGACTCCACACTTAGTATTGGCCACAATCCTATTTTAAACATGACTAGGAATACCCAGAAGTTCCTCCTAAACAGAACATTAGTTCTTTAATCTAAATTCCTGAGCCCCAATGATTCCCTCCAATGTTGTGACCTACAGAAGAATCACATCCACCCTGACACGAGGTGGATTTATTTGCATTTATTCTACTCCATTCAGTGCAAAACATCTGGTTTGATGTCTGTCCCTGGAAGTGTTCCAGGCCAGACTGGACAGAGCTTGGAGCAACCTGGGACAGTGGAAGGTGTCCCTGCCCATGGCAAGTGGATGGAACTGGGTGGGCTTTAAGGTTCATCCAACCCATTCTGTGATTCTCAAATAAATACAATATAAATGAAATAAATAACAGTGATGGAGAATCTTCCTATGACTGTTCCAAATAAAATCCAAAACCAAACCAGATACTTTGCAATATGGTTGCAAAATCGTTTGGTGCATATGTGGTATTTGATCAAGGGTTAGGCTTGATAATCTTGGAAGTCTTTTCCAACCTTAATAATTCTATTATCTCTTAATTTCTTGTGTTTCAAAAATTATTTTTCCTCATCTTAAGCTTGCTTTAGGCTTTATTTCTGTATTTTTCAAGACTATGAGAACTGTTCAAAAATCTTACTGATTTGGTATCTATTGGCCTGAAGTTGCAACTGCCTTGACAAGTTGCAAGATCACAAAGAAATATTTAGGATCAGGGTCTGTTTTATTTTTCACCATTCAAATCCCAAACTCTCCCACTGTTCATCTTTCAGCTGGATTCCCATCTGATACAGAGCAGAGGACAAGTTAGAGGGCTGGAAAAGGCAGATGAAACAATTTCTGCTTTAGCTGTTGCTCCTTCCTTGCTTCATAACCTTGAGCAAAAGGTTTCAGCTCCCTGTGACTCAATTTCTGCTCATTGTAGTACAAGTTCTGCAAGGTATGAACTATTTTCTGCAACTATACAGCAGGCAGAGCAGTAATATCCCATTCCCACATCAAGCCTCCAGATATGACACCATGGTGAATAATAGTGTGAGAGAAATCAGCTCCAAAACATTTTTTCAAAAGAAAAAAGAACTCCAATGCCTCATTCTCATTTGTTTCTGCAGTTTAGGAAACATACGTTCCACAGTGCACTGAGCTATTTCTAATATGCCCAGCTGTGCAGGTTGATAGGCAAGAGATAGAACCATGCTGCTAATGAAAAACAGCTGCTCATTAGTCAGGAGAAAACTGGTTAGGGTGTTTAGAGATACAATTATTTTTACTGTTCTTGTCCCTTTTACGCTTATACAGAAATTATATTATTATCAAATCATGCTAGACGGCGTCTCAGGTTGAACATTTTAAAAATGAATGTGGTTCATTAACAACATGATGAATATTTAAGCAGGATTACAGAGCATAATGAACTTCCTTTAAATTTTTTTTTCAAGTAGAAAAAGCTCAATAAATTTGCTAATATTTCACTGGTTAATGTTACAATTAGGTGTGCAGCATCTTTTCCCAGATTTCTGAACATCTCTTTTAATGCTGACTCTGAATTTAAGTCCGAGGCACAGGGTTGAAAAGTTACATTTTTTAAATTTTGAACATTAATCAGGTTCATACCTGAAGTCAGTCACATAAGCAGTCAACTCATCAGCAAGAAATTCTTGTCAAAGGAAAGGAAATCAAGCCAAATGCTCAGTACCTCAAAAGAAAAACAAAACTGAAACCTCATCCTTCAAATTACAATTTTTGTGATCTTATCCTCACAAAATTAAAGACAATTTCTCAACTGCAAAACACTTTAAGATTCTTCTAAATTCTCACAAAAAAATGGAGTTGTGAAAAGCAAGTAGAAAGAAATAATTGAATATTGTTATTTCTAAACAGTCCTTTGGAAATTATTTTATAAATCTAATTATTTCATTGCCAAAACCACATTTACATAAGGTCTGGGCCTTTACCCCAAGGCTTTTGTTGTGGAATTTGGAATCTTTTTGCCATCAGCAGAGTGGCCTCAGCCCTTCTGAGACTGCTCTGATTAGAAAACCTTCAGCTCAATTTACTCAGCAAGGAAAAGCAGCAAGATGAAATAAAAAAATAAAGGAGATTGGCTGAAGATCTGCCTGAGAGCAGTGGTGGAGTCACAGCCCCTGGAGGGTTTTAAAGATGTGTTTAGGTTGTACTTAGGGACATGGTTTAATGGCAGCTTGGCAGTGCTTGATGATCAAGTGGGCTTGATAATCTTAGTGGGATTTTCCAACCTCAGCAATTCTTCATCTCTAAAAGTCTCTGTGGCCAAATATTTCTCTTGTGCTCTCCCCCTCTCCAGACTTACAGATGGAAGGCAGGGATATCCCAAAACGGAATTTTAAAGACTCAGATATCCACATTGGATGGCTCAGCAGAAATCTCCTAAATGAGATAAACCTGAGTGAAAATATCCATAAAAAAGCATTTTACACCAACTTTTATTATTTCATGCCAAAAAGCCACTTTTTTTCCCCAATAAAATAACGAATTCATGGAATTATTTCACTGACACACCTCAGAGAGGGAAAAAAAATTATTTTCAAGTTATCTCCAATAGCAAATCAATACTTCAAGAAATATACAGAGCTTCCTTCTTTGCTGGCAAGACCAGAACTGGAAACAGTTTCACTGTAATGTTAATTCATTTATCTGGAATTTACCAATAAATGTCTGCTGTGGAGAAGGAGTGAGGAACTGTATCATGAGCAAAGTTCACTGTTAATAAATGTCTTGAGGCAAATCCTTTTTTATCCCTTATGTTGCAGGTAAAATAAACAAGAGAAATTATCTGCACTTAGAATCCCAACCCTGGGACAAAGTCTTTGTGCAAGATGTTCTACAATCACCAGTTGAAAAGAAGGTTACAGTCCTGGGAATTTAATAGACTGAGTAGTTAATAAAAGACAAATAAGTAGAGATGGAAAACGGGGTAAGATGAGAAGCCAATGTTTATCTGGAGACAAAATATTTATAATGTGCTGACAAGCTCTTGTGTCAAATTTTTTGAGTTTCAAAGAAGTGAAGAATTTTGAAGCCCAAAGAAACTGCTTTTAAAGTGTGGAGGGACAGTTATTTCCCCCAAATAAGGACCTAAATAATAGAATGCATAAATCTGGGATGGAAAGTGGCGTCTGCATGGCACCATTGAGTTTTACCTTGGCTGTGACTCCCATGAGCTCTGTGTCCCCAAGTGTTTGATGCAACCCTGGCATCCATTATGTTGCTGAACTTCTGGTCTTTGGGACCACCTCATTAAAGTCCTGGGGCTCTTTCACAAATGTCACCAGTTTGCTGTTGCAGGGTGGCCCATGGGAGTGAAAATGCACATTCAGGGTCAATCCTCTCCATTATTACACAACCCTGCTTAGACAGAAACACTGATAATAATTGTTTCCACGTACATGTGCAGCACACAAAACATCCACATCTACATCTGCCTATGTTAAATATTTCCATTTCGGTAAAGCATGCCAAAAAAACCCTCACTGGACTCACTCAGCATTGCAAACCTCACCTGCACAGGTCAATTGAGAACCTGGGATATTGCCCAGAGGAAACCACGCTGTGGTTGCTGTTAGTTAATCCCTCTGATTGTTGCCTCTGCTCTCTGCTCCCAGATAAGGTCTCAGGTGAGTTATTCAGTCTGCACAGCAAGTTCCCAGGGCTGGCACCCCCCTCATGCACACTGGAAAAGAAATCCCACAGGCCAACAACACATGGTGAATCAAACACCAGAGGATGCTTTGGGTTGGGGTCACACATTTGTCAGAACAACAAAAAAATAAATAGGTGAGCATAATTTTGCATTATATCAGCACGAGCTACAATAGCTCAGATTGGGGAGCTGATTATTTCTCTGATGCCTACTGAAAAATGTCATGCTATTTATAGTGCTGAGCAAATAGCAAATTATAATCATCTACTTCAGATCCATTCAGTGTTCTGCTCTCCAGGTGGTCTCCTCTTGTGTCCCTGTGCTGCAGCCTAGAGGAATGGTCAGTCTCCATGCTGAAAGCTTGGCACAGCCATGGCCAATTGGAAAAATAAAACAATTAATTTTGCTAACTGCTGGTCTACGTGGGGAAGGAGGCTCAATCCTGGCTTTGCAGAATTATGCTGCTGAGCTGAGACAGGTTCTTTGCCCCTTTCAAATAAGAGTGATAAACTTTACAGCATTTAAGATAATTAATAGCATCATACTCTGATTAAACACCTCCAATGACTTAAATCACCTGATTAAAAACCAGAAAGGGGCTACAAGAATTCTGCAGAGGGACTTTTTACAAAGTCATGTAGTAATGGGACAGGGGGAATGGTTTAAGGTGAAGAGAGCAGGTTGACATTGGATAGTAAAGAGAAATTTTTCCCTGTGAGGAAAATGTGTGAGAATACATGTCTGCCCCATCCCTGGAAGTCTCCAGACCAGGTTAGACAGGGCTTGGAGCAACCTGGGATAGTGGAAGGTGTCCCTGCCCATGGCAGGGGTTGGAACTGGATTTTTTTAAGGTCCCTTTTTACCCAAAGCATGCTGTGAATCCCCAACACAAACATATTGTGGGTATATTTCAATCTTTATTTTTGCAAATCTGTAACTTGATGGAGTAGGGGGCTGCAATTCTCTGTACAGTTTCACTGCTGGTTTAGTTCTGGGACCTTCAGGAGTTTTGCAACTCAGCTGCTTTCCCCATTATCTGTTGTGCTTTCCCTCTGTCCCAGGTTTTGCATTGGGGCTCAGTCTCAATACCTTGAGTGTATCTTGGAATAATATATTGATTCATCTAGACCTTAGCCAACTTTCAAATTACTCAGGTTGTGTTTTGTCAGTGCTCTGAGGGTTGTAGTCAGTCCATCTCAAGCTGCAGCAAGCCCATGGGGATGGGACTGAGAATGAAAGAAAACTTACCAGGCTCTATAATATTTCAGGGAAATCAGTAGTGAAAGATGGGACAAAAATCCTGGAGAGGAAATAAATGTACCAAAAGTAGAAGGTGATAGTAGGAAAAATTATTAGCCCCTGGAGAAAAGCTGGCAAAGCTCTGTTATTTGCTCTCTTCTGTTTTGCCATGTCAGAGATGAATTTTCATAGGTCATGAACGCTATCAGGAATGGGAAAAAAATCTTAACTTAGGCTAAAATAACCTTAGAGAGCAGGTAATCTGGGTTTTCACTCCATCAAGCAGCTCAAATTCAACCTGATGTTTCCCACAGGCAATATCTGGAACTGCTAAATTGAATTCAGATTTACTAGATTGGTACCAGGATTACAGGCCTGTCCTTTTTCTTTCCAGAAAGACTTATGTCACATTGCTTTTCCCTGTTCATCTTTCTTCACAAATCACTGTCCATAGGGGAAGGAAGTACAGTAATTTCTTTGCTCTGAACGTGACATTACATGGAAATTTCCACTTAAAAAAATAACCTTACTATTACGAGGAAATAGTGTACTTAAATAAGGCTTTTTCAATAATCACATTTGTAGGCAAGAAAAGGTCAGAGGTGGAAAGGAAATGTATGAAGAGCATGAGGAAGTAAAAATCCCTGGTTTGTTTGTTTATTTACATATGTAGAATTTTGAACATATGAGCTGGAGACTTCATGAAAGGACATAACCTGATTTGCAAAAGAAGTATTTTTTTGCAAAAAGGACTGTTAAATAAAGCTATCAATAGAAATCTACTTTTCCCATGTGGATTATAGTCTATATTTGTGCTCCCAGAAAGGGAACAGAGTAAAGCAATCTCCACAAGCACACTTCAAAAAAATGGTTTTCAATCTGGTTTTAAATACTTGCTCCCGGGGTAAAGTAAAACTGTCTTGAATTGCAAAATGGGGGCATTGAAACAGGAATACAGGTTTTTATTCTATTCTGCAGTAGTGGCTTTGATATAGGAGTGCAAATGAAAGGCTGAAAAAGAGGAGTTTGAATACAGATCCCTGGTTTGGGTTTAGTGTGAGGGACTGGAGTGCCCATTGTGTAAACAGTTCCTCATGGCAATGCAAGATCACGTGGCCGAACTTTACTTTAAAAAGCAACTTAGGGCTAAACACCCAGGGGGAAAAATAGGTAGGGACATGAATCTAGGCAGTTTTGATGGAAATATTGTTTCTTTAGGCAGTGAGTCATGGAATTCTCATTGGAATATCTTTGACTATTGATGTGCACTTAATAAGGATTCAGTGACAAGATCCACAGGACCAGAGGAAACAGCTGCTGATCTGAATTAATGTTTTTATTTTATTGTGTTCCCCAGGGAAGCCCAGGTTGCCTCTCTAGTACTCAGAGGAAAAGTGGTGCTTCTGCAAGTTCTTCAGCAAAGTGGGAACTTTTCACCCTGAAGTTCTCCCTGGGGGTAAATCTTCATGGAGCAGCTGCTTTCATCTATCTCTCCTGTTTTCTACAAATTTTTCCTATGCAATTAGTCTGCAGTGGTCTCCAAAATAAATTAATTTGGGTGATGATCCCTGTCCCACCACAGCTGCAATCTGGGAAGAGGAGCTTAATACATCTCAAATGTGCTTCCAAATCTCCCAAGTGCTGCACAAACGAGATATCTCACATCACTTCCTTCCTTCCTTCCTTCCTTCCTTCCTTCCTTCCTTCCTTCCTTCCTTCCTTCCTTCCTTCCTTCCTTCCTTCCTTCCTTCCTTCCTTCCTTCCTTCCTTCCTTCCTTCCTTCCTTCCGCCACTTCCTTCCGCCACTTCCTTCCGCCACTTCCTTCCGCCACTTCCTTCCGCCACTTCCTTCCTTCCTTCCGCCACTTCCTTCCGCCACTTCCTTCCGCCACTTCCTTCCGCCACTTCCTTCCGCCACTTCCTTCCGCCACTTCCTTCCGCCACTTCCTTCCTTCCGCCACTTCCGCCACTTCCTTCCTTCCGCCACTTCCTTCCTTCCTTCCTTCCGCCACTTCCTTCCTTCCGCCACTTCCTTCCGCCACTTCCTTCCGCCACTTCCGCCACTTCCTTCCGCCACTTCCTTCCGCCGCTTCCTTCCTTCCTCCCTCATACAGTAAAAATACACCTCCAGGAAAGATGCTTGGCCCCTTATTGGATCAGAAAATAAATTCTTGTTAAACCTTTCTGGATTGCACTTGAGATGCCTGGGGCGTTTTTGTTGCCTTGAGGCTCATTCAGTCTGACTGAATCAGCTGAAGGTGTTGCTATGAGGATTTTTGCAACCACAAGACCCATCCCCATCTACAGAGAAATTGCTCTTCCTCTTTGGGAGAAGAGATTTTCTTGGAATCACAGAATGGTTTGGGTTGGAAGCAACCTTAAAAATTGTTCAGGTCCAACCCTCCTGCCATGGACAGGGACACCTTCCAATATCCCAGGGTGCTCCAAGCCCCATCCAACCTGGCCTTGGAAACTTCCAGGGATGGGGCAGCCACAGCTTCTCTGGACTACCTGTGCCAGGGCCTCACCACCCTTATAATAATGAATTTATTCCTAATAACTAATCTCCATCTACCCTCATCCTGCTCATTTTCAACACAAGCATTATCTTTTCCCAAAATTAAGTAAATAATAGGGGCATTTTTAACAATCACTTTATAGAGTGTCTGCCCAACATTTTCCATTTCTGGAGAGCAATGCCCCTTGTACCAACACCATCAAAACCTTGACCAAAGGGACAATGCCAGAGAACAAAGAGTTAAGAAAGAGGTAAGAGAGAAGCCCACACCAATGCCAGTGGCATTTCCCTGTTGGATAGTTTAGGAAGAAACCTTCGCTTTGAAACTAAATCTAATTGGAGGTTGTTTGGGATTCAGCTCTCCTACTGACTTAACAAGCTGCTGGAAAGTCTAATAAATATTGACATGATCCTTTTCTCTTTGGCAGGGCCTTCTGAGAACTCCACTTTGTAGCTCAACAATGCCTCCCTGTGTTGCCTGTGTCACAATGTAGAGTGAAAAAAAACCATGGTCAGCACCAACTTCTACATGGAAATTTAATGAGTATATTTCTAAATTTCCTCCAGCTAGTTCAGCTGAAGGAGTCATGAACTTTGTTTGAAGTAAAAAAGACTTCTAACCCCATTGCACAATGTGTATCTGGTATCTGGCTTGAGTTTTACCCTCCCAAATGGGTAAGACATGGTGTAAATTGCAGTTAATAATTACAATTTTCCTCTTTTGTTAGTGCTTACTTACTTGATATGATTCCTCTTCTATCATTTCATTAGAACTAAAAGTTAAATTAACCCTGGTAAAGAACAAGAGAGTTCTTGTTGCTTCTGTGTGTATCTCAAGGATTGGAAAGAGAGTTGACCAAAGCAGGGAGATAGCAGACTTTGTTTTGAACCTGAGTTTTATTTTCTGATGCTTTGGAATGTATAAAGTACATTATAAATCCATAGGTAAGAACAATTTAGACTCTCAGCTAAACACTATTCAGTGTCAGTTTAACAGGCTGATTAAAGTTCACAGCATAACAACAGAGAATAAGTAGAATGAAACTGGGGTGAGGGGTAGCTCAGAAGAAAAACACAGTCTGTGTAATCTTAGGTGAAGATTTAGGGGGAACAAAAAGAATAATCACTGACCATTTTACAAGATCTTGGTACTGCCCCTCCTCTGGTTTTATCTGCATCCTGAACTCTGCCCTCATGTTTATTTCTTCACTTCTGTACTTGCCAAGCCCTCACTCAGCCCCACACAACCAGGTCCTGTCACACTGTCCTTGGGGTTGCAGCTCTGGAGCAAATAAGGGATTCTTTGGAGACCACACTGGAAGGGAAAGTGATCTGCATTTGAAAGTCACAGATTTGTGACCATGTATTCCCTTCTGGCTGATTGCAAATGGCTTTTGCAGGAGTTGGTGTCTTTGCAGAGGGAGGAAGCTGCGTCAGTGGGATGGAGGAAATCTGGCCAAGCACATTTGGGTAGAGGGAAGTTACCCAGAGTGTTTGGGGGCTTTTCATCCCTGGAAATGTTAAAGGCCAGGTTGGATAGGGCTCTGAGCATCTTAATCCAGAGGAAGGTGTCCCTACCTTCCCTGTAGGACCAAGCAAGACTGAATGAAATTATGCTGCTGAACTTCCACAGTTTTTAGGTGACACGATTAAGTGCTGCTTCTTCTCCACAAGATGTGTGAGGATGGTACAAACTCTGGTGACAGAGAATGGACAATCACACAGATGGGCAAATCTCTCAGGTTCTTCTGGAGGTAAAATAAGGATAAAAATTCAATCCAGAGATTTTTTTATTGCATAACAGTAGAAGTTTGTGCCTTCAAAGAATCAGAAACTGGAGTGACAATAAAGGGAAGCAATTTAATGCTGAGAAGTGCCTGCAAGCAGTACATCTTACAGTGATACTAGCACTGGTCTGCAAGTGTTTGGCCTTTTTATAACAAACTGCTGAGATTGTGTTTTGATTTCATAAGGATTGACCCTTGGTCATGAGTTCCCAGCTGATAAGATGCCTGTGATACTCCAGCACCTCAGCCCAGCACTGCCTGCAGAAGAGACTCTCCTACCTGTAGTGGGGTGGGATACAGTGGAGTTTCCCATCCTCCCTTGAAATACTTAGTTTTGATCACCCTTAAGCATTTCCAGAATATGCAGGAGGTGGCCAAGCAGAAGCAGCTCTAAGACCAGCTGACTGTTAATTAGAATTACCTCTGCCAAGCTCATCACTTTACCCTCTGTCCCTGCTTAGAGAGGGAACACATTGGAGTCCCCATTACTGCCCCTGCTCCCTGCTGATGCCTTTACTACATCCCTCCCTAGCTACAGCCAGCAGGATTCATTCCTCCTCTCCTCACTGTAATTCCCAACCCAGCAACTCTCTCTGTTCCCTGGTGATGAGTGTTCACAAAATTACAGTGAAACTGCAGTCAGAGGTCATTTTCTGCTCTGCCTTCTACACCAGAAAAAGCTGAGATCCCTCTGATGGACCACTTGGTTTAATGTGAGCATGAGGCATTTTGTTTTTCAAGTCCATGAAGTTAAGAGCTATTAAAAGACAGCTGCTTATTGACAAGCTATCAAATAAATTTGGAATGCATCCTGCTGTGTAGCCATCTGATGAAGCCAAATGGGAAAGCTAATGACCCTCACGCTATACTTGCCATAAAATATGGCCTTTATTTCAGCACTTGAGGTTTATTCTCTAGTGGGGCAAGGAAGGAAAATGGGATGTATCCCATTTTGCTCCAGCATGGAATCACACATGCACATTTTGGTTACAAACCACTCAAAAATCTCGTTCTGTACATCCTGCCATGTGCTCCTCCTGCAAGCTCGAGAACAAAACAGTCTGTGGCAGGCAAAGCAGCTCCTGACTTCTGTGAATTATTTGGAGTTATTCCTCAAATACGAGCTGGAAGATCAGTTGGGGGATATCAGTTAATTAGCTCTGCCAGTTTTCTCCTGCTGAGAAGCTGACACAGTTGTTATAAATAATTCAGAGCCTTTTCATGCTCCAGTGTGCTGCAGTGGTGTAACTATCTGTGGAGTTTTGCTGATAGTGACATCTCAGGCTCATGTGACTGGCTGGGATAGAACCAGATATTTGTTTTTATTAACAGCACACTTAACGTGGCATTACCTGTGTCCTCTGATTGGATGGAAATAACTGAGAGTGTGATTTTCAATACTGAAAATGCACTTGGGAATAATCTTCCTGTCACAGGTTACCTTTTTTCCTCCTTGTTTGTCAGTATTGCACCCAACACAACAGCAGCTTGACTATGCCCACAATGATAGCAAAATTCAGATAATAATGTTGAACTGAAATATTACTTACCCAAAGTGTAGATCCACTGTTTAAACTCTCAGAGTGAAGGATGGAGCCCATTTGTTCTTGCAATGGGACACATTACACGTACTGCAAACCTTCCCCACTATTTGCTGAAGTATTGACTGTTTTCTTTAATGCTGCTGCTCAAAGTAAGAAGCAAACACAGTGAAGGCATTGGGCACATTTTACCCAGGGACACTGAACTTAAGCTGACAGCAAGAGCAAACACTCAGGTGTAACCCTGCACCTGCCTCCAACCCCATGCACTCCGTCAATAACTCTGGCATTTAAGGCCATATGTTTGTGATTTCAGAAGTGAGCTCAATGAAAGACCAACAAATCAAAGTGTATGTGTAAAATTACTCAACAAACAGACATATTTTTGTGTTTTATAATTTTTAATAATATATATTTTATATATTTATATATAATTTTATATTTTATGGTTTATAACTGATCTGTTGATGAAGAAGGTCTCTGTGGCACTGGAAGCGATGTCAAACATGGAAGTGAGACTTTGAAGAAAGAACATTTCTAGGAGCAGAAAAAAAGATGAGAAGGGATAAAATCCAAAATATTTGTCTTTGTTAGCCACTGATCCTCATCTTGCCTCAAATCAACTCCATCTTCCCTATTCACATGAACATCTCCTTATTATAGAAACATAGACTAGTTTGGGTTGGAAGAGACTTTCAAGATCATCTCATTCCAATCTCTTGCCGTGGGCATGGACACCTTCCACCATCCCAGGTTGCTCCAAGCCCTGTCCAGCCTGACCTTGGGCACTTCCAGGGATGGGGCAGCCACAGCTTCTCTGGGCAACCTGTGCCAGGGCCTCACCATCCTCACAGGGAAGAATTTCTTCCAAGTATCAAATCCAAATCTACCCTCCTTCAGCTTAAAGCCATTCCCTTTGTATTATCACTGTATTGCCATGTCAAAAGTGCCCCTTCAACATTTTTGTTGTTCCCATTCAGGTCCTGAAAGATGACAATAACATCACCCAAGAGCCTTCTCCAGGCTGAACAATCATAATTTTCTCAGCATTAAAACTTTTTGCCAGCATTCAGTGTTACTACCCCTCTAAACAAAGACACAGCATATGTTACTGTGCATCTTTGGTCTGACAATAATCAGTTTATATCCATGTCTGGATGAAAAAAAAAAAAAAGGAAATATGGTGAAGGGCAAGTTAAATAGGCTCCCTTAAACCCCACATTCTGAATGAAATAATTTTCTTCACAATTTTCCAAGCCATTTGCAGGCAGTAGCTGGGAGTTTTACACTAGGAAAGGAATGTTATACTGAAAACATATCTTGCTTTCCACACATTTTTTTCCCCCAGTATGGTTCACCAGCCACAGGCAGGGATAGCCTTGTGAGTGCTGCACCCAGAGGGCCACCCTGATATCTGCTCTTCTCACATTATGCAAAGCCAAGCTGGTGCTGAATTAGTGGTCTTTCAGTCTCTATAAAATCCATCTCAGCCAGCTGTGGCCATCTAGGCACAGTTTTAGGACCTTGGCTGTTTCTCACATGACTACATGTGGTGTCTGCAGCAAAATCATCAACAGCTACAAACCCCCTCAGGATCCTCTGACTGCCAACTGAAGTCCACCCCCTTCATCTGCTAGAGAGCGATTCCTGGTTTCTCTAAGTAGTTCTGCATGTTTTATCAAGATACAAAATCACTCTGTTGGTGATTTATTCTATCATAACTAAAATGGGAGCTTAGATTTAGACACCTCAAATCAGATGACGTGTGTTACCCACCACCTTACATAAGGAACAAGGAGACATTTACAGAGATCAAGATGTCCCAGCTCTGAGGCTTTGCAAAGGTTGCACTCTACATGTTATATTTATTTGGTGTTCTACAAATCTAGACTGATTTTGGTGATTAATTATATTATTGTTAATTATTATTTGTATTGGAAAGCTGGAGAGGGATTTTTACAAGAGCATGCAGCGGCAGCAGAAGGGGGAATGGCTTCAAGCCAAAAGCAGGTAGATTTAGACTGGATATTAGGAAGAAATTTCTTATGATGAGGGTGGTGAGGCCCTGGCACGGTTTGTCTGGAGAAGCTGTGGCTGCCCCATCCCTGGAAGTGTCCATGGCCAGGCTGGACAGGACTTGGATCAACCTGGGACAGTGGAAGGTGTCCCTGCCCATGGCAGGAGGCTGGAACTGAGTAATCTTTAAGTTCCTTTCCATCCAAAACCATTCTGTGATTCTCTTTGCAAACATAAAGAATATTATGGGTCTTCTGAGCAGTTATATAACCACAGAAGTGGAAAACAAAGGAGGTTAAGAATAATACCCTTTAAAACCTGGTCCTTTGGTTAACAGAATGAACTGCTGAGATCTCTCTCTATCTACTGAACATTCTGTGTCACATCTAAAATGAGATGCTTAAGGTTTTCTGTAAAAGTCCTGCTTTGGGCTAATTTAAGACTCCAGTTCTTGAGAACTGGGTACTTATTTTTACTTCACTGCAGGCTGGTCAAACACAAGTCAGCTCTTTTTTGGGTTCCCCCCACTTCACCCTCACTAAGCCCAAGTTAACAAACCTGGCTGAGAAACTCCTCGGGGCTGTAAGGGTGAGCACAGGCTCCTTTTGTGACCCTGCACTGAGTAACTGATCTTCTTTCCAACATCCATGTCTGAACTCTGACTTTTGTCAGGAAACAGCCACTTTACAGCCCCTCCTTTACTGAGGGAGGGTTTTGTGCCTCTGCTTTGTGCCAGCTCCAGCTGAAATGACTTTGCACACCCTGGTGCCAGAGGCTGGAGATAAAACTGTGTCCTGCATGCAGCTAAGCCAGTAACCACATCTCTTTTTTTATGATAAGGCAACATCTCCGTCAATAAATTAAGGAGCTCTGAGAGCATTTTCCAGCACTGAGGCCAGAAATGAGCTATGTTTATACAACTTAACCTTTTTTATACTGGGACTTGAAGTTGTTGCATCCAGACTGACCACTGGGAAGGGTTTTGGGCCTGTCACAGCTATCCATCAGCATTCAGGAATTGTAAAGTCAATACCCAGCTGAAAACCCTATCAGGGATTGTTGTAAAAATGTTTATCAGCAAATTCCAGTGCCCAGCATTGTTTCCTAACACAGTTTTATTTCGTAGTGTAGCAATAGTCCCTTTATGGCTTCACTGTGTGGGGACCTGGGCTCTGGACACCCTGGTAGTTGGTGGCCTCTAACACTCCATGTTTGTTTGAAAATAAATATTTTACAGAGTTTGCAACAACAAGCTGAGTTTTCCTGCACAAGGAGTGGTGCTGGGCTGTGATTCTTACAAAACTCTGGGCTCCAGGAGTTCTTGGCGACTGTAAATTCCACCAGGCAAATGGAGAATTTCTGAGGAATGAGGGAGATGATTTCATTTTATAGACGCTGCACACACTGGGTGTTGCCTTCAGAAAACACTGCTTTTTGCATGTAGAACATTAAGTGATCAAAGCATCTCCGAGCAAATGGATTTGCAAGTGCACCCAGAATGTTGCTATGCTATTAACATGCTGAAAGCCCCTTCTGTCATCAGTTTTGTTATAGCTGATTGGAATTAAAGCTCTGCAGAGTCAAACTCTGAAAGAAGGTGGCTGCTTATTTTATTTCTTTTTTTCTCCTCACAAAATTATGTTCTAGAAACTCTCATGGTGATAATTGTTAAATAACGAAAATATACAATAACAATTCAGCTCTCCCCTGCATGGTGAGCTTTATATAGCACAATATTATGAATATTCAATGTGATTTTTTTTTTTTTTTTGCTTTGAATATGATGGAAATGTGAGGTAATCTTAACAGAGCACAAAGTGAGCCATGCACTGTTATTTTTGACCTCTATGGGGAGATGGAGCAAATAGCCCACCCACTCAGAAGGAAACAGCAATGCTTCATATTAAACATAATTGTTTCCGTGGGATTTTAGGGCTTAGGGTATGGAGACAATAAAGTTCCAAAATGTCACTTCATCTTCCTGCTTTATAATCACTCATTGTACAGCTGTTCCCCTCGCAGTGTGGGCGGCAGATGTCTGTAACAGGGCTTTAGAATCTCTAAACTTGCTAATGAAAAGTGTTTAATCCTGGCTTGCCACGGCAAATCCTTAATTGGTGAGGCTGCTGGTGCTGCAGGCAGCGTGTCAGGAGCTCTGGATCCACACATTTGGACACCATGGTTACCAGGAGTGCTGGGAATGGGCATGGGGAGCCCAAACCCCAGGATTTCATTATCACCAGTGCTGGAGGGATAATCAGTGATTTGTATCCCTGCTCCAGAATGTGCTTCCATCTCCTCAGTGAGGCAACTGCTGAAATGCCAGCACAGCCCTTGGAGTGGAGCTGATTCACTCCTGGTTTGGGGGATCATCACTGCACGCTCCATCCCCAAACTCCTCCTCTGCTGCCTTAGTCACAGCACTGAAATCCAGCAAGCTGCTGAGATCATGAGGAAACATGAAAAATCTGCCGGTGAAATGCCAGTGATGATGTGTGAGGTTGGAAGGATCAGGAATTTCCAGCAGCAGCAGGATGGATTGGAGGGTGCAGATTTTCCACTTCATGGAGGGAAATTGAGGGAATAGAGACTCTACAGACTTGAACCTGGTGTGGTTTCCTCCTGAGAGGTGCTGTGCATCCTAAACATCCTCCAGGGGTTCCTTTTCTCATAAGATGACACAACACCTCCAGAGGAAAGGGAAGAAATCTTTAATTTGTACCTCAAAGAGTTGTTTCTTTCTGACCACAGAGACATCTCCAGCTTCAATTCTTCCTTCAGTTCCATCACCACGTACAACATCTAAATCTATATTTGCAATGAATTAAAAGCACCAGTGAGGAGAAGCAGCTCCAAATTTTGGGATTTTTGGAGCTGTCCTGTGCAGAGCCAGGAGCTGAACTTGACGATCCCTGTGGATCCCTTCCAACTCAGAATATTCTATAATTCTACGATTCACATATAATCCAGATGGAGACATTTACTCCAAAGGCACCTAAAAACAGGAGGTGAATCCCACCCTCTCATCTTCACTGCCAAAGGATCTTATTCATTCCTTACAAGTGACTCCCTCTCACTCTTTTTCTTTTAGTCTCGTATATATTTAAATATTTTAAGCAATATGAAGCAGCTCTGCCAAGGATCATGAGAGCTGGAGTAGCATGGGGTATTTTGAATAGTTTGAATTCCATGAACGCCCTCCATGAAGATCCAGATTTGTGTATTAATATGCACTGGCATATCCAGATTTCACTGGTATCAAATAAAGTCTGCCACAGCTACAATAATTCTTTCATTTAACATTTATTTATTTCTATTTTGTGCTTGACATTTACAGGTACTTACTCAAATTTAGATGACCAGCCAGTTAAATCCAGCTTTACATAATCTTAATTAAATGTGATAAAAATGCCATGGAATCAGAAAAGTTATGCTGGATTGCCTAGCCAGGAATAATCATGTGCTGGGGATAGAGATGCACAGATAGACATGCAGCTACATTCATTCCCTTACCAAAAATGATCAAGTGGAAAATAAGGCAAGCTTACAATTCTATCACAGATAATATATATTTTTTTTTTCCTTCAGAGCTCAAGACAGTATTTCTGGGAATAAACTGAGAACGATAAAAAGTCCCTTTCACTCTCTGATTATTCTTTACTGATATGGCATCCAGTACAAAAATAGCCCATAGCTTTTATAAAATTCAACAAAGTGAAGATTTTTGACAGCAATTGTTTCTGAATACAGTAATGTATTCTTTTATTTACAGTCAGGATTGAAACAAGGCAGAAAAAAACTCCTCACCAAAACCTTTCATAAAACCCACAAGTTTCACTGCAACAAAATTAAATGATACAGATTTGACACAGGAGCAAAAGACATGATAACAATATATGTGCATTTTTTGGGGATGAGGGAAATGAAAGAATGAACTAATTGCATTTTTATCTTAAAAAGAAGTTAATAAATTACCATTTCAAAGTGGGATTTACATATTCCAACACTTTGCAAAGATTAGCTCTTTCTTTGATAGTTTTTTCTTTCTCATTTTATTATCCTGCCTTTTGGATGAGATACTCAAACAAAAAAAAATTTAAAAAATAAATTCCAAAGCCCATTCCTTTGCAGTCATTAAAAGGTCCTATGGCACTTTCCACAAGAGCTGGAAGTGTTTTAAACATCACTGTCCTGGCAGAAGTCCAACTTGGGTAATTACATTCCGTCCTGCCTCAAAGAAATCTTTTCCTCAAGCTATAATTTCATTTGGAGACACAGTTCCACACTTCTCTGCCTGGAAACAATTGCTCCGTGATCTCAGCTGCCACACTGCAGGCAGGAAATAGCTGCATTTTAGTGCAAGTAAGTGTTTTCTGTGGACTCCCTGTCATTCAGCCTCCCCGCTGCACATCTGAGGCCAATCCACACTCCAAAATCTGCTCCCAGTGCACCTGGGTGAAGCCCTGAATATGCCAAATAAAGGTGATTTCTATAGGAAGAATGAGGAAATAATGTGCTGCATTTCACAAAACAACAACTGCAGTCATTTGTTGTAGATGGGCATCTGATGGTTGACACAGTTTGCAGCAAGGAATTTAGAGGTAAATAGAGTTGACAGCTTACATCACAAATTTCCTCCAGGATAAAACATTAGAATGAATGATTCACAAATGCAAAATGGTCATGAGATTTCAGGAAAAAAATGTTTTCCTGTAAACATAAGGTGCATCATGATATTATCTTTGATTCCTGTCATAGGAACTGAGTCCTCTGCACATTTAACACGCTGAGAGATCTCCTCGTGTCTTTTCAGATTGCCTCTATGGGATTCAAGCTGGAAGTTCTGCTCCTCATCTGCACAATTTTTTCTCTCACAGACTAGCAGCACCATGTCTGATGGTAAACAATTAAAAAATCTGCATCTAAAGTAGGTTTGAAGATCTACTCTGCCAGGGAGAGCAAAACTCCATAAGCAAAGCATTCCTTCCAAAAAGGGGTCTCCAAGAACATGAATATATGAATATCCTTGAAGTTATTGTAGATAAATTATGCAAGATGCTGGACTCGGCTGAGGTGAGTTATAGTCAGAATGGAGAAAATTAGAATGTGAGTCAAAACATGGATTGTTAAAATGAAAAAAAGGTTGTGCTGTAGAACAGCATGAGTAAATGGTGATGAAAGCTGTCTCTCACCCTAAAGGCAGGAAACCACACAGAATTATGGTGCTGCCCTGGGTGGCTGAATCATAGAGCATTTTATCAGTCTACTTAAGGGAAATTATCTCCTGAGTCAGAAATGTGCCCCCTGATCCCACAGTCCTGCAGACAACTCAGCAAAAACCTCTGGCTGCAGCAATCCTCAGCCTCCAGAGACTTTTACCACAAACAAAGGGATCCAGCACCAGAGCAAAATGCAGAAACAGCAAGAAAGATTTTCAGTCTTCAACAGGTGCTACATCAGGACCTAACTCAGTTTCATATTTTGGGAGAGAATTTTCCTTTTCCTGGACAGGACTATGCCAGGAGGATTAAACTCTGACTGTTTGGAAAGAGATTATGTCCTTGACTTGATGTCACTATTTCCTTTCCCTTTAATTAAGCAAAAAACTCAGCACAGGGGTAAGAATGAGAGAGAGAGAGAGCAAGAGGGAGAGAGAAAAGAATTAAGGAGAAGCTGACCGGAAAAGCCAAGCAGTTAAATTCTTTTAATTTAGTATTTAAAAGCATTCCTGTGAGTCTGCTTCTCAGAGATATGACTGTTAAAGAAAATGAATTTTTCTACTTCCAGCCAACCAGAATATATGTACATATTTATACACACCCACAGCACAGACACACGAATGTACAGAGAGAAGGAGGAGAAAAATTTATACTGAAAAAGATGTTGAAGTTGTATCAAAAGAATAAGTCTCAGAAATAATTTTTTTCTGAGAAAATCCATTTTGTGAATCCATGACTAATCCCTGCAGAACACACACAGTGAAAGATAAAGAATGAAGCAACATAGCTACACTTAAAAACATATTCAATTCCTGACATGTACACTCAGGATTGCAGCAAACCCCTCTAGGTTGTAAATTGCTCATTGTTTTTTAAAACACTTTTTAAAATAATCTATTTTACCACTCTGTTTGGAAGATAAAGAAGTGGCTGTCCAAATCCCACCAAAACCCAACACAGGCATCTTGTGGTGGAGCTGTGAACTAAAAGATTAGACCAGACCAGAGTGGGGAAAGAGCTCACTGAAGAGTTTTATCAGAAGAGTTTTATCAGATATTGGTGGTGCCGGGAAGGGAAGGGAAGGGAAGGGAAGGGAAGGGAAGGGAAGGGAAGGGAAGGGAAGGGAAGGGAAGGGAAGGGAAGGGAAGGGAAGGGAAGGGAAGGGAAGGGAAGGGAAGGGAAGGGAAGGGAAGGGAAGGGAAGGGAAGGGAAGGGAAGGGAAGGGAAGGGAAGGGAAGGGAAGGGAAGGGAAGGGAAGGGAAGGGAAGGGAAGGGAAGGGAAGGGAAGGGAAGGGATCTGCTCCAGGGGCAAAGAGTGGGGAGAGTTCAGAAAAAAATAAATTAAGGGTTGATTGCTTGGCTGATGTTCTGATGCTCAGGCCATGAGTGTGTCTTTCTCCAAGGAAGTCCTGAGTTATTCTGCAGTCCCTCCAGCCCATGCAGACTCATGAGGGTCCATTTTGTGGTTATTGCAGAGTTCATTGATCAAAAAGCAGCCAGAAACTCAAATTGCTTGTGTTGTGAGGGAATTCTGGAGGTTTCTGGTTCAACATGTCACATGGAGTAAGGACACCATCAAAGTTTTGTGCAGCTCAAATCCTTCTTTGTTACATTTTGATTCTATAAGAAGACCTAAAACCAGCAGAAGGGAATCCTCTCTCCCTTTGGAGAGGTTTGGTTATTTGTTTGCAGCTGATTAACTTCTGCAGCAGTGATCTTAAGTTAATAAATAGTTTCACACATCAATGTACACGCAGACATAAATTCATACATCTGAGGATGGATGGACACATCTGCATAAATAAATAATTGTGATGTCTGTTCTCTGATCCTTAAACACATCAAGACAATAATTTGCCACAGCTTGGTTTTCTTTACAAATGAAACCCAAAGAGACTGGGATGGCTCAGGGTCAGCAACAGACCAAAACTCTGTGGAGTTTTAGGGGTAACTTGGGGGGGTTGGGGAAGGCAGCACTGAGCTGCCACTGCCATCCCTCACACTTGTGGCTAAAGGTCTCTGATCACTTTTCCACTATTCACAGAACTCAGCAGCTGTGGTCATGTTGCTCCTCCTCTGGGAGGGCTCAGTCCCTAAATCCATATTTTTATTGCCCTATCTGAAAAAGTAAGTTTCCAGAAGAACTGAAAAGCACTGAATAAGTAAACACAGCACCTACAGGAAAGAGGGACACAAGATCTGACTTTTTCAAAGAGATTTTTAAATGTAGGTCACCTATTGCTGGACTTGGAAGCGTTTCCATCTCAGCCCTTTTTCTGCTAAATTTTTTGCTAGCCTCTGTCTTTCTCCTTTTAGATCTTGCTTTTCCCAACTCCAGCCCGCCTCTTCCCTGCCAGCTGTGTATATGGAATAACTTTGGGACATGCTGGCAGGGAGCAGTTTTAAAAATAAACATGGTGATATTCACCAGGAAGGCACCGCAGGCTGCAGGCTCCTTTCTGGGTGATAAAGATTTAATTACTGCATGCTGGCCCTCTTTGCCTTCTTCCCTGCTGTAACAGGTGGCTGAGTTTCATCCTTCTTCCTGCTTTTTCTCAAGGTAATTAAAACTTTATCCTGGAGAAAGGTATATTCAAGTATGTGAGTCTCTCACTGCATTAAAGGGAGACATTTTTTTTTTTTATTAACTCTACTAATCAGCAGAGGAATTATATAAAAACTAAGCTAGGGATGCTACAGGGATTTCTAGGTTTTATCCAGTACTGTGTTTGCCTGTAAAATAATTCCATTCTGGGGAAACCTGCTATGGTTTTGATTTTAAGCAAAGGTTGTGTTCATTTTGTGATCCTGATAGCTTTATTCCACACAACCCTGGGATTTAGTTCTAATCCTGAACAAAATGATTTTTCATGGGAGAGAAAGAGGCTGCAGCAATGAGGACAAAGCCCTGGCCTGCAGCAGGATTTTTCCTCAGGCTCATTAAGTGACTTGGGGCAGGACCCTCCGTGGTAGATTTTATAATGGATCTCAAGTCCCTTTGATTGGCAGTGTGATCAGATGCTCCTAAAATCTCTCCATACTCCCTTTTACCAGACATTTGACTACATGTGTTGTCAAAAAGTAGAGAATCTAAAACAGCACCATTAAGACATCTGGACCCCAGGAATGTTACACATAAAATTTTGAAAGTTGGACTTGATGATCTTGCAGGTCTTTTTCAACCTTAATGATTCTATGACTCTCTGAAAGGTAACAAAAATGAATCTTTACAAACTCTCTAACGGTGAATGACTGGAAAAAATTTTGCTGGGAGGTTCACACTGAGAAATTCAGGTCAAAGATTGAGTTTAGGACGGGGTACTGTGTTAATTTAACAGGACACTGCCCTCTTTACACACATACCTTGTTCTTCAAAGGAATGGCTTGACACAGGATTCACAGCAAAAGATTTATGAAATCAGTTTTGAAGCATTGCATACATAATAGAAATCCATACAGCAATTCATTGAATCATAGAATGGTTTAGGTTAGAAAGGACCTTCAAGACCTCCTGGTTCTAACCCTGCCATGAGCAGGGATATCTTCCACTACCCCAGGGTGCTCAGAACAACATCCAACCTGGCATTGGACACTTCCAGGAATGGGGCAGCCACAGCTTCTCTGGGCAACCTGTGCCAGGGCCTCACCACCCTGACCATAAAGAATTTCTTCCTAATATCCAATCTAAACCTACTGTCTGTCAGTTTGAAGCCATTTCCCCCTCTTCTGTCATTCCACACCCTTCTGAAAAGTTTCCTCTCCACCTCCCTTGGAGCCTCTCTAGGTACTGGAAGATGCTCTCCAGGGTGAACATCCCTAAATCTCCCATCCTGTCTCCATAGCAGAGGTGCTCCAGCCCCCTGAACATCCTCATGGCCTCTTCTGGACTGGTTCAAACATTCCATGAAACCTGAATATTATTCCCTGGGAGGAAACAGCTTTGAGCTTGTGATCCTCTGATGCTATCAGAGACAAAGGAACAAGCTGAACAGATTTTACTCAATCTGCCCATTCTTTCATTCTTTTGTAGCTTTGTAAACTCTACTGTTAATGGAAATCACGCAACCACCCTTACATTGTTACCCATGCATGAGGAAACAGAAGTAGGCTGATTTTTGACAGGTCATTAGGCAAACCTCCAACCCTTGTGTTTCATCTTTATGCCTTGAAAATCCTTGTTCAGTTCTTAAAGGCATATGACAAATGACACTTTTCTCTCCCTTCCTGTCCCATATCTGGGGAAAGAAGTCATTAACCAAAAAAAATCATTGCCATCAGAGACAGACAACCTGGGAGGTAAATTATGGGATTCAAAGGTTTCTCACATAGAGCTAAGAAAGAGCAGTTCAGCAAGAAACCGCCTTTGATTTCTTTTGTGTTTGTCAATAAGGAGCTATTTCTACTGGCCACTGAATTTAGAAACATTGCAGATCAACAGAGATTCAAAATATATTCTACATATTCCTTCTTCAGTGCACTTGTTACTGGACCTGTAAACTCTTGAGTTGAAGAATTCGACACTCAGCTGTTGCAAACTTGTGTGATTTCTCACCACTTAGAGCTCCACTGAGATTTGGTTCACCTGATTCCCATTCAATACCAAGGTACCACATTGCACCACCTTGATTTGCTTCAGGAGTTGCTTTACTGTGAAGTTTCTGGCAGTTTCCTGAGACCCTCAGGGTAGCACAATCTAATTCTCTTAGTGCAAGCCTGTATCACCCTACCCTTTGTAGATATTTATCAAGCCTCATGAAGCCACATTTTGGTTCCTTTTTACCTCATTTTTCCCACCGAAAATCAGTTTCCAGAACATGAGTGTGTTAATGATTAGGAATGTTCTTCTAATTGCCAGCCTAAATTTATTCATGGGCAGTTTAGTTGTTGTTTGTTCCTCTACAAACATTGTCTCTGCATTTATTTTCTTATTATTACCCCTTCTTGACTTTGTATTTAGTTCAGAGATTGTAATGAACACTCCCTCTGTTTTGAGCAGCATTTAGAGAAACCTTCTCTGAGCAGGAGCTCCACTCTGAGCACACAACTGGGACTTCAGTAGGTGCTTAGGCACCTTCTGAAGTGAAGCCTTAAATGGTGGGGTTGTACCAATAAAGGTAAGAAAATGTTCTCCACTAAGTGTTTCATCCCAAAAGGGTGTAAAAAAGTGAAATAAAGCAACTGGAGCTTGGGGAAAAGAAGAAGATACAGACTTTCTTGATGTTCTTTTTAACTTCTCTTAGTTTAACTTTGGTGCAAGTCACTGGTTGCTGCTAGAAGATTAAAAAGCTTTCAGCATCCAGCTCTGGGCTGCCCAGCACAGGAAGAACATGGACCTGTTGGAGCAAATACAAGGAGGGCACTAAGTTGATCAGAGGGATGGATCAGCCCTGCTATGGGGAGAGGGTGAGAAAATTGGGATTGTTCAGCCTGGAGAAGAGAAGACCTAAGTGCCATCTGTCACTACCTGAAGGACCCAGCAGAAAACATGGAGAGAGACTGTTTACAAGGTCCTGGAGTAATATAAAAGGAGAAAAGGCTTCAAAGTGACAGAGAAAAGGTTTAAATTGGATATTAGGATGAAACTCTTGTTTGTGAAGAGGCTGAGGCTTTGGCACAGGTTGCCCAGAGAAGCTGTGGCTGTCCCATCCCTGGAAGTGCTCAAGGCCAGGCTGGACAGGGCTTGGAACAACCTGGGATAGTGGAAGGTGTCCCTGCCTATGGCAGGATTTGGAACTGGGTGATCTTCAAGGTCCTTTCCAACCCAAACCATGCTGTGATTCTAAGATCTCCAGTTCCACATATACTGGAGCTGCTACTCCCAAACCATGTCAGAGAAATTTTCCAGACTGGACAAACTTTAGGTCCATGATCTGACCTAAGTAAGGCCATTTTTGTGAAATTAATTTGTATCAGCAACCTGGTCTAGTGGAAGGTGTCCCTGCCCATTCCAGGGGAATTGGAACTAGATGATCTTGAAGGTCACTTCCAACCCAAACCATTCTATGATTAGATGATCATGTCACACAGTTAAACAAAATACAGGGGAATGGTAATTCAATTCACATCAGAGAATGACTTTTATTTAAAAAAGAACGATTAAAAAAAAACCCAAAACATTTGGAGGTAAGTTGTCCAATTTTAAGGAAATGAGAGACGTTTTTGTTTGATGCTATTTATGCTTTTCAAAGAATTATAGTTGGTAGACTTGGTCATAAATAGCACTCAGTTGAGACCATGTTTTATTACAGTGCAGGGAAAGATGTCATTTTCACATGAATTTTCCTCCAGAGGTGTCTGGGAAATAGAATTTTTGTCCTCTGGGAAATTTCATCCACTCAGAAAGCAGTTTTCATTTGTCAAAGAAAATTTCAAAATTTACCACATGGTCTAAATTGCCCATCCAAATGGTTTCAAGCTTCAAACATTTCAATTTGCAAAATTGAATATTACAGCTAATCCAGAAAAAGAAATTATGCTAAACATAACTTTGAGACAAATTTAGAATGATTAAAATCATTTAGCAAAATGAAACAACCCTTATAAAAATAAATAGTGTCGGGGTTTGATCTGTTTTTACAGTTCAAAATTGCAGTGTTCCAACAAAAGTGCTTTTTTAATGTAAGAAAAAATGCTTGAACAAAAACTTTTCACCAAGATCTGCCTGTCTGCACGGGGACCAAGAGACAAATAATCATGTGCAAAATAGGACAGTCAAGTGCAGAGAGCTGCAGAATCCCAGAATATCCTTAGTTGGAAGGGACCATCCAGTCCAGCTCCTGGCCCTGCACAGTTGTAGCAGGATACTTCACCCTGGGTGCTCTGGAATGTGATGAAGTAACTTAGACAACATCCTGTTTGCAGGTCTGCCAGCCTGGGTTGAGAAGGGGCACCATGAGCTGGGCTTGGTGTTGCTGATGCTAAAATTTTAATGCAACTAACTCTGAATGAACATCCTGATAAAAAGGGAAAGATTTGGCAGACGGCTGCTAAACGCACCTGGAGACACAGGACTGGCAGTCAATCCCTTTTGACTACTGAATTCTGGTCCTCTTTCATGCTGTTAGGTTCTTCTAACATATTCCTCCTTGGACTGTGTGGATCCATTTCTCTTGGATTTTGGGGACACCTACCAAGGATACTTCTCAAAGAGAAGAGACCTGCCCACGAGTGTTGGTAAGCTGAGCTAAATCAATCTCTACCTAACTTTTTATTTTGCTAGCTTTAATACATGTGTTTTAATATAATTGTTTTAATATAGTGCTTTATAATATTCTATACTCTACTAGTAGTTTTAACTTTCATACTGTGTTGTAAATAATTCTGATTGAGATCTTTTCTGTATAATCATTTATCATGATAATTCATTTTTATACAAATTTATCTGAGTTTCCATCATTAAAAACTGTGGGACAAAGTTTCAAAACTTAAATCATTGACAGTCTGAGACCAAGACAAGATCCAGCTGTCCCCAGGCACCTCTCACTGGGAATGAGTTTAGAAAGCCAGGAAATCCTCTCTACACCTCATAACTCAGCATCAGACCTTGTTTAATAAACTTTCTAAAGTTCCCACTCCACCCAAGACACATGGGAAGAAAGTGTCTTCTTTTGTCTTTTTTTCATCCTGAACTTCTAAATATCTCTGTTGGTGCCTTGGCTCTTTCTGGGTTCCCAGTGAAAGCCATCAGTTGGATCTGGGTTATTCACCCACACACCAATCTGCATTATCCTCCCAAACTAGTACAGAAAATAATTCACCATACTAAATTTGTCCAGTATCTTTTTTGAAACTCCCAAAACCTACTGGAAACCTGCTTCAAACACCACCCATTAGGGAACAAGTCTATTGTCAGGTGCTTATCAGGGGCTGACCTAAATATTTTGCTCAGAGCTTTATGTTATAATTCCTCTAATTTTTCTTCTGTCTGGGAAAATGACAAAGAGCTAAAAAGAAGTCTTTAAATCTAAAAATGGGGGAGGAAAAAATCCCCAACAGTCCTTTTTGGTCTCAACTGAGTCCAGACTGGGGTAGAGTGACAGGGATGCTGTAAGGTAATAATCCCTGCCTCTAAAATCAGAGCAGGTACCAATGGCACTTCCTCAGGTGACATCAGGTATGGAAATTTCATTAGATCACTTCAAGGAGAAGGTCTTTAGCTGTCATTCTGATACCTCTGTCACAACATTTTATTTTATTTTATAAATATTTTTTTTCTCTTTGTCAGAAATATCCTGTCCCCACAGGTGATTCAGGCTTCCTCAGGAGAAAGTGGAGGGGATGCAGCTCATTTCCCCTTGGTGCAAATAATGGAAGCAGCTGGAAGCTGTTGGGTGAGAGACAGCCCAGGACTGCTGCACACCACCTCTGAATGCACCCTGGGGTGGCATCTCTGTGTGATGAGGACTTCTTACACTCTCCTAATTAATGGGAATTTTGCCTATTTTCCACCTATCACACTGTGTTGTTTCAGTTTGGCAGAACTATTCTCCACTGCAGGATCAGAGAATCACAAAATTATCCAATCTGAAAGGGACCACAGCAGGGTCATCTGTTCCCACCTCTTGCTCCAGCAGCTTCATCCCAGACCACAGGCATAGGATTGTATCCAGACAGTTCTGGAATATCTCCAGTGAGGTTGTACATGGTCCTTAATAGTGAAGGGGTTTCATCAGGGTTGTTTTAGTGCCTAAGAGTGAGGTGCTCTCTGTTCTGCTCTGTAAAAACACCCATGGTGAAAGTATCTAGTACAATCCCAGCCCTATCTGGGACACAATGATTTGAGACCATTTAAAACAGACAAGAAGAAAATTACCTTGTTGCTGTACCTTTGCTGGGATACAGCTCCAGGTACTGAGTGACTTGAGCAAGCTCCAAGTCTATGAAAAGTTCGGATAATTTCATGAAAATGGATCCATCCTCCATGCATGACCAACTAATGAGCAGCCCCAGCTGTCTCAGTCTCCAGAGAGGTTCCCCATCCCCCTGAGAATCTTTGTGGTCCTTCTCTGGACCTGCTCAAACAATTCCACATCCTTCCAGTGCTGGGAGCCCCAGGGCTGGATGAGGTTTTACCAGAGCAGAGCAGAGGGGCAGAATCCCCCCTCAGCTGCTGTCCACCCTGCTTTGGGTGCAGCCCAGGACAAATTTGATTTTCTGGGCTGTGAGTGCACAGCCAGGTCACGCCGAGTTCCTCATCCACAACTTGCAGTGCCAGCATGAAGCTCACAACCCAACTGGTTAGAGTTGAAGAGCTGAAGGTATAGTTTAAAAATGCAATTCAGCAGCTGGAAGAGGCAGATGAAATAACCTGAGCCTCAGCCATGCTGCTCTGTGAAGACTGATTCTGCAGAGTCCTGCTTTCCTGGGGGACTCAAGGTGCTACGTGCAATTTCATGCACATTTTAATATTGAAAGGGAGGCTTTCCTTCAAAAATATGTGTATCAGAAACTTCAGCACTTCTGCCTGTGTGGAGAGTGTTAAAAGTACTCTTTAGCCTGACTCCTCAGTCAAAACCACTTCTGGTAGAACTTTCTGGGGGAAAAGTGGGGTTTTTTTCTCGCTCTAATTAACTTTCTGTCAACTACTAGCAAGGCAAAAGGATAAGTACTTTCTTTTTTTTTTTTTTCAGCAGAGATAAGGCTGCGAAACTGAGAGCAAAGCTTATGCTGACAGGCATTAGGCTCTATTAGACTGATCTATCAGCCTGAATGCTGATGGTCCCGTGGAAGCAGTGAACAATCACCACTTAAAGCATTTAAAACTGATCTGGACACAGCACCAGGGAATATTCTGGCAGAAACAATCCCAGACTAGACTGAGGATTAAAATACATGGCCTGGTGATGTTAGTGGGGGGGTGTTTTGCTTTGGGGTGGTTTCTGTTTCATTTTCAGGGGGGTTTTTTGTGCATCTCTAAATGCCAAAAGCCATATGAAAAGAAATACTGAGCTCCTGCACCTATCACAGAAAAAACTCTCAGCACCATGAATTTGTAACAGATCCACGAGCTGAAGAAACCCTCCAGTGTGGGGTTAACTTCAAGCATGTCAGACATCCCAGCGGAAGATGTTTTATCGCCAGATTTAATTGAGTGTGTCACAGAACATTTACTAAAGAAACTGAGAAGAGCAGGCAGATTAATCGCTCTGAGAATACCTGGGGCCAGTTTTCTGAGCACACACATAAAAGCCCTTGTCGTGGTTTGGCCCGGAAATGTGTTTTTGGAAAGGTCTAAGTCGGGCCAATCAGTGGCCAAATTCAAAATTGGCATTTAATGTGGCCACTAAGGGTTTGGATACGCCTCTGAGAACACACGGGGGTTAAAAGCAGGAGATTCCCAGAGAACTGCCTCTTTGGGAATCCGGCGTTGGTGAGTAGAGTCTGGCCTCTCCCCTGCCCAGCTGCGTCTGGGTGGGGGAGGGGGAGGCCATGACAGGGAGGAGGCCGGGAGCCCCAAAAGGTGCAGAGGTGGAGGAGAACATGCAGGGGTTGATGAGAATTGAGATGTCTGGGCAGCCCCCCCGGAGAGAGAGACAGAAGTTGTGCTGGCAACTCAGCCGGCCAGAAGCGGGGGATGCGTCGAGAGAAGGTGCCCGGCAGATGTGGGAGTCCTTGGGCAGGCAGAGTTGAAGATTTTAACCCCTTTGTAGACTAATAAAAACCTTACAAATACTGAATCCTCCTGAATCAGGATGAGGTGAGAGAGAGATGAGAGATGGGCAAGCGTGAGGAAAGCTGGAAGAGAGAAGAATCCTGAGTGGAAGAGATGATGGAGTGGCCTTGGGCTGGACTCTTTCTTGTATAGCCATGGACAGACCCGTGTTTTTTCCCTGTGACCCAGAGACTGTATTTAGGGGGAGGCAACACCCAGGAGTCAAGAGTGAAGCAGCGGCGTGAACAGAGACGGCTGAAGGGGGTGTGGGATGCCCTCTGTCTCCACGGAGAGGAAGATCTCTGTTCATGAGGCCCCTCAGCCCCAGGGGGTGAAATTTGGGGGGGACTGGTGTCCCAAGAGTTGAGAGACTGCTGCTTCTGGAAGTGGGTGGAGCATCTTTAAACGGGGAGCCCTAAAGGCAGTCCTGGCCCGTGTCCAGTGGTGAGAGCACTGGACATGGGGGGAGAAGTCACAAGGGCCGATGTTCTTTGGGTGGGGCCATGGGTGACGCGGAAGCACAGGAGGTTTCAATTGTGCTTCCGGGGGAGGCCCATGAGGCAAGGGGGGACTCCTCTCTCCCTGATGGATTTGAGGGTTGATAATTTGAGGGGTGGTGGATCTCTGGAGAAAAGGGAGGGGGAGGAGGAAGGTATCTGGAAGGTTTTCATTCTTAGTTTAGTATGTGTTCCTTTCTAGATTTGTAATAAATAAAGTGTTTATGTTTTTTTCCCTCCATCCCCGAATGAGAGCCTGCTTTGTTCTGTTCCCGGGTCACATCTCACAGCCACCATTTTGAAAATATACCCTTCATGGGGGCCCTGGCATTGTGGTCAAACCATGACAGCCCTGCATGCACATTTTCTGAGCATTAACACCTCCACATCATGGCCTTTCCAGGCACAAAAAGCCCTCCTTGCAATGAAACTGGGATGCAAATTTTGGATTTAACCTAGATAAAAAATACACAATACACAGGAACAATTGACACTGGTACCTTAAAACATTCTAGGTAAGAACAGCTACCAGGTCACTGTATTTTTCAGGAATATTAGGATTACTTCACAGACAGTCCTAGGAAAAACAGTTGCCCCAAATCTAGCTGTAACAGGATCAAGTTCCCAATCTCATTTTGTTGATCTCTACTCCATTGCCTGAAAAAATGAAGCAGGCAAAAGGGTTTATCAGGTGAGGAGATGGTTGTGAAGACATTCTGACTTAGCCTGGGGGCACCTCAAGACAGCACCGTATAACCTGAGAGCTGCTATGAAGGCAAGAACATTTCCACATTCACAGGTTTCTTTTGCTAATCAAGGCACTGATGTAGCTGGATAAATAGTTCATGCAGTTTAAATCCTCTGACTTCCTGGTGGTAGTGTTTGAAAAGGCCTCATACAGAAGACAATGATCTCTTTATCAAAGCCTTTTCTGTTGGGTGAGGCGAAATATCAAATAATATGAAATATCATATAATATGATATGATGTGATGATATGACTGACATTTGATTCATGTGCTCTCCAGGGCCAGAGGAAATAGAAGATCTCTTCGGATTATTTATCCAGAAATACCTGGGGAACCTAAGGGGAGTTTGTATTTTCCACCATGGGGTGGAAATGTGTCATTGTTCTACTGGAAAACATGGTAAAGTTTAATTAAACCTCTCAGTCAGGAAAATAATCTGAGAAATCTGCTGCCTGCAGGAGAAACCCAAGTCAAATAAAGCTTCTGAGAGTAGAGAAGATAGTTTACCTAAGTAATGCTGATCATGCTTTTACAGTTTTTAGATTAATTCAGCTCTTTCAGGCATTTCAGCACGGTTGTTGTCACACAAGTGTATAAATGCTCTCCTAACTCAGGATTATAATTTAATTTAGTATTGATATATTGTACCTCTGTGGGCTTTTTTTCTGCTTTTAAAGCCTGTGGTCACTGCTAGTCAGAACAGTTTCAATGCCAGCTGTGTAAAATCTAAAACCTGAGTTAGGTTTCTGCTGCTGTAAATGAAGAGGGAGCCATGAATCACAGCAACAACCTTAAGTACTTGCTCTGATCACTTTATCATTCCTGAGGCTGCAAATTTTTATGTTATTTCCAGTAAAGGCAGCACTTTGGGTCCATCAGACACACGAAGGTGCTGAGTTTTGGCTACTAAGTTTTGGCTCTGGATCAAGTTCACATGATCTTTTAGATATTTTAAAGAAGTGGCTGGTGTAAATAATAAACTTTTAACACCCTCGTTTGAAAATTATTCCCATCACAGGTGTACAAAGTGGTACAATATTATACCTGCACTGATTTTCATCCCTTCTGGGTTGAAACTGGGCTACAACTCCTATCGCTAGGATTGCCTAAAAGGAGGTTATAAGCAGATGGAAAGTCAGTCATTTCTCCCAGGTAGCATGAGACAGGATTGGAGGAAATAGACTCCATTTGAGCCAGGGAAGGTTTTGAGTGGATATTAGGAAAAAATTTCTTCACTGGAAGGGTGGTCAGGCTTTGGAACAGGCTGTCCATGCAAGAGATGGAATCACCAACCTGGAAATGTTAAAAAAACATAAATGGGATGCCTTGAGAAACTGTTTAGTGGTTGACCTGACAGTGTTGGGTTAATGGTTGGACTCCATGGTCTTGGAGATTTTTTCCAATCTCAATAATTCTGTGCTTTATATATCATCTACCTATCTACTCTCCAGCTTTCTTTATTCTCTTCCTACTGGTGCTCCAGAAGGTTTTTTCTCTCTTGCAGCCCCTGTTTCACCTGCCAGCCTTGCAGAGATGGCTTAAATATCCAAATGTGACTCAATCACATCAAATGAATCAATGAAAATCAACATTTTCAGAAAAATCAGTACCTCTCCCCATGCAATGGCTGGTAGGTTTGGACCTTTTGAGGGTCTTCTGAGTAAGAGGCACAGAGAATCCTGTATGGGAACCATAAAAAAAAATCCATCAGAGCCAAATTCCCCCCTTTCTCTCAGTGTTGGGTGCCAAGAGCAACACGAGGGAGGGTCACAACTCAGATGATATGGACAGGAACAAGGTGAATGACAGCCCACTGAGAGACACTGTGCTGTCTGCCCGCTCAACAATTAAAGAAAATCCATCTTTACACCTCCTTTATTGACATTAAATGCAAAGGGAAAGACTCTCAGACAACACCAGGGGAAACTCCATTAACTCCAGCAGTGCTGTGGTGCCTGTCCTGAGCTCACAGACTGAGGCTGCTCCCTCTGTCAGAGAGGGGAGGCCATAGATCCAGAAATTCCATTTATCCACATCCCACCCTTGATTTTGTCAGCTCCACAACAATGAAGGATTGGGTCAAATGAGGTCCTCAGCAACCTGGTCATCTCTGCCCATGGAGTGGGGTTGGAGCTGTTATATAGGAAGGATTATTAAGCATGGTGGGCAGATTTGTTGGAAAAGAAGAAACACTTTTGGACAAAAAAAACCCAAAAACAAACAAAAAAAAAAACTAAAATGCACACAAACAAACAAACAAACAAAAATACCCCACAAGAACAAAACAAAAAACAAACAACAACAACAACAAAAACCCCAACAAAACAAAACAAAACCCCAAAATAATAAACCTCCATGGTAGAAGTTTTTGGTGCATTTGGAGGGTGCAGAGCACAATTACAGGTAATTACCACACCTGGTAACAGCAGTGGTCTCTCCTCCAAACAGGAAGGCAACAGTTTTTCTCTAAGCCTTTCCACACAGGTGCTCTCCAGGAGATCTTTGCCAATATCCCCTTCTGACTGCTTCTCTATATACTGATTTGGAAACAGAGATGGCATTTAGAAAACAGCATTTCTTACTAGTTGCAAGGCTCTTAAAGTACCATTACAAAAATGGTTTCCTTATTTCATGCCCTCAAAAGGGATGTAAATTTTCATCCTGTCCTTTGCCATCTCCTGGAATCAACACATCATATCAGCTTGAAGGAAATTCAGGGGTGATGGAAAGGAACAGCTGAAATACTCTTTCCTTTTACTTGCTCTGATGTTGTGAGAGTGCCCAGTTGTGCCCAGTTAGGATATAATTTTCCTTTACTGCTGGAAGAAGCTATGGGTGTGTATCCACACCTGACTAACTGTGGCACTAAAAGATGCATGTCATCTCCAGTCAAAGTCATGCAGTTTCTGTAGTTAAAGATGAGCCATAACAAGGTTATAAATCTATGGAAAATAAATACCATCAATTAAATGTGAGGTTATAACCCAAGAAAAATAATAGAACTTCATCTCCAACACGAGTTGAA
Source organism: Passer domesticus (assembly GCF_036417665.1). Taxonomy (NCBI): domain Eukaryota; kingdom Metazoa; phylum Chordata; class Aves; order Passeriformes; family Passeridae; genus Passer; species Passer domesticus. Next base: position 158,478,253 of record NC_087474.1, on the reverse strand, counting down.
ATAACATCAGCGTCTGTTAAAGACACACTCCTGGGCTGGATGGACACTGATATCAGCCCACAGGAGTTTTTTCACATCCATTTCTAACTCCTATAAGATATTTAACATTTTAAAAAGAAATCAACACAGCACAGATCAGATGGAGCAACTGTTGGTCAGTAGATTGTTCCTAACCAGCAATTAGAATGCAGGACTATTTTTAGCCTGGTCTGCTTCTAGTTGAGTCTTAAAGATTGTCTCTTGTGCTTATTGTGCAGTGACCTGGAAGAAATTCTTACTGATAAGGCTGTCAGAGGACCTATGAAGAGGAAAGGATGAATAATGTGGACTCTCCCCAGGGAAGATATGATGCTCAAAAAGATTTGTCCCTACCTCACCCAGGCTGAAGAAACAGTTATGGGGTCTAAACCTTCCCTGGGTTTTCCTTCAAAAAGAAACTTGGTGTCTTTATTTTATCAAGAAAAGGAAAGAAATGGCAAAAGAGGGCCATGCAAAAATTCATATGGGACCAAAAGTTATGTGGACTTCTGCAGAAAGGATAATGTAAAAAAAAAAAACATTTTCTGAAAATGTAGACAAGGACAATATGATATTACAATAATTGATCACTTGGTCAGTGTGGCAAGTTATCTCTTGTCAGATATTTTCATCTACAGATCTGTTTATTGGTGTGTTATTGGTTTTTGTTTCTTCTTCCCTAAAGAATGTATCCTAAAAAAAATTATGCACTGCACCCAGTTCTGGGACCACCAACACAAGAAATACGTGGATCTGTTGGAGTGAGTCCAGAGAAGATACATGAGGTGGATCCAAGGACTGGTACTCCTCTGCTATGGAAAGAGGTTGGGAAAGTTTGGGATATCCAATCTGGAGAAGGAAAAGCTCCAGGGAGACCTTAGAGAACATTCCAGTGCCTAAAGGTCTACAGAAGAGCTGGAGAGGGGCTTTAAACAAGAGCATGGCCTGGAAGGACAAAGGAAAATGGTTTTAAACTGAAAAAAGGTAAATTTAAATTAGATAATAGGAAGGAATTCTTCCTTTTGAGGGTCCTGAGGCCCTGGCAAAGATTTCCCAGAGAAGCCGTGGCTGCCCCATCCCTGTAAATGCTCAAGGCGATGTTGGACAAGGTTTGGAGCAACCTGTGATAGTGAAAGGTTCCCTGCCCGTGGCAGGGGATTGGAACAAGCTGATCTGGAAAGTCTCCTCCAACTCAAGCTATTATGTGTTTCTATGACTCTGTGACTCTATGATGTTGTTATTCTATGACTTTTTGACTCTATGATTCAATGATTTTGTTATTCTGTGATTCAGAGTTCTGTCCGTGGAAGTCATGCATTTCAGAGGTGGCCAGAAAAACGAGTAATGGACATTCTCCCTGGCTTCTAAATAAAATTGTTTTTTTTCCAAACTCTCTTCTCAGCAGCTAGACCTCAGAGCACCCTGTGAGGGAGGCTGGTTCCATCAGAAATGGGGACATGCAGAGGGCAGGGGTTTGTTCACAACTCTCAGGAATCCAGCAGCAACACTGGGCAAGTGCCCTCATCTTGTGCTCCATATTGGAGCCTTAATCCATTCAGTCTCCAGACTCCAAACTGCTCACAGGAAACCCCAGTAATGACATCTCATGCATACCCTAGTCTTGTACATCATCAACAAAGAAAAAAATCTCTGTTCCAGATGCTGGGAACTGAACTGTGAGGGTGAGGGAGGGGAGGAATTGCACCAGAAATATCAACTCTGCTTTGATGGATCTTTGTACCACAAGGGAAAGTACATTTTCATATACATTTCTGGTTTGCAACAGCCTTGTGTTTATTTTATTTAAAGCTAAAATAACCATCAAGCAGGTTCAGAAGTTCAGTTTGGATGCTTAGAAAGCTGAATCTCATTCCAGAGGAAAAATGGCAGGTTGATCATGTAGCCTCACAGGAGATTAATTTGCACAGAACTAGTAAAACTTCATAACAGTAAAAGTTAAAATTTTACAGAACAGAATAAAACATAGAAATAAAAAACTTAAGTCCTTAAGAAGTAGTCAAATTAGGAGATGCAGATTATTTTCTTTTTCTCTTCTGGGACTGGAAATAGCCATTACAGTTATGCAGTGCTCAGACCAAAAATAAGATGTGACATTTCGAAGTGCGTACAATCTGGTAAAATATAAAATATTTAATAAATATGTAAATTGGTCAAGCTGCTTCCCCAAGGAGGAAAGCTCCAGTCGTGTTTTACAGCCCTCATTCACTTACGCAAATACTTTAAGAGGATCAAGGATGGATTTTAAATGAAGTTAAAGTTTAACGAGAAATATATAATCCTTTGAGGAAGAGATATTGTCATCTTCATTTATAATTTCTTGCAAGTTTTAAAAGTAAGAAGTTGAGGCAGTAGCCGTGTGAAGTTTTGTATGTGCAAACTGAGAATAGTGCAGCAGCTCACCTGAACACTGCAGGGATGTAACAAAATTAGACATTGACAATCAATTATGTTACTTGGGGAGTTCTAGATTTTCCTGAGGACGTAAAAACGAAAGTTCATTGTTCAACTCACAGGATCCAGACCTTTTAAAACCTTAGTTCTTTAGCAGTTAGGAGCCCTATTTGAATTTCCAGACAAACTGATTGATATCTAAACCACAGCCCTACATACGTGTGTATATATATTTTTTAAAATAAAAACTATATGATAGACAGAAGAGGTTAGAGAAAGTTTTCCACACTCTTAAGCCAGCCCTGATATCAGCCATGCTTTTATGATATGTTCAGTCTCTGGAAACTGTTGATGAATTTGAATCACAGAGTGGTTTGTGTTGGAAAGAACTTTAAAGATCATCTCATACCAACCCCCAGCCATGGGCAGGAACACCTTCCACTCTCCCACGGTGCTCACAGCCCCATCCAACCTGGCCTTGGACATTTTCAGGGATGGGGCAGCCACAGCTTCTCTGGGCAGTCTGTGCCAGGGCCTCATCACCCTCACAGGGAAGAGTTTCTTCCTAAAATCTGATTTAATCTACTCTCCTTCAGCTTAAATCCACGAGTCAAAGATAATTGTATATGTCATGTCTAGTGGTATCTTCTCATGATGCAGGTTTTTTAAAAGCCTGTTATAATCCTGAAGAAAGATGTGAATACTAAGGAGGTTATTGAAGGTAAAGCAAGCATCTAGGTAAAGAAAATTAAAAAAAAAAAAAAGAAAATAATCCAGAAAGCATCTTTGCATGGGGAAAACCCCAGCAAAAGGACATGCTGCATTTATATTCTCCTAGTTCTGGGCACAAGGAAGAATGAAAACAAATAAATACAGATTGAGAATTGTTGGAGCTGGGGAGTATTTACAGCTAATGAATGGGTTGTTTGGGGCTGGTATCAGAAGGCAGAAATTTCTCTTGCCACACACTTTTCTTACACACTTGTGCATTTCTCTGTTCATTTTCACCTTGTTTCTGAGTAATTTTACACTAGAAATTATTGTTTGTCCTGCTTCATGCGCTCACACTTCGCATACTGGAGAGCTTGAAACAAATTGATAAAGGATTTAGGAACCTGTGGGTTTCAAAATTTCATATCCTGTTTCAGTGATGTCTGCTCAGAGACCAGCATTCTGCCACCCTTGATAAAGGTCCAAAGAGGTGTTGTGGTGCTGAGGAAAGTGGAACAGAGTGAGAATAATTTCTTTTATTTAAAAAACAAATGAAATCTGTATTAACATCACCTCATTCACACAGCACAGCAGTTAGATTTTCTTTCCTCCTCTGACTTCAACTTTGCTGTCCTTGAGAAGACAAAAGAAGAAAGAGTCAAAGAGAAGTACTCAGAGAAGATGATAAACCCACGAGCAACTTTATTTTCCTCCTCAAAAGCAATAATTTCACAGAATCCATCTCGTTGTTGTCTTCATCACGTTGCTGTAATAATGTGTAATGTTTTCAGGAGTGGCCTCTGTCCATATCTAAGCCACACCTGTAGGTCCATCCATACTTTTAAAAATAAAAAGTTCTGTGGTTGGCAGGACATAGGTGAGTTTAGAGAAAGTTTTACATACTCTTAAACCAGGCCTGATATCAGCCCTGCTTTTATGATAATAAACCAAATACCAGTTTCTTGACACATCCAGCCCAGCCAGAATCACTGCTCCACAACCATGTTGACATTTTTCTCATCTTTCACTCTGAAATCAACAGTCAGACACAATTTCCACAGCACAGCAGTGAAGATGAAGCTTGGTGCTTCTCCAGGAGCAGGCTTGGCTATTGCTGCCAGTTCACTCTCCCTACCCAGCTGCACAAGATCATCATAGAACCTTTCAGAAGCTTTCAGCTCCCTTCACTTTAGCAGAACCAAAACAGTTCATACAAAGTGTTTGGGCAGCTGAAACTCCCACAAACATGAGTGGGGAGAGAGGGTCACTTCTGCAGCAGAGAGACAGCAGTAAACACATAATTTCCCCCATGGAAACATTCCCAGCCTTCAGTGAGCTGCTGCTGAGGACTAAATTAAGGTTTAAGTCAGACCATGGATCTTTTACCCGGCCAAAGTTCAGGAGAACACCTAAATTCAAGAGATTTGCGTGAAACTTGTTCTTTATAACTGACATTTTGCTTCTACCACCTCCTTCAGTCAGTGTGGAAGTGTGAACAATAATTAAGACAACGTGTTTTGGTTTGGTGTTTTGTTAGTATTATTTTGTTTGAACTCCTATCTTTTCACACTTTTTCCACTTGAGGAGTGCCAAAACCATCTTCTCTGCAGTCATTCCGTGTGCCTCATCTGTGCCTGTGCAGAGCAATAACCAAGACACTGCCTTTGATGTCATTGTAGCCCAATAGCAAGGGGAAACTAGAGAATTGTACAAGTACTTCTCCTGAAAATTAGTTCCACAGGCTGGCAGTCAAGCAGTTAAACCAGGCATGGAAATGGTTTGCAATCTGTTCCACCAGTCTTTTAAGCTTCCATTGTTGAGGCAGGGCTATTTTTCAGTAAAACAGAAGCCCTTGGGAATCAGTGTAATTAAAGACAACAACAACAACAAAAATTTATTGTTTTTAAATATATCTCTAAGCTACAGGGTAAAGGGAAGGAGAAATCTACTGCAAATTACAATATTTCTCCTTACTGTTCATGCTTATCTGTCTGTATCCAGTCATGAGCCAAAGAAGCTGGGTTTGATCTCCTCTGCTTGAGACAGCCTTTGCTGTTTAACAGGAATCCATCCTTGGTGTTTATTCATGGGGACAATAAAATGTTCCTCACCACTGGGAGCTGCTGGGAAGAGCAGAGAGGGTGCAGCTTTCCTGGGCTGCTGGAGCACAAAACAACATTAAAACAGCTTTAAATGAGTGTTTAAAGCCACGGCCTTCCTCAAGGACACCTGGCTGCAGGAGGGAGCAGGGATGCTGTTTTCTGGTTTGCTGTGTGTAGGGTGCCTCTTAATGGGATTTCATGTCAGACCCAGGAGTCTGGGGGAGGTTTAATGAGCATTAAAGGCTAACCTTCCCTCTCACTTCCCCCTGAAATCCACTGCCTCTGCTCTAGGTTAGCCTGAGCACTCAGAACAGTCAGGATGATGCTTTTGTGACAGTTAAACCCTGTCTTTGAAAGGGAATTGGCTGTTTCCTAAGCAAGGAAATAACTAGTGAAGATAGAGAAAAAACTCAAGAAAAAAATATTAAACTTCAGTTTTATTTCAGTCACCTTCCATCATATGAAAGCTTCTGCTGTGTACACAGCTGAATTTCCTTTTTGCCATCTTTAATCACCAACACCAGAAAGAAGGAATTAATAAAAACATTGGACTTGATGATCTTGGAGGTCATTTCCAACTTCAGTGATTCTATGATTGCTTTCTGTGAATCTATTCCATGAAAAACAAATCTACCAAGATCCACAGGAGGCCTCTCCTCAGGAGGTCTAAGAGCTACAAGTCACAGAGACAGGGAGGATATATGGAAAAACAGCGCTTTCTATGGACTAATTTCTCCTTAAATTCCTGCCCAACCTGCTGCCACTGGTCAGCTTCAGGAGCAGGATGCTGAAGGCCAAGATCCAATAGTGTCACTTTTTGTGATTTTTCTCTAATAGTTTTGCATAGCTGTAGCAGGATGTTTTTGGGCAGTCAGTAATGCCATGGCACATCTTGAATAGGAGATGAGGAATATTTTTATGGTGCTGTAACAAGAGATGAAAAATCAGATACAGATAATGAAATCAAGCAAAACAAATTTAGTGAAAGGATGCAGCCTGCAGCACCTGATTTCAACAGGAACAGATCAACACTGCTGGATTTGAAAGGCCAAGGTTATTGGGGTAGATCTTCCTGCTGAAGGGGCTGAATTGAGACTGTGGCTCAAAAAGAGAAGCAAAGAGCAGAAAGGAAATGTGACCAATGTCTTAAAAAATCCCACCTGTGTCTCTACAGAGAATCCCAGAATCACAGAATGGTTTGGGTTGGCAAAGGTTGGGACCTTAAAAATCCTCTTGTCCCAACCCCCTGCCTTGGGTTGGGACACCTTCCACTACTCCATGTTGCTCCAAGCCCCATCCAACCTCACCTTGGACACTTCCAAGGATGGAGCAGCCACAGCTTCTCCTCATCACCCTCCCAGGGCAGAATTTCTTGTCTCTTCAGACAGCAGACAGCAGATCAATTCCCATTTCTTCATGGAGCCATGTTGCAAACTGAATTAACCAAACATCTGCAAGGGAGGAAAAACAAGCAAAATACCCACCCACATATTTCCTAAAAATGCAGCAATCTCTGATTTTTCAGAGCCAGCTTATTTCGTTGACTTGTTTTATAGCTGCATTGACATAAGTAATAAGTTTTAAATATATAGTCTTGGACGGGAAGAAATGATTGGGAGTGGGAAAGCTGGAAATCACTTAAATCCAGTTTGCCACAGAGAACTTTCAGGCATGGAAGAAAACCTAACAAAATATTCATGAGTTGAGAATTTAGTCTTCAATGTTTTCATGATGTTATAGCCAAGTGCTATTCTGTATTTCCTGATGGCAAAATAAACTTTCAAGACAGGCATTTTCATGGAATCAGAGATTCAAAGAATATCCTGAGTTGGAAGGGACCCAGAAGAACTATTAAAATCCAACTCCTATCCCCTTGTCAAGGAAACTGAGGGGACAATAGCCACCAACTCCCACCAATCTCTTAATAAAGGCATGCTTTGATTATGTGTGTACAGCCCTGCTCTCATGTAATTTAAAGGTTTATGAGTTGTGATGTTGTCCTGCAATCCCCCTCAGCTTGCTTCATCCTACCCAGTTCAGAGATGGTTGTGAGGAAATTAGCACTATGTAGATCCTTATGGATAATCCACCCCTCCCAGGTGTTCATTTGGATATTGGCTCCAGTTTCACCAACAGCTGTGGATCTGTTCCCTGCAGTCCCAGAGCAGGAAGGCAGTGAGACTTTGGAACAGGTTGTACAGAGAATTTTGGATGCTCCATCCCTGTGGATGCACCTCCACCTTGGAGGTGTTCAAGTCCAGGTTGGATGGGTTGGATGGATCCCTGAGCAACCTGACCAAGGTGGTGACATCCCTGCCTACAGAGGAGGGTTGAAATAAGACGGTTTTTCAGGTCCCTTCCAATCCAAAACATTGTATTATTCTGTGATTCTGTTTTTCCAGATTCTGTCATATACCATATATACATCATAAGATATACATAACATACTAAATTATTTATAATATTGCATTATATAACATATTATTGATGTGTCTCTGTGTGCATATGTAGATATATGTATCATGTATAACACATCAATAAATAAAACTCCAGCAAAACAGGGAATTCTCTGGGAGAATAAACCAGCATTTTCTCATCATAGTGGCTTTTGATCTATCATATTTCATAATCCCTTCTTTCCACCTGTTTTAATATTTCTTTCATGAAGAAATTGAAGAGCACTCCATGTCTGACAGCTGAGTGGTGCACTAGTTACAACCCACATATCAGGAGTTTACATATGGTTGCCTTAAGGTTCAATTCTGAAAAAAAAAATTGGGAATTCACAACTACCACTTGCAATTCTAACAGTATTTCTCCACATTCCTGGTTTCTGTCACTGACCTGGATCTCTGGTTCAGAACAAAACCAGGAAGAGGCACATTGCCAGCCTGGCTTATGTCAAAGGACTTATTGAAAGGCTCTTGTCATCTCTTTCTAGACCTCAGGTCTAGAAAGAGATAAGAAGAGCCTTTTAGTAAGGCAATGCCCAAGGCCACTCATCCAGCAGGTGTAAATCACCAGCTGGAAATTTGCCCCTGAATGTGAAAATGAATATATAATGCCAATATTTAAAAGTATTTTATGCCTGTCTCAATTAATTGCTAAATGAAGTTCAAGAGAAAAATTGAAAGCAAAAGGCAACACCACTACAAAGCTTTTTTTTTCCCCCCCACCCCGAGTGGCTCTGCAGGTGTTCCACCCTCCAGAGGATGGAAATGTTTGACAGCAAAGGATATTTGTGTTGGCAGGATCACTTGATCCATGTTTCAGGAGCCAAATTGAAAATGTATTTTCACAAGGTGCAACTGTAGATCATTAGAAGGAGCCAACTTCTGCAGTTGCACAAGTACTTCTGAGAGAGAACAGATGTATGAATTAAAACATACCCCAAACCTGACAGAAATATATTTGGGGATGGGAAAATTCAGTAAAGGCAGCAGATTTTTGTGTTGCCATCTTTGCTAATGGTCCAGGACTGGTTGGGCTTTGCTTTTCCTTCTGCAATGAAAGCTGTACAATAACTTTCTTCATATTCTTTTCACCAAAGAATAGTCTCACGTTTCAGTGACTGGTCTCATTGCAGAGGATTCGCATCACCCAAAATGAACAGTCCTCAGAGAAAAGAAATGTTTGAGGCACCCACAAGTTTCCCCAGGAAACCGACAAAACAGAACTGCAAATTTCTGTTTGTTGGGAGTAAATCCTGCATGTTACAGCCCTGCAAACACCAACTGGAGCAGAGGATTTCAGGGAAGTAATGGCATCCAGAGGGACCTTGACCAGCCTGTCAGAACAAGTTCAAAACTGAGGTTGCTCCATGTGAAGACAAACACTTGAAGAGCAGAGCAGCCACAGACACCTGGCCAGGTAAAAATTGGTGTTAGAGCTAAAGATCATAAACCAAGACTGCCCAAAGTCTGAAACCCATGGCCAGCACTGTCAATCCCATTCCTCTATCCCACATGACCCATGGCCAGCACCATGGTGACCACTGGCAGCCAACAAGATGCTCCATCATTTTTGACAATGTCAGAGTCACATCTGGCAGCAGGCATCGATTTTGTGGCATGAAAGGAAAATTCTCATTAAGGGAAATTGGACTCACTCATTTCCTAGCACTGTGTGGAGGGACACCTTATTTCATTTTTTAACCCTACTGTCCATGACAGTAATTCTCAAGGTCTCCATTATCCATGTCAGGAACAAATCTCTGAAGAGAAAGATATTAAAATATGGCAAATGGAGAATTCTTATCATATCAAGAAAATAAAAAAGGAACTCAAGAATTACTAACTTTGTAGCTTTCAAGCCATTCTTGACATAAGAAAATGAACCTCCTGGAATTGCTTCCATTTGGTTTGGAAGCTGGAAATTTATTTTTTTTATTTTTTGGGGATTTTTTCTGTAAAGAAACCAGCAGCCTGTATTTCTTTAACAAGCTGTTCAACATCTCTTCTCCTTACAGTAGCATTTACTTGATTATATTTCTTAATGTATTTATTTATTGACCTATCATATGCCTAATACAATATTCAGGATCCAATCCATCTTGCCACAACTTTTAAGGTGCTTATCATAAGCCTTTAATACTATCAAGTGTTTTAAAAATGTCTGATCAGGACAAAAATCCCAAATAGTCTGATTAAGCATGTGCTTTTGAGTTACAGATGACCTTTGTCTGCTTTTAAAAACTAGCTTGATTTTTTCACAGTATTTCCAGACGCATCAAAAATCTATTAGATAGATGAGAAAATTGCTTGTTAATTATCATTGTTAGCATTAATGATAGTAATTAGGTTCTAGAAAAGAAACATCAGTCCATCTGAATCATAACTTCTGAGAGAACTGCCTTGATGAAAACTGCTATTTATTTTTAATCCTCTGTGGCAGCATTTCACTGTGTCTTAATAAAATTTGTAACTTTGAAATCCAAGTGCCAAGAGGGTTTTACAAGTACTCTTCCAGCTGATTTTTTTTTAACAGTCATTTGCTTCTCTGGCACTTCCTAAACTTGTCAGTTTTCTCAATGATCCCATAAATGATGGAGATCCCCAGAAGTGGAGGTGAGCTGATAAATCTGTCAGTTTGAGCCTTTCCAATTCCTAGTCCTGAGTCAAAAGTCATGGTCAAAGTCCTTTCTCAACAAACCAACAAGGCCCAGATTTAAAGAAAATCTGGACATCTGAATTTCACCAAAATTAGCAATGCCATAGTTTCAGGTGTCAAGAAACTGCCAGAGTATAGAGAGAACTTTATTTATGTTTCTCTAGGTATTTATTATTAGATATGACTAGAAAGTGAATAGTGAACTCCACATTTTGGTGTCATTGCTGAACTTGCTGACTGGACATGTCCTCATCCTCCAGGTAATTAATGAAGCTGTTAAACAGGACTGGACCCACAATCCAGTGAGACTTTGGCCCACTGACCAGCACCCTCCATTTCCACTCAGCCAGTTTCCAATCCACCTCTCTGCCCATGTATCAACACCTTTATTGGGAGGATCTGGTGGGAGACAGAGTCATTTGCCTTCCTGTGAACCAGGTAGGCAATATCCTCTCCTCCCCCCTCCTCTGTTCACTGCTCTCCCCTCACCTCCTAGAGCAGCCACTTCTTCACAGAGCTTTATTAAGCACAACTTCTCCCTGGTGAAGCCCTGCTCCCCCCTGATCATTTCCTCCTCCTTTATCTGCCTGAAATGCTTTTCAGGATCAACTTTTCCACCACATTCCCAGGAAGTGGGGTGAAGCTGGCCAACCTGTTGTTCCCTGGGTCCTTCTTTTTTGCCCTTTTTGAAGGCAAACATGATATTTTCTTTCTTGGTCTTTCAGCACAGGTCCCAGTCACCACAATCAATCAAAGATTTCCCACTTCTTTGCGTCCTTTGGCACAAACTTCTGCATCTGTTGGCTGTATCTTTTGGAAGGTCCAGTGGACCAAATCCATGAATTCTCTATCTCATTATTTTTTGACTGTTGTTTTTTCCTTTGATGTAGACATGATCATTATTTGGACAACTCTGTGTCTTGTTGTACCTGCTTTACCTGTATTGTGACTGCAGTTAGGTTTAGATAATGTGAACAGCAAATAACCTGCACCTTATCAAACACAAACCAGGAATAACCATGAAAAAGGCTAAAAGAACTCGTGAGAAGTGGAATCTTTGGTAGAGAAGAAGAAGGTTAGGAGGAATCATGATTTTAAGACAAATTTCTGTGGTTTCCAACCATGTATAGCTGCCGTGTTGCTGTTTGCATCAGGGGTCTGTTTTTTTCTTCTTTTTACAAATATCATGCTTTTAATCAGTATTGTGAAAAAGTGGTGAAAAGTTTACTAAGTGGTGATTACTCAGAAACTCATGTGTGGGTTAGAAAGTTTTCTTTTCTAACACAGAACAAAGGGCTTTGCCAGCAAATTACTTTCACACAAGAGACAGTGGTTGGCAGGAAAGAAAGAAAGAAAAAAAAACCATGTCACAAGAAAGGGATTCACAGTGCATAGCCTGGAGCCCTGAGCTACTATTGTAATTTAAAGGGCTAATTAATTTAAACTGTTGTCCTCCCTTTCTGTTTGCAAAAATGTCAAAGTCCAAAGCAGCCTGAAGTAAAATCTGTCCATCACTTTGCAATTCTGCTTTCTGTTCTTTAGCTGAGCAGCACTGGATTTCAAACCTCTGTTCTCTGTCTCGCTTTCCTTTCTCCGTTGGAACTCCAGTGTGAATGTGCATTTATTTCCATTTTTGGAACCTAATCTCTCTGCCTGGCTGTGATTTATCACCACAGCTGGTCCAATGATAATTGTCCTGTTTCTTTTACGCATACTTTTATCTCTAGTCACATTCACTTAATGAAAGCAGAGACTTTGGGTTTAAAACGTGTTGGGGATGAATATTTATAGATATTTAAAATATTTTGAATGTCCAGAAATATGTTGTGGGTTTTTTTCTCTTCAGGATAATTTTTTTTATACTGTTTTCAACAATAAAGCATTTTGTGTTTACTTTAGCATTTGTCTAACTCTGTCCTTTTTCCATGGATCTGTTTCACTGGACCTTTAAATAGTTAAAGTCTAAGGCTCCTAAAAAAAAGTAGAAATGTTTTTCAGCTCACAGGAGCTCCAGGAGGCAACAAGGTCAGATGGATTTAAATTTTCTTTTTCCTTTTTAATTATTTATTCCTAAGAAAATTTATTCTCAATAAAAATCTCCACGTACTTCCATAAATGGCCATGGAAAATGGCTGTTCTCTAAACTGTGGCAGACTCACAGTAAATACAGAGTAAATGCTGAGAAAACCAAACTCCAGATACATAAATTCGACTACTTTATTGAGAGAAAATTGTTATGACTTTAATGAATTTCTTTACATAGAACTTGAAACTTGAGATGTTGGGTATTTTGGTGTTCGGTTTTTTATTTTCCTGATTTGTGGACAGGATTTTTCTGACTACCACTTAACACTCTGAAAATGAGATACCACAACCAATGTAGCCTTGAAAATTAATTTGTACCTTATCACCACAAAAAGGACGCAGCAGAATTTGCTCTGCAGATCTCTGTGTATCTTTACCAAAGGTGTGTGGACAAGTAGCTGCAAGAGACACCCCACTTTTCAATTGCCAAAATTAATTAAATGAGTCCTGGTGAGGCATCTTACCCAGAATTAGCATTCTCAGGGGTTTTAAGCATTCTGCTGTCGTCTAATGAATAATTTCATTTTTAAATATTATCCTGACTTGATGCTGACTATTTTTTTTATAAGCCACAATACCACAAATGTAATAAACAGTTATAGCTATCCTGACTACTTTGTGATAAATAGTCCCTGATTCAATATTAGTAAAAGTGCTTTTTAGATTGAAAAATGCAGCACACTCTAACTAAACTTGAGTGAAATGCATTATGGGTGCAGGATTTCAAGAATAAGGAAAATTTTTATATATTTATGTTTATTCCCATTAATTTTAACAACTGCATTAGGTGTGTATAACTTGTATCCTCTACATTATATAGTGTATTTCACATAATATTATTACTTATAAAAATCTAATGAAGTTATGAATATAAACATGGATCTGTGTATGTATGATGCAGGCAGAGATACCTTTTCCCCTGCAGCTGGGCTGAAAAGCTGGAGGCACCTTCTCCCTCTGATACATTCTTTGGTTTAGAGAATTTTTCTCTTTTTTTCCAAGCTACTGCATCATAAATTAAAAATAAAAATACAAAATCAAAGTGTAACAGAAAGATATTTGTGGAAGGGTGGCACTGGTGGCCCCATATGATTTTTCCCATTTATGACTTTATTTACCCTCTTCCACCACTCCTTTGGATGTGGAGGTGTTTGTGGAGGAGGGAGGAATGGAATCACAGAATCATAATTGTTAAGGCTGGGAAAAATCCTTCGAGATCATCAACTGCCAACGCAGCACTCACCACTAAACCATCCACATGGACACATCCACGTTTTTTTAACACTTCCAGGTGTGCTGATTCCACCACATCCTTGGCAGCCTGTTCAATGCTTGATCACCTTCAGTGAAGAAATTTTTCCAACTAGCCAAACTAAATCTTCCTTGGTACAACTTAGGGTCTTTCCCTTTTGTTCTGTCTCGTTACCTGGGAGAGGAGACTGACCCCTATGAGAGAACTTTCACCCCATTGGCGGGAGGAATGATGAGGAGGACTCTATGATATCAGAAGGCTAATTAATTACTTTATTACACTATATTATTTTCTACTATATTACACCATTTTACACTACATTTAAACTGAAACTGCACAAGTACTCAACTGAGCAAAATCTCATGACTGTCTGCTGACTGACAGCCTGGACATGCTCTTGGCCCTGATAGGCCAAAGAAACAAAACACCATCACTTGGGGTGAACAATCTCCAAGTTGCATTCTACTTTGGCACAACAAAGGAGCAGCAAATGAGATAAGAATTGTTTTGATCATTCTTTTCTCTGCTTCTTTCACTGCTTCTCTCAGGTTCAGAGAAGGTGAATCCCACAGACCCCCAACTGGCTGCACCCTCCTGTCACCTGGAGAGAGTGACAAGGTCCCCTTGAGCCTCCTTTCCTCAAGGCTGAGCCCCCCAGCTCCCTCAGCTGCTTCTGATCAAACCTATGCTCCAGCCCCTTTCCCAGCTCCATTATCTTTCTCTGGACATGCTCCAGCCCCTCAAAGTCCTTCTGGGTGGTGAGGTGGCCACTGGAACTGTTGCTGAGTGACTGCTACCACCTCGTCTCTGCCCACAACTGCTCATCCCTCCAGCTGAAAAAGAGGCAAAAAAGAGCCACCAGGAAGAAGCAGTGACATCCCTGCTCCGTGCAGCACAGAGCAGTGAAATGCACAGAGGAGAGGATTTAGCCTGTAAGCTGTTTGTCTCTGTTGTCATTGCCATTAATCAATCCGTGCTTAATGCCATTTCTTTCAATTCACTAACTCTCTGCTGCCAAATCAGTATAATCCTGTTCTCCTCACTGTCTGTGTGTATTTCCTGACTTCACCTCCTTCCTGCTGTCTCTTCCTCCCCTGCCACCCACCTCTCTCCAAAGAGCCATGGGAGCAATTTAATGGAAAGACAAATATTTCATACAAGAATATAAGGCATTGGTCTGGATGCCAGAGGCTCCTTCAGGCATGAAGCATGTGGCAAAATGACTGGGGATAAAAAAAGAAGAATATATTGTGGAAAAAGCAGTTTGTATTCCCTGGATGGAGCAGGGTCAGCACACCCAACCTTCCACAAACACAATCTAAGGGGGAAGAACACAATTTTCAACAGAAGATGGAGCAGAGTGGAGACCCCACAGCCAGACTCCATTCCCTTGCAGGAGAGGGAGCTGATAAGCCACACACAGCAGCTGAAAACCAAGGCATATAAAGGAGGGTGTTCTGCTGTTGAATCAGCAACCTATGAATCTTGACAAAATTCTTCTGGAATGATACACATCTCCTGAGATACTCGTCCCCAAGGCGTAGATTGCAACAAGGTCTTCCCTCAGTCTCCTCCAGGGTGAGCAGGCCAAGTGTCCTCAGCCATTCCTCGTATTCCTTGTCTCCTCAAGGCTCTTCACTATCTTTGTTACCCTCTTTTGGTTGCTCTCTAACAGCTTTACATCTTTCTTTTATTGTGGTACCCAAAACCGCACACAACATTCGAGGTGAGGCCACCCCAGAGCAGAGCAGAGCAGAGCAGAACAATCCCCTCCCTTGCCCAGCTGGTGATTTTGTGCCTGGTGGCCCCAGGACAGGGTTGGTCCTCCTGGGTGCCAGGACACTGCTGACTCACATTCAACTTTCCATCATCCAGGATTCCCCACGTTCTTTTCTGCAGCACCAGCCCCATTACAAAAGAGAACAACTGACCATGATAAACAGGTCAAGTATGATTTTCTAGAGGAATGTGGCCCTGCCCATGGAAGGGGGGTGGAAATGGATGATCTTTTAAGTCCCTTCCAACCCAAACCATTGTGTTATTCTGTTATTCTGTGATTTCATGATATGTGCAGTCCTTGAAAATCTGTTGCTGCTACTGTAAGCAAGCTATAAAACCGCTCAATCTATGCCCAAAGATGTCCAAAATGTTTCTAAGTGAGCAAGAACTGAAGAAAGTGGACAATTTTTACACAGAAGAGTTAAGCATGTCTGATCCTGGGACATATTTATATTTATTTATCTCACATCTTGTTGTTCTTTTTCTCCAAAGATGTCCAAATCATTACAGTTTTTCTGCTGGATGTCACTTTTGACAATGAATTCAAAAGAAATTTGTGATAATTTCCTGCCAGGTTATATAATAATATCTTTGCTTTCAAACCTAATTTACCAGTTCTGATTCCTTTCTTTCCTTAAAGAAGAGTCCAAAATTCAACAGATCAGAATTAAGTTTACAGCTGATTTTGAGAGATGTAAAAATATTTTGAGAAAATCATTCAGGAATTGTAGCGTTTTCTTCTTTCAAGTAAAGATGGCTGTTGTTTTAAATTATATAAATACCTTCTTTAAAAGAAAGTTCATGGAATTAAATTTCCCTGGTATAATTACAGGAAGTCATGGGGACACCAAACACTAACAATGCTGAAGTAATTTAAAAAAGAAGCATGAAGAAAAGCAACTTCTCTGTATATACACATTTACTAGAAAATGTTACAGTGATGAGATTCAGGGAAAAAACAAATTTCAGAATAATCAGAGTTCTTCTGTTCACTTACCTTCTAAGGCACAAACAAAAAAAGGGAAGAATTTAAA
The DNA here is from genome assembly GCF_036417665.1 of Passer domesticus. Taxonomy (NCBI): domain Eukaryota; kingdom Metazoa; phylum Chordata; class Aves; order Passeriformes; family Passeridae; genus Passer; species Passer domesticus. The sequence goes on along the minus strand of NC_087474.1, from coordinate 158,461,751 downwards.
TTACAATAGAAATAGATTTTAAAAAACACAGAAGTTCATAAAAATTTTAACTTCCTGGAAGGTACAATGTCTTTCTTATATAAAACTATACAACTTATATAAAACTTACATAAAAACTATGCTGTGCAGATAAGAAAATATAGTAACCTCCTAAGCAAAAGATTTATCCTGAAAGAGAGGAAAGCTAATCTTTAAAAATAACTAATAGCAGTCCCTGGAAGAAAATTCCTCTAGAAGTTTATAATAGGTGAGATGCCAGGTGATTTTCACAAAAGGTGATGTATTTTAGTCTGAAATTATTGCATCAGCAAAATTTTCAAGAATATAAAGAGAAAAAAAAGCTACAGATCTTCACATGCCTTCCAATTTTCCTATTAGGTATCCTTAACAATATGAATTTTTACAAAATCTGCTTTTATGACATCCATGATGATTGCATTGAGCACACACTGGTTTTGTTTTGGTTTTTTTTTTGTCTCCCTGGTATTAACTCTTCCAAAATCTCACAATTAGGAAATTTTTTCACAACACCTGGTCCTTGATGTCCTGTGCCCACACTGTCCCTGTACTGTTCACTGCTCAGAAGAAGGAGAGAGGTCTTGTCTCCAAAACAATGTCATCCCATCAAGACAGAAATGAGAAGGAAGGAGAGGAACAGCAACAATCATTCCCTGGCTTAATTTTGTTTGTTTTCTTTTCATTTCTCTCCTATGTCTATTTGTACAATGGGGTCTGACTGGATGTTGGATCCCAGTGTCTGATTTCTGACGCCCTCACATGCATCAGTCACAGGTTTGCAACATCCAGGGCCGGACAGGGACTTTTCACAAGGACAAGGTAGAGCAAGGAGGAATGACTTTAAATTGGAGAAGGATTTAGATTGGATATTAGGAAGAAATTTTTAAGGGTAGTGAGACACTTGTACAGGCTGTCCAGAGAGGATGTGGACTCCCCATCCCTGGAAGTGTTCAAGGTCATGATGGATGGGGCTTGGAGCAACCTGGTCTAGTGGGAGATGTCTCTGCCCATGGCAGGGGTTTGAAACAAGATGGTCTTCAAGGTCCCTTCCAACCCAAACCATTCTGTGATTCTATAATTCTGTAAATCTGGAGGTTGCTAGGTGGAAAATAAGAAAATCCCTACAGAACTTGGGTCTGCAGAGGAGGGGGTTGAGGGCAAACACCTCAACCCCCAGCAGGGATGTGGTGACACTGATTAGTGCCGCGCTTTCTGCACCTGTAAATTGAAAATGGGAACTGGGTTTGAGATGTTAATAATATCTGTTTAGTTCATGTTCAAAAATGGCCTGTCAAAGGGTGTTATGTCTAATTAGTGTCTTTCCTTTTTCCTTCAAAATTTTTTTTCTTTTCTTGTTTGTATGTGTTTACTGAATGTTGACAACATCCAACTCTCCTGATTTTAGGAACGCACCACTTCAAGTCAGCATCTGCTCAGTGTTTCATTTTTAGCTCAAGAACATATTGGCCTTCAGACACAAACAAGTAAAACCCCAACATCTGAATCTATTTCTGGGAAAGCATGCTGAGGGATGGGGCTCCAAGAACATCTTTCACAGGTTTTATTAAAAATCAATATGGATTTTTTTTTTTATTCTTTCCCTGAATTCACCCCAAGTTAGAGAGTACTGTTGCTGCAGGCCAGCTGGATATTTGGCATCCCCACCCTGATTAAACTATATCCACTTTCACACACACGTGTTAATATTCCTTCATGCCTTGCTGGCTTTATGTTAGATCTTTTTCAGATTTCTGAAGATTTATTTCCCTAAATGTCAGAAATCATCCCTTGACCACCACCTAAATTAATTACAACCTGGTAATCCATGTCAAGTTCAGCTGAGCACGCTGTATACCAGCAGGAGAGAGTGAAGCTGCTTCTGATGGCCTCATTAGAGTTCACCATGTCAGCTTTGAAAGGCTCCTCTGCTGACCTGAGCACTCACACTGCTGGCACACGTGGCTGCTTAAAATAGACTGAGCCAAAGTTCATGTGCAGCTTTTTAAAAAAGAAGAAATGAAAACAGAAGAATAAGAGGCATCAGGATAAAGCCAATAAGAATGTTACTGCAATTTTAATTTCTCTTTTTTAGTCACTCTTTAGGGTTTTTTTGGCCTGGTACTTTTAGGTTAAGATCAGTGTCTTGACGTAACAGGTTAAAAGGGGTTGAAAAGCTCCAGTTCCAACTGTAAAGGTTGTGGTCCAGCATCTTAATTTAATCAAGACATGTAATATTGAGTCTAGGAACTTTCACATGCAAAATGGGGAAGAGGCTGCCCAGGGAAGTGGCGGAATCTCCACCCCGATAAAAAAATACATGTGGTTGTTGTGCTTGTGGACATGGTTTAGGGCTGGGCTGGGCAATGCTGAGTTAATGGCTGGAATTTATGATCTAAGAGGTCTTCTCCAACCAAGAGATGTTCTTTCTGAATGGAAGAGAGAGATCATGCAAAATGCATCCATTAGCAGCACGTCAGGCACTGAGAAAGATGGGAAAGAAAATCCCTGCTCAAAATGCACAGCCCAGTAAAATCTGGAGAACAAAGCAGGCTATTTTGCTATCTAGGGCTGACATTAATTAAGTGTTGACACAGACAAATGTTTTTTTCTTTCCTGGATATTTATCTTTATGCAGGTGGATAGAAAGATATTATAGTCAGCTCCCTCAGGATACCACATTGAAGCAATCAATCCAATTCTTGCACAATTTATCCATGCTTCTCTCTACATCCTATTAAAACAAGTGAAAAAAAAAAAAGATCCTCCTGGCTCTTAATTGTTTTGGGTCAATTCATGTATATGTAGATGTGTGTTTTGTTCTTGGGTGAAGTCTGTGAGTGCATGAATCCATCATAGACCTTAAAAATTTCTCACAGCTTTTGCTAACCTCACTGTGCTGCTGATTAATTTCAATTAGCTTAATCTAAAACGGCAAAATATTTAACAGATACGGGTGGCACATCATTGTTATTAATGTTGTCAGGGCTAATTGGAGTGTTGTTGCATTCTAATAGTGCCTCGAGTTTGTCAGCTTCTTTCAAATCCAGATAAATAAGTACATGGATTAGGTAGTAAGTAGGCAATGCAGGTAATGAAATAGCATTTCAAACCATGTCTCCAAGCACTTTTTATCCTACTAACATTAATAATCTAAAAGGAGATCTTTATTTTCCTTTTTTTTATTTCTTTCTGCTTCTGTTGTTTTTCAAGTAGGCTTTTCCCTTTTAGATTCTTAGAAAATGAGAAGCTGGAGTCGCCTTAGAGGCAAATGTTTTAAAGGAATGTGTTATTTCTTCTATACTGGTAATTTATAACAGATCCCCTCTCCTAGCCTTACCCTCTTCCCAACTGTTAATCATTTGGCACTCTGTAAAAAATGACATTTTTACTTTACACTTCTGTATGGATAGTCAAAGATCCAATTCAAGACAGCATGAACACAAGTTTATTTCCCTTCCTTTGAGCACAATTCTGTTTAAGACACACTTAACTTCAAGAACATATTTAAGTCTCTCAAAGCACTTTGTTGCACGTGGGACAGAGAACAAAAACCCTTAAAAAACAGACTTAGCAAGAGAAAGATTTTTGAAAATGTTTATCTGGGTGTATAGGCACTTCAGTTTCCTTTTAATAAAACAAGGGTGAAAGAGAAGGGCAGAATTTTTCTTGACAGAAATAATGCAGCTGAGGTCTGAGCTGTTTGAAGGCTTTTTTTGTATTTTCAAAAGTCATGGTGCACAGTTGTCAGATGTTTCATTTTCTTTGTTTACTTACTATTATCATGACACTCATTTATTTTGCTTCTGCAAAGTTTTCTCAAAGAACACAAAAGTAAGAGGAGCTTTTTTTAGTACATTGTCCATGTTGGAAGGGGAGGACTGGAATAAAATTTCCATCCCTGAGCTGTAACAATTATACTCATTCCAAACGTCAAAGTCTGTCTTTAAATCGCCTATGCTGTTGTTCATAATTTTTAAGCAGAATGCATCTTTTACAATTTCAGTAAAGAGAGAGATAACCAAAAGATAAATCAAGGAATACTTGGTTTTCAAAAAAATAAATAAAATTGGTTTGAGATGTGCATCTCAGAAAAGACCCAAACTTTTCTGGACTCCAAAAAACCCTCAAGCCAAAAACTCTTTTGTGGCAACCCTTTGTATATTCAACTCCCATCTAGTTATCCACTTTGGTGGGATAAAAAATATACTGAGATCATATTCATTTATTTTTGAGCCATAAGAATTAACCCCTTCTCCTTCAGTGTATTTCAGTTGAGGTAGGAAATGGAGAGCACATAGGCTGCCAGGTCTTGAAGATTTTATCAAAATTGTTCCCAAGTATATCCTGTCTGCCTCAATGACTGATAATTTACAGTATGTCACAGGAATGGAAATAATTCTTTCTTTTCTTTCTTTCTTTCTTTCTTTCTTTCTTTCTTTCTTTCTTTCTTTCTTTCTTTCTTTCTTTCTTTCTTTCTTTCTTTCCTTTCTTTCTCTCTTTCTTTCTTTTTCTTAATTAAGCCACCAGAATGTCCTTTGTCACATGGATGCATTCCTTGCATCATCAGTTCCATTTTAGATTTTCAAAGAAATAATCCTCTTTCCGAGGGTAGCAGGAGAAACACATTACCAGGGAACACCTCACAAATATGGAGAAGGAGTTAAGTTTCCTTTATTTATATCCATTACAGCAACACTTGGAACAGGAAAAAATTCCCTAGTACCACAGATTAGTCCAAATAACACTGTCCAAGTGGAAAGTTAATTGCTATTTATTTTTATGCTGCTTCTTTCCATTAGCTTGTGTCCTGCATCCATTCCCTGATCCCAAGTTATGAAAGCCAGGGCCAGCGTCCTGCTGTAAATGGGTAGATTTTAAATACATATAATATCCTCTCAAGGCATCCAGGAAAGGTAGCATCTCTTAATTCCTGCATTTGACTGAGGAAGACTTTGCCCACTTATGGACAAGATGTCATCAATCTGCTGTTTGGAAAAGTCCTGGGTTTTAGACTCTCTGTCTTCTTTTTCCCACCAAATACCAAATAAATGTTTCTCTAAACACACTGTGATGAGGAAACCTTGAAAGTTTTCTGGAATGTGATTAAAAGTCCTACATAAAGTTAGAGTGCAACAAAGCTGTAAATTCTTGATTGATAAAATTATGGAAGTTTACACTGTGACAGTTCATGTAACAAGTTTTTCATTTGGTGCTTTTCACGAGGGAATCACAAACTATAATCCAGCAGAGCCCACAAAGATGGATTGCTGCCTTGGACAGGCGAGGCCACACGACGCACAAGCTGGGCACAAGTTTGGCTTCAGCAACCAACACAAGCACACACAGTGATAGGATAAAGGGGAAGGGTTTTAAACTTAAAGAGTATAGATTTGGATTGGGTGTAACAAAGAAATTCTTTACTGTGAGGCTGGTGAGGCCCTGGCACAGGTTGCCCAGAGAAGCTGTGGCTGCTCCATCCCTGGAAGTGTCCAAGGCCGGGTCGGAGAGGTCTCTGAACAACCTGGTCTGGTGGAAGGTGTCCCTGCCCACAGCATGGGTTTGGAGTGAGATGATCTTTAAATCCCTTCCAACCCAACTCATTCTATAATTCTGTAACCATCCAAAGGTATCTTATTTGGTACACTAACAAAAATCAGAGATGAATCCATGAATCCATCCATCAATGGTGTTGCCACCAGCACCTCTGAAGGCAACCTGCTTTCTTTCCATCTCAACACTGTTCTATCTGCACATCTAAATGCTTCTAGGGAACTGTCATTTGCAGGTGGTTACATTTGAACCTGTGTTACTGCCTCAATTTCCACACACCACTAATTTATTTAATTTCCCCATTGCCTTTGCAAGTGAGTGTGTTATGTTCTTTGACTAGTTCCTCTAACAAAACTCATTTTCCCTTCTTCAGTTTTATGAATTTCGTCCATGGTAGTGGTCTTGAAAGCAAAACACTCATTACAGACATTAGTTGATCTCAAGATTCATTAAGTCCCAGAAGACTTTCAGCAAGTACATTTATTCTAAAGGCATCATGGAGAAAATGAGTCTGAGATAACTGAAACAGAAAAGGAATTGATAATCACTTTGTACTTAAGATCATATCCTAGACAGTTTGCTTGTGCTTTCAGTGATATTCTAGGAAATGTTCATTCTACTGCATCTGTTCTAGATCTTTGCAACATACTTGTAAAAATTATTTAGATGGTTGACTTTTTTTCATTTTTGTGGGAATAAATCCTTCTCTTTAACTACCTTCTTTAACTTTATCCATTTAAAAAACCATTCAATATATGCAGAAAGAAAAATTTATCCTTCTCTAGCAACCATAAAAATAAAAAATGCTTAATAATTGCAGGCACTTCCTCTTTTTTGTTTATGGCAGAGTTTACACAGACAAAACTTCCTTCTTAGTTCTGAAAGGCTGAGATTTGTATTTGAACACTAATTTGCCTTAAGGTTCCTTTATATCAGTTGTTCTTCAGCAAAACTCACTGAATTATCAGGTTCCCTGGCCATGAGTTTTGGTAGCTGGGCTAGTGACAGTTCAGCTTTGCTTGTAGGTGTAATGAGAACTTGAAGCAACCAGACACAATCTTCTCTGGCAATCAAATTTCAGCTCCCATTCTTGTTCTGTGTCATTCTGGCTCATCATAGACACTCTTATTCACTGCTGACCTCAAACAAAAGTCAGAAATCTTCCTCGTCCTCAAATAATTCTTGTGTTTCTTCAATTTTTGCTTCAGTAATGGTGGGAGCTTGAACACAGCTTTGTGTGATTTCAGAATATTGAGTAACTGTGGCTCTGGAAGGATATTTACCTATTCTGGATGAAATATGCCCCAGAAATAACTCACTACAAACCTAACTCTACTCCCAGTGACACAGCTGACAATAAGTTGAAGCCCAGCCTTTCAAACCCAGGGATGCTCTCATGGGACACCAGCCCAGCTAAAAAAAAACCAGGGTGGGGTTGTTGGTTTTTTTCTGCTTGGCATATCTCTGCTTCTTTTCAAATTTTCTGTCACTCATAACCCAGGAAAGAGTGGGAAATAAGTGTCAGTTGGGGGACACAAAAAGCAATTATTATTATTATAGTGGGGATGCCAGCTTTACTCTCCTGGGCTGATGCTGCTGTGCAGCTTCTTTTGTACAAGATAAGATGGAGGTACATAGGGCATTAATGGATTTGAACATAAAAAATGTAATTTTGAAGCTTTGTCTGAGTTCATTAACTTCTGCAGGCTGAATAATTCTTTGTCCCAGGCATTCTGCTCCTCCTGAGTGAAAGCTGCAATGTTGCAAACCTGGTCCTCCTCAGATCATGACAGGCAGCCACCAGGATATCCCCCAGCTGTGCTTGTCCTCACAGCTGCAGCAATTCCTAGAGGAGATCTGTCCCTCAGAACAATGATAGCAGAAGATTGGAGTCACTGAAAACTTGTCCATCATCGCTATTTTATCAAATGGAATGTTTCAGGAAGCATGTTTCTTGTAAAACATTCATGCTCAATAAAGCATTCATGTGTTTCCACTTTCTACAAGTGGGGATGAACACAGTGACAGAAATGCTGAGACTCCAGGGTGAGGACATCCATATAAATCCACAAAATCCTCTCAAGCATCCATGCTAGGATACTGCCAAAAAGTGATATTTAGCACGCCATCTGAATCCATTGCTCCATCTTCATTTGTTTATCTGGTATTTCAGTGGTTTCCTTGATTCTACCTGTACAGCAGAGAAAAATCTCCCACAAACACCAACTTCTGCTCATCAGCTCTCACTAAGAAGACATGAGTTTTCCACTCTGGAGATTGTTTCTGCCACAGCTGTTCCATCTGTTCTCATTTCTCACCCTAAAAACAGCTGTGGAGCAACTGTCACACACAGCATCTCACTGGCACTGCCTTCCAGCAGCTGAAAGGTTTTGGGGACAGAGGCAGGTTCTGCTGGGACCCTTTCTAAACTAAAATCTTTGTAAAGTCAGAGAGCCACTGCCCTGGAGTAAATTCCCTGATTGTCTTGATTGATGGAAAAAATATCATCAGATTTTACATTTAGGAGAGAATTAATCTGCTGCCTGGGTTGAGTGATAAAAGGAAACCCCAAGGGGAAGTTGCAGTAGGCAATGATGACCATAAACCTTTTATAAAGAATCTAGGCCTCCTCTGGGTTATCTCTTGAGATACAGATGCACAAAAAATGTCATTTTGGAGGTGAATTCTGCAGCCTGCCATAGTGAGGCAAAATAAGGAGCTCCCATCACTATAAAGTGCCTTTTCTGCTGCAAAACACCAGTGAGATGCCTGATGGCTTCATCTACTCATCTCATTAACCAAACTGCAAAGTTTCTTCACCTGAGAGGTGAAGCAAATTGTTTAGGCAAATAAATGCAGTAAGAAACTCCCCTCCTCCTTGAGCTGTACTTGTGTGGATAAATGGTTGCCTCTGTAGTGGAAGAAAGTATTCAAAGAAAAGAAAAACACTCATGAGATCACAGGAGAATGCCATTGAGGTGATTAGAAAAAAAACAAACCAAACAGATGGATGCATAACTAAACAGATAAGATTATAAGAGAGAGGAGACAGACAAAAACAGAGAGCTACAGCCTGAGCACACTGCACAGGTCATGTTTTTGATTACTAAAGCAAAGCTTCTTTGTAGATTTCCAGTTCCCCAAATCCCAGTTTTCTGCTGGTGCTTGCTCACATTTGGAGGGGTTTCTGTGCTGTGTTTGCCACAGAAAGGACAGAATATGACAACCCAAGGTTCACACCTTCCTTTAATCCTGTGGATCCTGAGCTTAAAACACCCTCAGAACTCCCCCAAGGTTCATCTCCACTGGCACCACAGAGCTTTACCTTCCAGCCATCGCTTCCAGGGCCTCTGTGTCCCTTTTGCAGAGGATGATCACAAAACCAGAAGCTGAGCAATCAGACCACAGGGTGCCAAGAGCTCTGGAAACATGAGAGAGATCTATGGATCAATAAGAAGGCAAATGAGAAGATAAATTTGAGCAGGTAAATAGTGACAGGGATATGGCTCTGCCTAAGTGCACAGATTGAGATGGATTGAATTGTTGATCCTGTTAACTCTTGCCTCCACAGTAATGGATATTTAGGTCTCTGAAAAGGCTCTTTTATTAAATATCATCTGGCCATATTTTCCATCTCTTTTCCTGTATTTATCTTTCAACAACAGTGAAGGAGTAATTCATAAATATAGCACAAGTTCTGCCTTCTGTTCCCATCAAGCTTCTGCAGCAACAACCCCAGTGATTAACCAGCTCCACTACTGGCACTCTGCTGAATCAAAGTGCTACCCAAAGTCAGAGAACAAACTAAAAACCTTTCATCAGTATTACTTTGATTAGCCTTTAATTAGATGGCCCTTGTGACTGGTCAGAACGCAGCCTTTTCCAATATTATGCAATGTCAGAGACTGGATCCTGGCCTGGTTTCAATTAGAGAAATGACCTAATTGCTTAATGGATTAAAATTCTCCCAAACTGTCAGGGTTTGGATATTGGCATCTGACTTGAAGATTATTTGTGGTTATAACTGGCTCTAGGTGACCTCATGGCTGGGTTTTATTTGAATTCTTCCTCAGAAAAACTGTAAAAAAGACTGATGCAGGTTTCTGTCAGCCCATTGGATTTCATGTTCAGAATACAGAAATTCCCATTTTCACTGGATTTTTTCCTTTACATTTCCTGTTCTAGATGAAAGCTGAAGGCTGAGTTCAGTGACCCAGCTTAAAGTCCCTGAAACAACCCCAGAAAATATGCACTCCAAGACCCTTGGTTTCTCCAGTACCCAGGTTTCTGTAGTACTCCGAGATGTATGTCATTGACTTGTGCCATTGACTGCTTCCCACAAATGCATCTTCAGAGAGGAAAACAATCAGGAACAGACTGTGATGGACAAGAGGACAGATGGCAGCCCTTCACCCTCATGTCTTCTCCATTCTCCAATGTTTTTTCTTCCCAATCCATCCTGATCCCTTCTTCTCTCTGCCCTTGTGCCCTCACAGATAAACAACTCACACTTAATGATTTTTTCCTCCATTTGTCCCACTTGAACTGAAGCCACACTCAAATTTGATATTTCTGATATCATCACCTGTATAATCCCAGCCTTTTTTTAATATTTCTGATATGGTTCTCCAGGCACTCTTTCCCTTTTAAGGTCCCAAAGGTCTCCAGAATTCTCCTCCAATTAGTGCTGAACTTGGCTTTACTTAACTCCACCTGTGAAACCTGGCCATTCATCATGATGCTCCCTGTAACTTTTATAAGTTTCTCACTCTATTTTGCAATTTCTTATGTCATGTCCAAATTTTCTAGTCTGTTCAGCTAATGCCAGACTAGAGCTTAGTCATCTGCTTAAATACCTTAATATCTACCATCCTTATGGCTGTATCCAACAGAGAAAGAAAAAAAAAATTAAAAACAAGGAGGGAATAAAGGAAAATATGAGTAAACCCTGGATAATAGAACTGTATGATGTCCTGCCAAGGTGATAAGATGGGGAAGAACAGGAATTGTTTCACACGAGATGAGCTTCTGGGGATGTTTCCTGCTGCACCCGCTCCGTGGGATGTAGAGTCCTGAATCAGACAATGCTTTTTAAAAGCAGAGATTTTAATGCCAGAAGGAGCACACACTGACAACATAATCTAACCTCACATATCACACCGTGCACAGCTATTTGCCAAGTTTCTCCTGCAGGAAAGCAAGTAGGTGTTTAGCTGCAGCACAGCCTCGTAGGAAACCTGGTCTCTTTTTGAAAAGATATCAAGAAATGGAAATTTTATTGCTTTCTGTAGTGGTTTAACCACTGGAACAAATCCTCCTCACTTTATAAAAAGAAGTGTATCCCTCTGTTTAAGCCATCTGATATGAAAAATGTGGATTTTTCCATGGCTTAAGCATCCCTATTAAGCCTGTTATTTTCTGCCCAGTACCATCAAGTCAGTTCCCACCAGCTTTGCAATAAGCCAACTGGTATTTACAGGTATTAACCAGTATTCACTTGGAGAAAAACACCTTGTGACTCCTCCATGCACTTTCTTCATGATTACACATCCTTTATGAGTGCCCGAGAGACTGACAACCCAGAACTGTGACATCCCAGCATCTGCAGTTTCATAGAACACAGGTAAAGTCCCCTCTCTACCTCAGCTAAGCAAATTTTTTGACCACATCTGATTTGGAACACATTTTGTTCCAGATTTTTATTTAAAGCAGCTGATTTTTTTTTTTTTTTTTTTTTTTTTTTTTTTTTTTTTTTTTTGTAGGGCATTTTTTCAGTGTTTTGTTGTTCTTGTTACTTGACTTGGATTATTTTTTAGAAATACCATACCCATAATTATGGTAATTAATAATATATAATGTACTATCTACATTATTCCATAATGTGGAATGCACATTACATATTATTAATATATAATATTAATTCTATAATTAATATTATGTATTAATAATATATTATGTGAATTTATATATTTCAGCTGGGATAGAGTTAATTTTTTTCCTAGTGATTGGTACAGTGCTATGATTTGGATTTAGGATGAGAATACTCTTCAAGACACACTGCTGAGCAATATTTTCACTAAGTCAAGGACTTCTCACACTCCTCTGGAGAGGAAGGCTGGGGAGGGCACAAGAAATTGGGAGGGGACAGAGCTGGTTCATGTGACCCCAACTGAGCCAAGGGATATTCCAGACCATGTCATGTTAATCAATAAAACTGGCAGGATTTAGGTGGCAGACACTGCTCAGGGACTGGCTGGGCATCAGTCAGCAGGTGATGGGCAATTCAATTATGCATCACTTATTTTTTATAGTCTTTCATCACTATTATCCTTTCCCCTTCCTTCTCTGTCCTTCTAAATTGTCTTTTTCTCAACCCACATGTTTCACCTTTTTTTTTCCTCACTTCTCTCCCTGTTCCCTCTCAGGGAGGGTGAGTGAACAGCTCTGTGGTGTTTAGCTGTGTTCCAGGTTAAACCACAGCAAACTGCCTCAGTCTCTCCTGGGAAATTGTACCGACCCCTGTCCATCCAGCAAGGTTGTATTTGTGCTGCCAACATGTAGGATTCAGCATTTGGAGGTCTTAAATCACTTTTATATGAACTCTACCTACCAATGGATCCAGACTACACAAGTATCTGGTACTAATTTTTACTTTCTTCTTAGAAGTCTTTTTTAAAACCACTCACTTCATCAGCAATAGGTTTATAAAGTCCTGTGAATGTCTACAGCCTTGCTGACACCAGTGCTAAAATAATCTATACAAAGACAGTAAATAAATCCAAACATTGGATTAGATGTTCAGCTGTAAAACCATGCTGTGTGCTCTTCTTGATTTTAACCTTGAATGGTCCATAAATCTCTCTCGAGACGTGGCTTTCCTTTCATCTTAAGATGGCAAACCATTCCATGTCCTGGGAATGCACATCCCTTTTCATTTGGCAATAAAAATCCTGTCCTTGACTAATGGGACCCATGTTAAGAGATCCCATATTCTGTGAATAAATAATCTGGTATTCTGCACACCATCAATCCATACATCATGTCCAAACTATTATGAGGAGCAAGGCTGTGGTTTACTAGCAGCACAAAATTAGGATGGCATTGGGTCAACAGCATCAGAAACCCAGTGGTAGTTGCAGGTCCAGCTCCTGTTTTCTCAGGCAGGAGACAAACTGGAAATCCACTACCCAAAGAAGAAGGTGTGAGTTAAGCACTCCTATTTATTGACCAAGTAGTCTGTATGCCCTTATCATATCAGAATTAACAATACTCTTACTTCCTCTCTAAAAAAAATTAAAATTATTCTGCTTTATTTCTCAAAACCAAAAAGTTAAACCAACAAGTTCACCTCTCACCCTTGCCTATGGCAGGAATATTGGAATAAGATGATTTTAGGCTCCCTTCAACCTCAAACCATTCTGTGATTCTCTGATTCTAGGAATGCATTTATGTCTCACATTGGTCTGCACAGGCAAAGAGTCAGAGAGTTTGGAACACCTTGGTTTCACACTGATGCACTGGAAAGGCTTCTCCATCTTTTTTTTAAAACATTTCTCTCACTGTGTGTGTCTCTTTAATCTGTTTTACGTGATTATCAGGCAAGGATGGCCAGGAATATGTGCAGAATTAAAAAGAGGAATAGAGGCAGTTCGTTAACAGAGGAATAACAACTGAGGCTGAACCACCTTATTGCATGAGGCTAGACTCCCAGGTATGGTCAGAGCTTTAGTTTGGTCAGATAAAATCACACCAGAGTAGGTATTAACCAGAATCATTTTGTGGGAGGCAGAGTAACAAGAAGGATGGGCTGTTCTACCAGCAGTATCAAGGGAGCTGTGAGCTTTGGCACACACAGAATAATTAAGGTTGGAAAAGACCTTAAAGACCATAAAGTTCTATGTTCAACCAAATACCATAATGCCAGGAAGTGTCATTTCTACTCATTTCTTTGAGCACTTTCAGGGTTGGGGAATCCACCATTTTTTTGGGCAGCCTCTTCCAATGCCTAACCATTATTTTAGTAAAGAAATTTTTCTTAATATCCAACCTGAACCTCGCTAGGCACAACTTGAGGCCATTTCCTTACGTTTTGCTGCTTGTTACCTGGGAGAAGTGGTTGATCCCCACCTGGCTACAACTCCTGTCAGGGAGTTTTAGAGACCATGACTGAGACCCAGATCTGGTCCATGTAGACATGAACCAAACCTGGCTCTTAGACACAGATGCCACGAGCCTTCCAGCACAAACATTGCTTTGCTGAAATGCTGACGCCCACTCACAGGGGTGATAGAATTCTTAAAAACTCATTATTCTGCGGAACTTTGTTCCAAATGACTCATTTTTTGAAGGCTGGTGCCTCACAGCATCCCCAGGCCCACATGGCAAAGGGGTAGAAGATTTGTGTGGGTACGTTTTGAGGAGAGGTCAATGTCACATTGTGCAGAGAAAAGAAGAATGAAATGCATCAGCTCCTCACACAAGGAAAGGCTCCATTTAACTCTCACTGGTTTCTCCAGCTGGATGGTGGCAGCAGAATTTCAGTGGGAAGTTTATGGGTGTCAGTCTCTTGTTTCAGGTAACAAGTGACAGAACAAGAGGACAAGGCCTCATGTTGAGCCACAGAAAGTTGAGATTGGATATCAGAAAAAAAAATTTCATGGGAATTGTTGTCAAGAACAGGAACTGGCTGTCCAAGGAACTGGTGGAGCCACCATCCCTGAAAATATTTAAAAAAATGTGGCACTTGATGACATGGTTTAGGATGAATGTGGTGGTGGGGCTGTGTTGATGGTTGGACTTGATGATCTTAAAGGTTTTTTCCAACTTTAATGATTTTATGAATGTTTTCATGAAGCTTTTGCTGCTGCCGCTGCACGTTTATCTCAGGAGTCAGCATCTCTCAGGACATAAAGCACCACAATTTGCCTTCACTGCAGTGGGACACTTAATGCACAAGTCTAATTTCACTCTAATGAGGGCTAAATAACAAATAATAAAATACAGCTGGAGACAGGCAGGGATGTAGAAATTGCTGTGCCTCAGAGAGCTGCAGGAAGACAAATCCAAGCAAGCCCAGACATTCATAATCTTCTCAGAAATAAATTTTGCTCCAACCAAGCCATTTCCTTGTCACTCCTTTCCCTCATCCCAGAGAGAGATTTGTGGTGTGATATGTTGGAATCGATGCCATGTTACTTTGCATCACTCATTGCCCTGCTCCTGCTCAGAAAAGTGTAATTTCTAGGCTATAAATATTTCTAGTGAAGAGATAATGTTCTGGGTTTCTTCCCTTTTCAGCCACTGAGGTCACTAAGAGCTACCCCATTTATCATCCATATTTCATCTGCCAACCCTTTTGTTTACTGACCTTGAAAGAATTTCACATGGATTCATCAGGAAGGCATGTCCTTTGCTGCTTTGGCATTTACTTGTTGTTAATAAGGCAAACGTGTGAAAAGTATTTTGAGAACCCATCCTATTTCATACATTTCTGGATCATAATTTTATTACAGGGCTCCCTCTTTAATCTGTGCTATGTGTTTTCCATGGACAGAGGTTCTTCATCAAACCAGATCATTTTATTTGCTGAGAGATGCTTTTGTGCAAAACCTGATGCCTAATTTATGAGATAAGCTGGACTGACAACAAAATGACCTTCTCCCTCTATCTGGTTATTAAATTGTTTGTGATCTAATAAAATGCTGGTAATACACTCCATTTCAGCAGGGCTTTAATTTCCTACCTGACATTTAGATTAAAAAGAGTGTGGATTCAGGGAACAAATTTGTCACAGTCTGAAGCAGCCTTGACAAAAGCTGAGCTCTGCTACCCACCAAACACCTCAGAGGGAAGAGTGGTGTGCAGCCCGTGACTCTGAAGAGGTAAAAGACTCAGCAAGGCAGGATTTCCCTCCTCCTCCACACTAATTTAGCTGCTGGATGACTGAACACAGCAGGGAGGCAGGGGGACACATCACACAGGCATCTGCCCTGGTCCTGGCTGTCATCTTCACCACTGCTCTTCATGAGTATGAATAAAAGCAAATAATATTTCTTTCTGTCACCCACACTAAAAAACAAGTATTCCTGACTAATTCTGGAGCAGGGCTTTGTTTGCCAGTCGGGGGACAGTGATGCATGAGCTCTCTCACCCTTCTGTCATTCTCTGGGTATCCTCAGAGATAGCATCATCCCATTATCCAGCCTCTCTGGCTCTGTCAGTACAGCCACACAGGGACATGCTCCAGCCTGTTCTCCAAGCCAGACTCCACTGCCTTCCTCACTCACTGCTCTCCAGACAAACATGGGCTCAGGAATGGAATTAACCTGTTATCTCAGAGCAAGACACATTTTCATGCAGGAGGAAAGTAGGATGTGTCTTCATACCACAATGATTTTCTGTATAACACCAAGTCTTGCCATATTTCAGTAAGTGTAAAAGTATCAGTTCACTACTCTTCCCGATACACTGAACGAGCATTCTTTCTGAAAAAAATCCAGATTTTCTTACAGAAATAAAGTTACAGAATCGACATAACTGTTTTTAAGGATCGTATTATCATGAAATATCATTTGCAGCAGCAGAGCTCTCCACCAGGAATCTGTTCCATGGATCTCTAGCTTACACTGAATCAAGAGATGCTGGCATTCTAACAGTCATCTTCTTAAAGAAGTCTGAAAATACAGCATTTTAGTAAATGGAGAGGAAAATTGAGTGGGAAAAACTGAGAGGGAAGAAGCCTCACTAACACAAAAATACCATAATGTATCTCAATAACTGTGGAAACTTGCCTCCATGAAACCTCAAATTTCTCAGATTCCTTCAGTCTTCACTCAGCCACCTATTTTATGTCACTGAATTCATCAGTGCTTTTGACAGGGAAAAAAATAGGAAAAACTTTAGGAGCATGGTTAGCAATGGTACCGCGTAGGAGAAAAGGAAAATTAAAGGTGAGCTGAGTTTTACTTCAGAAAGTTTATAAAGCCCTAATTACTGTGGGAACCCACAATGACACAACTCAGCCAAGATCTCTTGGAGGTTCACTTCTCATTACAAGATTCTTCTTCTGAGAGATCACAAAAGAAGAAGGAAAAACCTTTCCAAGGTTTCAGTGCTTGCTTTTATAAAGAAATCTCCCTTAAAGTACTCTGGTACCATTTCTCAGGTCTGTTTTGAGTGATTACTCTAACTGTATAGTCTGATTTTTATTTTATATCAGACCTGCTTTCAATCTCAATTGCTTCCAGACTATCCCATTTGTTCAATCCTATTTATCTGTCAGGTCCTCTTATAACATTTTATTTCCCCACCTTGCTTTTTGTATGTGAGTTTAGTTCATTCAAAAATAAAATAAAAAATAATTTTAAAAGGTCAGTATGTAGCTGTGGTGGTGCATCCCACCCTCCTCAGACCAAAGTTATCTGAAATCCTCATTAGGCTCTGGCACTGACAAACAGCACCTGGGCTGAGCTTCTCTTGAGCTTTTCAGAAACACAAACTGCTCCTAGGAACTTGTGCTGTCTAATGAGCTCTGCTGTTTAATGAACAGCCTTGGAAACTTATTTTTCTTGCCTGAATAACAACTTGAGTGGAACAAAATTTTTATTATGGAACTTTGAAAAGTTGCTGACGTGAATTATGGCCAGAATGGAAAATTGTTATGGCTAAAGCCAACTCTCTTGCAGCCCTATAAACAGGGGTTCAGAGTGAGACCTTTTGAGCTCTCCTGGACCTCAGAGGGCTGTGACCAGCATCTCCACCTGAGTGGACACCTCTCAAAGGCAGTGAATTCTCAAGTGTGCTGCACTTACAGCACCAGTGAACGATGATGGATCCTGGGCTGATCCCTCTCACCCTCCAAGGCTCAACTCTTCACCTATTGAGAAGATGTAAAAGCATCAAATGTGAGTCCTTCCCTACTTTGAAAGATATTATTCACAGGTTTATATCTTGTACATACTCCTTGAGGTCTGTGTGCCTGCAGAGTGAATATGCCATAGCAAAGTACAATGAATGTTGTCCTCATAAACTCTTGAGCACATTAGGTTTGTTACTGTTACTGTTGTGCTTACAGTAAATTCTACAGAATATTGTGCTAAATTGTTTGATTTAAGCTATCAATTAACTGTTGTTGAGTTTAAGTGCTGTTAAAACCATTAAGACTAAACCTTTAGTCTAAACCTAAATCTGGGGCTAAGTCTGGTGAGAGGGTCCATTCTGAACCTTGTGACTGAATGGGAAGGTTTTCCTTATTCATTTCCCTCATTCCTTTTTGGTCTTAAACTACCTCAAGTGTCCACATCCCCAGAAAATTAAAAAATATTTGCTTTGTAGAAAAGTCACTTTTCCACTTTTTTTAGGTCCTGGGTCCCTTGCAATTTTCAAGCTGTCTTCACCAATTCTCCCTCACGCTGATAAGGTGATCAGGTTACAGGCATGTTCAGGTAGAAATGTACAGGTTTACAGTCTTTGGACTAGCAGAATTCACAATTACAAAGCAACCTGTGGTGATACTTTAGCATTTTACTTCTATATTTGACTGAATTTTAGTGATTTTTGATTACCTATCCAAAAGTATTGCCTGATCTTCAGCACAGATCTATCCTGGGCATCTCTGCCAGGGGAAGGATCCACCCAGAAGCCACCTGCAACTTTGGGAGACCAGTTTGCCCTGCTGGCCCATTCTCCAGCAGGATCTTATCCCCTTTTCAGGCTGATGAACACCAACAGCTCAGGTCCCTCACCTCTGCAATTCAATAATGATTAATCCAGACCATCCCTCCTGCAATTCCCACCTGGTTGTCTCAGGACAAACCATGTTTCCCATCAGAGACTGAAAAGGAAGGGGTGGTATATGTTTGAGATCTCCTGTCTTGTGCTTAAAATCAAGCTTTATTCCACCCATCATGGTATCCATACAGCCATTCCACAGAAATACCTCAGTTTGGGATGTGAGCATCCTGAAACTGGCAGGAGTCCACAGATGAATAAAGGGGTAATACCTGCAGCTAGAAAGACAAAGGAGGAAAGGGCTGATTAAAGAAGTGTGCTCAATCCCTTGAAGGCTGTTTTAAGCCTTTAGTTTGGGGTTTTTTTGGCAGTGTTCTTAATCTCAGTGAGTCTGGAGGATGAATGGCACTGCAGGAGGAGAGCCCTGGAGCCATGCAGGTGCTGATGTGCTGGCTCTGCATCTTTTATCAGAAGAGGGACTGAGATGTGCATTTCTGGTGAAGAAAACACACCTCCTGCTTTGTTGCTGCTCCTCTCTGTCTGCAGTGATGATACCTCTGCCAGGGAATGCATGAAGCCAAGATTTTAAAGACTCTTACTTCATGTAGGATTGTTTAGGAAGTCTGCCCTTACATAGAAAGACATCAAAATAATCCCAAATAAGATCTTCCCAGTGATAGAAACGTTCAAGGGCTTATTATGATGATGAAAGAAGCATTGCAAGTATAAACATATATAAACACTTTTACAGCTGGTTTACCTGAGTGTGAATTGACATTGTATTATGCCTTTTATTCAGGTCATGTCAGTATTGGTTCAGCTGACACAGGAATGATGGAAATATGAAGAATGTGTGTAGGGCTCATATAATGCCAACACGGTGTCTCACCTGCTTTGACAACGCAATAAAAATGAGAGATCAAGGAACCCTTGATGGTACAGTAGATGTCTGCATCTTTATTGCCAGTAAAGGTGAGAAGCAATGGGGGTGT
The DNA here is from genome assembly GCF_036417665.1 of Passer domesticus. Lineage (NCBI taxonomy): Eukaryota > Metazoa > Chordata > Aves > Passeriformes > Passeridae > Passer > Passer domesticus. The sequence goes on along the minus strand of NC_087474.1, from coordinate 158,442,462 downwards.
TTCTCCCCATTTCCATGGTCAATTATTCCATGAAAGAATAATGAGTGTCCTCACTGTTAGGGCAGTTACTGTATGATTCATCTCACCTAAGTTTAGACGCCTGGATTATCAAATCTATTCCTGAGCTTGTCACCCTCGACTTCTTCTGTAGTAAGTGGACAGAAATAGGGGTTTTAAGAGTTCCATTAATCTGTCCTGTGGCCCGTGTTAGACCTTAGAAAGACAGGACTCTCATCCTTAGCTCAAGGGATTATATTCATTATCACTCCCCTATCTGTCAGGAGAGCTTAGGTTAATGGGGATGTCAATGTTTAATGATTTGAAGAATATTCTTTTCTAAGCAAAGATGTCCTTTGTTCCTCTGCCCACATTGTTATAACCTCAAGTACATTGTCATACACCAAAGGACACTGAATTTTGAGGAACAGATGGAAAGAAGGTGTGACCTTCTTCCCTAGGACAAGAGCCACATCCTGGGACCACCTGGCCATTTTCCACCTTACAAATCTCCATTGAAAATGAAGGTACAAAAGTAACATGCTCAGTCTCTCTTGCTTCCTTGGACATTTTGGTTTTATGTTGGGTTTTGTCTTTTGAAATATTTAAATATCTAATTTTTAGCTTGTTATGAGCACTGGAAGTTCTACTTCATGTCTTGTGGCATTTGGGGGTCTACACAGTGAATTTTCTAGGACCCAACACCCATGGCAGGATTTCCATTAAGCAGAGGAGGTTGAACACAGCAAGCAGCACAGTCCCCTCTGCTATTTTGGTGTAAATAAATTCAAATTTCAACTTCTACATTTTCAGATTTTATCCCAGGAACCTGCCAACCAAACTTTTCCACACCAGGTATCCCACCAGTGGTGCCAGCATTTGCTTGCTCACTTCTCATCCTCAACTCCTAAACTCTCATTGGAAAACATCTCCCCAGCCTTCTTCAAGCCAAGATATACATCCCTACCAAACCAAGTATGGCTGCCTTTACAGTCACCCTGTTCTGTGGCTTTTTTGAAGTCAATGATGAAAACAGCACCATTTCCATAGGAGATGTATTTGGGTGTCAGAGTGCACCGTGAATTTATTCTTCTGTCAGCTTTATTCCTTTCAGCCATTAAAGCCTAAGTGGTTTTCACAGGGTTATGGCATGTCTGGCAGTTTGGTGTACTATAAAATATCATTTATTTACACTCATATTCCTTAAGCAATTCAGATTTATTTGTGTGTTTGTGCATTTGTGCATGCATTTTTCCAGTGGTGGCTAAATATTCACAAAGCTTCTTCTTTCCTGATTTAATCATCTCATCTTCAAACATTGATTTCCTCTCTGTTATCTTTAATGATTTAGTTCTAGGCTTTTTTCCTTTTTTTTTTTTATTTTTAATTTAAATTAATGCAATGCTTCTTAAAAGACCTAGGACTGACAGCTCTGAAGGGAGAATGCTTCTGTTTATCAGCAGCAAAGGTGCACTGCCAGGAGCTGCAACTCAACCTAATCTGGAAGGAACAACTGCAGAACAGGTGGAGATGTTCAGATTTAAGATCTGTTACCATTCAGCCATTCATCCCACTAACACTCCTGACAAGATGATTCATTACTAAGACTCTTAAGTACTGATAATTAATGGTAATGATTATGATTTAGGTCCCAGTGACAGAAGAACTTGAGTTTTGTTTTCCTCAGCCTCGTTTCTTTTCCCCTCTTTTACACATCAGAATATTTTTCAAGCGTTTTGAGGTCATGGAAATGAAAGCTTGGCCTCCTCACCCCCAGAGAGCAGAACAATTTAATGGCTCAGTGGTTGTGGATGTCCAACACTTCCCATCAGTGGCTCCTGAAGATCCCTGTCTGTATGAGACATTCATGTTGGGCAAAATGAATCTCATCAAAAAGTACAACTATTTCACAGGCCAATGGTCCAGCTAGGCAGAATACTTTCAACAAAAGGCAGGAACGGCTGTTTTGATAAAACACACAGTACACAGACAAATAACAGGATAATTCTGACCTTCTGGCAGGTCACTCCTGCATGCACAAGTCACATGGAGATTTCAGTGTTCAGCAGCCAGTCAGAGATTTATCCATGATGAGTCTGTTCATTCCCTTTCAAAATTATTTGAGGGGTTTTTTTTATTTCTCTGTATTTTGGGGAGTAAAGATACATAAAGTCACAGCCTGAGAAATTGCTCAGTCTGATTGCTCCACTGCCTAGCCCCTAAATTAGAATCACTGAATCATTAAGGTTGGAGAAGACCTTAAGGGTCATCAGGTCCAACCTTTGACCAAGAACCACCATTCTCACTGAACCATACCAAAAAGTGCCCCATCCACTCCATGTTTTGAACACTCCCAGGGATGGTGACTCCACTACTTGCAATGAGCAAGACATAAAGAATTATTTCCTGAACATAACTCTTTCCATCATTCATAAGTTTATAAAACTCTGTCTCATCATTCATTAATTATGTACTTTCCAGTTGTGTCTTTTTAAATAAGATAAAAACCAAGATTCTAAACCCTTTAATAATTTTCCATGTCATCTGAGGGTCTCCATTTGTGACAGAAATTTGGGGATAGAACCATTTGCAGACATCCTGAGCAGTTCTGATGCCATTTGGCAGTGTTCACACTCTGTATAATGTCAGTTGTGATGGTACTACCAGGTGTCCTGAGAAGAAGAGGAATAAAAATTCTATATTCTTGAAGTGTTCCTGTTACTGCTCAAATCCACAAAATCCAGTACCACCAAGTTCAGATTTCTGTATGTTAAGTATTTCACACACTTGTGACTTCTTTTTTCTAAATGCAGGAAGACACATTCAAATTGCAATGGGATTTTTTCCTAGTGAAATATAATTTCCTCTTGGATGTTGAACTGAATCTTGAATTCTGTTATAAACCTTACTAACCAGGATCTTAATATTGCAATTTCTAAATTTAAACATAAACACTAAGAGATTTATCAGGATGGATGTATTTAAGAGTGCAGATGATCAGAGTGAGTGGCATATTTAGTTCTGATGATCAATCTGCTACAGGACAACAGCCTGTGAGCCACATGAGCAAAGCAGCTCTCTCAATTTTGTGGCAGTGATGCAGTAAAGGCATCCAGGTTCAGATCCTGATCAAGATGCAAATCTGAGACCAGACATGCCTGAAAGGAATTGTTGCTGCCTGAAAAATGGCACATCAGCTGGGAGGTTTCTCAAAAAGAATCTCACAAATTTAAAACAGCAAGGAAATTAGTTTTCTCCCTCGTGAAATGAATGACTTCCCATGACTTTTCCCTCCTGGCTGAAATGTCAATCCAAGTCTCCGAGATGAGAAAACACATACCCAAGGTCTATAAAGAGGAGGGGGAAATCATATACAAGATATCCCAGTATATTAAAAACCTAGCAGGAAGCATTTGCAATATCCTGTAGAGAATATCAGAATATAACATCAGTGTGTGTAACCCAAGCTTCACAGCTGCATGCAGGGGGCTGCCATAGTATCTTCTTGCAGAAAATACTTTTTTCTCCCAGGGCTAGAACTCAAACACAGGCATGTGGAGATGGACATGGTGCTTTTGAATATTTGCTATTTGAACTCTTAATTCCTGTTATTATGACTTCAAAGCCACCTGCCACCCTAAAGAAAACATGGAAGAATACAATGCACACAGGGTTTGTTTATTTCCCTTGGTTTTTAACCATGATGGGTTTTGATTCAGGTTTGGAAACAGTTTAAAAGAGTGACCAAATTCTGTCTGCTTTAAGCAATCCCAGAGAGGACCTTGGTTTTCTCTATCCCTGTATCTCTCTGGTCCAGAGACTGATCTGATCCCTCCAATTTAGCACACTGATCCACATCTTGGTTATTTATTTGCAACCCACAACATGGATTGCAACATGGAAGTGCTTATGGGCAGATAAGAGAATAAGACTGAAAGGGATCTTCTCAATGAAGCTCTAATTTGGCCACTAACTGAAACACATCAGGAGTTATTTTGTTCCAAAATTGCAAAAGAGGCTGTGATTAAATGTGTAATCCCCACACTGGCCAGGGAAGGATCACAGAGCTGCCAGGGCTGTGCTTTCCTGCGTGCACTGTACCTCCATCACCCAGGCTGTGACCTCTCACACTGCCCTCTGCCTGGCCAGTGCCCCACTTTCATCCCACAGTCCCTCTCCTGAAGTCTGGGATGTGAACAGCTTCAACTCCTTAAAGAGCAGTTTAACGGCAAATTTCCTGAGTCTTCTTGGTTATGAATTTTTTAATTTTTTTTAAATTTTTTTTTTGCATACCGTGTTCTCTTAAGTCTCTCCAGCAGCTCCAAGAATAAACATCATAGGGCTGCAGGGTTCAGCTTTCCAAAATTTCACCTTGAGGCAGCTTTTTGTCACAGAGTAAAGAAATGAGAGGCTATTGTGTGCACAAACCTTGGTGAGCAAATGAAACCTAGAGATGTTTGTTTTGGATACCACAAGTGCATGATATTGTGAAAATATTTGGCAGTGCTGGCAGATTTTCTGAGTGGGGTTTTCAACCTTAAGAAAGTGACAGCCAAGTGAAATCCTCAGGGGTTTTATTCCAATAGGGAATGGTGCCATGACCTGTTGTGAGAACTGGAACAAAATCTCATGGTCCTGAAAACACTTGATTTTTTTTTCCCCAAAAAAACTCACATAGGAATCTGTCATAATTTGCCCATATCTTGTCAGAATATGTAAAATCTTTCTCCTAGCCCAGCCCAAGCTGTTTTCTGAAATATGATGCTTCCCAACCTCCCAGTGTAGGCTCCATCTCAAGAATCTGAAATTCCTCTTGTTCATTAGCCTGCAAATGGACAAATGGCTCACTTGGTGAAAAACTCCACAGATGTGGGGAAAATTTAGCCAACAGATTTCCACGGTAATGATTTCCCCTCATCACAGAAACAAAGGCACAATTAAGGGACAGGAAACATCCGAATTATTTGCTGATGATGAAAAGAAGAAAATTGGATTCATGTTTTCCAACTTTGAATATGGGAAAATTATGTCGCCCTCCTTTCCCTGGGCCACAAATCTTGGCTGTTGTCATTAGTCTTTTAATTCCTTCTATTGTTCTCTCAAGAAGATGAAAATTGTCTCTTTTCATCAGTTACTGAAACTACAGCAGAGCTGCTGCACTTAGAATAACAAAGGACTGGAGCTATGAAAAGGTCAGCTTCCTTGAATGGCACTGAAGTTTAGAGAAATTTCCTCTGGATTTACCAACGTGGGAGACAAGGTAGTGGCGACTTCCTCCAGAAAAGAAAATGGCACAAAAACCAGGAGAACTTCTCTCAGGGACTTCCCCTTTAGAGTGTTCTTCAGATTGTGATTTGAGAAAAGAAAATTTCAAGGTCTAGATTTGTCATTGGATAAAGAAGTGATATGCCTGGGCCAAAATTTTGTGTATAATCCATTAAGATCTGTTGAAGACAGGAGAGTGCAAATCCACAAACAGCATTCCAACTCCTTTTCCCAAGGATATAAGGTTCTGCTTCTAGCTTTCCATGAAGAAAGCTAACCCAGAAATTCCAAGGATGCGCTTTCTGAACACCAGCACCAAAACACTGCCACTGTGGAGATTCATTCATCACCCATCTGGGATCAATAAACTAACTAGGACAAAACCACACCTTGCCGAGGTCAGACAGGAACAATTCTTTGAAATGTTTCTCAGCTGCTCGGGACAGAGAAAGGTTCACCTTCCCCCAAATACCAAGGTCTTGACCAAAGTTTGACATGGCAAATAGCAAGTGCCAAGGTGCTGGTGATTTTTCACTCCCAGTATAATGAATCTTTTCCACTCTTTGTGAGATTCATGGATATAACTTCATAGTTTCTGCATATCAGAGAGTTTTCAGCAAGTGGAAGAAATTTTCATTGGAAGAGACACATGCCTGTCCTTAATCTCTGATTCTGGGGCCAGCTCTCTACATGGATCCTACAAATACAAAAGGAACCAACTATTTTATCTCTGGGGCACCATAAGGCTCTTCCTGGAAATCCTCTTAATTTGTGTTCCCAGCTACATTTATTGTCAAAACAGGACCACTGAAATTCAGCACCCAAAAATTAGAGGAAACATTTGCCTTTAATTATGTGAAACAGATATCTCCCTCTCCAGTCAGCATGATTCCAGAAACTGAAACACTTTGAAAATTGGCTCCTAAGAATTTGAAAAACCCTCAGAAGACACAGTATTCAGCATAAGAGAAGAGCCTAAGAAAGTATTTTTAGTTTTATCTTTAGTACAGGGTTGAGTAAGGTTCGAGGATAAACTGGGATAAACTTGCTGCAGTCACTGAACAGGGAAACAGAAACAACATATTGCCTGTCTTCTTCCTAAATTATCATTATGTTCTGGGCACAAAATAAAGTATGAATCTGAGGGTAAATGGGATCACATAATTAAAGACTACCACAAAATGTGATCCCAGTCATGTGTTTTTCTTTCTTTGTTGTATTAGAGATTTTTATTATTTTTTCATGCAGTAGTAAATACCTAAAGGCAAAAGTACAAAAATAAAAATACCTCAAAAGTAACCTGGGAGATTTTTGTCAGCAGTGGGGTGAGAATCTTATGGAACATAACTGGAGACAAAGACAAATAGAAGGTGAAATGTTATGGAGGGAAAACCATCAGGGGACATTGTAGGGGTCCTTCATAACCACCATTAATGGGGTTAGAAAACCAGAGAAATGAGGTGTTGTAGGGGCTAAGGAAAGCTGAGAGGACAAAGTGCCACATAGTTAGGTCAAAGAGAAGACTGTAATTTCATGTCATGGTAAAACTGAATCTTCATATCATGAGAAAGTCCAAGACTTTGCCATCTGTCCTGGCTGGAGACCAGGACGTGCAAAGTACTGACAATATGGACAAAGTCAGGGAGGGAGGAGTGTGACCTGCAAATATGAAATCCTATCAGGAGATAAAGGCAGATAAATTTTGCTTTCACTTGGTCAAGAAAGAAGTGAACCCGTTCTGATAATCCACTAATGTACAATGGTCTCAATGTAATATATAAATAGACCATTATAATTATATAAAAATAATACATCAATCATAAGTGATGGTAAAATCAGATTAATTCCTTCCACTTAGCAAAATTATAAGAAACAGTGAAATTATCTACTTGATTATTTTTAGGCTGAAAATTTAATTCTCCACAAGATGAAGTTCAGAAAAATGTGCATTTTCTAAACAGCAGAAAGGTTTTTCACTGAGATTTGTTTGTAATGGGCAAGATGTTGCTAGGTGGGGAAACAAATGTGGATATATAGACACATAAGAAAGGCTGTTCATGAAAGGGCAACAGAGGAAATAGTCGTGAGATTTTCGTATTTCTTTTCGTAGAAAATCAGAACCCAAATAATTGATTTGTTGTCTTGGATAACTACAATGTCATTTTTTATCAGTAATAAAAGTGAAAAAAAATCAAGAACTGAGATTGGTGATCTTAATGTAGTTGCTAGAAATTGAAAGGGAAATGTCACGGATGGGCTGGGCTAAAGATGTGTCAAGCTGTGTGATGGCATGGGGATGATCTTTTGCGTCATAAGTTTCAAATAATCGTAAAAAGAGAAGGGGTTCCTGTGACTGAGTGTGGGAATGCCCAAGGAAAGAGGAGACAGATGAATCCCATGAACTCATTTGGAGACTTGAGAGAACCCCTGAAGAAAAAGGATGAGTCTATCAAAAACAAACCAGAAAATTATGAAGAGACTTGTGAGAAGGAATTACAAGAGCTAAAAGGTGTCAGGATGTCATGGAGGAGAAGGAGGAGTACAACCTTCTTCAGCAGCAGCAAATGAATCAAAGAGTCTTTGTGCAAAATTTAGCCCTCATTCTTTGTACATTCCTCTTTTTTATTGTTGTTGTTGTAAAGAAAATAATCTTCCAGGAAGTCATTACATCGATTCGCTGTCACATTAACCCATGCTGAAAACTAAGGTTCTGCCAAGGGAGACAATAGAAATGAAAGATTTGATTTCTCTCTCTCCCTCTCTCGTTTTTCATGGAAGCTATTCCAGCTCAGGTGTCTTTGCATTACTAATTCTCTCTCATTTATTGGCTTCAGTGTTTTCCACCAAACTTGTTCATATCAAACTTGTTCAGATCACAGGGTCCCAGAATCACTAGGGCTGGAAAAGACCTCTAAGGGCATTAAGCCCAGTCATTACTCCAGCACTGCCAGGTCCACCATTAAACTATGTCCCCAAGCACCACAGCTACACATTCTTTGAACACCTCCAGGGGTGGTGACTCTACCCTGGGCAATCTGTTCCAAAGCTTGACCACTCTTCCAGTGATGATTTTTTTTATTTTAATATCCAATCTTAATTTCCGCTGGCAATATTTGAAGTTCTTTCCTCTTGTCCTTTCACTTTTTACCTGGCACTGACCCTCATCTGCTTATAACTTCCTCTCAGGTATGTTTAGAGAGTGATAAGGTCCCCCTGAGCCTCCTTTTCTCTGGGCTGAACCTCTCCAGCTCCCTCAGCCACTCCTCATCAATCCTGTGCTCTAAATGGTGTTGGATTGTGGGCACAAGAATAAATCCTGATGGTGCAAACGCAGCTGTGGTGCTTAAGCAGAGTTCTCTGGGGACTCTGGAATGAGGGAGGATGCTCAGACTCCTGGCCTGTAGTAGGTGAGGCCATTGCAACAGGATATCCAACATGGACTTATCCTCAGCCATGGTGGTGCACACCTGCCTGAGGTCTGAAGATCAAATCCTTCCCACAGAGAAGCAATCATTGCTAATACAGACCCAGAAATGTCTGTTTCTTGAGCAAAGATGGTAATATCAGCTGCTGTTATTATCTTTGGATGCATATCAGTACTGTTCTCCCTGAAAGGCTTTCCTTCATGGATCCATTTGTTGTGCTGAACGTCACTTCTCCAGTAATCCCCATGCACCTGAACCTAAATCCATGCCTCTGAACAGCCTGCCCTGTTTTCTGTAGCTCTGCCTCTCCCACTTTCTCTCTGGTGGTTGCACATTACCTGAGGCTGTACTAGTTGAACTCTCTAGCAGGAGTTTTCTGTCTGTTCTTTGCTGTCAAGGGAACAGGCAATTTAGCAGTACAGCTGTTTGAAAACGCTGTGCTGGGAGATTTTCAGCTTTAACAGCTCATTGCAGGGCTTGTTTGTTTTTGTTTTTTAATTACTTCTCATTTTGAAATGTGTGCTGCTCATTATAATCCATCACATGTAAGGATATAATTTATCATGTTGGAAAGTTGAAACTGAAGAAAAAAAAAAGCCATACAATTTCAAAACTTTCTTTTTCCTTGTAGATTTTTTTACTTTTCATTGTACATATTCATTCCAGTGTGGAATGATGCTTTTCTTCAAAACAAATCATCATTTATCATACAAAAGATATTCTGAATTTTTCTCAGTTCTAATATTGATTGAGAAGTTGGTGATGACTCCTCAGTTTAAGGGGAAGTGGGATGTTTTAATCAAGGCATGATATTCCTTTGCCAAACATTACCCTGGGCTGTGTTTAGGTGCTGCTGTGAAAGAAAGAATGTTTTTTAAACTCCATTCACATTTTGTTGCCATTGAATACCGTGAAATGGAATGGATACCACTGATTTTCTGTATGTCAGATGTTATGAGTAAAAAGTTATCTATTTTTTTTAAGGTTGCAGAGTTAAAACAAGTTGGACCAGTTGCTGTTAAGTTAGCTTCATTGTTAAGAGTTCTTCTTCAATTACCTGTTAATGGTTGGTGCTTAACCATTGTCCCCCTGAGGCTTGCCAGGGAGTGACACAGGGACCCTGCAGGTACCAGGAGAATGGGAGTGGCATCAGAGCTAGTATGCAGATGAGAAATGTATTGCACCAGATTTTGCAGTTTTCCAGGAAAACCCCTAAAAACAACGAGCCAACATAGAACTAGGAGACCTAGGTGATGTCTGAGGATGGGAGCGTAGTCCAGTGCCTGCTTGGATCCTTTTTGCTTCTCACCATAACCTCAAAAGATGTTGACTAGAGAGAGGACCCGAGGTGTTGGACTGAAAAGGCAGAATCTCCTAATCTCTCATGAGGATGGAATCCCCAGCTCTGCCTGCAGACCAGCGGACAAAGCTGCATCATCCTCCTCCTCTGTGCCGCTCCTGGGAGCAGCGGCGGTGTGGGCGCAACCTGTCGATTTCTCCCCACCTGAGCTGATTCTTTTTAATAAAGGCATTCAAAAGGAGAAAGATCTCCTGCCCCATTCATTTCATAAGAGGCAGCAATTGGTACATTCATTGTGTGCTTCAACTTTGAAAGAGTGTAAACCAATCTCAGCCTGCTTGGTTTCCTACTTGGTTCTCTTGTCCTTCCAGGTCAATGTCCTTTGTCTATCCTATTACAGTGTCTACTCTCATTTATTCTTCGTTACAAAGCTGGTGAAGGGCCTGGAGAGTAACTTCTATGAGGAGAAACTGAAGGAGCTGGATTTGTTTAGCCTAAAGACTCAGAGAGTCTTACCACTCTCTAAAACTCCCTGACAGGAGGTTGTAGCCAGGTGAGGCTTGGACTCTTCTCCCAGGCAGCAAGCAATAGCATGAGAGGCCTCAGACTTCTCCAGAGGAGATTCATGTTGGGCATCAGGGAGAATTCCTTCATAGAAAGGGTGTTCAGGAATTGGAAGGGGCTGTCCAGGGAGGTGGTGGTGTCCCCATCCCTGGAGATGTCAAAAAAACAGCTGGATGTGGACTCAGTGTTCTGGTCTGGTTGAGAAGTTGAGGATCAGACAAAAGTTAGACTCAATGACCCTCGAGGTCTTTTCCAACTTTAATTATTATGTGATTGTCACCCATTCCTCCCTTGGCTTGTCAGTGGTTTTCCCTGGATGTAAGCAAAGCAAATTAACAGAGTCCTTTCCCTGGCAAGGCCACAGACACAGACAAATAAGTCCTGGCAGCTGTTCCTGCAGCAGATTGGCACTCCTTTTCTCTGCCACTCTGCACCCAGAGCAGGGCTGACAAGCAGGAGCTCAGGTTTGCTGTACAACCTTCTGTCAGAGCCCATCCTGCAGCCCTTCAGAGAGAGCAAAAAAAATCCAGATTTCACACTGACACAGGCATCCATCCCCCAGGCTGCCAGCCAGGGGACAGATCTGATCACAGGCTGGTGTCTGACAGAGGTGACTCCTTAAACCACTGAGGCAAGATTATCCAGGGCTCCTTTGTCAGTTCCCTGCAGCTGCAAGCAGGGAACATTTTGGCAGGCAGCTGCCCTGTCTCTAGCACACAAACACACATTTGTGCACAAGTGAAGGAATCACTTAGCAGATGTACTCACAACAGCTCCTAAACTATGCTTTTATTTTGCAGTCACAACAGCCAGCACCATGGAAATCAGGCATTGATCAAAATTATTGAACAATTAAGGCATGATAATGAGCATCTAATATGGCTGCTAATGTAGTTACAGTGTCTTATCACTTAAAGCTGTGCTGCTGGGTGGTGAGGCAGGATGCTGGAATATTAAGGGCATCTCTCCTTCCTGTGTTCATTCAACATATTCCAAAAATGCAGTTAAGCAAACCTGGTGAGGAGCAAAAGCCAAAATTGGAGAAAAAATGTCACTAGCAGTGCCACCAATTGTCCACACAGGTGGTTTTCCAATGGATAGGTAACAATGTTTTGTTTTGCTGCATTATATCTGAAGAAGGGGTGGAAAAGGGGGTAGAATTTTACTTCCAGACAAAGAAGTTCAAGGGTGTGGGAACAAAAAGTGGAGGAAGCTGAAAACGCAACTCAGAATTTATCATGCAAGTGGAGCACAGGAAGCAATTTTATTCTTTCCACTGTCCATGATCCCTTGACTGTGGATAAGGCTTGTAGGAGAGTGACAATTCCCTTCTCTTACAAGTGTAAATACTGCTTCAGGGAATATTTGCAGTTCAAGAGGGAGCCTCAGGTTTGTGTGCAAAGCATAAGGAACGTGGATTGGTTCTGCTAATCATGCTCGTGCAAAATCAGGCACATATGTGGGGGGACGTGCACGTTCAAAGGTGCCTGCGCTTCATTTCCAAATGAAAAGTTTATCTTCTTTCCATATGTAACATGCCAAACTGAGAGGATCCAAAAAAAATCCCCAAAACTCTGCCTGTCTTGCACTTCCAATGCTGCAAATCTAAAAAAATGTTGAACCTTCTATTCAAATGTGCCTCTGAGTACCTTCAGCATCATCATCATTTCATGGAGCACTAATGATGCAATGGAGGGTGACTCAACATTCAAGCACCATTTAAGATCATGACTTATTTCTTTTAAATTATATTTCCATCTTCTCAAGGGAGAATCCCAGAGTTAAGACATGTAAATGACCAGATTTATCAAGGGACTGTTTTACTAACTTGACAGTGTCTGAAATTTAGTCCTGAAATTTTAAAGCATCTCACCATTCTTTAGCCCTGTAAAGTGCAGGTAACTCTTTTGGTCCAGTCATGTATGTTGTGGGTGATCTCAACTAATTTTCAGTGTTTAAATCCACCTTAATTGAAACCCACTTAGCTGAAAATTAAGTGTTGACCTGTAGATATGCATTATCCTTAAACGTTTTTTCTATCCAGTGGAGAACCAATCAGTCAGAGCAGCCCACTGCATTCAGTAATCTGGAAAACCACTAGGGACATTATTAATGTGTCTAAAAATATGCTTTTGAGTTGATTCCTCCCCTCTGCTCTGCTCTGGTGAGACCCCACCTGCAGTGCTGCACCTGAAATGTTCTCCAGTACCCCTCTGCATCGGCTGAGGGAGATTCAGTTGTCTCAGCAAAGGTGACCTGGTGACCTGTGACAAGCCCTGAGATTCTTGTTATGGATGTCTGAGGTATAAAAAATATCCACAGGAAATATCCCAAGTCCTGAATCTTCTGTTCTTGTGATGCCAGGCTGAATAGATAAATACACATATTTAAGGCAGTATAAGGTTTCGTTAGAAGCTGTGAACTTGTGCACGTTTCAGATGCATAAACACAAGTTTTTAGTGCCATTTTTGATGTGTTAGGGTATCCCTCCAGGATCCAGAGACCCTATGTCAGATCTGCCAGTTTCCCAATGGAAGGTCTTAGTTGGTACCAGATATCAAATAGAGTCAAATTAGAGGGAAATTTATTCCTGGCCAAATACAGGAATTTGTTTTAGGATGAGGTGAATTAGCCTTACAATCCATTAACACTGCTATCTCTTTCCTCTTTAACCATAAAAGCAACCCACGGTGATCTCATCACCTATAATCACCTACCCCAAGTGCTGTTAACACCCACATTTAATTAAATTCATAATAACAAAACTAAGAGACTCTTCTTTTTTGTAGACAATTTATCATTTTTTCTGATTTATTTTGGTAATTGACTTGGTTTAGGGAAATACAGATTTATTTTTTTTTCCTATAACTGGAGTCCTTACATCTTGTTTCTGGGACCACAGAACACACAAAAAGTAAATTGCTTCCTTGGAAGAAAAGATCCGATCTTTTTTTTGACAGCTCTTTTCTCACCTCATTATTTCTCCATCACAATAACTAAAGCTGTCAGATTCCTGATGGAAAGCTGCAAGGGAAGCATGTTGCAAGCAGCTGGTCTTCACAGAGCTGTTGATTCCCTGCTCTCCCCACCCTGTTCCCAAATGTAGAGTGCACAAACAAAGCAAAACAAAGCAGAAAATAAATTTTCTTCCACCGTGCATGTTTGCCAAAGGAACGGGGAATTTCACTGACATGTTCACAAATGTGAGACTAGAAATAAAAAAATGGATAACTGGATGATGAAAAGTGTGAGTGGGTTTGTTGAGCTGGGATCTAAGGATTTGTGTCATGGATGAGTTACCTTCCTTCCCTCCCTTGGTTTCTGGTTGTTGGGGTTTGCTGGATGTGCTTTGAGATCCACAGATGAAAAGTGATGTATGGGACCTAGGAATTATGGGATAATTCCCTAGGAATTATGGTTCATGCTGGATCTAGAAAAAGAAGTTATCATAGAATCAGAGTCATAGAATCATGGAATGGCCTGGATTGGAAGGGACCTTAAAGATCTCGTTCCAGCCCTCCTGCCCTGGGCAGGGACACCTTCCATTGCCGTGTCACAGTGTGTTAGAAGTGAGGAACACCCCAAGGCATGGAAAGGTGGTTTGGGAAGAATAAATGTGGGAAAATAGAGCTCTAAGGGGTCAGAAAAGGCAAGTCAATTGCAAACATGGCTTTCACCTGTTTTCTGCAAAAGCTCTTTTTGTCTCCTTCCCTGTGGATCTGGTGACTTTCCTCTAAAAGGCTTAGAGGGCTGGATTCATCACATTAACTGTTAGGTGTTTATATCAAGAAGAAGTAAACTAAAAGCTTTTAGATCAAATTTTCTCCTTTGAAGAGGAAAAAAAATCAGGATTTGGTACTGACATGGGAAAACCATGTAGCTATACAGCTGCTCCTGCCATGTAAATTGGGTCACTTTTCACACCACTCACTCTTAAAATAAACGATTATTACTTGTTGAGCCTTTTAGCCTCTCCCCTTTCTCCATGATGGTATAATTATTAATGTCATTCCTGAAATGTCTCCATAGGTATTGCAACATTTACCAAAAAAATCACTGAGGTTGTTGGCAGTAATTTATGTTTAGGCTACCAATAAATCTTGGAATTAAAGGAAGCCTACAGCAAGGACAACCCCATGCCCTGGCAAGCAAATAATTCAGGAAAACCATTTACATAATCAACATATTATAAGGTATCAGGACATCTCTTCTTGTTGGTCTTGGTATTCCTCTGATGTCATTATCAAGGCAGACATGACAAATAATATTTTATGTCTATGAATGATAATCAGCACACTGCAGAGTGTGTATCTTTATTGATTTGATTAAAGGCTTTGATCTGGGAAATTACCAATTAATGCTATCTAAATTAGTCTCTGTGGGTTTGGACAGAGCAGCAGGAAAATAATTCTCTCATAAAGCTAGTGACTGGACACAAAAGCAATTTGTTTAATCGTGCTAAATCTGAAAAGAAAATATTCAATTTGGAGGTTTCCTGCAGGTCCGTCCTTAGTTCCTCATTAGTCATTAATGACTGCACTTCAGTCCCACTGTCTGAAATTGCATGGGCACTTTAGAAAGGCTTAATTATAAAAAGACAGGGAAAAAAGTCTTCCCTAAACAGCTGAGAGTCTGTGATAACTGGATCTGCTTCAAAAAGTGAGGACAGAGCAGAGCAATTTTGGAAAGGAACTTGCTAACCTGGCAAGGAGGGGTTTGAACTCAGCTTGAAGAGCTAGGGACAGCAACACCCTGGGGTAATCAGAAACCATGGATGAGAGGAAGCAAGCAAAGCACAGGGCAGAAGAGGATGTGACTCTCCTTTGAGTGCCTCAACACACTCAGCACTACAAACACACAGGAGGAATGAGAAAGCCATGTGCAGGTGCAGAGCTGTGGCACTGGAATTACAGGGGTTTGGAGGGAACTCGCAGTGCTGGAGCACTGTCATGGACACAGCATTTTGTACTCAGAGGAGGATGGCAGCAGAATTGTTTTCTCTCACCTGATTCTGCTGGGGAACAAGCTGCAGATGGATCAGCAGAGTTCCCTTATGAGGAGAAGCTAAAAGAGACTTAAAGAATCACAAAATAGCTGAGTAGGAAGGGACCCATAAGGAAAATCAAGTCCAACTCCTGGCCCTGCACAGGACAACTCCAAGAGTCACATCATGTGCCTGAGAGCATTTTTCAAACTCTTCTTGGTTTTGGTCAGGCTTGGGGCTGTGGCTACTGCCCTAGGGGCCCATTCCACTGCTCAACCACCTTCTGGATGAAGAACTTTTTTGTAATATCCAACCTAAACCTCCCAACAGAACTTCAGACCATCCTCTCAAGTCATGTCACTGGTCACCACAGAGCAAAGATGAGTGCCTGACCCTACTCTTCCCCTCACAAGGAAATTATAACTGCGATGAGGTCTCTCCTCACTCTCTTCTTCTCCTGGTTCTCTTAGTGTGGTTTCACCTCCAAACCCTTCACCATCTTCCTTACCCTCATTCAGAGACACTCTAACAGCTTAATATTCTTCATATATAGTGATGACTATTTAATATTTTGACCTGTTTAGCCAGAAGAGAAGGCTAAGCTGTTGCTAACTCAAATCTCCCCAAAATTTAGTGGTATTAGAGATACA
Organism: Passer domesticus; assembly: GCF_036417665.1. Taxonomy (NCBI): domain Eukaryota; kingdom Metazoa; phylum Chordata; class Aves; order Passeriformes; family Passeridae; genus Passer; species Passer domesticus. The sequence goes on along the minus strand of NC_087474.1, from coordinate 158,426,277 downwards.
AGCTCCTTTCAGAGGTGCCCTCCACTAAAGGCTGTGATCACAAATTTCAGCTGTTTGGAAATATGTTAAAAAATTCCTCATCACCAGAATGTTAAAGTACATATTTAGGGGCTGTAGAGCCTGTGACATCTCAAATACTTTCAGATTTTGTTGCACAGCCATGGGGAAGGAGGTTTACCTTGGAAATCAGCCCTGTTTTCAGCAGAAGTTTCAATTAGGGAATTCCAGATACCCTTTCCAACCAAAGTGATTCTTTGATTCCTCACTGGCTTGCAGAGTAACTCAGCAAATAAACATTATTTAGAAGTTGGCTCTTCATTCATAGCAGTGGCACCACTTGTCTGAAAACTCCCTCAACATATTTTGATGCTCAGAATCCTAATTGTAGCAGTGAATAAAACACAGGCAGCCCAGGAAGTGGAGAAAAATATGTCTAAATAGAAAGTTTTGCTGGTACAGATCCCCATTTCACCTCTAAAATCCTCCTGAAGTTATCCCCAGAATGAGCATTAATTTATGTCAGTCACAGAATTAACCAGGTTAGAAAAGCCCTTTGAGATCATCAAGTCCAACCCATGACTCATTGGAGTCTCCTCATTTTCCATGGTTGTAGTGAAGGTTTTGAATGACCAAAACAAGACTGTGGAAGTCTTTATAGAAAGAAAGCAAAATATTCCCTATCCATGGCGTGGGGGAATGGAACTAGATGATCTTCAAGGTCCATTCCAACCCAAACCATTCTACAATTCTATGAAAATGCACATAAATGTCAGTGTTGCTTGTTCTAAATGAAATTCTGTGCCTTCAAGAGTTTATAACCTAATAGTAACACAGAACTATTTCACATGATGAGTTGAATCATTACCCAGATGTTCCTCCTAAGTACAAAATAAATTGTTTGATGCTTTTCTCTTTTCACCTGCATCCTGGAAGTCACACTGAAAAATATAATTTGCTCCAAAACTTCTGCTAAGAAGGACTCCACATGAACCCAGTATCACCAAGGATTTTCTCCTTTGCATCACTGAACCATTAAACTCAGATCATTGGCATGGCTCAGTGTCCTGCACAAGCTCTGCCCTTACTTTCAGGGAAAGACCAGTGAGGATTTAAGGGTTTGGTCTGTTGATTCTCATGTTTATTGCTCCCATTACCAGCTTGGAGCATGGCAAACTGAATCCAAGCCTTTTACTGCCTGGCTTCATTTTCTATAAAATTCTGTGCATCCTCTTGGCTGCGAATTTGCTGGATTGATTGTGGGGGTGTTTTCTGGAGGAACTTGAAAGTGAGCACTGTATGAACACGTTCTTGGGACACAGCTGTTCGTTAGCACAAATTACCTCTTGTTCTGACCACCTCCCCCTCCAAAGCACCTACTGAGAGAGGCAAGGGAAGATATGAGCTTTGCCATGGCAACCCAACACCTTCTAGTGAAATTAAAACCCAAATGGAAAAGGATGGCAGGCTCAGTTGCAAACAAAAACTCACTTTTCCTCTCAAATGAAGCTGATGGAAGTTTTGGATGTGACCTGAGATATTAATAACTAGTCAGAATTATTCTAGAGATGGTGAGATGAACAAAATAATTACAACAGTGGCAGTAAGACTGGTAATAAAATGAGCAACTCTCTTTGAACTTGAAGCTATCATTAGATTGACTGAGGAGATCAGCATCTGGGCTTAAGTCCCTAAAGCAGAGTCTCTGGCTCATACAAAGGTATGAGAAAAATACTGTTGCAGTATTTCAATCTTTTTAAATAGCAGAAGAGTTTCCCACTGGGGCACAGTTTTTAGAGGAAGGAAGTGCCTCGTTATTTTGTTTTACAGGGTGTCATTCCAGACCCAGAGCCAGGCAGGATTATACTTTTGCAGAGGAAAAAGATAAAATTAGTCCTCAATACATTAAAGAAGGCAGAAATTAGACTGGAAAACAAGATAAGCTTAGGTGTGGCTCACTGACTTTATCTGTCAATCTGCTGTTTAGAACATAAGATATGAGCAAATGCCACTGTCTTGCTTAAGAGAATTTTTTGTTAAATGACTTGGATTGTGAGGGGTTTGATTTCAAATCCTCATGTGGACACCCTCTGAGCTGGTTTTGAGAGTAAAGGCAACCCAGCTGTCATCCCCTGGATTTTTTTTTCTGATTGTTTTCTGTCTCACACATTCTATTTTATACAAATACAGGGAATGTGCTTAGGAACCAGAGATAAATATACCTTCATTTTTTTTCTTCAATGGTTTTCTCTCTATCTCTTAATAGAGTTTTATTGTATCCCAGACTAAAGATTTATTTTCTGAGAATTTTCATGTGTCTCCATTCTGATAAATTGCTACTTTCAAAAAATTTTGCATATGATTAAAAAACTCCTGAGTAGTTCTGCCAGTAGTTCCTGTTCTGAAGACTGTGCAACCTACACCACTTTCATCAATGGAAGCAACAGCAGTTTAGAAAAAAATAAGCTATATTTGGACTTTCTCTTCACTTATCATTTGGGAACTGAATTTTCGTGTCATGCTTTTTCTGTGTAATGGAGGGTCAACAAATCCAAGATATTACAGCCAGATCTCACTGCAAGTCAGCATCTTGAAGTAAATGTGGAGCTCAGATTTTTCCTAATGTGATTTCCTCTAATGCATGGTGGCAACTTTAAAACAAATCACTCCTCATTGCACTTCCCATCTTATGTCAGTGGTGCTTGAGCATCTCAATCCTCACACAGGATTTCAGACATTTAGTAACCCATAAATTTCATTCCACCTTTACCAGCAAGATGGAGCCAACTGCAGAAGAGACACTGTGGGATGAACTTACTGTAACCCCCACTCCCTGTCCCCATGAGCCACTGGGGAGAAGGAGATAAGGAAAATATGGAGTGAAACTGAGCCCAGGAAGAAGGAAAGGAAAGAGGAAAAGAGTTATTAAGATTTGGTTTTATTTCTCATTTTCCCAGTTTGATCTGAATTATAAAAATTTAAATAAATTTCCCAAGTCTAGTCTATGACAGCAATCCATGAGTGATCTCTCCCTGTCCTTATCTCACCTCACAAGCCTTTCATTTTTCTTCCTCTCCTCTGTCCAGCTGAGGAGGGAAGTGATGGAGCAGCTTTGTTGGGTGCCATGTGCCCAGCCGGGCTCAACACATCACAAGGTCTAATAAAAAGTAACACTTTCCCAAAAAAGACACACTGATCTTTCTTGCATGAGTACACCTCTCTTTTTAGCATGGTTTTTAAACTAAAAGAGGAGAGATTTAAATTAGATGTTAGGAAGAAGTGTTTTGGGGGTGGTGAGGCCCTGGCACAGGTTGCCCAGAGGAGCGGTGGCTGCTCCATCCCTGGAAGTGTCCAGGGCCAGGTTGGATGGGGCTTGGAACAATCTGGGATAGTGGAAGGTGTCCCTGCCCATGGCAGGAAGTAGGAATAAGATGATCCTGAAAGTCTTTTCCAACCCAAACCATTCTGTGATTCTATGATTTGTCTCAAACACATGGAAGTTACTCATGTCTACAACCCTGTGATAAGGCCGTGGCTCAGACAGGGACCAGGAATCTCCAGCTGCAGAAAATGCTTTTGCACTCACAGTCCTCCAATTATCCTGATCTGGCCTTGCATTTCAACCATGAGTTTTATGTTTCCTTCAAAAGAGATTCACTTTCTGGCTAATTTGAAGGTGAAGTTCTCTAGACAGCATTTTGCAACAACAGAAATCTGACTGAAAGGACTAGGTTCTGAAAGAAATAGCTTCAACCTACTGAGAAAGATGCAAACATGTGGGTTTAGAAATCTCATTTATTGTTATTCACCAAAGCTCTTCATTTCTCCCTCTAAAGGGAGCTCACACAAAGCTCCTTGAGTGTGTGGGCTGGAACAAAACCTTCAAAAGCCTTAACGAGGTTCTCGGAAAAAGTTGGTTAGCCTGTTTAGTCATAAGATGTTTTCATCGTACACTTTCATTTTCATTTAAATGAAAACATTTTGAAATAAGAAAAGGAAGTTAAAATTCTGTTTGGAAAGGGAAAATGAAACAGTTGGAAATGCACTTTTGGTGCAGAAGAAATGAATTTTTTAAAAAGCAATTCCAAAAGTTAGCATATATCGAACCAAAGTTTTTTAATTTTACAATTTTATTTCCTTGGAAGTTTTATTGAAATGGAATATATTTGCTCCATTTTGAAACAGTAAAATGGTTGGAAATTATGGAATTCCTCAAAGTGGAATTTCTTTCCCTGCCTAGCTCTGCTGTGAGGGAGGAGGAGAAATGCAATTTTCTTTGAAATATAACTCAAATGACTTGTAGGTAGGAACCATTCTTGTAGGTGTTGTAATGATTATACTGGTGTCTACAATAAACATTTTTCCTTTTACTTGAATCCTTCTTTTATGTCTTCCTCCTATGATAATCTTAGACACTGTTTTTTCCTGTGGCTATGTACTGCCTGTCCATGGGCTGAATGTGAAACCATTAAACTCCTCTATATTACACAGCAGAATTTTTCAAACTTGAAAAAGTATTTACTCAAAGATGACAACAATACCCTAGATTGCCTACAGGAACAACAGTAGAGTAAAATAATTCACAGAGCTGGGACCTTCATTTTAGCATCTTGGTAAAAAAAAATTCCTCTAAAAACATTAAATTATAGAAAATATAAATAAATTGTGTTAATATGTCTTACAAAATGAGGTACATGATTACAAAGTACAAACCTTGATGGTATTTATTGTGGTATTTACTTGTCATGGCAGCTGTAGTCACTGCTTCTCTGATTGTAGATTCTTCTGTCCTCTAAGATCACAAAAGCCTTGTAGTAGTCCTATTTTTCCACAGATTCAGGGGTGCCTGGAGCAAAACTCTACAGTACTAAGTGCCTTTTGGAAATACATTTCATAATAAATCTTAAAAGCCTTTGCTTCATCCTTGCCAGGAAGTATTTTGGGAAAGGTTGCCAAATGGCTGCAATTTGAAGAACATGGCTTCCATTTAATGAAATCTGTGGATATATTGAAGGACATAATCATGTGGAAAATGCACAAGAATTACATTTCTGCCTTGTAACTGCAGCCTTAAAACACATATCAAAAATCAGAGAAAAGGGAAAACCAAGAGAAAAGCACTTTTTTTCCCTCCAATCTCCACTTCCATCAGACAAGCAGGGGCACCTTGTATTCTGCTGGAGATCAACACCCCTGCCCTCTGCTGAAGTGCTCATGTGTTTAGACTTTCATTTTTCCTGTTAAAGAGCTCCCATGAGACACTATCTGCACAAGAAATGTCTGGCATTTATTATTGTGACACAAGCCATGGTCCGCAGTCTGTCTGGCAAAACATCACAGAGAAAATTATTCAAGAGATCAGGAGCAGTCTTAAAGTTCTTTTACAGCCCCCAAAGCAGGGGCTACACCCACAGAAACCAAAAATATTTTTGGCTTGAAGTCTGCAGTTGACTGTCACACTGACTTATTGTGAGGAATTAAAATACCACAATGTTTATTTCAGGAAAGAAATAAAAGGGCCAACGTGTAAAATAGTCAGACCTGAGCTGCTCATGATTTCATCATGAGTTAATTATCCATAAAAGCATCTCATCTTTGACCCTGTCTGCTCTTCAGGTAAGTTCCAGGTGTATACTGTTCTTTATATGTTGATTCTAACGGAAAATCTACAGCTTATTACTAGAATAAATACAACATTTTGGAGAGTCTTGTAGCCTAAGCAGTGCTAATATCAGTCATGAAATATGCCTAGAGTAAAACCACTGGATATCTTGGGCTGAAAAAAGAAGTCCTACAAAAATTCCAATCTAGACTGCAATAGCATCCCATGTTTAAATATTTGGGTTCTTAAATATCACTAAGAAATAAAGGTCCTGAAAAAATTCACCTGTTAGGACACCTTCCTGCTCCTGCTGTAGTGGTTACCACAGTCCCATGCAAAATTTGTTTTGTCTGAAATATCATGGTAATTGAAAATCTCAGCACAGATGTGCACTAGATTCAGGTGTCAGCTTTCAGGGAACTGTTCCCATTATTATATATTACATGTATAAATATAAAACTGGAGAAAACAGGGTTTGTGTTTTGCTTCCTTAGTTCTCCATTTGTCTTGCTCAATAAACAAGTTATAACTTCTAAACAAAGACCTGTATGAAAGCTATTGGTAACACTGAGTGGAAATTTTGTAAATAGTTAATGTTAGACCAAGGCTTGAATCCAAGCCAATAGGATCACACAAGTTTTCTAAACTCACAATTTCACCACAGGTGATGGAGATAGTTGGGATACGAGGACATCTGCAGGATACCCCTCATCCTTGTCCTTGTCACCCCTCATTCCTTCCTCAGAACATGCAGTGAGCCATCATTTCCTTCATTGCTCTCCTCCAAAGAGCACTTACAGTGAAGCTTGAGAGGGAAGTCCCAGATTTCCAGAATTTCCTACATTTTATCTCATCCCCTGAGGTTAATTGATTGCAGTGGTGGAAGCTTAAGGGTTTAGGTCTCTCCCACTTCACTGCAGCACAATCTTCAATGGCACTGCTGAAATACTGAGTTCAGACCTCATCAGCCTCAGCCCCTGAATTTTAGTAAATTTTAATGCCTAAATAATACTAGAAAGATGCAAAGGAAGATCAGCATTGTCTTTGCTGTTAGCACTTCCTGAAATATTTTCCTTTATCTCCAGGACTAAATGATCTTTCTCTTTCCTGATCTATCTTTTTTAAGTTAATGACTCAAAAATATACGTCGGACATGAGCAATTTAGCTCTGTGATGAGAACCTTTAATTCCCTTGAGTGTTCTTTATGAGTGAAATGTATTTGTTTTATAGAGATTCCCTGCCTTCCGTCAATGTCTCCTTCCAGCCCTCAGTATTTAGAGTTGAATCCCTTGAGGTTTGGTACAATGAGAGTCACTACAGGGAGGTGATGCCATGAGATACACATTTTCCCAGCCTCTCTTAGGATTCAGCAGGCAGCTGACACCAAACAGACAAAATCTGCACTGCATCAAGCTGCATTTGAGGAGGTTTGGAGACTAATTTTCTGTTGGCAAACTTCTGTGGCAGAAGACCTCCGCACAGACAAAAGCCAGGGAGAGGATTTACTTGACACTGGTTGAACTGAGCTGGAATGAGTTGTGGACCACCATCCTTGAAAGTGTTCAAGGCCAGGTTGGATGGGGCACATGGCAGAGGAGTAGGAATTAAATGACATTTAGGGTCCCTTCCAACCCGAACCATTCTATCATTCTATGATCTCACATTTTCTTTTAGGTATTTTTTTAAACAAAAAACGAAGATTTTGGCTGGAATTGTGATGCACGGATTCACATGCAGGGGATCAACACAGCATGGAGGGGGAGCAAAATGCAGGAGAGAATGAGAAAGGACAACATGAAGAAACCCTTGCACTCCTGCTGCTGAGCCACCTGTCCATATCTAACCTAAAAAGGTGTATCCAAGTTTGGAAGCAGATTCCAGCTCCAAGCACAGCCTGGAACACCCAGTATTTTCTGGGATACTGAGAGCACCATCTTGGGAAAAGCCTCCATTAGTTCACTGGCTCATCCAGCAGTTGTGATACTTACAGAGATTTTGGAATTCATAATATTCCTAAATTGAAAAGCCTGTCACTTATCAGCACTTTTCCATGAGTTTTCTGCATTTAAGGTGAGATTTTCATCACCTCTGCTGCATATGGAACTTTCTCCTTTTGAGCAACAAGATCCTGGGGAATGGCACTGAGACATCAGCCAGGGCTGGCTGAGAAATCCCTAACAGGCACTGGAGAGGCTGCTGCTGCTCCTAAATTGTTTTCTCAAAAGAGAAAGACAGAGTCTGGGTTTCCATAATTTAAATAATACTAGACATAACTAAGGGTGAGGGAATGTCCATGAATGTGACTTTGTCAAGGTGTCTATAATTTTTATAACATATATGATTTTTATTTCTACATCACACTGTTTGATGGCAGGGGGTTATTTTTATAAGCTTATCTGATGTTTTTCTAGAAGTTATTTTTAATTTAAAAATATAATATTTTCCTATTTCCCTATTTTAATATTTCCAATTTAAAATTCCACTAAAGCTTTGACTAGCAGTGAGAACAGTTTCCAGCACCAAAACCACTTAGCTCCATTAATAGGGGGAAAAATAGCTCTCCATGTAATATTAACACCCCAAATTCCTCTTTTTGCAAAACTGAAATAAATGCAAAAAAAAACCCAAAATGGCAGCCCTTTGCAAAAATTTAAGCTCAAAACCATTTGTGCTGAGATTGAAGAGTATTGAGAGAACATTCAAGCTGTATAAAGATGAATTTTATAATGCAGGACTTCAATCTAGCTTCAAATTTACAGTATTCATGGAAAAATAACTGAGATATTATATTCTGTGTGTGAAAAAGGCAAATGAGAGCCCATCTCTGCTTCAGGCATTAGACATCACCACACATGTAATGATAAACAATGAACAAGACAAGTACCCAAGGTGACTGACTGTGAATGTGAGTAAATGAAGGCAGAATAAAACTGAGAGTTTATTTATTTCCCTAAACGGCAACCAAAATAAAGAGAAAAAATAAAATAATGCAACAAAATTCTGTGGCTGTCAAATCCTGTGAAGTCTATTGTGGTATCATGAGAGTATTAAGCATATAGGAAACATAAAAGTCAATGAGAGAGAGAGCAGGTATGCAAGCATAAAAGTGACAAGTGACAAAATTTATTGTGCTTGGTAAATCACTTTTATAATTGATATAGCTTTTTATTAATTTTTAAAGCTGTGTACTTATGCCAAAATGAATTGTCTAGGTGTTAAAATTTGTGTTTCATCCCTCATTGTTATGAAATGGGAGTGGGAAGAGCCAATTCAATAAAGTGCTGTTTCTACTGCTATCCCTCCCAGGCTTCATTTCCCCAGGATGGCAGGGAACGGGACACCTTGCAATAAAAACAAATGTTCTCAAGGTGCTTTTTATCTTCCTTGTTTTATTCCTAATGTTGCTTGATTGCTGCAGAAAAGACACATTTAGTCAAAGGTCACTGAGAAAGCACAAAAGAATAAAACCTCCACATTTGTGAAAATCCCCACTGTGTAAAAGCCTGCTCTGAGACTTACCCATCAGAGAAATTTCATTTTCTGGAGGGATTTGAAGTGATGCTAAGCCTTCAGCTGGCTTTTGGCCTTGTGGTGAGCTTTACCCTCTTGGGAAAATGGCTCTGACGTCAATTGAATCAGATGACAGGTTTTAGTCCATTTTTTTTTCCTTTTTACTATTACTTTTTGGACATTGTATTAAAAAGTAGAAATCTTCAGAGACACAAAGTCTGATGTACCTGTAGAATTCACATCAATTTACCTAATCACAGTAGAACTTTGATGCATATATTTAAAAAAGAAAAATATTAATTGTGTTTTCTTGCATCATAGAGACATGGAAACTTATCAGAGAATCATGGTATAATTGGGGCTGGAATGGACCTTAAAATATCTCATTCCAACCCTCTGCAAGCAGAGACAACTTCCACTATCCCAGGTTGCTCCAAGCCCTGTCCAACCTGGCCTTGAACACTCCCAGGGATGGGGCAGCCCCAACTTCTCTGGGAATCTGTGCCAGGACTTCACCACCCTCACATGTTGTGAAAATCAGATTTTTCTTGACCCCACTTTTTACTTCTCCTTCCATCCCACTGACAAAAAGCAGCTTTTTAGCTTTGCCAAACCAACAGTTTTTGGGTCTTAATAGTGACCTGGATCAAGAGATAAAATATGGCAGCCTCAATGGAAAAATGAATTCTTATAAATCTCTCTTGCTCCAGTAATGCTCCTCTATGCTACTGAGTGCAATATCTCCAATAACAAAATGAGCTTCCTCAGTCAGCGTGGCTTTTTTTTTAATATCCAAAAAACATGTCCCCTCCTTTTTCAGAAGATGATAAAGAGAATCCTTCCAACATTCAATGTTAATTAACATCAACAGAATATTCATCACTCCCCTGCCAGTCACTGGCATTGCTTCTAGCAGGCAAAATGGTTCAAGATAGACTCAAAAGTTCATTTTTCTCTTTCAATATGTAATTAAGAATGAGGGTGCTGTCATTCACATTCCAGTAGAGCATAAGAATGACATGGCAAATGGAATGTTGTGAGTTTTGGGGGTACTTACACAGTGTGATTAGAGTTTCCATATGGAATAACATATCATTAAACACTGTTGATCCTTTAAAGTATATCCAGAATTTATCCTGCCTAACAGAGGCAAGGTCAGCTCCTGGTCTGTGATTAGGGCAGTAGACAAACATTATAATCACTGGAAATATTTGCTTTCACTGACTCCTCAGGATCTTTGGATGTCTGTGTTCCTTAGAGAGGTACCCAGGTTAGACTGGATGAAAAAAGGAAATCAGTGTTAATCTCATCCTCAATAATTTTTTGTGCAAATATAATTGCAATAGAGTTTTGTACAATATCAGAAAGAGATCCAAAATAGACACAATTCTACTGAAACTACGAAATGTCTGAAAGTTGATGGGGGAAAATTAATATATAAAATGTATTTAGATTAAAAAAATTATAATCTAAAAGATTTTAAAGCACATAAATAATGGATTAGTAAAATGTTATTATCTCTTTATTAGATAGATATAGAATAGAAGATATTAGCTCTTTATCTTCACAGTGAGATGAGGAGAATTTAGCATAGAAATATTTGGGGCAATCTTTATTTACTTTTATTTTCTCAGATCAGACACTTTAATCTAATCATTCTCTTTGATACAAAAATTTGATGTTGTTTTTTCAAAAATGTTCTGTCCCTGCAGAGTTTGGTTTTTTGCTCTTTTTTGTTGGAGTCAAAGGTAAAGTTTCTTCAGTTTTTCCTCAAATGAAAGACTCAGAGAGGGAATGAAAGACTTTTCAGGAAGAATTCTCCTGAGGAAATTGAAATACATTTCTACCATGGAAATTTGGTTTTACTCTGTATAAACTCCAGGACTCTACTTGTGTATTGTAATAATTTTCTTTACAGGTTATCCTTTCAGCCAAAATTCCCAGGGAAAAAAAAAAAAAAACAAACAAAAAAAACCAAAAAAAAAACTTCTCAATGGATTTAGTCTCAGACACACTTCTGCCTTCAAGTTCATTTCACACACATATGCAATGTCCCTAAAGTCTGGTGCTGTAACATCAAGGACTTTGTAATTTGTATGCGGCAACTACATCAGAAAATACTCTGCAAACACTCACTGGTCCTATCACAAAACCATTTCCCTTTTGGTTTGCGCATTTCCTTTAACCCTTTCTTCATCCCATGGGGTGATCAGTGAGGTAGAAGAAAGAGTCCTCAGAATCCTTTTGTTCCCTACATTTCAGCCATAAATCAGTGATTTTACTCTGTGGAAATGTCAGCCAGCAGTAATCTCCCTAACATAGTACAATCCAACTAAAAACTGAGAAGTTGACTATCAATGAGTAAAACAATTATAGCCTTTTAAAAATGGGATTTTTGGTCTTAAACACATACATTGAATAAATACATATTTGCAAATGTAGTTGACCTATAATCATTCTTCATTTTTTTTTAATCATTATTTTCAGAGTCTGTGATTTTATTTTGAAAGCTCAATACTGAGAAAATCACCAGGACAAACATTGCTTGGGAAAATCAGCCTTGTGGAAATTTGGATAAGAGCAGGACCTCACTGCGTGTACTGAACGACCTAAGTGAAATTTTAGATGTCTCAGTAAAGTTTATGGATTCGGAGGTGATCTGGGACTATAATTTTACAATTTATTTCCAGTCCACAAGGGTTACCTGACTCCCATACTTATATTTATACTCAGTAAAAATATCTTTCCAACACTTTGCAACAGCTCAATGTCCCAGAAAAAGTTGGTTTCTCCATCCCAAGACCCTCCATGAGGGATGGCATCTCCCTGAGCTTCAGACCATGATGGAAAAGACTTTTTACTTTTTGATAAAGAGACTTTTTAACAAGGATAAAAAGACAAGGATATCCTTGTAAAGACAAGGATAAGGGTCAAAAACTTTAAGCTGAAAGAGGGCAGGTTTAGATGAGATATTAGGATGAAATTCTCCCCTGTGAGGATGATGAGGCACTGAAAGAGGTTGCCCAGAGATTTTTTGGATGCTTCACTCTGGAAGAGTTCAAGGCCAGGTTGGATGGAGCTTGGAGCAACCTGGGATAGTGGAAGTTGTCCCTGCTTACAGTAGGGGGGTTAAAGATGATCTTTAAAAATGCCTTCCAATCCAAACCATTCCATGATTCTGGGACAGAGCCCTTGCTTAAATCACATGGCTGATTTCCCTCAGAGTTGTGTTCCTCAGCAGCACAGATGAAAAATAAAACTGAGGTGTTTCCATGGAAACCGTGTCGTGAATTCAGCTAAGTTCATCAAGCCTAACAAGATTTAGAAGAAACACTTCAGGGCTGATGAATTGGTATTTTCCCTGAAACATCTTAGTAGAAGCCCTAGAAATGTGCATAGAGGCCTTTAGGGTATATGTAGGCCTCCTTTAAGGGTTCAGGCATGGCTTTTGCAAAACAGAGAGATGCAGTGAATCACTCACATAAATATTCAGCTTTAGCTCCACTTGCACCTGTCAAAGCTTCTGCTGCCTTTGCAGCTGAGTGAAGATCTGGCCTGTTATTTGGCCTTGATGGTAATGCCAAGAATTTCTTTTTATTTAGCTTTCCCAGCAATCCTGTTACACTGAAATCTGCTTGTCTATTCTTAGATATCACCACCACCACCTTGCTGTGATCACTGGAGATGAAAGTTTATCCTGCAGGTTTATTATGCTTTGAGAAAACAAATTACTTCCTGACACTCACACGTCTCTCGTTTTCAAGACCCTTAAATGATTCTCTCATTGACTTCCCAATGTTCATTTTCTCAGCCTCTACACAAAGCTGACAGCCATCAGAAATTCAAGGAGATGCTACTTTTCTTGAAGACTGAGAGCTGGAAATTGATATTGTATCTAACTTTGAGAGAGAATGAATGAGGGAAAATAGTTTTACTGAAAAATCTTCATCAGCTTCAAACACACACACTTTGAAAGGTCAGTCAAATGCAGCTTTCTCAGTTCCCAGCTCAGTGCAAAGCACGACAACCAGATAATAAACAGAAAGAGAAGATGAAAGGAAAAAAAAAAAAAAAGAAAATAATATAAAATACTGAGATAGAAACTCAGATTAAAAATAAACTGTCAAGTAAATAATTTTAAGATTTTTTCCAATGTGATAATTGCTTGAAATGCTGAATCGATTCCAACATCTCTAGATGATTTTTAAGGTCCCTTCCTACCCAAACTATTCCATAATTCTATGATGTCTGTGTTTCTTTTTAATTCCTCCTGTTTGCAGCACTCCAAGTGTACACAGGTTATTTGCAGCTTGTCAAACTGGAAGGGAGAGCTTAATGTTTTGTTCAGGAATAATCAAACCAAGGGGACACCTCATGCTGGGAGAGTTTTTTATATTAAGCTGGCAGCAGCATTCAATATAGTCTTCCTATCCTCATTTATCCTCCAGACCTCTTGAATGCATAACAACAGACATGGGAATATTATTTATTGGTAACTAGGATCTTCTGCATGTGGTCCTTTTAGAAACACCACCTTTAAAAATCCACTCCTATCTGCTTTGCTACTCAATTCTTCTCAATACTAATACAGTGCATAAACAACTCTGTTTTGTAGCACACCTGCTTGACTTTCCCAGGGCAATGCACCCATTTTTCAGGTATTTCTGAGTAGTGGCTCTTTATTTGCAAATGTGTACCAACAGGGTAGAGATTCTTTCTATCCTTTGTTTGTGTCCTTTCTGTTGGAAATGAATGAATTTAGAGTGGTCTCTCTCTTGCTTTTCCTTTACAATGGGGGACAGCTGCCTCTTGGTAAACAAGCACTTAGATGCCTTGCAGAACAACTCCAGGAAATGCTGTGCAGTAATGAAAAATATACACCAACATGCAAGGCTTCCTTTCAGCGTCCCTCTCTTTGTTAACCAAACCAGAACATACTAAACCATTAAAGAAAAACATTAAGCTTTGGAGTAGATGGGAAGTTTTATGCCTTGTCATTATCTTTGGCTTCCAAAGCTGGCAACCACAAAAGCCAAAAATAAAAACAAACTAAAAAAAAATAAAACCCACACACCACCACCACCGAGACACCATGAAAACCAAACAAAGGGAAAAAAATAAAAGCAAATTAAAAAGCCCCCATTGGTCTGGTCAGGATTCTTTACATGTAATGCACAGGGGATATAGGCAAATAAATGTTTTGTCTTTTTCAGGTAGTTTGCAGTTGAGATTAGGTGATGAGAAGGGCATTATAATTTACCTGGCAAGCCAGTATCTATGCTTAATATAGAGGAAAGCAGCCAAAAAATAAACATAATTATTCTTTACCTGGCAATGCAGTATGCGTGCTAAATATAGAAGAAAAACACACAACAAATAACATGATAACATATATATTTATGTATATATGTTTGTACTTCAAATCCCACAGCTTGAGTTCCTGCTGCCTTGAACGGCTGAAAAAGTATAATGGGGTTTTAACAGAAATTCTTGTATTTCAACTGTCAGGGGATGTAGCAGGTCAAATCCCAAGCAAGCATGAATTATAAACTTCACTTGAGAGAGCAAGGACATGAGGAAAAGAAGAAGGGAAAAGTTCTTGGGTCTTTTGGTTAACCAACCTATGGTAAACCAAAAGACTCTTATTGTTGTTCCTGAAAGAAAAGTAGGTGTAACCTTTGATTTTAAGTTTCACTCACTTCTACATCCCTTCAAAATAAGCATGTTTTGGGGGAATATTCATTCAGAGATTTAAAATGTGTTAATTGTTATATCAAAGTAACCATGAGAAAGCATATTAGCACAAGGGACATTACAGAAAATATCTCTTTTTTTTTTTCAGTTCCCTAGCAAGATAAGGAAGAATTAGCATTGATTTACAGCCAGGATACTGAGAGGTACATTTGTTCAGCACCGTACAAACCCTGAGCTGGATAAACATGGACAGCAGGTCAGAGAGGGCATTTGCCATGGCAAGCTCAGGGGTAGAGGTGTTGCTCTCAGGTGCAGATTTGTTGCAATCCAGCCATGACAAAGTGCAGGTCTGTGATGTCCCAGCTTTGCAGGCAGACCCAGCATGGGGCAGAGACCCTTCTCTGTGGCAGAGAAGGTCAGAGTGCAAGAGAGGAGCCCACAGCTCACCTCTCATTCTCAGGGGTACAAACTGAAGGCATTTCCCTCTGGACAACCCACTGGGCTGTCTCCACTATGAGCACACAGAGAGTAAATGGTGTTTTGCTTTTAAGAGGTGAGATCCTCTTGCTCTGTTTCCAGAAAGACACATCAGAACCCATGTGGCAAGCCTCCTGCTTGGCAGCTCCATGTGCCATATCCTAATGGGATGCAAAACACCTGCCTGGCAAGATCAGGATTATTGGAGCTGAGCTCATGCATTGCATGGCTTTTTCTAATGAATCCCTCTTTAGCATACATTTATGCCAGTTGACAAAGTGAAAGAAGCAATTCCTTTAAATATTGAGCATTCATACGTAAATTGCAGCCTAGTGGAATCTTCTCCTATCCAAACTGAATCCTTTATCTATTTCTGTTATATAAGAAAAGCAAATAATTTCTTATCGGTTGACTTTGAAATACAGGCAAGTGTTCAGTAGGAGTATTATGAAGTGTCAGCTTTTCTACAGCATTTACTTTTCACGCTCTTAATTTCTCATTTCATTATCTTGTCTTATTCTCTTGCCATGTCAGTGTTTTGATTCGATGGCTTCCATGTGACAAGAGCTCTTGCTGTGTGAGCGATACAAATGCAGCTTTAAAAGTGGTACAACTTCCTATTAAGGCAGAGACTCTTCCTCAGGAATTTCTTAAAGCTGCAACTGAGACAAGGCATAAACCAAGGAAACTTTGATATGCACAGCAAGCTAAGCCCTCCTGCAGTCCCTGCCACGGATTGCTCTGCAAAACCTTTCTTTGTGTTCCTGATTTGCAGAGGTTTGATCTGTTATTGCCCTGGTAAGGCAGAAGTAGCACATCACACTTTTATCTCTAAATGCTCTCACTTCAATCAGCAAGATGCTCAACAGCTTCTTACAGAAAAATATCATTATTACTTTAATGCTTGAAGAAAAAGCAGTATTTTTTCCTCGGCTTTTCCTTGGGGTCCTTACCCCAAGCAGAGAATGAAAATTACAACCTGGACAGAGTGTGTTTCTGCCAATTATGGCAAGTTAACATCCTTGTCCTCAGAAATAATTCGAGGGAGGCATTGTAGTAGTGGCCATTGGGAATCTTGAAGCCATGTCTGCTGCTCTTAGGGGCAGTGTGGAAAAAGTAAGGCCTCAGTGGGTCTTGAAAAGGCAGGACAGAGCACAGAGCCTTCATAGAATGAGGATGAGTGTGGGAGGCCATGAAGATGCTCTGAGCCAAGCTGGGAGAGTTGGGGCTGTTCAGCCTGGAGAAGAGAAGGCTCCAGGGGGACCTGAGAGCCCCATCCCGTGCCCAAAAGAGCTCCAAGGGAGCTGCTGAGGGACTTTGCACACAGACCTCAAGTGGCAGGACAACAGGGAATGATTTTAAACTGATGGAGGGCAGGGCTAGATTGGATATTAGGAAGGAATTCTGCTCTGTGAGGGTGGGGAGGCCCTGGCACAGGTTGCTCAGAGAAGCTGTGGCTACCCCATCCTGGGAAATGTTCAAGGCTGTGTTAGACAGGGCTTGGTATAGTGGAAGGTGTCCCTGCCCATGGCAGGGGGTTGGAACTGAATAATCTTTAAGACCCTTTCCAGCCCAAACCATTCTGTGGTTCTAAGTCTGGTATTTCTGTGTTGGAAAGGAGAGAGGAATGAGTAAAAACAGTTGAACTGATCCCAGGTGTATCATGAGAAGCACACCTGGAAGAAGAAAGTCAGCTTCTCTGAAGAACTACACTTCATACAACAGCAAGAATTAAGGAATGTCTTGCTAGAGACGTATTTGGGGTTTCTAGTTTAGCAAGAGATACATCAGAAGTCCCAGTCATAACCTCTCTCTCTTCTGGCTTTATCCCCTCACCAGATCACATTTTGGAAAGGAAATGCTGCAAACCTTACACACAATGACTCACTTTAGGAATTCCACTGTACACAAGTGACGTGAGAAAGAACTGCTCACATGGAGCAAGCAAGACCCTGGAAAGGGAGCAGTGCAGTGCAAGGGAAGTGCCTGACCAAATGTATTGAGCGGCAGGGCAGCCCCCATTGTAGCACAACTCCCTTTGTAGGAATGAGGAACACAAGCTTTCATCTCTTCAGAGGAAACTTTAATTAGCATAATGGGAAATTGCACCACTGGAATGAGCAGAATCGTTTGTGTACATTCCAGCTGTATTTATGCTCTGAGCTGACTCACAACTCAAAGCAATTCGACTCCAAGATCTCCTCATTTGCCAATCTAGAGGAGGAAAAGGCCAGATTCCCTGAGAAGATGAGAAAGCTGGAAGTTTTCCTCTTGTTCTGCAGAGGCATTGTCACTGACTAAGGTTTGGGACAAGAACAGGCACAAGATGCTACCAAGGCTCAGGGACGGGTTTGAGGAAGGCTGTATCCACCTCTGGTGTCCTCAGCACAAGGAAGGACATGGATCTCTGTGAATAAGTCCAGAGGAGGCCACCAAGGGTATCAGAGGGCTGGAGCACCTCTCCTATGTGGGAGGACTGAGACAAAGGGGAAGAAGAAGAAGAAGAAGAAGAAGAAGAAGAAGAAGAAGAAGAAGAAGAAGAAGAAGAAGAAGAAGAAGAAGAAGAAGAAGAAGAAGAAGAAGAAGAAGAAGAAGAAGAAGAAGAAGAAGAAGAAGAAGAAGAAGAAGAAGAAGAAGAAGAAGAAGAAGAAGAAGAAGAAGAAGAAGAAGAAGAAGAAGAAGAAGAAGAGAAGAGAAGAGACTTGATAACAAGCTAATAGATTGCTTAGAAGAGCTGTGGTTTCCCCATCCCTTGAAATGTTCAAAGCCAGGTTGAACTGGGATTTGAGGATCTTGGTCTAGTGACAGTTGTACCTGCCCATGACGGGAGTCTGGAAATAAAGGATCTTTAAGTTTGCTTCCAACCCAAACTATTCTCATATTCTATGATCCTTCAGTTACCTCAGAACTCCTCTCAAAAATCACTGCAATGTTTGATTGTGCCCCATGGTGTGAGTCAGAGGAGAAGGTGGCCAGAGAAGGTGCTGAGGAGTCCCCAGACTGTGATTCACCTCTTGTCAGAGCACGTGGCACATGAGGACAAGGAGCAGCTGAGATGGAGCTTGTCCATCTGGACACGTCATGCTGCTGTGTACACACTGTGTCCTCAACATATTCTCAAATTCTCATTGATTTATTCCTGAAAAATCATTCTGATAAAGACTGCACATCTTGGTGTGAATGGTACTACCAACTGAAATTGATACACAGATACATTGTTGAAAAATTATATTTACATATTTCAGAGTAAAATTATTTCTTTGTTCACAAACTTGTTCTTCCTCTTCGGCATGGTGAAATGGAGATGTTGTGTCATATCCACTTTGAAAAGAAATTGTCATCTTTAGAGGTGGAAAGAAGGAGATGGAAAAAGTCAATTTAAGCCATATCTTCAGATTAGTTTATGCATGTAAAGCACATGTCTGGAATATATAAGAGTCTATTGCTTCTATCTTATTTTAATCATTCTGTTTTCATTTTTCCAAACTTGAGACTTATTTTAATTTAAAAAAAAACATACTTACTAATTAGAAAAATGATTAGGTTAATCAACAGCTGTTCAATTCAAGTGGCATTTTGGAAATTAAATTTGTAACTCTTCTGACTGAGCTCAAATACCAGCTCAGTCTCTTTGGTTTTCTAAGTTGATATATTTGGGAATGGATAAGTTAGACTACTTATGATTCTAGGTCAAATTCTTCAGGAATATTGGCTGGAGAAATTACATGCATGGCTGAGTTCATGTATGCAAATGGCAAATTATACCCTTCAAAACAAGAGGATGTGAAGCTTGTTGATGTGAAACAGAGATTAAAATCTTTTGTCTGATCCAGGGAATTTATCCTGTGTGTTGATCCTATCTTAATTTTGTCCCGATTATAAGGATACGCAGCCATTTCCACAGGGATGAAAAATTGTTCATTTCTGGTCAATTTGAAATGAAATTGTTTATTTGTTTGTAGGTCAGTCAGTGAACTGAAATACCCCTTTTTGTGTGCAATCCTTCTTCTGTGTAAAACAAAACCAGGGCAGAGATGCTTTGATTTCACAGAAAAAGCCGCTCTGTAACAAAGCATGGACAAGTACCTGAAATAAGAAGGTAAGAAGTGGCTCAGGATGTGACACAAAAGATGTCCAAGTGAAAAATCAAGAAACAATATATAACATAAAACCTCTGACACTCAGCGCAGACAGTTAATGGATAGAACAACAGTTAAAAAAAAAAAAAAGGTTTGAGAAACATTTCCATACTTCCTTTTTATGTAGATTTTTTGTCCTAATGGAAAATAGCTGAAAAATAGGAAAATAACAACAGGAAGGTTAAAAAAAAAAAGGAAAAAAAAGGGGGGGGGTGTTAGGGGGGACAAAAAGAGAGCTCTGAAACACTCTTTCCCTAAATATAATGCTGACCTGGAATATCTGGTGCCCCATTAGCACTGGGAAACTAATTTCTGAATAACCTCTACTTATTTGTCTCATATCATTCCAGCACTTGGTTTTTCATATACAGTCTGACTGCTGGGAATTCATGTTTTCCTGAAGGCTTGCAAGTCTCTGATTTAATCGGGGTTCCTTATTCCCCACAGAAATTCTTCTGATACATTTTTAAGGAGCTCAAGGCTCTGGGAGTTATTTTCAGAAGCAGACACACAGGCAGGGCTTCCTTATTCCACACCAAGATCTTGCTTCTTTGTTTGCTGTTAAACCTGAACAAAAAATATTTTAATAAGTGGAAAATGAAAAGCAAATCTCTTGAAGTGGTTATTTCAGTGCTTCCATGAATCAATAATTTCCTGGGTTTCCTGATTTTGACTAAGCTGGAAATTATTTCCTGACTCTAATGCTTCAGACCCTGGAAATTCTTCTTAGGTTAGAGATGTGCTCACTACAAATAAGACCAGCATTGACTGTAAAACCATTGGTTTATGCCCAGCAGTAAACACCTCTCTCCAAGATTTGTCAGTCTCAAACATGTCTTACCAGAAAGGTTTGGAAAAGGCCTCCTTTGACGGTTTGTTCAGCCAGTTCTTGGGGGTTTTTTCCTAATTCCTGAGGGGCCTTGAGCTTTTCAGATTCACCTGAGCTTGCTCCTGACAGAAGACAAACACAAGGAAGATAAGAGATTTATCTTAGCCCAAAAATAAAAAAAAATTAAAAATTTTAAAAAATAATAAAAAGCTTTAGAAAAGCTTTAGGAACATGACAGCAAAATTGGAAATAACCAGAGAAACATAAGAAACAATAAAAGGTGAAGTAGGATTACAGTGTCTCCTTTTCTAGCTGCCACTTTGGACTGCTCTGTGGGACACACTGTGTTGGGATCCAAGGTCATGAGCCCTTCTCCCATCTGACAATTTCTACTCAGAATTAACATTTTTCCTCACTGACACCCAAGGTTTTCCTCTTTATGATTACATTTCACTGAAGCTTCTCAGCAGATTTTAAGGATTCCCCAGGCTCTCTTGTAGTTTAGGAAACCTTATCTTTCTGCAAAATTCTCCAGCTGCTTCCTCTCTGCCACAAATGCAGATGGAGCACCACAGGTTGGATCAATGATAGTTTCACTTTGATGTGCAGACAGAACATTTGAAGGGCTGATTCATCCTCCCCCAAGGACTTTTACCTCCAGAAGCCAAGGGAATGTCACTTTACTTCTCTTGTATTACAAATGAACACATAATCCAAGTTCAGTTTGTAGTTCACCACCCTGGACACAAGGAAGAAATCTTTTGGATTCTCAGACCTCTCTCCCTGCCAGGGTTATTTTAGGGCTAGGATATCCATGATGATATCCAGGAAATTCTTTTCCCTCCTATATGTGCCACGGAACTGCCCTGCACCCCATGAAGGAGAACCACGATCACATTCATTTATTAATTTTCCCAGCAAAAAATGATTGATGATGATGATGATGATGATGATGATGATGATGATGATGATGATGATGATGATGATGGTGATGATGAGCACTGTGAGAATGATGAGGTATTTGAACAGTCCAAACCTGCTTTGCTGGTGACTCAGACCAGGAAACAAAAACTTCCAACTTCAGTAACCTACCAGCCTCCTGAGAAGAATTATCTTGAGGGGAAGGTGTGAGTTGAGGGGAAATAATATCATAGAAGCATTTAGGCTGGATCAATTAATCCAACCATTAGCCCAGCACTGCCAAAACCACCACAAAACCATGTCCCCAAGTGCCACATCTATGTGTCTTTTAAGTCCCTTCAGGGATGGTGACTCCACCACTGCCCTGGGCAGCCTGGTCCAGTGCTTGACAGCCCTTTCTGTGAAGAAACAGTTCTTATTGCAAAAAGAGAGGTGGTTTTAGTCTGCTCAAATGCAATGCATTCATCAACCACCCAGAGATGGAGGAAACCACTGAAGACAAACATTCAGAGTTCCATCAGATCATGTGATGGGTACATTTGTGAGGGTGGTAGACAGGACACCTGAATTATCCTCCTGATATGACACTGCTTTGAAAACCCAACTGTGGAAATATCTCTCCACCTCTCTGTGTCCTTGACTGCATTTCCTGAAACGTGTACAGAAGGTGAAAACTCTGTAATAATGTCTGACATTATTAAAGTGTTAGATTCTTGTCCTGGTCAAGAGTCTTCAAAATACTAATAAGAACAATCTTTACATGCCTGTAAGAAAAAAAATATTTATATGCTAGGAAATATTTTAAAAGAGGAGAACAAATCTTGTTGTTTTTCTGCTCACCATGAAGCAAATCAATAAGGTCAACAGGAACAAGCATCATCCAACAACTCTCATTTATTCCTGTTTTCCCATCTGCCTACTGTATAATTACACACCAAAAAAAAAAAAAAATTGATACAGTTACTAACTCAAGCACTCATAGCTTTGGAAATGCTACAATGGATTTATAGATTTTAAGTGTTAGTGAATTACTAATCCAATCTGGTAACATAATTTAGATCCCACATACATTTATGTTATTATTCATATAGATTTAACCATAGAAATATCTTTTTGCTTTCCTCTTTTGGAAGTTCCACCAGGAAATTTGGTATTTAATGACATTTGTTATTATTTGATGATGAGAGGAGAACAGTGAGACTTTGAACCATATCTTTCTCATACTAGGATCTAAAGCTGTGTAAACCCTTTCTATTCTGCAAAACATGATCCCACATTCCTCAGGCCTATTGACTCCACAGGTTACATTGTGAACCACAATTAAAACTCTTCATCTGCAATATTCAACCTGCTACATTCCAGAATTCTTAGTCCAAATAAAATACTCAGCTTTCAATTTGGGAATTCTGCTTTTAGTGTTAGTCTAATCTCCAAGGACCAGCACTTTGTTCAGATTTAAACTGGTTTTTCAGTGACAAAAAAGTCCTTTTGGAATACTCACTAGAAGCAAAAGGAATAGAGAATCTCCATGATTTTTCAGAAATGTTGAAGCAACTGAAATATTTTACAAACCTGACTCCTGAAAATGGGCAAACCCACTTTGATTCAGTTTTCCAAAAATAAAGACACGATCTGCTATGGCAACTGCTGGGGGGAGAAATGTTAACCTAGGAATAAGAGGTTGTTGTAGATAACCAAATATCAGTGTTTGGAATGGAAAATCTCTGCCAGCCTGAAGTCCTGTTAAAGAAAGGAGAAAAATGAAAACAGATTTGGAGACTCAGTCACAGCAGCATTAATTGTGTGTAACAAAACTATCACAGCATTCTCATTATTCTTATGACATTGAATGAGATTAAAGGCTGTCATCTTTCCAGGTCTTTATCTTCATATCAGGAATTCTAGAAGGGAGCTCAGCAAATCCAGTACATGATAAAAGGGAATATAATACTTGATGATTTAACCATGTCATAACTAGGGGAATATTTCTACTTAGGGAGAAGAACCCACAGGCAGAAATGGGCTCAATCTACCCTGGTGCTGAGCTGAAAATATCAGATCCTTATTATCTGCCATGCTACACCAAAGCTATTTGTCTTCCCTTCCAGGATTATTGATCCTGATCGGGAGCTCAGCACCAGGAGTCTGGACTGCTGGCTTGGCCCAGTTTGAGGTGCAGAAAAGTTGAGTCAATATTCACCTTCTCATGCAAATAAAGTCAGAGGCTTCAGAAGAGCTTGTCAAGGACTGTGGAATGGTCTCCACCAAGGCATAAGGATCCTCAAGTGCCTTACAGGGTTCTCAAAATACAGACCTCCTCCACAAATATACAGAAGAAAATCAATTCAGCCTGTAAGGAAATTCTGTGCTGCCTATACAATTCTTCTTGGAAAAGGACAATAGAAAGAAGGAAACCAGCACCACAGATATTATTCATACTGAACTATATCCCTTAATACACTCCTAGGGGTTGTACTGATGTTGTAACAACACAAACATTAAAGCAGCAGAATGGATTTCCAAGGGTTTAACTTCATGAGTCAAACCTTTTACTAACATCATCCTTCTGGCAATTTTCTTGCTGTAAACATTGTAATCAGAGTTCTACTGGCATTTCTATTTCAGTCTCATTCCCAGCTGCTGGTGAGTTTTCTGATGGCTGTTGACATAATTTAAAGCAACTCTAAATGATGATCCAAGCTGTTCTCACTCTCAACTGGCCTGTAACCTGTACAGGAGTGAGATTATGGGGAATTAGCTTCTCTTAGCCCTGAGTGTTTTTCCCCACCCCTTGGAAAGGTAAAATAATGACCTTAATTTTATCAGCATCTGAATCAAAGTGATTGTTTCAAGTTCATTTATTCCATGTGTCACAAAGAGAAATCTGAGGCACAGTGCACATTGCACATTTTCTTCCCCTGGCTTGTCTTATATCTTATTTGCTGCCAAGTTGTCCAATGCAAATAAACTGTGATTTCAAGGGGAAAGTCAGCAAAGAAGTGTTGTGGAGTTGATGGATATTTACTTTGACTTTGTGACTGGAGGCAGAACACAAAGCAGGGAATATCTGAACAGCCTAGAAAGGAATACACAGTTGTCATTTCTCCAGTCACTGGCCCAGGTGATCTCATTAACAGAAGCACATTTTATCAGTGGAGATTGTTGCCATAATGACTTGATCAAAGTAAACGCTTCACTGGGTACACACACAGAGTCAGAGCCAAATATTCCAAACAGCCTGGATATGTTACGGTAGAGCTGAAAGGATTTTACCTTTTTCTGCACTATTAATATCTTCCCATCAGCTAATGCATTTTTCCTTCTGTGCTCAGAGATGGCTCAGCAGGGAGCAGAGACTTGCTGGAACCCCTTAGGGTATTTAAAGCTACACAGGGAGTAAAGGAGCTTTTTAAAGACATGTTGCTTAGCTTAGATAAGTTAAGATGACTTAAATAAGGTGAAGACAAAACCACAAGGTCAGTGCAGGATACAGGGCAGTACAGCACTGGTCAATTCTGCTTTGATAGAAATGCCAATTCCATAAAGATCTATTTGCTTGTTTCTTCTTTCAGATAGTTATGTTTTAATGGAATATGAAAATGGGAAAGATAATGTTTCAGAGATTTATTTTTTGTAAGATGAGTCTAAATGCACTCCAGATTAGTCAATGACAGCTGTTTGAGCACTGGAGGAAATGAAGTCTCTCAGGCTCTATCTTTAAGTCTTACAAGGAGACAGGAACTGGCATTTTCTTGCCAAACTGTCCTTTCCCTCCAAGATTTCAAATGGTTCTCCTTTATTTTTAATATGGAACAAAACCAAACCCTGAGGCCTTCACCTTTTTGTAGAAGACAATTCTCCATTCTGGGCAGCAACTGACCTTGCACAGAACAGGGGAGAGATGGTTTCTGTGAAATGTTCCTTGCACAGCCATTTTCACAACCAGCCTTGACCACGCTGGAAGTTCTGCTCTTTTTCAAGCAGGATCAGGGCTTGATCTCTTCATTCTGTGCCCTACATTATTTTCACATGACAAGAACCTTCTAGGAAGGTCTTTAAGGGAAATTTTTTCAAGAATTGATACTGCTGCAAGGAGTGTTTATCCTCTCCTTCTATACCCATAAAATCCAATCTCAAATGTGAGCTCATGTCCAATGACTCCAACAATTCCCTTTGTATTTGTTGGTCTCTGAGTGCAGGAAATCTCCCACTTCCCCTACAAGTCAATTTGTGGGACTTTTGTACTCACAGGAATATCTGAAGTCAAGATGTCAGTGCTCTCATTACCACTCCAGACAGGAAACTACCTCTTGTGATGTGGCCAGTGATAAAATGCCATTTCTTTTATTCGGTGATTTGTATTTAGTTTACCATTCTATCTCCCTTATGTGTCCATTTATTTCTATGATCAGCATTTAATAAAATCTGGCATGGACACAGATGGTTTTGTCTGCATCACTTACTGTTCAGCACCTGAAAGAAAATCTTGAATGTAAGAGCATTGGGTGGGCAGCAAAAATAGATTTCATTTTATTTTTCACGTCTTAGAAATCTCTTCATTATTTCCTTGTTTCCAGCACTCTCATCCCCAAAGGCTCTCTATTTGTCACTACTCAAATGTTAATTTTATTAGACTATGCTGCACATGGAATTACTCTCATATAATCCATTGCCTACTTGTTTCCCTCATCTGTGATTAGCTTTTGCCTCCAGATTCTTACATAATACTCAATAGGGAAATATCACTATATTCTGGGTGTTTGAGTTAATAATCCTCAAACTCAGCAGGAGACTTGGATATTATGACCATTTCATAAACAAATAGAGAAATGAGACCTGCAGGTTTCACTGCTCTTCTGCCAGTGAATTTGATTCCAGATAGATCAAGGGGCTTGTGATGGGTTTGCTGCTTATGTGACCAAGATGGGAATTGAGCCAATATTTCCTGGGGCTACATCCTGTGCCAATCCACAAGAATATTCATTTTTCATCTCACTGATTTAACATGAAGCAAAATGTGACATGATGGCTCTGCGGCAGACAACAGAGAACAATCCCAACCATACGTGTCACAGTGCTGGTACAACATCAGTGAATCTGGGGTTTGATGGACTTTGAAACAAAATTCAAATGGGTTTGGATGCTTGTGAGAAAGTTGAGAGGAAACAGTGCTTGAAATTCTGCAGACAATGCAGAGAAAAAATGTGCAGGAATAATAGTAAATTTGCAGGGGTGTGTACTTCTAGAAGGACACCCTCTACTTCCATGGTTCTTTTGGTCTCTTGTGTTTTTCTAAGGAAAAAAAGAAATATACCTGGAAATGCCTTAACTCTTCCCAGCTGTATCTGACTTCAACACACAACAAAGCTCTCTATTCCTCAGTTCTATAGAGATACAGAATATATAGTCATAAATCAGAAGGAATCCTTAATCCTTCACATGAAGATACATCTTTTATATACTAGCAAGGAATCAAGAGTCTGCTCTGACTGACACGAGGGAATAAATCTGCTTCTCAGCATGAGTTACTGGAAAGAGGTTTTGGCATCTAAAGCAGAAGTGTGGTCCCTCACAGAGCTTTTGCCTTCCTCTCCTCCTTCCTTCTGTCTCCTGAATTCATTGTCCTGGAGTGATCTCCTCGCAGATGGGTCCCTCCCTTTGACTTGTTTAACCCAAAACTCCTCTGAAGATGAGACAGATTCACAGGAAGGAAACGCCTGAGGATGGAGCCCACTCTGGTCACAGGATTCACTGCTGCCTTTAGGAGATCCACATCATAGAGGCTCCCCCAAATCCATGAACCAAGCCATCAGTGTTCCCACTTCTGCTCTGAATGACTTAGTCTGCCCCAGTGTGGAGACAATTTCTCCCAGCACAAAGGCCAGTGGCACAGCCTGAGGAGGCAGGTGGGCTGCTTCAGCCTCACTCTGCTGATCTGACCAAAAAACAGCACTTCCAGAGGTCTGGCACCATCTGACCCCATGTAGGAATAGGAATATAGGAATAGGCCACATCCCCACTAATTGCCTCGTCCTCTAGTTAAAAGAAGAACATATGAACATAAAACATATCCTAAGAAACTGGGTCTAATAATCTGTACCAAAAGATGCAAATAAAGAGGCAACACACTGTCTGCAGTCCTTTCCTTCTGTAGTGTCACAAATTCAATACTAAATGTATTACAGATGGTAATGAATATAACTCCTGCCTATTCACTGCATTTCCAAATATTCCTTGACATGATTTTGGCCATGCTATTTTTCTATTTTCAGTCTTCACAAGTCCTGTGGCAACAAAGCTCCAGACATTCACAGCCACTCTGTTTCAATATACATAGAGTTGGGTTGAAAGGGACCTTAAAGATCATCTCGTTCCAGCCCACTGCCATGGCAGGAATACTTTTCCCTATCCCAGGTTGTTCCAAGCCCCTTCCAACCTAGCCTTGGACAGTTCCATGGATAGGGCAGCCACAACTTCTCTGGGAAATCTGTTCCAGTCTCCCACTACCCACAAAGGAAAATTTCTTCGTAATATCCAATATAAACCTTCCCTTTGCCAGTTTGAAGCCACATCCCTTGTCCTGTCACTCCAGGCTCTTGTAAATAGTCCCTCTCCATCTTTTTGTGTCTGCTCCCTTCAGGCACCAGAAGATCACAATCAGGTCACCCCTAAACCTTTTCTTTTCCAGACTGAACAATCCCAGTTCTTTCAGCCTTTCCTCACAGCAGAGCTGCTTCATTCCTCTGATCACCTTGGTGCCTCCTCTGAACTCGCTCCAGCAGCTCCACATCCTTCCTGTGTGGGGGACCCCAGAGCTGGAGGCAGATCTGTAGTGGGGTCTCACCAGAGTGCAGTAGAGGAGGTGAATCACCTCATTTATGTACTTTATTTTGTTTGTCTGTGTGTTTTAAATCCATCTGTAGTTTCAGGGAGTTTCCCCTACTCATTGGATTGAATTTATCTTATCCAACACCATTTTTATTACAATAATCTTGAGGACACTGCCCTCACATTTTTCCTCTCCAAACTGAAGATTCCCCAAATTAATATTGTCTCTCCATGAAGCAACATCTCCTTTACATCAGCAGTGCAAGTTTCCCTCCCCTGCAGCCTTTTTAGCTGTTGGTTTGGGTTTTTTTTCTTTAAACTTAAGTTGGTTTGTGTTTCTGCATGACAAAAGTGTGCTTTCCACAAAAATGTTCAAACTTGGTTTGACAATACTAAAAGACAGGGAACACTCAGCTTCCCTTGCTTGTTTGTTGCAATGACTAATAGCCCCTACTGCTAAAAAATGCCAGTTATTAGTGTTTGCTTGTCTGTCTCTGCCTGCTGCTCCTTCTTGAAATGTGTTTTTCTGGTAGGCTGAATGTACTTTTTGCCATCCAGTATTTTGTCTTTACAAAAGCCTTTTATACCTTGTGTACAGAGCACTCTCCAGGATTTTTTTTTTTACCCTCCTTGTCTTTCGCAAACTGAAACAAATTCACTTCTTTACACTGGCCAGTGCCCAGTCTTATATCCAGACTACAAATCATGTCTGGGCATCACTTCCAGAGCTGGTGTCCTCATTGCCACAGCTGTGGGTGGGGAAATAACATCAGCTTGCCTTTAGTGCACCCAAGATCTCATTAGCACTGTTTTCCCATCAGCTCTGCAGCCCAGGCAACACTAAATAAGTGGCTCATCTACTGTGCCAAGCAAGTGTTTTCCAGTGCTTTCCCCTGACTTGTAGGTCAGGATCTCCTCTTTGCTCCTAGCTGTATAACCAAGCCTTCAGCAATCACAAACACTGTTCTTCTGCAAGGGATGCAAACAAGAAGCTCTAGGCAGGTTGGCAATTTTAGTCTGAACAATCCACTATCTCCCTAATCAGCTGTGTCTAAGAGGCAAGTAATTAAATTATAACGTTGGTAAGGTGCTCCCTTGGGAGGCTGAAGTGAAGGTAGAGGCTGGTTTTCTTCTTAATGGGTGAACAGTCTAAAAGCAGGAGTTTAGGAGGGATTTCCAGCCTGGTTCTTGCTCTTAGTTCATCCAGCGACTCACAAGAAGAGGACTCCCAAACACCATGAGGTGAAGGTGCAAAACACTCACCCTTGAGATCCCACTTGTCATAAGTATGAGCAGATGGATGAGGCACACAGTGCATCAATGCTGCAGTGTTTTATTATGTGCCTCTAAATTAATATTCCAGGTACTTGTGTAGCTTTAGACATTATCACATAATGACAGGAAACAGGAACAATTCTGTACCTTAGTGAGAGTATTCAATGCCCAGATTTTGGACTGAATTTCTGCTTTTAGTCTTTTTTGCTTTGATCCAGGTTTTCCATATCTTTGCCTTTCTTTTAACTTGAGCACTGAAAGCATAAGCCTTGAATTGCTGAGAAGATACATCTCTTCTTGTCCCAAGAACAAGATTGATGGTAAATTGCCAGTGCTGCTGAACAGAGATGAAGCTTTAGTCTTCATTTGTGTGCTTGCTTTTGTACAGGCCCATGCACTACTAACCTTACAGAAGATGAAAGTGTTCTTAATCGGAGCAGAAAACGTGGAGAAAAATATCACACAGTGTAGACAAGAAGAAAAATTCTCAGTGGCTCTCAGTTTAGGAGACATTTATTCTGTCCTCCTTTGTAGTTTGTTTCATTTTGACTCTTTTTGTTGCTGTTGCTGTTGTTCAATTTTCTGCAGAAAGCAATTAAATTAATAGAAATTGATTTGTGTATCTACAGTTATGTACAGGGAGGTTGGGCTACACTGGGCACATATATCACAAACAAACTTTCCTTTCATGGTTTCTTACTGAAATCATTTATTAAAGTCCACTTTGGCTTCACTCTGGTCCAATTTTTACCACCACCACATCCAAGCACACTCCTCAGCCCCTTCTCCAGCTTTTGATTTCACTGGAAAAAGTAAAATGTATCAATTCAAGAGAGAATGGATGCAAGGTATAATAAATAGCATATAATCAGGCATCACTATTTCATTCCACAGCTTCAAACAATTTTACAATCAGTGATTTCCACCTCACAATAACCTTGAAAACGAGGAATATTATTGTCCTTGGACAAATACTTCCCCGAGGATGTGAGCAAAGAATTTTTCATGTAAACCAGCATCACAGTGGGACTATGCTAACTTTTATCTGCTATAAAATAAAACTCAGGGGGCCAAACAAACATAAGCAAAAGTTATTTCCTTGTAAGATAATCTCATGGAGAGATACACACCATCTTTGTTATGCAGGGTGGGTTGAAGCCTATGTCAGAAATTGCTAATTATAGCAGCCAGCTCCATATTTGTGGTATTATTCAGCTGCATCAACCTCCTTCCACAGCCTAATCCTCTGCAGAAGGGCAGGCTACCTTCCTCTGTGTTCGTATATGACTTCATATAACTTCAGATTGTTTCCCCCAGAGCTGTTTGAGCAGAGTAACTCCTCAATCAACCACCTCCCACATTTTCAGTGGTTGCTGAGCCCCACCAAACCCGTGGTGTCCTTGCAAGCTTTGCACAAAGCTTTCTCTGAGGAACTGCCAGCAAAATGTCCTTTCCTAGCAAGGCCTTGGTGAAATCAAAGGTGACAGAAAGGACTGGCCTAAGAGATTGAGGAGCAGGAGTTGGGTAAAAAAAGGAAGAAGACAAGAAGAGGTTGTAGATGTGAACATAGAATCACAGAATGTTTGGGTTGGAAGGGACCTTAAAGATTATTTCATTCCACCCTCCTGCCCTGGACAGGTGGTTCAGAATGGAATTCATCCTAGCTGTGAGTACTTCCAGGGTTGGGACCTCCAAAATTCCTCTGGACAGCCCTACCCAGTGCCCTGCTATGTTGCCCAAAGGAACTCTGCAGTGCTGCCATGAAAACCTGACAGGGGGTATCTTGTGCTGACAAGGCCTAGAAGGAAATGAAGTTAAATCCCAGCCCAGGCTGTCACCACATCTATGGCAGGTGTCTGTCAGCTAAACCCACTCTTTCCTTATCCTGCACCTCTCTGCCCCACTGTGCTGGAAATGGGTTCCCAAAAATTACAGTAAAAGTTGTCTCACAAATGTGGCATGAAGACTATTAAATTGGTCTTTGTACAACACCATGTGCATGAGGAACATCCAATAATCAGTGAGGGTGTCGAAGCATTCCTTGGCACAGATTGAATCAAGGCTTTGGTCCACTGTGATATTTTGTCTAGTTTTCATAGGGATTTGAGGCAATCCTTTCCCTGACAAACAATTAGAGCAGACACATGAGTGAATCCTTTTCCAGCCTGCTCCTCACCAAGGCATGAAGTCAATTGCTGGTGCCACAAATCTTGGAAATGGCAGATTTCCTAATCCCAGAGTTTAATTCTTGGCATTTTTTGATAGGCCTCTAAGCAGGAGGCAAATAAGCTTGATCAGTCTTTGAAGCTGATCATGCCAGCATCCAACAGGCAGCTTTTATTCCAACATCCAAGGTCTCACATAGCATCACAGGCAGAAAAAGCAGGCCACATCCTGAAGGGATCAGGAAGATTTTTCCCCATAGATTTAAAATAGGATAAACACACCCCGTGCTTTCCAGCAAGGGCTCTCAGAGGGCCAGTGTAGAAAACAGTTACCACAGCTACAGAAGATTTGTCTGGCTCAATTTTATTGTTGCTGATGCTCTGAGAACAGCAGAGGGGAGGAGTCTGCATTTGATAAGAGTTGTTCACAGTAGTTGTCACTCCAGCACCCGACCTTGTCCTGGTTTCCAGCCTGGATTATCATAATCCAAATCCTATTTTTTTTTTCAGTTGCTTGCAGTAGTGAATGGGAAAGAAATGGGATTAACCAGTGATATTCAGCACAATGTTGGAACACATTCAGCCATAATCCCTCAGTGAGTTCAGTCTGAGTACCACAAACTTGTTATGTCAGAATCTATTTCACACTTTTGCCTCTTGTTTTCTTTGTGGTGTCCCAAAGATCATAGGACACCATGTCCCAACCACCTCTTGACAGAGTAGTTAACTTGACTGTTCCTCTACAAATTTTTGTTTTAAAAGTCCTAGACTGGTTTAAAGTGTGTAGATGATCTTTTCTTGCACTGCACATGTTATTAGAAAAGGATTACAAATATTCAGACAACACATCTGGCAGAAAAGAGGAGATGGAAAATCCTGGGAAGGGGTAGCTGAAGGCATTATCTTCCTCAGCTGGTGCAGCTGGAGCCAGAGGACAATGTTCCTAAAATCTGAGTAAAAGACTGCAACACTAACACTGTGAAAATCTTCAAGACCAAGCAATGTTCATGAATTTAAAAAAAAAGCAAAACTAAAACCTTGTATTTCTGTGAAAGTAGAAAGTAGAAATTTCATTGAAAGGGATTCACAAAGAAATGTCTGTCCTGTGGTTACATTTTTCTCATGTCCAATAAAATGAATGCATGGGTTAGAAGTGTCTCTTGCCTTGATTCTGTTCTAGTTTATGCACATTGAATTCACTTTGCAGTTTTCTTTGGGAAGCACTAGCAAGGGTTCACTTTTTTATACTTAGCCATCTGTATTCACTAAGTTAGCAAGCAAGTAAAGTGAGAATTATGACACTTTATGCTAAATACATGATACTTGATGGCTCTGCACATGGCATATGGCACTTCACAGGGCTGCACTGGGAGAGTTAAAGAAGAAAGGCTAAGAAGAGACATCTGACACAGGATAAGTAAAAGAGCAAAAGTGGAAAATCTTTTCTAGAAATCAGGGAATTAAAAAAAAAGTAAAAAGTTTTAGTCTTTTTTTGTTTTCTTCTTTTTAGAAGTAACTTTTTCATTTTAAATTCATTTAAACTCAGAACTTGCTCTCACACACATAGCAGTGGAAGAGTGAATAGATAAAAGGGCCCGCATGCTTTATCATTCACAGAGCAGAAAGGGTAAAGTCTTGGCCCCAAAAGGATCAGAGACACCTTTAATGCAGTCAGGAGTTCCTCAAGGATGACAAACCACAACTGCAGAAACAGGTCAGATGTGGGACCAGACCTGCAAAGACCCAAATCAAAGACTAAACTCAAATAATGAAGAAGAAGGGAACAGGGAGAGAACTTCAGCTATGGCTTCACTTTGGAAAACACCAATGTGGGGGAAAAAAGCATTTAAAAGGGACAAAGTCGATTCTTTAGCACCAAGAAACATCTTAATTTCCACTATGTAAAGTTATTGCTGTGAGAAATTATCTGAGATATCCAATTATCTGTGTCAAAAAACCCACAAACAACGTGATAAATTCCAGGGAAATTTTGGTACAGATCAACCATTTTTACTATTTCCAGAGATACTGCCACAGGAAAAAAATAATATTGCTATTTATTGATACAGTCAATTATATTCTGCTTCCTCATACCCCAAGACCTAAACCCACAGAAAACTAAGCTGAAAGTGATAACAGGGATTATAACTCTTTCACAAGAAATGTGTAAAGATGAAGAAAATAAGCTCATTAGGGATGTATTCATTGACTGTATTAAAAATAAGGCAACATTTTAATGATAAAATGTTATTCACATTTATTCACAAAAGGAAATATTCTATTGTTAGTGAGGGCAGCAGATTTGTGGTTGAAGGTGTAGTCTGCTGGTTTCACACACATATTAGGATGCCCAAAAGAAGAAGAATTCCCAAAAGGAAGTCCCACCTCTAGAAGTGCCCAAGGCCAGGCTGGATGGGGCTTGGAGCAACCTGGAATAGGGAAATGTGTCCCTGCCCATGGCAGAGGCTTGGAATGAGATGATCTTCAAGATCCCTTCTGACCCAAACCATTCTACGATTCTGTACTGAACCCAAGTCTCTGGCAGGTGAATTTCTGTCATCCCAAAGTACCTCAAAGAGTCATTGGATGGAAGAACTGTGGAAACAGCACCTTCAGAATCACTCAGTTACTTTCCTTTATTCTCTGGTGCTATTTGAGATCTTTCTGGTGCCTGACGTACTGGTCTGCCTCCCTTGAGTTTCTGCATATCAGAAGTGTGTGTTCATCCCAAATTCCCTTGCTTCCCCCGGAATACAAAAACATAGATTTTTTTTTTTCTTCAAGAATGAAACAGGAGGAATTAGAGGCTGCTTCATCATGTCTGAGGTGAGGTTGTTTCCACACACAGGAGAACTGCAGCTCAGTGAAGGAGATTTCATCACAGGGCAGAAAAAGGTTGCTTTTTTCCATTTGAACAGGGTGGAATCACCTGAGTTTACCTGCAGACTGCACAGCTTTTCCTTCCTTTTTTATTTTTTTAGTGCAACCATATTAAAACCATTGAAACAATACTGCAGAAGCAGTAAAATCTCTTGAAAAGTGACTTAAAATAAATAAGTCACTTCCAAAAATAAATGGCAGGTTTTTTTCCCCACGGGGTTTCTACCTGCACATGTGCTCAGTCCTGTTTCATGTTTATGCATCAAGAGATTCCAAAAATAAACAAGTAAACAAATGGCAGTTTATCCATGGTGTTGAAAATATCAGACAACAGGGATATCAAAAAGAAAACTGTTTCTTCCAGAGTGTCCTGAAGGATTGTCAGGAAATAAGATCCTGCTGGAGATGCTCTGGGGCAGATTCTGCTTTACTCAGCTTCTAAGCAACTGCACATCAATGAGTGGCTCAGACAAAGAAAAATCTGACTTCAGCACATGTCAGACCAGTCCCCTGTGGTTTAAAAACATGATCCAAGGTTTAAATTATGTTTTCTAGAAGGAAAGTTTGTATCTTGTTCCTTGTGCTACCAGAAAGCAAAGGAAGGGGGAGAAAATAAAAATAAATAAACTACTTAAGGATTAATTTTGCCAATGGCTTTTCCATTAGCTTCTCCTCAACAGATCAGATTTTTAGACAATTTATGTAAAAGGCATCACAAGACAGAACACAACTGCTCTTAGAAAGATTGGATCTTGAACATATTGAGGAATTCCAAAGCAGTTAAGAAAAGATTCCTGCAGCTTTAGCATCTCTCTCAGCTTGGCACAAAGACTTACCTTGTTGGTTTTGGTTTCATTATTTTCATAAAACTCCAGGTCCCATTAACCACATTGCTATAAAAGAATCTCTGTTGCCTTTTAAAAACAGGAAAAAAACCTATTTCTAGTTCTTCTGATTGCAAATAGACTCGGAAATTGAATTAATAATTGCTTAAATATCCAGCAGATAGAAAAAGCAAATGATTTCAATATTTTTCTGGTCTATTTGGAAGAAAGAGCTGAAGTAAATTTCTGATATTTAGCTGTGAAAATGTCACTACATGCACACACACAACAATAATTGAAAATTCACTATTTGCTGAGGAAATTCTAGGAAAGGAGTAGAGGAATATTGGAAAAACATCATTAGGACAACAATATTTGCTATAACGTCAGACAAAAGAATTTCTGTAATATTAGGTTTTAAATACCAGATATTTCACATGTTAAAAGCCAAATAACAGCAAAGAAACTGTTAAAGTGAGTGAAATAAAAAAGTTACACTTGTAGATTTTGCTGCCTCTGGTCTTTCCATTTTTCTTTCAGCTCCAGTTGCCAGGTTTAATAAGTTCCAGACCTTGGTTTAGGAACTGGAAGACATTAAAGAGTGGAATTTACTTGTTGGCCAGAAATCATCCTATATAGTTATCATGTTTAAATTAATTTTTATTGAAAGCAATTTTCTGGATATTGGAAAAGGAAAAGTGGGATAGAATTGAACAGATTTTTGGTTTTGATTTTGTTTCAATTAAACAGGTGGAGAGGTCTGAGGATCATGATCATCAAAACAAAACCCTCTGATCAGAAAAAGCCATTATTGGAATTTCAGACTGCATATGACAACATTCAGTCAAATTTTCTCAAGAAATACTTTTTACATGCAAGACAGAACTTTAATAGAGATGGATGCCAGCTCAGAAAAAAAAAAATCAATAGCATTTTTAAAAATGATAGCTTAGAGTTAGCATAAAAAAAAAACCTGCCATATTTGATTCAAAGCAGGAATCTGAACTTAAGTTTTCCCCATAAGAGGTAAGTGCCCCTACAACTAGAGAATCAATCAGTCTTTTGTGATGAAAAATTGTAACAGCAAAAGTTGCCATCTGTTCAGATGCAAAATTGAAAACAAACTGTGAAGCTTCAACTCTTTAAAAAAAAGGAGTTGCTGTTTTGTAGCCCTGATTTTGTAGTTTCAAGTATTATATGGCATGATAAAGACAAAATTAAAGGTATCTCTGTTATTGTAAATTTTTATTAACTTCCTGTAAACTTTAATATAGTTAACACATTTAATATAGGTAACACATTTGACATTCTCTTGTAGGATTCTCAGGTTTCAAGAAACAGAAGGAAAAGTGCTCCTTTGTGGGATTTTTTTTTTCCTCACTGAATTCATCAGGACTACGACCAAGGTTGATTTTCTTTTTGTCCTCCCCTATACAAAGCCATGAAGTGTGATTGTTACCGGCCTCACACTTGCCAAAAAACATTCATTAACCACTGTGAGCCACCTCATCTGTTGATTTGATTGGACTTTACTAGGAACTTTTCTACTGAGTGTTGGACTATTTTTGATTTAATTGTATTTTAGACTGATCTCTCTTGCCGTTCTAAAAATAAAGAATGGCTTCACCTTTACTGGCATACATCACATTTAATGAAAAAAGAAAAAAACAACATTTAAGCCTTCTGAGTCTCATCTTGGCTGACATTGTTTTGCAAGTTGTACCTGGCAAGGAGCTTAAAGTCTCTGGGAAAAGGGAACACAATCCAGCTGGAAACTTAAAGAGGTTTGTTTCTTACTTCCATTAGACTGAAGTTTCTTTCTCTGTGATGAGGGAACCCCTGATATCAGGTTTTGATATCTGATATCTCAGTGTTGTTGTGCTCTCACAGCATGGGTGAATAAACTGGTTTAAACCTTCAGAGGAATTTGAGGCACGTTCAGAGGAATTTGAGGCTTCTCAAAAGTAGGTGGATATTAATTAAATTTGTTAGGCAATTATCTTCCTCACTCATCTACAGAGTTCATCCCGTCTCTAGGATATGGTTATGGAACTGAGAGCTGTGGGTGAAACCCTGATTTTAATGCACAGAACTGAGATCAGAACCTAGTTTTTTGTAATTTGGAATATTACTGCCTTAGCACTTTACAAAGTAAAGGTTACATTAGGACAATTTTTAAAAGAGAGAACTGTGATGGGAAAAACCATAGAATGGTTTGGGCTGGAATGGACCTCAAAGATCATCTTGTTCCAATTCCCTGCCATGGGACACCTTCCACCAGACCTTCCACTGAAGCCTTTTCAAGAAACCTCCTGAACAACTTCTTCTGTGGTGCCAAGAGCAATGAGAACCTTTTGAAAGGACAGCTGCTTCTTTCTCCCCTTCTCTCATTGGTAGCTCTTGTCTCTGACTGCTGCCATCTCCACACAGGGCTGCAGGAATGGGTGGCTTTGGGAAAATCCCCATCTCTGGAAAGTGTTCAAAGCCAGGCTGGAAAGGGTTTTGAGTAACCTGGTCTAGAGGAAGGTGTCTGTGCCCATGGCAGGGGTTTGGAAATAAACGATCTCAAAGATCCCTTGCAACTCAAACTGTTTTAGGATTGTATGATAAACGGGGCAGGTGGTCATGAAAAGAGGGGAGAGGTTGCTTGTTAAGGAGAAGCTGCCTGGTAAAAAGGGTGATCACAAAAGGCCAAGCTTGGATGCAGGGGATTTTTCTGAGAGTCACACAATAACAAATGGAATTCCCTCCAGAAAATCACCTTTGCACTGCTTTGCCTTGTGCAGGAGGTTGTTTCTCCATCCACTGAGGGAACATCGTGTCTCTGTTCTCCCTTGACTAACACAGCCTTTGTTACTAACCTTCACCATTTTGCAAATCCTTGCATCAGCCCCAATTTAGCAAGACCTTTAGCACAGCTACACTGCTCCAAACACCTCGAGTCCAGCAGGATTCGGGCTGAGTTGAAGATATATTGCCTCAGAAAAGAATTGCTGTAGCATGTTCGGAGCACCACTGTATCAGCCGTTAGAGGATAATTGTAAATAAAGCTCAAGAGGATCGATCCAGCTCAGCTCAATCAGCTTATTGATTTCAGCTATAAAAAGAAAATAGCACATAAACAGCCCTATTACATGTGACCCCAACACCAGCCTGTGGTGACTGACAATTCCCAGGTGCAAACAGCACATGAACTTTTAGCTGGTGGTTATTGCATCCATCTGGGTTTATGGGAAACTTCAGAGTTTCCTTTAAGTTACACAATCTCTCCCTCCCTGTGTTGAAGGCCAGCCCAGTTTATCTGCATATGTGTCATGTGGACAATTTATTGGAGCCATCTTTCATGGCTTTGTGGTATTCAGGGGAAAATAGGACACACAACTATCACAGAAATCATTGATATCTGCAATAAAAACAGATTCATCAAAGACTGCAGAAATATTTTAAAATAGAATACAAGGACATAAGCTAATGAGCAGCTTAGTAGTTGCTCAAACCCAAGCACTTAAAAGCTTTAGGAGTTTTCTTGTTGCTGACAGGATAAACCTTTATCATAACCAGCATGCCACCTAGAAGCAAAGAATAGCCAGAAACAGCTAAAGCAGCACATGAGAGACAGCTGGACCCAGGCCTGCATTACTTAACACAGACCTAATCCTGTCCTTGCAGATTTTGTAATTTTGCCAAGGATAAGGGTTTTTAACATTCCCCTGGCTCTATGCTGTGACCATGAGCACTGAAGAGGCATTGTCCCAGCTCCTTGTAGGGGGAGACTTTTCTTAACCCAAAAGAAGATCAGAATAGGCAGAGGGAGCAAACCACTCCTATCTGAACCCTGAAGAAGAGAGCTGAGGAATTGCCTTTATCTTCAGAAGATGCCATCTAAACATCATCTGAAGTACCAGACCCCAACAATTAGGGGCCATGAGGCTTTGAAACTGTTATTTTAGCACATAACTAACCCTGCCATCCAGGGAGGGTTCACCTGACAATAGACTCTTGGAAAAGCTGCCCTCAGCTCCTTGCCATGGTCAGTGAGACAAGTGGATGACTCCACAGGGAAGATTATTCCCCTCTAAAATCTTTATCAGTCTTTGGATGAAAAAATCATCATGATTTTATGGAAAAAACCTCGTGTGTCCAACATCGCTGAACTGGCTGGTGCCAAATTAACCTTTTTAATTGAAGAATTCATCTGCCTTTTCCATGTTCTGGTCCAAGCATAGGAGACATTTTAGGCTGGATCACACTTTATATTGGTCTCACTTTATGCTGAATCACAAAAATCCTTTACACTGTAAGGACAGAAATACAGATTGTCCCTACATCACTGCTAAATCTGTGGGGCCAGCCCAGTTTTTTAGATAAATATTTGGAACAGAGGCCCCAGCACCCCTCATCATTTAAAACAGATGTTGTCCATCCAATAGTCAGGATGAGGGATGAACGTAAAGTCCAGCACCTTTGTGGAATCCCAACCCATCCTAAGAAACAATTTGCCAGGACATGCATTTCTGGGACAAGCTGCATGCAATCTTCCATTCTGGAGTTGGACCACTTTATAATCTTCTTTACCTTTGGTCTAAAAAGGATTGTCACTCTTTCTGAGGGTTGCAGGGTCATACAGCACGTGAGACACTTGGATGGAATCCAAATTACCTTCTGACTTTTTCACTACCCATGAAGACAGGAGCTGCTGTGCCATTGATGACAATTCTCCAATTTGTTGGTCATCAAGCCTGCAGAGAAATTCTTACCCTGGTTTCCTCACACATGTTTGTGCAAGGGCACAGAGAAAGAGCTGAGGCAGGAGACATCATAGGACTCAGATCCCCTTGGTCACATTGTGAGCCAGCAGGTGCCAACAATGGCACTAGGGAAAAATAAAATTTTTCTTGGTTCATCCAAAAGCCCTCCACCTGAAAGAGGAAATCATGACTGCAGTCAAAGTCAAGATGGACAGAAATGTCACAGAGTGTAGCAGGAGCAGGTTTGGGTATCAGGGGCTGTCTGCAAGAGGAAGGGCTGTCCGTGTCACCAGAATGTGCATGGGAGAAGAAAGTTTGGCTGCTACCCACACTGGGCCAGACATCAAAAACCTGAATGTCATTCAGTGCTGCTTCTCCTGAAATGCCAGCCAAGCCCAGGATGTTGTATTTGCCTCTGGCATCAGGCAGCAGGACCCTGCTGAGAGAACTGCTCTGCTGGGCTGGGCATCACCAACCGAGCAGCTGAGCCAGGGCTCGTCCCACAAAAAAACACAAATCTTAGACAAAATTGCTCTTCTGATCTATTCCTCCCAGTTTGCAAGGACTCACCCTCCTCCTCTGGAGACACAAAAGTGGGGGAACTAATGGGACAAAGAAGCCAGTGAGTCCCAGAAGTGTGACAATCTTTCCATCTTTCAAATATGGGAATGCCTTCCCTGCACA
Organism: Passer domesticus; assembly: GCF_036417665.1. Taxonomy (NCBI): domain Eukaryota; kingdom Metazoa; phylum Chordata; class Aves; order Passeriformes; family Passeridae; genus Passer; species Passer domesticus. Next base: position 158,385,703 of record NC_087474.1, on the reverse strand, counting down.
GGGTGATCAATATTCTCAACAATTAACATGGCAGATTAAGTGGTTTACTTCCCTGAATGGAAAATACCAGAGAAGATGATTTAATTGATTTAATGGATTATAATTGGATGGTAATAGTTATGTGTGTGTATACAGTGAGTGCAGTAGACCAAACATAAAAGGAAGGCTTATCATCACTAAGATTTCTCTGCTGATAACTAAGCAGGGATAGTGTTGAATGTTTTAGTCTGATGCACATTTTATTTTATTTTTTATGCTACTGATTTTTTATTTAATTTTGATTTTTTAAAATTATGTTTCCATTCCAGATAAGAAAATTTTTACTTTCTTTCATATAGCAGATCATAACCAAAGCCACAAAATGCAAATTTTAAGTGCTGCTGAGGAACAATAAATAAAATAGTTGCAATGTTTAAGTGCCCTACCTCGCTGGCAGAGCTTCACCTACCTTCAGCAAAGCTTTTTATCCATCAAAATGACCAATACTTGAAGAGTGTACTGTGCAGACAGTACCTTCCAAGACTGCATTTCCAACCAAAGTGAACTAAGTCAGAGATAATACTTTTCTTGGAATGGAGCTTCATGTGAAATTCCTACTATTCAAGTCAAAACTTAGTACAGAGCAAAGAAACAAAAAAAAACTCCTTAACCACAGGAAGTCCAGTGATGATACAGTCACAGCTCATGCTCTGAAAGCATTTTCAAAGAATTCCAGCAAATTGTGGGGGAACTATTGCCTTTTTCTTTTTCTTTACTTTTTTTTTTTTTAAGGGAGAAACTTCTGTGCTACAGATGACGAACTGAGGCACTTGCCTTTACCAAGTGAGAGGAAGATTTTTGTAGGGCAGACAAAACTAAATGTGGACAGCTCATCCCATTTGCAGACAGCAAAGCAGCCACCCACTGATTAAAGAAACTCTACACTGCCTTTAATTTTGCCCAGATGAGTGACAGCTCTCAGCAGCATCCCAAGCCAGCCCAGGGCCAGTTTGTGGCTCCTCTGTGCCAAAACTCTGCAGCCCATGGAGAAGGAAGGCTGTCTGATGGGATAGTCTGCAGGGAAATATCCACATCACCTCTGCCACAAAGTGAGGGATAGCCAGTACCTGAGCAAGATAATATTCCAGCAATTGTATTCCAGCAATTGTAACTCTTAATGGACAGTTCCCTTCCCTTCTGTCACTGTGAATCACTTGGAGCACAGAATAGCACCAATTTTCTTCAGCTCCAAGGTTTCAGCAGAAGGAAGTGGAGAGGGAGACAGCAAGAAAAAAGGTGTGATTAACTTTTCATTTCTGTAACAGTTCAACTGGACAAAGTCACTGGATTTCATCCTGTCCCATATTGCCCCAACCCAGTTCTGGACAAGGCCCTTTCTCACTCCCAGCGAGGCCCCAGAGAGTTGCTGCCCTGTTGTCCTTGCATGGAAAAGGCCAAGAATATTGGGCTGTACTTTTAAACTCCTCTCAGAACTGTTTTTATGCTTCAGAGACATAGAAGGGGTGACAAGCTCTGGGTAATAAGAGCTTTATCTCAGAAAAAAATGGAGTAAAAATTATTCATTTTCTCCAATGGGATCACAAAATCCTAGAATTGTTTGGATTGGAAGGGAACTTCAAGGCCATCTCATTCCACCCCTTTGCCATGGGCAGGGACACCTTCCACTATTCCAGGTTGCTCCAAGGCCCTTCCAACCTGGCCTCGAACATTTTCCAGAATGGGGCAGTCCCAGCTTCTCTGGGCAACCTGTGCATGTTCCTCACCACCCTCACAGGAAAGAATTTTTTCCTAATATCCAATCTGAATCTCCCCTCTGTCAGTTTGAAGCCATTCCCCCCTGTCCTGTCACTCCATGCCCTTGTAAAAGATCCCTCTCCAGCTCTCTTGGAATCTCTTCAGGAACAGGAAAGGGCTCTAAGGCCTGCCTGGCACCTTCTCTTGCTGCCATTGTTGATATCTGGACAGCCTGAGGTGTGCCAAGGCAAGAGAGGCAGACTGCAGGCAGCAGATAAGGAAAGGTCCTTGGGGAATACTGAGCTAATCCTGGTGGCTTTGTTCCTTCCTCACCATGGTTCTTTCTCTCTCCAAGGGGAAATGTGTGGAGCCAGCAATCGTGTGGGAGGAAGGAAAGAGGATCCTGAGAGGGGAGGTAGTGTTTGGGATTCTGCTGTGTCCAAGGAGGCCACGGCACCACAGACCTGGGGGACAGGGCCTGATCCTCCCTGGAATCAGCACAGCCAGTCTCTGGGCTGCCCTCAAGCTAAAACATTGCAGACTTGAAGAGTGAGCTCAGATGGGCTGAAGAAGAAGAATCAACAGAAGACCAGCAAAAATATTGATTTCCTTTTTTAAGATTATGATAAATAATAGAGGCAAAGCCTCAGAGAGAGCAGTTTTAATCTCTCTTACTCAAGACATTTACAGAAAATTATGTCCTAGTCAAGGCATTTACAGCAAAAGAAATTGAGGCACAGACATGGGATGCAACAACTGATCAACCTGACCCAGCCAGTGAGAAAATGAGGACAAGAACCAGGTCTCCTGGCTGCCCTTTGTGATGTTTGGGCCACTAAGGTGGCCTATCCTTCAATGCATAAAGAAGAAGGGTCTTTGCAGCCCCTCTGCAGCCCCTTTGCACCCCTGGTCACTCTACCAGGGGCAGGGGCAGTGTTTTCACACACAGCACTCCAAGCTCCACTGAGGAGCCAGCAAAAATCTCTGTGTCCTGATCACTACCCTTCCTGTCTTAATCATTACCCTGCCAGAAATTTTGACCCCTAAGGAGATCTCCTAGAGCAGGTATTTGTATCTGCTTCCTTTCTGCAGCATTCTTTTTCTTATTAATTGCTGATGGCTGAAGGGAAGAGTTAACTCTGAGGATTTGTAGGCATTAATTTTTCATCTGATTATTAATATGCTTGCAGCAGGTGTTGGACATTTTCTATTTTAGTGGTCTCAGAGAATGGCAAAGAATATAAGAACCACTTATCTTCATTTAAACCGCTGCCTGATGGGGAGAGTGGGAATAGAGAAGGGGTTGGACATAACTGAAGTATATTTGTAGTGTTCTTTGCTTCTAATTCTGTAATTGTGAAGACTTTATCTCATTACAGTCATGTTTGACTTTATTCCTTTCTCTCTTGCCTCCACCTTGTCTTTCTTTTTATTCTTCTTCCCTTTGCCTAAATGCAGCTGCAATAAATACCTCCAGTACATTATATGTATTTAGCAAATATATCTGTGTATATTGTTTATGTGCTATCTCCTTAGTAACTGTATTCTGTTTGACAAATCCTTCATTCAACCCAATGCAGAGCAGACTCTCTGTGTAGTCTGAGCACCCAGGGCAGTCAGCAAAGAGAACTGTCAGCAGATCCATGGTGTGAATTGGCTCTAAAGCCATTTGCAAAACCAAAAGAAATTATTTGGAGGATATAGCTGGTCCACAGGGGGAAAATTAAGTCATTCTGACTACTAGAAAGTCTAACTTTTAATGCATAATTCTTCTTATTCTGATCAAATGAACTAAACTTTGAGGTCAGTTTATCTGCCAATAATTTCTTGGTGATCCAGAGCACAAGCTTGGGTCAGTTGTATAAAGCCAAGGAAGGATTAGGTTGGATATTGGGGAAAAATTCTGCATCTAAATTGTTGTCAAGTATTGGAACAGGCTGCACAGAGGAGGGGTCACCATCCCTGGGGGTATTTAAAAGATGTGTAGTTGTGGCACTTGGGGACAGGGTTTAGTGGTGGTGTGGTAGTGCTGGTTAATAGTTGGACTGGATGACCTCAGAGGTTTTTTCCACCCTTAATCATTCTGGGATTCTTACTTTTGATCCCAGGCTTAGATTTAGACTCTAATCACTCTAGTTGAAAGTATCCTTTTTTTCACCCTAATTAAGTGTTTCTTGGGGATTTTCTAAATATTATGATAGGTTTTAACCCTGTTTTGACACTCTTTGCAGGAAAGCTCATGCACCTTGAATTTCTCAGACTCCACACAGTGTCTCCCTCTGTAGGGCTGTTCCTTGGCCATTTGGGTCTCCACTGGAACACAGATACTGAATTTAACCTGCCTCAATATTCACTGTAGCATGTTCCTGACAGCAGTGGGACCCTGTTCTTTTACCTGGCACTAGACAAACTGCTGGGAATGCAAATGACAACCTCCCTTTTCATTTTGCCTTCATTCCCCAGTGTAAGCACTGGATCCAAACATCTGTGCTCCAGGGATATCAGATCTCAGCGCTGGGCTTTGTATAACAGGTGAAGCCCTGAAGTAGGTCAGCGTGGATCAGTGAATCGAGCTTCTGTATCTCTGGAAAATCCTTTTAAAAATCTTGCTTTGTGTCCATAAAGTTTGTATATATTTAGTATCTACTTAAAAACGTTCTCTAGAGCAGGGTGGAGATTGATGCCTTTAAAGGCAGCCAGAGCAGCTGGTGAATATGCTGAGTTAAGAGTACCACCAAGAGGCCAGTCAGGAGATGGCTGAGCAGGTTTAATTTCATTTCACCAAGCACAGAGGGGCCCCTTTAACATGAAAGGTGAAGGCTGGGAAAGAAAAACTGGGAAGTAGATTGTTAATAACAAATTAAGCCCCACTCTGGCATTATTTTGTGGCAGCAGGATTGAAGAATGGCAAGGAGACAGGGCCATGCCTGCTGTATAAATAGTGAAGCAGAAATAGTAATGCAACAAGCACTGAGAAATGGTTCAGTGAGCACCCTCCATGCCAGAGAGCTGCTGCTGCTTCTACTGCAGTACAAGGCATAGAGCCTGGACATCCCCAACCCTAAAAAGCCCAGGTCTCCTGTCACATCATCAGTAAAAATACTCCTTTTTACTCCAGGGTAATCAGGTCAGATTTTGTGTTGTACCATTGCACAGGCAGCCACAATTATCTCAATAAACAGCAGCTTTTTTAACCACAGAATTTCCTTTCAAACAGTGCTTTACAGTGAATACCTCTCATTTTTTCCACAACAAAAATCAAATCAGCTGAATGTGGCCAGAACTATAAAGCAAACTAGCATTTCTTAGCATAAATTAGCTGAGAGGCCAACAAATCTGAGCATTCCCAAGCCACACACTGACTTAATATGGGTGAGCTCTGCACCACTCCAAGCACGATGATGTGAGGACCAAGATGAGGCTGCTCAGCATGTTATGAAGGAAAATTCCAAAGCTGGACCTATACTAGCAATAGACAGTGGCAGAGCCACTGCTAAATAGTCAAAGCTAATTACTTCTTCTGCTAAACCTGTCCCGGGTGCTGCTGCAGCTGGAGTAGCTCATTGTCCTGCACAATTCCCACCCAACTCTGAAGCACTGACACAAGACAGGGACTGCTCCCACCAGGCAGGTTGGCTCTATCAACCCTGTTTTGGGCAGCAGGACAGGTCATGGTGAGGGTATCAGCCATTGTCCAGCTGTGCTCTGAGAAAGGTTCTAGGTAGGTGTGATTTCTGAGTGCTCCTGTATCCTGGAGCTCCTACAAAGGGTTGAGAAGGGTGAAAGTCTCTGTGTAATGACTTAGGGAGTGTGTGCTTGGCACTCTTGGCTCCATGTGATGAAAAATTTACACTAAAGGGTGGTTAACCAGTCCAAAAAGATCTAGCCTGCCCTAGGGCGGGGTGATGGAGTAGATAATCATGCCAGGAGCATGTCAACCCTCTTTTTTCTGACTGTAAGATAAGATTTTGTGAAAGTGTAAGTCCATTGAAAATAAAGCAGAACAGTCTCCAAATGAACCTTTGTTGACAATCCTTCCACTGGTCTACAGAGTACAACTTTCCCAGTTGAATAGGAGAGGAAAATACAAAACGACCCTTAGGAAGGACTATGATGCCAGATGTAAGGAATATGCATAATCTCTGCTACAATTAAATGCAAAAACTGGGGAATAAATTGATGAAGGAAAGGTATCTGTGAAGGAGTGTAGGGGGATGCCCCCAATGAGAGAGGGACAAACTAGCCTTTGTCCCCCAAAAAAGGAAGATGGCCCAGAAGTTTCTCCCAACGATCAAGTGAAAAGCCACCTTATAGGACCCCAGAGACTTCATTAAAACCTTAAGGTCACCTAATTGGATGAGAGCCAAAAGATCCCGCCTGGGCCATCAGGTAGAAAAAGAGAGAACAAAAGAACGACGGGGCTTTTGTGAAAGTGTTTTACCAGGAGCAGACCTCTGTACCTGGATCGGATTTTCTGTTTATTGTTTTTCCTTTTATTAAACAGTTTGGTTTCCAACACTGCAGCAGAAACCATCCTGCTCATTATTTGCCTCCAAAGGTAATAGCTGAGCTATCCTTTGTGTGTATTAAGTTTTCTTTTAAAGGCTCATAAAACCCTGGCCCGACGAAACAAAACTTAATACATCTGAATTCTGCTTTAAATGGACATTGAATTGCAGCCCTAAGTCCACTGGATATAACACCTGAATTGTGTTTGATTGTGCATGTTGTGCACAGAAAGGATCTGATTGATCACAGCATGACTCCAGTGTTCTACTGGGATGCCTGCAAGAGGAAAGTCATATCTCAAAATATTAACCCAGAAATGCAGAATTCAGAAATGGCTAGGCACATGCAGAAACGTGGATTCATCCATAAACTCGAGCCATGTGAGTATTCCTAACTTGATAAGTCTCCACTATAACAGATTTTTTTTTTTTAATGCTAGAAGCTGTTATAGTTCACCTATTCAGAATGGTTTTAGCTGGAAGAGATCTTCAAGACCATGTTGTTCCAAGCCCTTGACATGGGCAGGCACACTTTCCACTTGATCAGGTTGCTTCAAGACCTATCCAGAGTGACCTTGGACAATTCCAGGGATGGGGTAGCCACAGCATCTCTGGACAACTTGTGCCAGGGCCTCATCATCCTCATAGGCAAGAATTTATTCCTAATATCAAATCTGAGTCTACCTTCTTCCAGCTTAAAGCCATTCCTCCTTGTCCTATCTCTACATGTCCTTGTAATAAGTCCGTCTCCAGAATCAACATTAGGTAATTTCTCCCTCCTTTTACTGCAGGCAAAGGAATTATTGTGGCTAAATGCATTAAAGGCATCCAACAGAGAAGACGTGACTGCTTTTTTGCTCATACTTCTGGTCCCAGTAACTGACCAAAGGCACTTTGTGTCATTCTAGATTTGACCTGATATCTACAGCTCGAGTATTAACCTGTGTTCTTCCTTCACAACTTTCTAAATTCATCATGCACCTGTAAAATTCAACATAGAAAATCTGAGTGTCCCAGGGAATCCACCTGGAAGGAGGGAAGGAGGGATGTTTGGAATACAGGTTTGCTGTTTATGGCACCCTGATGTTTTCCTGAGTGCAATGGAAGAACAGGGTCAGACACACAGTTCTGGGACAGGAACAAGTCAAGGAACCTCATCTGGAATCAGTCTGTGAGGGCAGAGTTTCTGCTCATCCCAATTTTCCTCATCCCAAAAAACCAACAGCAAAGTTCCTACTAACTTCCAAAGAGGCTGAACTCAGCCCTGGTAGCACAGACACAATTAAGGAAACCTCAGGTCCCCTGTCCTACCTTAAGTACCAGTGCCTGATGGTGTTTGGGATGCACTGGGCATTGTGTATTTGCTACTCCAACAGCTTTGAGGTGTGCATGATGCAGGTCCTCAACCCATACAGGAGAAAAATTCCTGTGATGGTGAATAATAAAAAGCCAGAGGAACCCAGGGGAAAACAGCTCTGTTTCCCTGCCCAGCATGCCATTTCAGAGGCCTTGGAATTCCTTGAGAGCTAAAGAAATTAAAGCAGGAGAATTGAAATACACCTCTGTAGGGCGTCGAGACACAGAAAGCTTTTGCTGGCTTGTATTTTTCATCCTCTGTGGCTGTTTCAAAAATCTCTTTAAATATTAAAGACAACAATATTTATTTTAGTGATATAATGTGTGCGGTACAGTGAGATTTCCATTTGTGTGTTTAGCACAGAAAACAGTTTGAAGTCTTTTATATAAAAGTATTTTTAGACTGGAAAAGCAAAGAATGTTGGAGCTTTTTAGCAACTGAGCTTTCTGGGGTTTTTAGGTGTTTTGCCATGTGGATCTTTTCCAGGCCTAGATTTAGTAAGCCACATCTCCAGACTGCATAGGTGAAGAAGGAGTCCAATAGTTTGGCTTCACTGTCCTTCTATCCCACTGCCTTGTCCCTAGGAGTGATCTGAACTCAAGCATTTGGACAACAGAGGTGCAAAAAAGACATTGACAGTTCACAGAGGCAAAATCAACTAATACTTTCAAAAGTCCCACTCTGATCTCTTCTAAATGTGTCTTTAAATTCAATACTTAGCTGAAGAGGTCCTTACCTTCTTCCACCAGGTTGCCAAGGTGTTAAAACAACATTATTGTTTTAGGTACCAACAGATAATATTAGATTATCCAAGTCTGATATTCTATCTTAGACCAGGTCCCAATCACGAATTTTGTTAATATTCCACTTCCAATATGTTTCATATCCTTGCAGTATGGATTTGCACAAAGAATCAGGTCCATGCATAAAGCCAAGCAACAGCTCTAAGCTGTGATGCCAGATGAATACAAGAAAAATATCACTGGAATAAAATATTTGCTCTAGTCTTTTTTCTTAAAAATTGGTGGCAAAGTCTTTTAAAGATTAATTCACCAAAACCTCCCACTGGAAAGAAGGCAAGTGATTATTGATATTGTCTGTCTCTTGATCTGCTGAGGCACTTCCTCCTGCATTAGAAAGAACAACCTAAAAGATGTGCAAGAAAATTAATACTTTTCCTTTGTTCCAGAAGGTTTTTCCTTCTTTGACTCCCTTTGACTATTCAAGTGTTCACTAATACAGCAAATAAATTATAAAAAGCTTTGGTCTAGAATACTTCTCTCCATTCCAAACTTTCTCTTTTGGAACTGCCTCACAATCTGCTCAAAAGGATCATCTCTTTTGGCAGAAGAGAAATATAGGATCAGCCAACAAAAGAGGATCATGCTGCTTGGGGTCTTGTGTCCTTGTCATGGATGTTGTAACACACACCGCTAACAGAGGAGTACCAATATATTTGTCTTTATACACCAGAAATTTAACAGAGTTTGACAGTAAGTGGGATGATGGTTTAACAAGACTGGGTGACAAGATATTCTTGATTTTTTACTGCACAGAGGACAAGGTCAGACAAAACTGTGAGGGACACCCTCCCACTGGGCCATGAGGTTCAGAGAGGACTCCCTTATGTTCTAGAAGGGTCAGTTGTTTATGTCTGAAGCATTGCTTGTACATAATCAGACCTTCACATCACTTAGCTAAGATTTCAAAGTTTCAGTGCTTTTATTTTGAACTCAATGAGTACCTCACCAAATAAAGATTCTCCAGTTTGGAGGAGTAACCTTGAGAAGAATCCCTGCTCAAGAGAAAGTCAAAACATGAACCCTGCTGATGTGCAGGAGAGCCCAAAAAGCTCTGGGCTGTCCACTATGAGTGGCAGAAAATAACTGATTTACAGTCATATTTGCACACTGGTTACAGAATTTAGTTTCTCCCACACTTAATTTGACCTTGACCAGCACAATGCCTGGGAGGGTGAGGGTGTATTGCCAATCCTTGGCTGTTGTGTTGTTGTTTGTCTCCCTCAAAGCCACTCTGAGCTGGATCCATCACAACCAGACACATCCCTAACCTCCATCTCTGGTTGTTATCACTTGAGGTGGTTATGGGAAATAAAGGCTGTTAAAGAATTCAGGCCAGAATATGTTCTCCTTCCTTCTCAAGACTATAAAGATGAAGATCTGATGCTATTCTAGTATAAAATGGGTATAGATTTTATTGGCAGAAAATGGCTAGAGAGAGAAAAACAAAGTTAGGGAAAATATATATATTTCCTGTACTGGACTAGATGACCTTGAAAGTTTCTTCCAACCAAAACTATTTTATGATTCTGAGATAAAAGCTTCTATGGTAGCATGGAAGGTTCAAACACACGAGTGAGTTAGTGCAGGGTAAAAGGTTTCTGTGCATCAGCTGACCTGAGGTAGCGGCCCCTGTGTGCACTTTCATCTTGCAGTAAATCTGAGTTAATTTGAGTCACAGCAGCCCTCTTTCTTTAAAAGAATGTGAATGATTCAAATAACTTCACATTTGCTACAGGCAAGAAGCTTGTGCATGGGCTGTTGCCAGGGAAACCTGCTCGCAGATCTTAGCACAAAGGAAATATCATTACTGTTTCATTAATTACTGTATTAAAGCAAGTCACCATCTAAGATCAATGCCTGTGGCACTCAGTATACAATGAGAAACACTCTTTGGCCCAAAAAACTTTTGAACAAAAGAGGGAGCTTCTTTTCAACTTCACAGGAAAAAGAAAAAAAATGTTTATTTTACGAAGTTAAGAATCGAACCAGAGTCACATAAATCAAAGTCAACCCACACTGCCTGCGGATCAGCCAAGTTATTGCCAAGGAAGTCCAAGGCTGGAGGTCCACGGGGACTTGGCTGACAGTGACAGGGGTGCCAAGGGCTGCCAGCATGTATCTGAAAATTGAGCCACGAGCTGTTTCTGGGCTTTGTGGGTTTTGTTTTTGAACAGAACTGAGCTCTGTAACTGCAGCAGCAAATACAGTCTAATAACCAACCAATTTCCTATAATGGCACTTCATATTTCAGCCTCTATTCATTTTCTTCTCATTTTCAGCCAGGAGGTAATGGCACTGCTTGCTCTTCACAGCAGAGATGCACCCTGGCACATTGTGCCTCTGAGAACAAAGCACAAAATTGAAGTTGGTAGAGGGTAATGAGTGATATTTTCATGGCAAAATGGGGGTTAGCCATCATTTCAGCTATCACAGGGCTGTCATGTCAGTGATTTCAGAGAAATGGGGTTTGGACCTGAGAAATCTGCCCTCCTCCACTTGTCAGGAGAGGTCTAAAAGGCTGCTTGCACCCAAGGCTGCTGGTTGCCAAGCTGATGATTTCCCAAATGCGGCTTTCAGGTGATGTTAGGATGTTGTATAAATCCACAAGCCTCAAAACCTGCTTTCCTTCCATTAGAGACTGGCCAAGAGACTTTTTCTCAAGCCAGGATCTTCATCTAACACTGCTCAAGAGTGGCCTGCAAAAGTCTGTGGTGCGAAAAAAGATCTCACTGAGAATTTGCTAAAACTGAGAAATCCAGAGTTATTGTGTGGAGAATCATAAAGCGGCACTTAGTCAGGAGGAGGAGTGCCAGAAGGTCTTTTTTACTCCTTTTGCAGTGCCAGTTGAGATTACAATTTTCTCTACACTATTTGCAAACAATTAATGTAAGTTTTCCTATTGTCTTAGCAGCTCTCTGTTTGGTACTTCTGGAGTCCTTCAATTAGTGAGTGAAAATCATCATCATCAATGCCCATGAATCAAGACCTTACACAAGGCCAGCTCCCAGTTTAGAAATTAGGAGGAAATCTGTGTCTCTGCTTCTTAAACTTTTCTCTGAAATGTCCATTTCCTCCTAACATAACAGATACTACCACTGCCTTAAATCCAGTCTGGTACCTGTCACACTCTGATGTTTCCTACCCAAGGAAAAGGGATTGCACAGATCTTTACTGTGCACTCATTTTCATTGCAAAGGAATCTGCAAAGATGTCTGAGCCTTGAGGATCCACAGGACACTGGGAAAGGTCTGGCCAATTGACTCCAGACTTGAAGAGGCAAAACTGTGTCAGCACAGAGTTTATAAGCACCTGAGCTCTCCAACCTGGCTATCAGCTAATTACCCCTGCAAGTGTGTCTGGCCAAGCTCCTAGAGAGGCTCTGTCTAAAAATGTCACTGCAAAGATGTCAAGTGTGTGAGACTCCCATTCTTGCATCTACAAAAATTCACCCCAAAGTCTGGATGGAACTAAGTTTTAAAGGCCAAGTGATCCAAACTGTTGGGAAGAAATACATCAGGAAGGAATCCTGAAAGAGAAACTCCATGGGGAGGGGAGATGTCCATGATGATGGACTTCAATGTGCACTGGAAGGAGGGAGAGAGTCTCTGGGATGGCTCAGAGAATCAGCATTTCCCAAGGAAAATTATCAATTACACACAGGTTGCTTTTTTTAAAAGTGACAATTACTCTGCATCTTATATCAAATGCTTCAAATTTCTTTTCTACCCTTTCTGAAGACTTCCCTACATTTGCTTTATTTCTCCAGTCACATTGCTGTCTCTTGGGTCTTTCCTTCCTGCTTTTGCATGTCCATCTCTAGACCCCATTAATATTTCTGATTATCTCGTTTATATCATCACTTTTTAATACTTAAAACTTATGTGAATTATTGTAGCAGCCCTGAATGGAAACAATCTATTAGCACAAAAGAATTTCTGTTGGACAATTAAAACAAAAGTAAGTTAAACTAGTAACTCCAGTTTTCTCACTTTAGGCAGTTGGTTTCCTGAAGTAAAAAAAAAAAAAGGTTTCGCCACAATTCTAGTTTAACCTCCTCCTTCTTTCTTTGGGGCTTTCTATGGCTGCTTTTCTGAGTACCTCACAACTCCTAATGTACCTATTTTCACAGTTCTTTCATGCACCCTGGCTGTTTTATAAAATTCATGTTATCCTATTTCTTGTAAGTCTATGGAGCATCATTTCTGCCATTAGAGGAACAGACCAGAATATTATCTGTTGTCCCTATCCTCAAGACCATCATTTAGGTAAAAATATCAAGGGAAAATGTGTAGTTCTCAATAGTGATCATTTATAAGAGAGTGAAACTGGTGCCTGCAGCATTCCCTGTCTCTGTACTACAGACAAAAACAAACTTCAGGCTCTAGTGGTAATTTAGGCATTCCTTTCCCAGCTGCTGTGTCTGGGGGATGAAGAAAAAAGACAGTTACACCATAAAGAGTTGGCTGAATTGAAGAAAGATGGTTTTTCTCGGTGCACTGAAAGGATTTCTTTCTCCTCCATGGACTGCACAGCAGGAGCAGAGCTTCTTGGCCTTCCAGCACAACCTGGCAATAAAGGGAAGAAAAGCCCTCTTGTGAGGGTTTAGCCAGGTATCAGGAAAATTCATCTGGCTTTTCCAGGTGAATTCATGTCTTCATCACCTTCTAAATCAAACCTCAGGGTGTATTCATTATGAAAGATATGACTGATAAAATGCAGTGGTCTGCAGTGCTGGCTCCTCCACCTGAGGAAATCAAACAGCAAACCAACAGACCCAGCAGAGTGAGTGGCATCAGCCCTGATCCTAACATTGACACACTTTTTGGTAAACTGGCTTGAACCCAACTCCACTCAGTATTTAACTGTCTTTTTATTGACTACAACAGGAGCCCTGGCAATTTAGGATGATGTAATGTACACTTTGGAAGCACCTGAATTTGGGGAACATAAATGCCATCCCACTCACATCTTTGTGTACATGGAGTAATGCAGCACCATTCAGACACAGATGGGGTTACTCAAATATTCTTACCCAGCCATTTCATCGTGTATTTCCCCTGACTTTACCATATATTTATGATTTTAGCACCTCTTTTTGGGAAGGATGAAGGCAGGAAGTTCACACCAAGTGGAAACACAGATGCAACCATCTGTGGGAAAAGGAACAGCTTTAAAGGCAGTTTGGAATTTCAGCAAGATGTACAAATCAGAACTGGCACAGAAGTCTCCTGTCCGTCCATCCATCCATCCATCCATCCATCCATCCATCCATCCATCCATCCATCCATCCACTCTAGGGCTGGAACATTGTGTCTGCTCAGGGCATTTCTGAGGAAGTCATGAGAAACGAGTGAGGAGGAAACATCTGAACTTCTCAGGTGTCTTTTGGACCATTTGCCAAGGGTCTGGTTGGGATGTACAGGCAATGGCTCAACCAAATGCTGCTGTCACCCCTCCACAGCACTCATCTACTGAAATTGCAATGAATGGCAGGCTGATCCAAAGGGAAATGCTCCTGTAAAGTCACACAGTGACCCAGAAACCTTCCTCTGGTTATCTCCAGCCCCATGGCACCCCTTCTTTTACCTTGACCTTTACAATTCCTCACTTAATTCTTCTTCAGGTCCTTAGAGTTGGTCTCTCTCCATAACTTGCTGGATGAGGTCCCCAGGGCTGAGGGAAAAAAAGGGTTTTTTTTGATTTTTTTATTCACTTGACCCAAAGTAAGCTAAAACAAATTCCCTGTGAAAATCTATTTCTCATTTAATAGCACCTTTTTGTCCCCAGGGAAGACATGTCAAGCCTTGTTTCATAAGCTACTCACTGTAAACAGGAGCTTGCACTGAGACAGAGAAGACAACAAAGACTCAGCTGGGCACAGAAGTCTCTATTACAGAAATGCCACCTAAAGTCAAAGCTCTGCTGTGCCACAGCTGTGTAGGGACTTTTTAGAATGGAACAGAACATCATAATCATAAACCTTATATCCATAAATAAAACAGAGGTCCAAACACAAGGGTCTGTATCTAAATATTGTAGGGGTGAAAGGAGATGTGGGGTAACAGGATGGGTCAGGAAAAACTGCAGAGTTCTACTCCAGAAAGAGACACCAAAACTGACAACACAAAGGGATCTCCAAAGTTCTCAGCAAAAGAAAGAATTATTTCAAAAATTGCTGGTATGCCATTCATGAGGAAGGTAATGGTGGTATTGGCTTTTCCTGATACTGCCTAAAAATATATATTAAAAAAAACCCCAATTTTTATTGGGAAATTCACAAAGAATAACATAAATATTAGGGGAAGTTTATTACATAATGAATTGTCATTAGGCAAATGAAGTTACAGGAAAGAAAAACTTGATAAATAACTTGTATTTATGTGCATATGTACAATTCATAGACAGACACAAATATATATATTTATATATATACATATATAAATATATATATATATGACTTTGCTTACCTTTTTGACAAAAAATCTACACACAGCAATTGTTAAGAGGTACTATGAAAAGAGATTGGTTATAAAGGGATATAAATTCTGACATGAGATATTACCAGGTTTATTTAAGGTGATAATAACAGCTTACACCACATCTACATATTCTCAGCTTTCATGCTGGCTTGCCAAGCAGAGACAGGAAGCATCATGTCACTAATATGAGGGATAAAACAGCAAAAGCTAAATAGGGAGGGTGGAATGAATAAGAAAAGAGACAGAGTAGATGAATGCCTCACAAAAACCTGACATTTGAGTAGCTACCTGCAACTCTGCTGTCCTTGAATTTGCTGACACTTTCATAGGCATTGCAATTTTTTTTCCTGCTACTGCTGGATCCAAAGAGAAATGAGGCTGTGGCCACGACCTTGCCAGACCTTCCTGTTCAGGTGGGAGAATCTGTGAAGAGGTTTTCACAGTGGATGACCAACATCAGGAGGCACAGAATTTGAGCACACTTTTTCTGACATTCTGGATGCAATATTGTGCTGGGTGGACCCTGGCTGGATACCAGGTGCTCACCAAAACTTCTCTCTCTTCCCTCCTCAGGTGGACAGGGGAGAGAAAATATATCAAAGACTTTTGGATCAGGTTAAGGACAGGTAGAGATCACTCAGAAATTGTTGTCATGGGCAAAACAGAGTCCACTCAAGGAAATAGAATTTATTATCAGTCACAGCAGAGGAGTATAACCAAAGCTTAAAAATTCCTTCCCCTTATCTCTCTCTTCTTCCCATGCTCAGCTTCACTCCCGATTTCTCTACCTACCCTCACCTCAGTGCTGTAGAGGAAGGGAAGGGGGGTTATGGTCGGTTCATCCCATTTTCTCTGTCATTCTTTCTCCTCAGAGGCAGAACTTCTCACACTCTTCTCCTGCTCCAGTGTGGGGTTCCTCCCATGTGAGAAACTCCTCCAGGAAATTCTCCAACACAAGCCATGGGTTTCAGTTCTTCCCAAACTGCTGCACTGTGGGTCCCTCCCAGGGGGTCGGTCCTTCAGGAACACAGATCAGCCACAAATTCACAATTTCTGCCAGCAAACCTGGCACGGGCTCATTTCTCCACAGCCCACATCAGACAAAAGGGAAGCTTCTGCAAGGTTCTCAAGGAAGACACCACAGTAGCCACACTCCAACAAAAACCATGGCAAATCCAACCCGATTATCCACTGAGACACTGGGCAAAGGGATGTACAGTGAAGGGAAAGCCAAAACCAGAGGCTGTGAAGCCTCATGCCCACTTTCAAAACAGGCAAGAAGAAGGATGCAGGGAATTATAAGATTATCATCATAATTTCCTGGGAAAATTACAGAGCAAAGCTTCATATAACTTATTTCCAGGCACCTAAAGGACAAGAAGATCATCACATGCTGCTGAGGAGGGGGTGAGAGAGCTAGGAGGGTGTATCCTGGAGAAATTAAGACTTTGAAGGGACTTAAAAGCAGCGTGTCAGCAACCTACAGGGACAAAGCTGGGGTTCCAATCAAGAGAGGCTGAATTTCTCAAATGTATTTCTCTCTCAAATTTTACTTTTTTTGCAGTCCTGTGTAAGGCTTCTAGGACAGACCTGGAGAAGAGCTGTGACTCTGTAAAACTCAGGGTTAGGCCCAGTGTCGCCATCTCAGAGGAATGAAGAAAGGGAAAAAATATACAAGGCAGTGAGAGCACTTGGTAGTCTAAAATAAAATGTCCTCAGGTCTCCCTTGCCTCAAGATGCCTTAGCATTCATTCCAAACAACACTTCTAGAAGGAAGAAAATCTAGTTTCAGGCGAAAAAGAAACATGTTCTGCTTGTCCCTGTTGCCTGCATGTCTTGCCAAGGGTTCCTCTGAGCTTTGAGTTGCTAGCCTTGCCTTCTGCCATCACAGCAAGGGGATAAAGTGTCACCAGACCTTGGCAGATTCATACACATTGCATGGTGTCAGAAGAACAGACCTGCTAAAGAGTAATTGCTCCTGATAGCCTATTGACTTTGATTAGGAAACAGACATTAACATCTTTCCTCATTTAAGCCTCACTTGTGGAAGGGAGCCTCCTTAAGTGTTCTCTTGTCTGGGGTATTAGACCAGGAATTAAAAATGACAGGATGGACAATCTGGCAGCAAGTGTTTAATTAGGCAATAAATTAGAGTCCCTGAGAGCACAAGGATCTGTGGCATCTCTCTCCTTCTGAAAATAAATCATAATATTTGTGCAATGTACAACACCCCCTTATTATACACTACAGTTGGAGCTCCATGCCCCATGCTGTTGATTTTGCTAAAGCCATATTGACAAGGAGAAAGCAGGAGTTTATTAACATCATAAGTGTTTTCTGCTGATGGATCTGGGGGACCTTCCAATATTCATCCTGTTCCAGGATTAAGTTATGGCCCTTCCCCCAGGCTTACACACCCAAACCCAGCCATTCCATGGTTGTATTTTCCCTGACTTTACCATATATTTATGATTTTAGCACCTCTTTTTAAGAAGGATGAAGAGCTGGAAATGCCTCTCAGCTTCCTGGAGCTCCAGTGGGTGGGATGCCAAATGTCAGATCATATGCTGATATTGGATATCAGAATCTCTGGTGGTTCACTGAGTTACAGTGGGGAGAAAGCCAGAAGTTTGTAGTTCAAAGTCATGCACAGAGTCTTGATTTTAGCTGACTGAGTTCTGTGTCCTGCTCTGGGTCTCACAGTGTCATGCTGGAATGGAGACAATGTCATGGACCTTGGCCAAGAGCAAAGGATAATGCAGATATGGTGGCAGGAGAAGAGAAAGGGCAATTCATTGAGCCTCCTGGAAAATAAGGGACAATGGACAGATTAACAACCTGATTTGTCCTTCTTTGATTCATTCAGAGCCAAATTTCCAGGTCATTCAACTCTCTTTCAAAATTTTCACCTTCTTATCTAAGCCTTCCTTCCTTCCTTCCTTCCTTCCTTCCTTCCTTCCTTCCTTCCTTCCTTCCTTCCTTCCTTCCTTCCTTCCTTCCTTCCTTCCTTCCTTCCTTCCTTCCTTCCTTCCTTCCTTCCTTCCTTCCGCCACTTCCTTCCGCCACTTCCTTCCGCCACTTCCTTCCGCCACTTCCTTCCTTCCTTCCTTCCTTCCTTCCTTCCTTCCTTCCTTCCTTCCTTCCTTCCTTCCTTCCTTCCTTCCTTCCTTCCTTCCTTCCTTCCTTCCTTCCTTCCTTCCTTCCTTCCGCCACTTCCTTCCTTCCGCCACTTCCTTCCTTCCTTCCGCCACTTCCTTCCGCCACTTCCTTCCGCCACTTCCTTCCGCCACTTCCTTCCTTCCGCCACTTCCTTCCTTCCTTCCGCCACTTCCTTCCTTCCTTCCTTCCGCCACTTCCTTCCTTCCTTCCTTCCGCCACTTCCTTCCTTCCTTCCGCCACTTCCTTCCGCCACTTCCTTCCTTCCTTCCTTCCTTCCTTCCTTCCTTCCTTCCTTCCTTCCTTCCTTCCTTCCTTCCTTCCTTCCTTCCTTCCTTCCTTCCTTCCTTCCTTCCTTCCTTCCTTCCTTCCTTCCTTCCTTCCTTCCTTCCTTCCTTCCTTCCTTCCTTCCTTCCTTCCTTCCTTCCTTCCTTCCTTCCTTCCTTCCTTCCTTCCTTCCTTCCTCCCTCCCTCCCTCCCTCCCTCCCTCCCTCCCTCCCTTCCTCCCTCCCTCCCTCCCTCCTTATTTTTCTCCTTCCCTTTCTTTGGGTTTCTTTTTTCAGTACATTTTTCACATGGAAAAAGAGCTGCTTCTGAATGAAACACTATGAAGGCTCATTTGTACAACACAGACATGAAGTTTCTCATTGTTTTGGAAAATGTTACCTAACCAAAAAAAAACCCTATTTGCTGGATTTCCCTCACTTCAGAAAGAGGGAAATTTTTTTTTGCTGTTCTTTTGAAACTCTGTGTAGTAAGGCAGAGTGTGATGTCTCCCCCAGACATCTGCATACTCAAGGTGAAGCTTCACATTGGTAATTCCCCCACCACTCTGCCTGTGACCAGCATTGCCTTTTCCCATGGGCCTTATTTAACCTCCCAGAGAAAAATGCAGGCAAGGGATATATAAATTCAAAGTGATACAGAAACTGTTTGACTAACACTTCTGACAACTAAGAGCTTACAAGGAAGAGAAAAGTGATGCCCAAAGGCAAGAAAGGAGCAAATGACAACCAGAGTCCATCTTTATTATAGGAGGACTGGGCCAATGCTCAAAACTCTCCTTCCCTCAGTAATCTGTAGCATAGTCATGAGGGTTTTTTGCACTCTTTTGCCTTTCTAAATGATCTCTACTGTGCATGGCTGCTGAAAGGTTGTTATAACTTCTGACCACACAAAGCCACTGCTCATCTGTGGAACATTTTCCTCATCTTGCATCTCCTTTTGCCTGGCTGGTGAATCTGAACCCACCGTGCTAAACCTGGGCTCCCTGGGCAGAGCAGGTTTTAATTGATGGGTTTGAAATGTGAGTTTAGAAAAATAGTGCCTGAGAATAAGTCTGTCAAAATGAACAACACTCACTCCATGGTTACAGCATCCATCAGTCTATGGGGCTGGTTCTACAACTATCATTTTGGAGAATGGAAAAGGAAGAAACTGGAAACACATCAAAAAAACCCCTGCCACCAAAATCATGGTAGATTAATCAGGTTGGCAGAGATTCTGCACGTCTCCCTGCCACAGCAACATTCGTGTGGTAACTCCCAAACAAAAACACACTGTCAAGAATGACATCAGCAAAATACCTCAGTAGTTAATGTATTTACAGAGTTTCTTGTGCTGTTCCTTTAGCAGGCTGCAGCTTCTGAGGCTTTGCATTATTTATGTAGATGATTAAAAGGATGTTTAGTGGTGTAAGTGACACACTCCTGGGATGGTGGGTCTATTACACACCACTTGTGTGTGCAGCAACACAGACCCAATCTTATTTTCCTAATCAACCAGCTTGCAGGCCCCTCAAATCAGGGGTGACATGGGGAGGGGGAGCAAGCATGAGATGTTCACTTTTCTTTTCAGCAAGGGCAAGAGGAAGCCTCCAATTTAGATAGTAAATGCAGATTAAAAAATAAAAAAGAGAGAAAAAACACAACACCACATAGTTCTTTATATGGTTAATCTGTGAAACTTCTACTCATAAGCAATAAATAAATTTACTAATATACAGCAGAGATCCCCCCCTGCAATCACTTTCTTGCAGAACCTAGCATGTGAAGGAAGAAAGGGTGAAAAGAAGATGGAGAAATATATATTTTTAGGTCAATGCCCCAGAGGCACACAGAGAAAAGAGGATGAACATAAAGTTCAGGCTGGTGCACCCAATGTTATTAAGGCATCTGGTCATGCAAATATTACAAGCCCTTATGGTGCATTACAAGCCTTGTTACTGCATTGTGAACCAGAAGGAAGGGGAAAGATGGATAATTCATGTTTCATCTGTAATAATAAAGTGTCATGTTGCTGGATCAGCCAGGCCCAGCTGCACGCTTGGTCAATGCCAAGATGAATATCTGCCCGCTGCCTCCTTCATGGATATTAACTTTCAGCTGAACACCTTTATCTCTGAATTATAGAGCACCTTTATCTGTGAATTACAGACCTTGCTGTGGACCAGGGTAGGAGCGGGGTTGGTGAGGGCAGCACACAAAATCATGGCTTGCAATTAAGGGGTTAGCAACCCAAGAGAAAGGATTTGGAATTATCCAGCTTTATAAACTGATAATCTGGACAGGACAGAGGTGGAAATAATTTATCCACTTCTGCATTTCAGAATGGGGAATGTCAGGAAAGGGTCTGGAGCACAAGTCTGATGAGGAGCAACTGAGGGAGCTGGGAGGGTTCAGCCTGGAGAAAAGGAGTCTTGGAGGGCATCTTATTGCTCCTACAACTCCCTGAAAGGAGGTTTTAGGCAGGTAATTGATATTTTCTCTCAAGTAAGAAGCAACAGGATAAGAGGAAATGGCCTAAAGTTGCACCAATGGAAGGTTTCAACTTTAGGATATTAGAAGGATATTGGGAAAAAATGTCTTCCCTGAAAGTGTGGTCAGACATAGGAACAGGTTGACCAGGGAAGTGATGGAACCACCATCCCTGGAAGCATTCACAAAATATGTAAATGTGGGACCTGGGGTCATGGTTTAGAGGTGGGCTTGGCAGTGCTGGGTCAATGGCTGGACTCAGTGCTCTTAGAGGGTTTTCATCCTTAATGATTCTCTGATTCTATGGTGCAAGCTGAAGATTACAATAAAAAGAGAATTATCTGTTTTTCAGCTGTTAGCAGCAAGCATTGAACCTGTCATTCAGCAATGCTTTTGATGGAACAGGAGTTGTTACAAGAAGAAAAATAATGAAATGTTGTTTTCAAGCTGATGTTTAGGGATAAGAATGGTTTTGTTTTGTTTCTTAACAAAATCCAAATGAAATGACATATTCTTGTGCCAGAAGGAACAAGATGTTCCTTTTGATCAAAATTGGAATATGGCATTTTATGTTCAGACTATTTTTAACCATTTTCCTTTCTCTCTAAGAGAAAATAATCAATTCCTAAGTGAAAACATAATTTTTGGCTAAAAAGTAAAAATAAAGGTTCTTTCAGGAGCTGTGAAAATTACATGTATTATCTATTTTGCTCCTTAGACATTTTGAATGCTTGCTGAAGTCAATCTGTTCACTAATAATAATGGTCACTATGAAAGGTGGGGGGTTTTTGAGAATTTACTTTTTATCAAGAAAAATAAGTTGCTTTCTTTTCTTCTTCTTGATCAGTAACAACTTTAGGATCCTTGTTTTGCCTTCTATGCCTTCGTTCCTCTCATCTTTTAGGGTGGGCATTGTGTTTACTCATTTGTTGTGGGGGGCTTTGGAGCTGATAAGTTGTGCATGAGTGATTTAAATATTGGAAATGTCATGTAAAAAGCTACTTACGCATTCCGGGGATCCTTCCAGCAGGTTTCTGAATGAAGAGTAGGTGGATGAAGCCAGACCACCCTCTCCTGACAAAAAGGCAATTGTGTCAGTAGTTGCATCACACAGTCTCTTATACACAATAAATTCCACCTAACCCCCTGTCCAAGCTATTGCCTCCATTCACAAGACCAAATGAGATTCATAATTTCTTTTATTCCTTTATTCAGTGCTTGGACATGGACGTTCCTGGGATTCAGAGGAAGAGAGTTGTGTTCTGCTGCAATAATTCTCAGCAAATCTACCACAGAAGTCATTTCAGCTCTGCACATGCTGAGGAAAACAATTATATCATTTCAGTGATTTATTAGCCCAACGAGCAGAACTAGCACAGCAAGGCTGAGTATCTATTGCCATGGATCTGGGAATTATGTTTTAATTAACCAATTTCTCTAATATGTTGTCTAAACTTCCTAGAGGGGAATTGAAAAAAAAAAAAAAAACCGAGCAGCTGCAAGGCTGAAAGACTCTCTAGACATTTGGTGTCCTTGTGGTGTTTTGGTCTGGCTTAGCAAACATCTCTGGTGACAAATGCATATTGATGAAGCAAAGAATTGGCTAATTGACACATTAAATGAAAACATAATATATTCTGCTGGTGGCAGGGGGAAATATTAAACTTGCTCACAGTCAATTGTTATAAAATATTAAATACAAATATGGAATTAGAAAGAGAAGAGAACAAGGATTTTCTTCAAGTGAATCAGGTCTCTGGAATGGGCCAGAATAGCCACTCACAGCCTGGGAGTTATGAAAGACACAACAAAATCTGGAATATGTAAGAATTTTCTAAGTGTAATTGCCAGTAAACGTCAACTAAACTTTAATATTTATACACAAATGATAAAAATAACCTGCCTCTTCTACATGTGGCACATAATTTATTCTAGGAACCATGGTCTATTGTTGATTTCTCTTTGCCTACTAATTAAGCCTCACCATTTCTATTCCAAACTCCTCTGAGAAGGTCTAAAGCTGCACATTGTACTCGTGTAGCTGTCTCTGCAAGAGGTCCCAAGTGGGTCCTCATCTTTGTTTCATACTGCAGCAGAATTGCTCCACAATACAAAGAACAGCCAGATGTCTTTGCTAGTTTCTAAATATTTAAATTATATTCACAAGTGTATATATGTCAAGGGAAGTTCAAGTTGGATATTAGGAACATTTTCTTCACTGAAAGAGTGTTTAAACATTGGAATGGGCTGCCCAGGGAAGTGGTGGAGTCACCAACCCTGGAAGCACTCAAAAAAAGAGTAGATGTGGCACTTCACAGTATGGTTTAGTGGGCATGACAGTGTTCAGTCAAAAGTCAGACTTGATGGTCTTGGAGGTCTTTTCCAATTTTAATGATTCTATGATTCCATCATTTTATGATAATCCATCTCTTCTGCCTTTTAAATCATATTTTTCCAAGCAACCCAGAAAGGATCTTCAAAATTACTTTTAAATAGTCCTCAGAGTGTGGGCTGTCCAAAGCTTTGGGTACTTTGCCCCAAAAAATGTGAAGCACATTTTGTGTATCTCAAAGACTTAGAGGTGAGTAAATCATAGCACCTAAAACAGTGTCTGCATGGTTGGGAGGCATTCTCCATGCAGTTTTAAAGTATTAGGAGGCAACATTAATTTAGAGCATTGAACTCTGAGCTTTTCTCCTTTTTCATGCCAATTTTGATGCAAACGGGAAGGATAAGGGGGACTGGCATTAAAATTAGAGTGGGTTAAATTAGATAATAGAAAGAAATTCTTCCCTGTGAGGGTGGAGAAGCCCTGGCACAGGTTGCCCAAAAAAATGTGGATGCTCCATCCCTGGAAGTGTCCAAGGCCAGGTTGGACAGGGCTTGGAGCAACCTGGGATTGTGGAAGGTGTCCCTGCCCGTGACAGGCGGATGGAGGAAGATGCTGTTGAAGGAATCCCTTCCAACCCAAACCATGCTGTGATTCTTGATTATTCTGGTCATATCCAGATGTCCTGGACAGACATTGTCAGAGGGTTGTTTGCAGTACGTGTTCCAGGCACGAGATGTCACTGCCTGATGCAGAGTGTTGCAGAGATGGTCCAGAGTGAGGTAAAAAATTGAAAGAAGGTGGAGCCTGAGCTGTGTGGACAGAAGTTTTCTGCTCTCTTTACTGCACTTCCTTTAGAAACTTATTTTGTTGAAGAAGAAATATGATTAGGCACATCAGTTAGCAACAGTGAGCCAAAGTTTGACCAATTAACTGATCTTAAAACATTCCTCCAGATTTTATAAATATAATGGGAGGTTTGTGCTTGGCAAAATGCTGGAACATAAATCCTCTATTTTAATCTGAAGTATTGCTTTCTGAATTAATTGCAAATATGCCACTGTAAATTATAGAAATTGATGAAGCTGGTATTTTTAGCTTAATAATTTTCCATTGGGAAATTGCATTTACCTCTAATCACAGTCATCATGCTCAAATAAAAATATCGTTATTAATAATTACAAAAACAACACAATATCAATTTAAAATATTAACCAGGAAGCAAGTACAGATCACATAAAAATGAAGATTGATTAATAATTACAGCACAAGCAGCCAGGAGAAGAATAATTACAAATTATTTTCCAAGCAAGTTCTTCATGAGCAAGCAGAGCTATGGAGGTAGGAATAATTGCAGGCATCATCCCAAGTGACAACTGCCCTTTCTACCCTGGAACTGGACTGAGCTCAGCTTCCTTCCAGCTGTGTCCACACAGGGACCAAGGACAGGATAAGTTATGGAGCCTAAAAAGACATCTGCTGCAGAAATGGCCCCTTCAGACACCCACAAGGGAGAAAAAGGGAGAGATTTAATTTTCCCTGCAGTTCTGGCAGTGTTTTCTCAAGGCAGTTGAGTATTTTGTGTGTTCCCACACATGGTTCTGACTCTGAGCTTTAGCCACATGAATTTGAGTTCCTGACTTTTCCTGACTGTCTTGCTGTGTTGGTGAGGAGATGTTTATTCCTTTTTTTTTTTTTTTGTCTTTTCTATTTCCAGTTGTATGTTCAGTCTGTGGGAAGTAAAAACAGCTCCCTGGGGTTACCCACCTTGGAGAATACAAATAAATTCAAGAGGTTTGTGACCTTATATTCAGAAACACTGAAGTGAGAAAAATGTGACTCTGCCACATCCTCCACTGGATCTGAGTTTATTTGGGGAAAGACATGCAAACGTCCTGGTTAGTCTTATCTACCCCACCAATAACAGCTGATTAAACTATCTCCTGTGAGTGGGCAACTTGCTCTGCCTAATAATGTAAAAAGTAAAAGATGAAATGCCCCTCATCTTCAAAACAAACTGAGCAGCATCTCTCAGGAAGAATAATGAACCCTTTGAACAGCCAGAGTGCTTAGAAAGGGCCTGAAAGGGTTTTCTTACAATCTGGTGAAAGTCTCTACAAAACTGAACAAGGATATTTCCCTGATTCTTCCTGTTGAGGTAAAAATGGAGGGAGGTACTGAGCACCAGCCAGGGAGCTCTGTGGGCAAAATGAGCTCTGTGAGAGAGGTAAAGCTCCTGCACTTACTCGCACAAGTATGAAACCCTTGATGCACGAGCATGAAAAGTGACTTTCTTCTCCACACAGTCAGAGGATGTAATTCTGCCCTAACTAGAGCCTGGCACAGCAAATTAGCTCCTGCTTCAACATGAGGCTTCAACATTTCTCAAGTACCTGAAAAAAAAAAAAATTGCTTTAATCTGTATTTCCTCTCATCCGCAATTCTTGGTAAACTGAGATGCTGCACAATTTTTCCTACTCATCCCACACTATCCAGGCTCCCTCTTACCTTTTCACATTCACATTTTTAACTGAAGTTAAAGTGTAGAGTTTCAGCATGCTCAGTGCTAAGTCTGGAGGAGCATTTTGATCCCAAAGAATCAGAAGAGTCGTGCCAGTCTCCAGTGGGCATGAGAAACCCAATGAGGGTGACAGGAATTTGTGATATTTATGCTTGGAGCCATGCACAGATCTCGGTGATAGAAAGTGGAATTCCATTGCATCCTATCCCAGCTGAAATGAGCATTTGCAAGGCAGGTGTCCCATAGAAATAACAGAGCCACAGAATGGTTTGGGTTGGAAGGGACATTCATGATCATTCATTTCCAACCCCCTGCCAAGGGCAGGAGCACCTTCCATTCTCCCAGGGTGCTCCAAGCCCCATCCAACCCAGCCCTGAACGATTCCAGGGATGGAGCAGCCACAGCTTCTCTGGGCAACCTGTGCCAGGGCTTCAGTACCCTCAGAGAGGAGAATTTCTTCCCAATATTTATTCCAAACCTGTCCTCTGTCAGGTTAAAGCCATTCCCCCTTTTCGGGTCACTCCAGACCCTTGTCCAAAGTGCCTCTACAGCTCTCTAAGTCCCTTTAGGCACTGAAATGGATTCCAAGGTCTCCCCAGAGCCTTTTCTTTTTCAGGCTGAACAACCCCAAATCTCTGAGTCATGGCAGAGGTATTCCATCCCTCTAATCTTTATGGTCTCGTCAGGATTGCTCCAACAAGATGCTCTTACAGTGAGATTTGTGGTTTTTTAGCCATCTCCTTTCCTCACTATTGTTTAAACTCTTAGTTATTCAGTTCAAGGACAATGCTCTGTCATGACAATGTCTTCCTAGAAAACACTTGGTTTGAAAATGCTCACAAACTACTTGAAAGCAATGGCAAACAAGAACTCCATCAGGCAGTAATCTTTGCAGAACAACCACACTCTAAATTGGTGGATTTTGAAGTAATCTTACAATCTTCGTGCTCAAATGTATTGATTTCATTTTTGTCTTTCTTTGAAAGAAGAAAAAGAGAAGTCTGTAAAAATGCATTCAGATGTAATATAGACTCAAATGCTTAACATTCACTGGGCTTTGCAGATGTTTTAACACTTCTGAGAGCCAGCTCCCTGCTCTCTCTCACTCTGTGTGCCCATCTCTCCCTGTGAGCACATCTGAGAAATTAGTATAAAGAGGCACCTTGATACCCTAAAACACTTCAAAAAATATCATTCCACTGATTTCCCCAGCAGACAATATGGAATTCCAGAAGGATTCAGAGGCCAAGTTCCTTTGTGATGAGCTTTTTCAGCTGAAAACTTGGTATTCTAACTAATTCTAATTCAATAGTTTAAAAAATATGTGTGAACAGGATGGAGAAGGCTCATAGCAAAGACACCTGCCAGGAACACTTTTAGGGGCCAGCAGAGTGACTCTGAGTGCGTTGATGGATGGGTGCTCACTTCAAGATGCAAGCAAAATCATTTCAGACCACACTGCATTATAAACCAGCTTCCACTCACTGAGCTACTGTATAAATCAGCTCAGGAACTGGGTGTCAGCCCAGGCTGTGGAAGCAACTCAAAATCAACCTGTCAGAGGGATCCCTCCCTCTCCCATCCAGAGATGGATGTGAAACCAGCCAGGACTGATGAGTGCAAACCCCTGCGTGGCAAGAGGCAAACGGTGTGTCAGGAGGGAATGGTCGTGTTCAGAGCCTCTTGTGCACCCCCAGCATCTCTGGAGAAGGGCTGGGTCCCATCAGCTCTATGGAAAAACATTCATTTTCCATTTGGGAAAAAAAAAAAAAAAAAAGTTCCGTGGTCATAAAATGCAATATTCCTGGACAATCATGAGATGCTCTCCCTTTGTCACTCCCGACTGCTACTGGAGTGGCTGAACTTTGTAGTTCATTGAAAAGCAGATGAAATGTTGTTTTAGTCAGGCTGTTCTATATTCATTCCACATTTATGTCTGGTTTGCCTTGTCTGCTTTTCATCTTCACATTGTTAATGCCATTTCATGCCTGACATCTTGGACTGGGAGAAAGTTGGTGCTGTCATACTGGGACAGATTGGTAAATATATCCACAAATTGTAGCTATAACCTGATTCATCCACCACAGACTTTCTTCCCATTGCCTTATATTTGAATTATATAATCAAATAATTATACGACAAAGTCAAAATGTACAAAATGTAAGGTAAATCTTTTGGTTAAATTGTCTGTTTGGGGAAGCAACTCCATCAATTTCCTACTTACAGAACAACAGAAGTAAGAAAAAGTCCTGCCTAGAGGAGCTTACAGATAAAAGACATCAAGGAGAGAAGGGTAGTGGGGTCTTTTCTAATTCCATAGATGAGGGAAAGACACCCAGAAGTGCTAAGGGATGCATCAAAAGATTAACAAAGCTGAGAATTGCCCTCAGTCTTGCTGAGTTGAGCTTTCCTTACCACCCAAAAGAAGAAAGAGGAAAGATTTCTCCATTTCTCATCTTCAAGCTGATACCAACAAAAAAACCAAAAAACCTCTGCTTTTAAAAGAACTTATGTTTTTCTAGTGAAATAAGTGCACTATTCCCTACTTTTTGAATTTTTATTTTTAGAATACAATTCACAAACAACTGCTTTTTTCCTCAGAAATTTCAACCAACTATATTAGCTGAATGAAAAAATAGACAGAAGTGAATTTTACACAATACATGTTTTAAATTCTTTCTTTTTTTCATCTTTAAGAATGGAGGCACTGGGGTGCCAATAGGTAAGTACCTCTCCTAATTTTTCTGCAAATCACAGAAACAGTAGGAGGCATGCACAGAAACAGGAATCGTTCCAAGTGGAAATGTTCTCCTTGCCCACTAAATCTGCCACCAGGTCATTTTATCCTGCTCATAAATCTATCAGTCTCTGCCTTTAAAAAGAAAGAGGTTTTGTGCATAATATTTCTTCAGTTTTGCCCAAAAGGAAATACTTTGTACATTGCAACTCTTAGAGTCCTAAGTTCATACTGAGAACATATTTTTCAGTTCATTAAGGAATTATCTATATTTGCAAAATTCTGGGCACCTGATGCTTGCATTACTTCCATGTCTTCAGCCATGCATGTCCTGATGTGAAAGATGATTTATTTATTGAATGAATGACAATTCTCGTTTTTAAGGAACACTTCAGTACAAAGCTTAAATACATAATCTTACAACCTTGAGAACAGATTCTGCAGGGTCAGCCTCAAGGAACCATTTCAAAGGGATACAAAAAGGTCAGCTTCTATCTCAGGGTTTGGCATTAATGAATTTTGTGATCTCAGTTAAATCTCTCCACCACAAAATGCCTCTCCTGGTGCTCCTGCTGAATAGGGGTAGCAGCACACACCATAACCTTCACTGAGAGCTTGTGAGGACAGATCCACAAATCTCTTGGAAATGAGAGTGATGAGAGCAACTGAAAAACCTTGTAAAACCACAATCCTGTGAGTCAGCATATTCCCAAAGATCTGTCAGCCCTGCAGTGCTGACCTGCTCAGAGCCACTGCCTCCCTCCTCAGCCTTCCCTGCACTGTCCTGCTCTTGAGATCTTCCACCACCTGCCATGCTCCTCTGGAGGAGGTTTGGCTGCCTGGTACCACAGCTGAGCTTGGTTTCTCCCCAAACTGAGCTGTTCACAGTAGGCAGCAGACAGAGATTACAGCTGCTCAGCAGCACAAACAAACCTGGATCTGGTGACAGCAAAAGTTTGGGGTTGTGCCCCAGGAGGGAAATTGCAAGGTGAAAACTGGTGTCAAGTCCTAAAGGGTAAAGTATGTGGTACCCACCAACAGAAACAGTACCAAGACAACTACCAGTGTGATTCTACATTCTTTTTGTAATTTTTGTGTCCATTGGCAATTGTGGCATGCTCTTACGCAGCTCCATAAGTCTGAAATGGAGAAACCACCCAGTTCAACCTCTCAAACCATGACAAACTACCTCCCTCAATGACTTGGCTGGTTTTCTCTGTGTTGTGCTTCCAGAGAGCAGAGAACAGCAAATATCTTGTGTTCTGGTCTCTGACCCTTGACTGTGTATCTTTCTCTGATTTCTGATGTTCCATTTGTCAGGCCTCCAAAGGAGAAGATAATTTAATCAGAGAATAGAATATCCAGAGTTGGAAAGATCACACAAGGAACACCAAGTCCAATGCCTGGCCATACTTCTGGCTTCCAGATGTAGCAGGAGGACAGAAATAGCAACCTGCTTTACAGAGACAGAACTCATTTTACACAGGGAAAGATCTCATTTTGGTGCTCTGTTTTTCCAAAAAGAAGTCACTCTGCTCTCTATGAGTAGAAAAGAACTTCCCAGTCAGTGACAGCTCCAAGTTAAAACAGTGACAGCTTTAAACCAGTGTCATTCACTTTTCAGGCCTGCAGAGAGCAATATGTGTGTCTATCTATATATAAACATATTTGTGTGTAGATCTATATCGCAGAATCACAGAATCACAAAATGGTTTGGGTAGGAACAGACCTTCAAGATCATCTCATTCCAACACCCTGCCATGGGCAGGGACACTTTCCACTATCCCAGGTTGCTCCAAGTCCTCTGCAGCCTTGAACAGTTTCAGCGATGGGGCATACACAGCTTCTCTGGGCAGCCTATCTCAGGGCCTCACCACCCTCACATGGAAAAATTTCTTCCTAATATCTAATCTAACCCTACTCTGTTTCAATGTGAAACCATTCTGTCTCAAATTCCCTTGCACTTCCCTGCACAGTGAAGGGTATCTCCAGCTCTCTCCACTCAGCAAAGTGGGTCACAGACAATGCTCTGTCTCTCTGTCTAAATCAAGATTAAAATGAAAGCCTCAGAGAGTGAATTTGGATAACCTGTGGTAAGTCCCACTGGGCAATTTCAAGTAGAGAATCTGCCTGACAAAACGAGGAGAGTCAAGCAGTGTCTGATCTTCAGGAGCTGGGCAGTAAATTGAAATAAATGAGATCTCAGCTCCCAAAATCACAGTGGTATTTGTCATACTCCAAGAAGTTCACTGGTATTGTCTGGAGACTACCTGTGAAGGACCAGGCTTTGACATCTTGGTTTGGAGTGAAACATTCTTGATTATGGGGTTTTTTTACCATAATATTGAGCTGTTTCAGCTGAGATTAAGGCCTGAGAGGCCAACAGATAGACAAGGTGATGTTGGAGCAATTTTAAGGAGTTGTCTAAAGCATCATACAGATTTGATTAATCCTCCTCTCCAAAAAAAATTTGAGGCTTTGTCTAGGGGACCATAATGCCTCAAACACCTGCCCTTCACTGCCCAAACTGACTTCCAAGTTGGGTTCCTGAACTTCACACACACAAACAGCTGAAGTGTCTGAGATTACCAGGTGGGCATTCCATGTGACCCAGGCAGTGATGGTTTTCAGGATGCAGCATTCCCTGTGGTTTTCCCTCATTCCAGGATGCAGATGTGGCAGTAACCTGCTACCTGTATCTGGCCTTGAGGCTCACACATGTCCTGCCACCCCACTGATGCACACAGAGTACTCACAGCAAGCAGTGCCAGCAGCTGAGACAGGCATTGGTTCTCTCCTGCTGTGTTTGGAGTGCTGCTGCTCCCCACCTCTCAGCCCCCTGAGTGAAGGTTTCCCAAACTTTGGGTGGGAAGAGAGGTAGAAGAGGACAGGGAAAGGGGGAATCTGCAGATAAGGGTTAACACCCACAAATTTCTTGTTTCTCTTGGTCTCTTCTCTGCTATCCATAAGAATGTGACCTCTCTGGTGTGTGATGCTGCCCCATTTTTGCAGGAAAATCTGTTCTTGACTTCCTTCCCTTGAGTTTCATGTTTCTGAGTTCCCTCTGAAACCAACTGTGTGTCATCCACATATGCTGGGAAATATGGCCACAGCTGAAAGAAACTAATGACTTCTGTTAATTCTGCTAAGTGAGAGGCAAGGACAGCTTTTTAATGAATGACTAATTGAGATGTAACTTAATTATTCCTCAGCTGAACTTGCTTGGATTGCCAGCCATTTCTGAATTTTCTGTAGGGAGACCAGACCTCAGAAAGCATGTGGCAAGTGTTCTGCAGCCATTAAAGCAACTGAGTTCAAACATTTGAAAAATGAAAATACAAAACCACAAGCAATAAGAGCCCTAAATTATAATTGGCCAAGAATAACCACTCCAAAATCTGAGTGCTTGAATTTCCACCACCACAAAATTCACAGGTTCTATCCCTTGCTCCTGGTGACAGCAGGTGAAAAGTCTGAACAGCTATAATTTTGGAAAAGAGTACCTAAAGATCATCTCACTGACCTTGTGTGAGAGTAGAGGGTAGAGTTAATGCCACCTTTGACAGCTTAATTAGAAATGCAGGTATTATCCACATATTTGATGCATCTTTTAACTACTAGCATGGGAATAAAATATAAATTAGTTATTTTTGTAACTTTCCAGATCTAGAGAGTAGAACAAATTATTTCAGTTTCTGACTGTTACAGATTTAGGGGTGCCCTTGCTTATATCATTTAGGCCAGGATATATCTGCTAAATATGACTGACTCACCTGCACTGACCCTCTTTGCAGACAAGGAACTGGGAGCCAACCCCAAGAGATTCCCATGGACCCATTTCTCCACCTTGTCCAGGTCCCTCAGGGTGGAATCTCATCCTTCAGGTGTGTCAACAGCACCAATCAGCTTTTTATGAGCAGCAGGTGCTTAAAATGAACCAGGTAAATAGTACCTTGGAGAGTCTTTCCCACACAAGTGATTGGAAGGGGAGTGTGATAAGACTCCATTTCCACACTGTATTCATGCTAAAGCAGATGAGCCTCATCCACTGGTGCTACTCACTTGAGGAGAGGGGACAATTGGTCACCCAGTGTGACAAGCCCACTGTGGTTTCCCATCAGACACAACCCTTTCAGGTGCCTGACAAGAGTAATAGCATTCCTTGGCCATAGCTGAAGAGTTCCTAGGAAAAATATGGGCAATTTTTCACATGGGCTGATAGTGATAGGAGAAAGGGAAACAGTTTTAAATTAACAGATGAGAGATTTAGATTAGATATTAGGAAAAAAGTCTTTACTGTAAGCATGGTGAGGCACTGGAAGATGTTGCCAAGGGAGGCTGTGGACTCCACATCCCTGGAAGTGTTTAAGACTGGGTTGGATGGGGATCTGAGCAACCTGGTCTAGTGGAAGTTGTCCCTGCCTGTCATCGTGATATTTTCTGCAAAATCTTCTTTGCCCAGGATTCTTCTCCTGGGAAGCTGAGAAGCCTCAGAGAGGAATGAAAACAATAATTATCTGATTACTTCTCCTTGAGTTTTGTTGCTTTGGAATGTGGTAGGTGATTGTTTGACTGGTCCCATGTGAATTGTTTTTGCTTGATGACCAATCACCATCAGCTGTGTCAGACTCTGAGGAGTCAGTAATGAGTTTTCTTTAGCGTTCTTATTGAGACTTCTGATGTATCCTTTTCTCTATTATTTCGTATCATTTTAGTATAGCAGTCTTTAATATAATATCATATCATAATATAATAAATTAGTCTTCTACGAACATGGAGTCAGATTCTCACCTCTCATCTTGTCCTGGGGACCCCTGCAAACTCAACACCTGCCCATGGCAGGGGTGGAACAGGATGTTCTTGAAGATTCTTTCCAACCCAAATCATTCTATGGTACTCTGAAACTACGAAAAAAAATGTGCCCAGAAAGAAATACACATTTCCCTCAGGGGCTCTTGGAGTGAATTGTTATTCATAACTTACAATTCCTACTACACTAATGCTTCTCTTTTAAATGAGACTTAAAGAATAATGTTTATGTCCTCAATGTCAATTAAACATGAATCCAAACCTATGTTCAAATGGATCCATCCATCTCCCTGAGCCAGCAAACAGCACAGATCTCAACAATGAAATCATGAATGTCACCCCCATCTACTGCTGGCAGCTGACATTGACACTGAGTTAATCTTTGAGCAGACTCAGCACTGGGTCTGGAGGGGAAACTGTACAAGGAGCAGCTGAAATCCCTTGGTCTGTTCAGCCTGGAGGAGACTGAGGGGAGACCTCATCGTGGCTTTTAACATCCTCATAAGGGGAAGAGGAGGGGCAGACACTGATCTCTTCTCTGAGGTGACAGTGACATGACTCAAGGGAAAGCCCTGGAGTTGTGCCAGGGGAGGTTCAGGTTGGATATCAGAAAATGTTTCTTTACCCAGAGGGTGGTTGGGCACTGGAACAGTTTCCAGGGCAGTGGTCACAGCACCAAGCCTGACAGAGCTCAAGAAGAGTTTGGACAATGCTCTCAAGCACAGGATGGGATTGTTGGGGTGTCCTGTGCAGGACAGTGGTCACCAGTGTGTGACATCCCCAGATGTCCCTTGCACTGCCACAGAAAGCACCTGGCCGTGTGCTGAAACACATCATCCTCCTCCTGGCTTATCAGGACCTTCAGCAATTCCATTGTAGCATCAAGCAAAACTCTTCAGTCATAGCAAAAGGAAAGGGGGGACTCCACACCCTGATAAAATAACATCATCTGTGCATTTCAAGAACATGTTGTTCTGTGACTCATAATGCAAAAATAGTGGAAGTAAGAAATTTAGGGGACAGGTCAGTTCCCAAAGGAGATGAGTGCCTCATCAATCATTCCATATTTCCATATATTTTTCACTTCATGGCATCACTAGTCATTTAAAAATATTCATAAATGTCACTAATGGATTATTGCTGCATTCTTAAAAAAAAAAAAAAGCTCATTTATTTATGCAGGAAATGTCGATTAAATTGAGATAGATATTGAAATTAATAAGTACCCAGTAAAATGTAAAGCGCACAATTGATTTTAGATCCTCTGTTATATGCATGGCATGTAATTACCAGTAGTAAATCTGAAATGAAAATATAGAAGCTTATGAGATGCTTCAGTGCAGTTGTTCATTTAGAGTCACATAAATTCAGGGGACACACATTACAAGTGCCAGCACTAGCATGAAAGGACTAAGCTATAACTACAACCTTCATGGAAGGAAAACAGAAAAATCCTTCAACAGCAGAAAAAAACTTTAAAAAACATATAATTCTCATCTGAGAAGGTCACAGTCTTGTGTTGTTGTTGATGGTGGGAGGTAAAAATTAATGTATAAGTAATACATCTGGCAAGATACAAAATAAAAATGCCAAGAGTCAAAGGTTAAGTTTTCTTTATTTTCAAAAAATACAGGAAATTGGTACATCATAGTTCATCTACAACTAACAGCAAATTCATCTAGTACTTTTTACTGTAAATAATAGTTTTGAAATGCAGTTTAATATGTGTTTTGCTTGAAAGTCTAGTAGAAGACTTCAGAGATTCATACAAAGCTACATTTTTTTGTGCTCTGGTTCCATTTTTACACTGCTCTTACCACCTTGGTATCTGAATTCCTGACACATTAAGATTTCACCCACATTCTACACCATTTTTGTAGGCAAATTCTTTAGTCTCACAGTCTGCTCTTCTAAGTCTGGGCTTCTCTCAGTGTTCTTTAATTTCTCGTGTCATCTGCCAGCATTTTGGAATGGTCTGTGTTGCGTAAGATCAGGCCTCTCCATAATATTGCTATAACATCATCCCTTAGAGATGAGTCTGTAAAGAAAACAGAAATCTTTGTAAACTTTGAAGTTAATAAAGATCATATTGAGGATCTTGGGGAGTTAAAACATATCCCAGGGTGTCTTGGTTTGAAAAGACAAGTGTCAGCTAAGGAAGGCAGGAACCTCCTCTGAAATGGAAAGATGCAAACCCCCCTCCCTCTGAATTATTATAATTTTGAATTTAAGGGGCTCTCAGGCAAAGATATGGGAATAGGAATGACTGTTCTTTATTAGGGAAGAAAACAAAAATAAAATAAAAACTGCACTAATACAAAACAACACTGCCAGAGTCAGAACAGGAGCTGACACCCTGTGAGTCAGGGTGGTGGCAGCAGTCCCATTCCATGGCTCAGTCCTCCTGAAGTGACAGGGGCGGTTCTGCTGGAGCAGGGATCCTGCAGAAGGAGTTTTCCTCTGAAGCTCCAGGGGTGCTCTAGATGGGCCTGGTCTTCCTCTGGGAATTCAGTGGAAAAGGCAGCTGCTCCTCTGGGAATCCAGTGGAAAAAGACTTCCTGGTGTCCCAGACCTCAGACTATATCCAGGTAGGAATGCTTGGCTCCTCCCCCTGGGCAGAGCATCTCCCAAAGGGATGATGGAATTTTATCAGCCATGCAGGGACATTCAGTGACCCATTAACAGAAGAGATCTCCTGGAGGGAGGATTGGTTGTGGAAGAGATAAAGAAAACTGCCCAATGAACAGAAGATAACTGCCCCACCTCTAACAGATGGGAAATAGAATATGCACATTTTACAACCCATGACACAGGGCCAAGTGAGACTTTCCTGGCACTCCTGCCCACAGGAGGCAGGAAGACACATTTCACCTGCTGAGGTCTTCAAACCTCAAAAATCTCCCGCAAAGTTGACCTCAAACAGCTGCCAGGTGTTGGAGGATTTTGGCTTTGAATCCACATCCAGAGTGACCTGCTCAGCTCCAATGGATGGAATTCAGTGGCCTTACACACACACGTGTAGTGTCACTGTAGATGCTGAAAAGGATTATTTCCTCTTTCCACCTGCCCTTCCAGAAAAACACATCTCTCATGTCCTGTGGCATATCTGTCAGGCCCATCTTAAGTAGCTGAGTTTATGCAATACAGAGAGTTTAAAATTGGGGTGGATCCTCCAAAGGGCCTCAAGTTACAGCAGAACCCTGGATTTAGGATGCTAATTGCTGTCCTCTCCATATCCTCCACTTTCACAGCCTGGTGATTGTGGTATCACTACATCTCCTCTGGAAAGGCAGGAGAAAAAAGTGTCCAAGAGCTCTTGAGTCACTGTTATCTTCACCCCACAGTAGGTTTTAACCCTCAGCTGAAGAGATAATTCCCATTTTTTTGTTTAATGGGAGAGGGTACACAGAGCATATCTAATAGCATTTGGCTGCCACACTGCAGAGCTGAGGTTGTCTCATAGAAAGAGGTTTTCTCTCACTGGTTTCAGGTTTAGAGCAAACACATTGATTTAGAGTGGATTATTCATCTGAGAACATAAAAGGAATTAAAATCTCCAAGAACCACAGTGGCTCCGGTGTTTGAATGGGAACAAAAAAAAACCTCAGACTCTGTATCTACACTTTATGGAGAGATAATTCAGAGACTTAAAAATATGAATAATAGGCTTGGCTTCTATGAATGCAGACTTCTGAATATTTTTAACAAGCTCTGGCCTCAGACATTATATGATCAAAGAAACATAAAGTAAGCAACAAGGATCAGCTATTCCTTGCAAAGCTAAAATATTTCTCAGTCACTCTAAAATTATCTTTGTGGATGGCTGGTCTCTAAGTGGTGATAAACAGGTATGTCAGAAAGAGAGAGTTTCAGGTGCATATATAACATTTTCTTTAATCTTCCTAAGTCAACCATGGTCATTCAACAACTATCTTTGAAAAGTGAGTAAGAAACATAATTTTAGAAGGGAGTTATATGTTAAGAGGGTGCCTTTGAAGGATATGGGCAGAACCACTGAGGCCAGGAGGTTGAAGTCTGTCTATTTTTTGTGCTGAAGCATTGCCCAGAATAGTTGGGTCCCAAACTGAAGCACATCCATAAAAACAATACCATGGACAGTTATTGTGATGGTGAAAAGAAGGTTAGCTGGCTTCCATGTAGGTATTTTTATGGAGAAAAAAAATATTCCTAATAACACAATAATTGCACTTTCCTGACTGCTCCACAGCACATGCAGGGTAAGGCCTCTGTGTAGCACCTCCACCAGCAGCATGAGCAACCTGTGAGGAGAGAAGTGAAAATAAGGAATTCTGTCTTCTTAACATGTGTGCCCATCATTTGTCCTGGCTGGACATGATGCAGCACTGAGCTCTGCCAGACTTCCAGGGAAAACATCAGTTTGGGCATCCTAATGGGCTCTTAGGAATCATGTAGAAATGTAATTACTCCTGAAATCTCTATACCTGACTTAAAGTTGCTTGAAATCCAACAACATTTTTAAAAGGTGTTCAGAGTGAGAAAACAGGGAACCTGGATAAAAAAAGGACAATATCAAAACTAATCTTGTGTGACATCTCCACTGTTCAGCTAGCTTAATAAAACTTCAGTCTTATTTGTTCCCACTGGATATGGGTCTTTACAAGTATTACAAAAATTTAGGAATACTAGGGAAGGTGGGGAAGCAAATCTTCCTTACTACTCACAGAGAATGGGAGAATTTAAGATTCGACTTCCATGTAATTTTTAGCCAGCCTTTTCTCTAAATCTTCTATAGGATAAAATATAAATTCAATCCTGAAATCAGGATCTCAGAAGATGGGCAGCTGACTGAATCATTATGGGGATGAGAGACAATTATCATCATCCTCTTACTGGTAACAGAGCTCCCACCTTCCAAATCCCACCACTACAACCACCTAATTCCATACTCTGGCCTTACATAAATCCACACTTTCGTGCAAATTCATTTATTCCCCCTACATCTCCTTGCATGTCTCTGTCTCAGTCTTCTGTTTTCTTTATTTTTCCAGAGCACTAGGGTCAGATAATTGGGACCTGAAGAATTAGTGCATCACTAATCCATTTTATCCTGTTGATTCATAGCAAACCTGTGGTGCTCAAATTACATTCTGCCAAGCAGACCTGTGCTGTAGGGGCTGGATAATAAAAGCACACAGGTGTGTGCCACCAGCATCCCCATTGATCTGCAAATTGGTCCCCAAGAGACATCTTGGCAAATATTCTCCCAGCATCCAAGAGCTTTGCCTGATAGAAGCTAAAACAAGCTAAAAAGGAAATGCTAATTTCTATATCCTGCACTGGTTTTAATTGAAGTCTGACTATTCTAAAGCCAGAGGGATGATAACAGCTAATGTATTCTCCACCTGAGAGGCAAGGCACCTTCTTCTGTGCATCTAAAAGACTGGAATTATGATCCTGAGAGGATTATAAATTATAACAACTTCTTTTGCTCAGGGAAGCAGAGTTTTCCAGACCTCTTCAGTGTAATTTCATAAGGATTTGCTGTTTTAAACCAGAAAAAGTACAAAAGAGAAAATGACTGTGCTGGGCACTGGCCAAGAATGTTTCTGAAAGGGACTGACAGTTTTCGCATGGTTTCTTTAAGAAGCAAAGTTTATATTCCATGCTCTGTGTGTGTCTCTGCTGATCTTTCCCCTTTTTGGACAGAATCCATCCAGTCTGATTCAGAGAAAGAGATCTCGAAGTTATCAAGTTGTCAGAAGTTTAATAGAAAGCAGGATCTGTGATATGAGCTCATCACCTCTCAGACACATGGAACCTACACAGGAAAGAGATGTTATAAAGGTTCCTAAAGCTTCAGAAGCTGTAGCTTCATGTTAAACATCTAAGAATGCAAAACCAGGAGCTCCCACCCCTGTTCTCTGAGCAGATAATCAAATCAGAGCTTCCTTAATTCCACCACCCAGGGCACAGTTTGCTCTAAGGGCTTCACAATTAGCCACTAAAAAAAAAAAAAATCACTTCGAGGCAAACTCACCAGAAGGAAGCCACAAAGAGATATGAAATACACTTGTTATTAAAGCATCAGATGATGAATGAAGATTCTGGTCTGCAAAATATTCTTAGTTTGACAGGTTTGTAATCCAAACAGTGGAAAGGTGGTGGAGAGAGGAGTCCGAGGCATAAAGATGTACAGAAACCAGCCAGACACCATTTTTAAGTAGAGACGTCAACAGGACCAGAAACAGTGTCATCTGATGAATAAACCCCCACAAAACAAAACAAAAAACCCAAAAAAGCAGTGCCCTAGAAACTCTCACTCTGGTTCTCCTGCAAACCAATTTTGTACTGTCGGTCCATAGCCAGTGAGTAACCAAGGATAATAAACCTGTGTTCAAACACTAAATGCATTTCTAGCCTATGGCAGGAGTCACCTTATCCAGCTTTAGATGACTTCAGGGTAAATTTCTCATTAAGTCACCCCAGGGTTCCTTGGAAGTAATTAAGATCAAGTTAATAAGGTTGAGGATCTTAGAGCAGAAAAATGTACCCATCTATTTCAGAGTGAGGTGAAACACATTTGGAAATCCACTATATTGCAGAAACCAATGAAATCAAATTAATCCCACTCCTGCATCTGTCTGTTCCAGAAGGACATGTGGACCAGCAGACACCTGCATGATAAAGAAACAACTCCTTTTCTTTGCCTGTCAGCTCTTGCTGACAAGGCTTGGCCATTTCACAAGTGCTCTTTGTGTCAGCTCTGAAGGTACAAATTCTGCTCTATGTTGCCACATCCCTGAACTCCCTCCCTGGATGTTTTATAGCAGCCTGAAGAGTTTTCTTATGTTTTGTCTCCTTCTCTTTGTCAGTCAATATCAGAAAGGTATTTTAGTCACATCAGCAAAATGATCCATCATGTGAAGCATCCTCCTGGCAGGAAAAGCCATTACATTTGTTTTCCTTATGCAGCTAAGTAGACATTAATATCTGTAATTACTATTTAAATGCAGACTGACTGATTCCTCTGTGTTCATGTCATCTGCAGACTGCTCTGAAAATCACAGTGTTGAAACAATACTGACTTTATCTCATTCTTTTCTGTCAAAAATAGTTCAGAGCATGGGCAGAGCTTTCATTGATCCTGTCCCTGCACAGGGATTAAGGGCACGAATTTGTGGATGTGAGGAAATTCTTTTCTTAGTCACAATTGTGTCTGGAGATTATGGGGGAATGGCTATAAAATGAGAGTAGATTTAGATTGGATATTAGGAATAAATTCTTCCCTTTGAGGGTGCTGAGGCACTGGCAGAGGTTGCTCAGAGAAGCTGTGGCTGCCCCATCCCTGGAAGTTTCCAAGGCCAGGTTGGATGGGCTTGGAGCAACCTGGGACAGTGGAAGGTATTCCAGGCCATGGCACAGGGGGGGAAGTAGAGGATCTTTAAGGTCCTTTCCAACCCAAACCATTCTATGATTTTTTAATGCATGTCAAGGACTGCCCTCTCTTCATGAGATCTGGGAGTTCAGATCCTAATTTATAAATTCACTTATATTTCTGCAGCCAGAATTCTCATGAGCAAAATGTACAAAAGTTGGATGAGTTTGGAGAGCTGTCCATGGCTTTGTTTATGATTCTGAAAATCTGATTGGATTAGAATTGCTTCTAGCAGAAAAGAGATGGGGGAAAGCTGCTTTTTTACATTAGTTTCTCCAGGATATTGGAACTGAAGGTTTTCATGGGTTTCTTTCTTTCTTCTTTCTTTCTTTCTTTCTTTCTTTCTTTCTTTCTTTCTTTCTTTCTTTCTTTCTTTCTTTCTTTCTTTCTTTCTTTCTTTCTTTCTTTCTTTCTTTCTTTCTCTTTCTTTCTTTCTTTCTTTCTTTCTTTCTTTCTTTCTTTCTTTCTTTCTTTCTTTCTTTCTTTCTTTCTTTCTTTCTTCCTTTCTTCCTTTCTTTCTCTTTCTTTCCTTCCTTTTCTTTTTTTCTTTTTCCTTCCTTCCTTCCTTCCTTCCTTCCTTCCTGACTGCAGAGTAGGAAATATTTTGCTTTTAACTCTGCCCTCAAGTTCTCTCTTTCTCTTTGAAAACATCCTTTTAAACCAGCCTCTTGACTTTTCTCAGAGTAGAATAACCTTCTGTGTGTTTCCTGGTTAACTGTTCAATTATTACCTTGTTTTCCTGTGGAAATGAAGCCTAGGTGGTCTCACTCCCACTGTCTATTTCTGTATGTACACTGCCAATAACTTCTGACCTCATTAAACAGAATGATAGAAAAGCCTGAAGCCTCATAGATAATTACATTTCATGAAGGCAGAAGACAGATCTTACAGGCACTGCCACTGCAGGAAAATAAACAAGCATAAATCTTGGCATAGATGGGAAAATCCACATGGGAGAGAGCCTTTTACAGATGCCCCAAGCACAAGAAAATCTTCAGTCATAGTTTAAACCTTGCTTAAAGCCAAAGCCAATCTAACACAAGACACATCCTCAGGCAAAGAAATTAAATTTAATTTATTCCCAAAATCCTTAAGTAAATTTTGGGTCCATTCTGCGCAATATCTTAATTAGGTTTATATGTGAGCTAAAAGGCAGTAACAAAGCTTGGGCCAGCAGATAATGCACTAAGTTTCTTTAGTTGATTTAATTCTGAATCTAGAAAGTATTTATAATTTCTTGGTAGTTACTTGCTTGTTTGTGTGACTTCAAACTCACACAGTGATTCTTTCTTCAAATAACCTCAAATCTCTGGCCATTCACTTACCTTTAAAGTTAACAAGATTTGTGTACTCAGCTCTTAGCCAGAGGTTTACAGACCTCTACCAGCGACCTCTCCCAGCCTCCATAAAGACATCTGTCAAATCTCTCCTTGGCCCTCTACCTCTCTTGGAGCCAGCACTATCTTTCCATCTGTCAGTGGGATGGCAGCAAAGGAAATTGCACTAAATTCTCACTTAAGCCTCCATATAAGATTATCTCTTGCTTAGGAATTTGGAAATTACTGGAAAGGGGCTTTTCTCAGGAAAATCACACCTTTCTGGTCATTTAACTTTTCTTGTTATTGGCTTGTCAAAGGCAAAACGAGGGGCTGGACTGACCTATGGTTCTTTGGTGGTCTTTGTATTTAATTTCTGCACCATCTGAGGATGGTAAAGTTTTCTGTGGAGCTCTTGGTGGAACAAAGTCTCGGTGCCAGGCCTTAAAAAGGTTTTCCCACTGCTTGGTGCAGATAAGAATTCTCTACGGTGAGCAGTGGAAAAACAAATCTTGCTGTGCTGTTTCCTATAGAAAAGAGACAGTAATTGCTGGATAATATGTTTTCCCATTTTCCTACTCATGTAAATTTTTCATTATTTTTTTTCCTTTTTTGGGGGGCTTGCGCTGCTGTTTATTACCCATAAAATATTGTCCAGTTTCTTTGGCATGGTGCAAGTTATTGCATTTTTTCTTCCATTCAGCTTCTTTGATGCAGTATTTTTTTTTTTTCTTGCTCAATTTAGGGATCAGCCATTCTTTCTCCTGTTGGGATTTGCTTTTCTCATCTATGAATTACTGGTTTTATTTATGTGGTGGTGTCAAAGGGTTCACAAATACAAAGCTTGTTAAGATTTGTGTGTGTGTATGTGTCCCTTTTCTTTAGGTTAGGATGATAATGATGATTATTAATGGTGCTTCCCCAGAGCAGGACTCTGGCACAGCCCCCTTCAAAGGGAGCACCAGACTGCAGAGAACAAGACAAACTATGCACACCCTAATTCAGTGACCTTCCTTTCTTCTGCAAAAACTACCAGTTTAAGAAAAATCTCCACAGTCATAAATCACCATCACTCACCACTGTTTGGAAAGAGCTGGATGATTTTGGTACATTTATCATGGTTTAAGGAATTTTGACATGTTGTTCTCCTCTGAATGTTAAAGTTCTTTTCTTTGTGGTTGTTTCCTTCCACCACACGCACACAATGCAGGAGGTTGCTCAGAAAAGTCACAATATCAATTGGCAGAGGGGAGAGGAGGAGGCACATTGTCCATGCTCCTTGAAGATGAAAACATTGAAGGAATTTGACCTTGACTGGAGGAGCTTCCGTGGAAGATTAGAAAAATAACAGCTCCCTAAACAGATGCCAGGTCCTAATTACCATTAATGGCCACCTCGTGCGTCATTCCAGGCACCTCACAACAAAAAATGTTATCTTTTGACAAAGCTGTTGGCAACGACACGTGGAAAAAATATTAAGGTTTTACCCATTATTTTCTAGGGTTTGTTTTTTTTTACAGACTGAGAGTTACTTAACTTGACTGTAAGTTAATAACCCACTGAAGACAGGCAAGTAGTCCAAAAGTGAGAAAAATGTTTATATACTATGAAACTATCTGTGGATAGTAAGATTTATAACTAGAAGGGATTTTAAAAAAGATATTTCTGCAGTACTGAGCATTTTTTATGGGTTTTTTTTCTGCCTCAGTGTGGGACTTAAAACACAAACAATATTTGTTTAAAAATGGAAATCGTGAAAAATGCAAGTCATAATTGCTCATTTCATTATTCTTTTTTAATATTAAAAAAATCTCTGCTGTCAGGTATAAACATTTTGCTTAGGTTTTAATTCATTAAATTGAAATTAAATACTTCTAACCTTTTCAATTTGACCTGAACCTATTTACAACCATTTCCTCTTAAAACTCATGAATGGTAAACCATAAGCCTCTGTCACTAAAAGTATTTATGGAATATCAGGTTTCAGAAATTGCTCCAGCAGCCATTTAAAAATTTCTCCAGGAGTAGAGAGAAAAGTATTGGCCTGTTCTTCTCCAGAGACATCTTGCAAGGAGAACTTTGGATGTGGATCTCACAGCTCTGGCAGTCAGGATGATTTTGGAATGCAGCTGGGGCAAAGAGAGGAGTACCACAGAGTGGGATGTGGAGTGTTCTCAGTTTGGTTGTTCCAATTTCAAATCTCACACCAAGGCTAACTTTGGCTGCA
The DNA here is from genome assembly GCF_036417665.1 of Passer domesticus. Classification (NCBI taxonomy): domain Eukaryota; kingdom Metazoa; phylum Chordata; class Aves; order Passeriformes; family Passeridae; genus Passer; species Passer domesticus. Next base: position 158,341,554 of record NC_087474.1, on the reverse strand, counting down.
CCAGCACAGCATCCAGTGCTGTCTAAAGTGTGGAAATTTCAGGAGACTTCTGTGTGTTGTTTTCATAACTCAAGGAGATCTGGTCATCACAGCCAAAGGTGTTCAAGGCAGGTTTTTGACCTTTAACTCTAGTGGAAGTTGTTCTTGCCCGTGGCAGCAGGGTGGAACCTGGATTATCTTTAAGGTCCCTTTCAACTCAAACCATTCTATGATTCTATGGTTTTTCTTGTGAAACAGCTTCATTTATTTCAGAAACACCTGAGAATTAAGGAAAGTGTCAATTCCACAAAGGTTTCTTTATATGGAGACAAATATTTCAAATTAATTATGAACACCTTGTCTACCATTGCTTTCTGTCTGCACTCTGCTGTCACTACAGCACAGAAAAAATCATTTAATTGAAAAACAATTCCTCTGTTTTAATATGGAATACCTGTTTTGAAGGTTTAACTATATTTTGTTATTTCACCATTTTCTTGTGTGGAAACAAGAATAAACTTAGTTTATTACATCCCCCTAGACCTGCCACTTTAGAAAAACAAACTGATTCTACAAAAAAGAGAACATCCGTTTTTCAGCCTTGCTTGGAATTACTCTCTTCTCACATCACAATTACTTTTGATGAAAATTTCTGGATGGAGATTGATAAATAACTGGTATCTGGCTGAAATATTCACTGTGGAGCTTAAGCAAAGGGTCACCAGGGGAAAGCCTGAAGGATGAAATATAGCTGCAGTATTTACAACAGTGATGGAGTGAGTTTTTAAAGTTCTAAAGCACATCTGTGAGACAGATCAGAGGTGGAGAAGGTTTATCTCTCTTATTCAGTGCAGCTCCAGCAGCCAAGGCAAGGGCTGGGCTGGGCTGGCTCAGGGGGGTCAGGACTAGAGGTGGGTGCTCAGGTCCTTGCCCAAGTTAAATCATTTCCCTGAGCCATCTTTTTCACTGTTCCATTTCCATTCTGCCCTAGAAAAACTTCCAATGGAGTGAGATAACAAGACAAAGACATATTTCTGCATTATGAAAAGTACTTTTTTTCTTTAAAGATAACTTAGGAGAGACAGATAAAGCCCAGAATTACATCAGCAATGCAGCCTGAGAGTCACCATTTGTGTTGATCAGGAAAACCCAAAGGGTGAAGCTGAGCCACTCACAGTGAGGGTCTCCAAGAAAGAGGATGAACAAGAAAGATGTGTTTCCATGAAGAGTGAAAGCTCATGGGGTCGGAACCCACAAAAATGCTTTTTTCTGCATGAGGCTTGAAGCCACCTTCAGTCAATGCCAGCTCTGCAGACAGAAACATTTCTGAGAGCAGACAGACAAATTACAGGAGTATGAATATATTGACTCATTAAGGTTTGGACTAAAGACGTGCATAAGTCTGTAAATTAGCAACAGTTTGAAAGAAAAAAAATTATAATAAAACATCTTCAGCCAAAAGCAATATCACCACTGTAACAACAAACACTAGATGAAATAGATAATGGAACTGAGAAATCATTAAGCAGTGTGAAAATAGATCCACTGGATAAAAATGAACTCTTAGAATTACAGACAATAATTATCACTCTTCTCTAATGCCCTGATGCCCTAACTTGACCCTCTTGCTTTTGTCAGGCTCAAAGGAAGTCCAAGACCAAAATCCACATTTTTGATTGAGTTGCCCAAGTGAACAGAAAATATTCATATGAAGGAAATAAGGTGAAATCAATGGCATGCTGAGAAGAAAAGACAATAGAAGCTATCAAAATCCAAGCACTAATTTGGTTTTGAAAAGAAAAATAATTTTGAATTTGCATAATCTTGAACTAGAATGACTATATCTTAGAGAAATTGATTAAATTTGCCTGCAAATTTTCCTGTTTCTATTGTTACAGTTGTGGAAAAAGGCCAAGCAAAGTATTTCTTGAGTAATTCATTAAAAGGATTTAACTTCTTCATATCTGCAAACTGCATTTAACAGCTTTTGATTTTTTCAAATTTCTTTGCAACTCAAAATTATTTGATCCAAACATGGACTAATAGGTTCTGGCAGACTTCTCAGAAACCAGTAATGACCTTGAATTTTGTAAATTTACTTATTTCATTGTGCATTTGGTCAAGACACATTCTTTGGCAGTGCTTATGATGACAATGAAACTTTCAAGTTTGCTTTGCAAATATTTCCTGTCTAAATGGACAGGCATAAAATGTGAGATGGGCCAGGTAGGTACAGCAAGTGTTGATATCTCTATATAATCTAATTCCTGTGATTGATTTATTATATCAAAAAGTAAACATGCAAACTTCTCTCTGCTCGGTGTGCTGTCCAGGATGCAGAAGAACAAAAATCTGCCCTGATGCCGACTCCAAATACAAGAGGAGTGAAAATGAAGTCACAAATATGGTAAGAAGTGACCCCAATAAGCTGTCTGACTGCTGGACATTTTCTGTAGGTCTAGGTGAAAAAGAGAATCTTCAGGAGGGTTTGAAGAACAGTTCAGGGTTTTTTTAGTTGCCTGATGATAACACCTTCATATGAGCAAAGAAACTGCAGAGAAACTGTTGAAAATTAGGCAAGGAGGGCAGGAAAGCCATCATCAGGGGGCAGCAGATCAGGGATTGGACATGTCAGTAGCACAAAGGAGGTGACGGGCACTCAAAGTGAGTTAAAGCAGTTTCTTTCTGACTTCTTGATCAATATTGTCCAAAATCTTTACTTTTTCCCCTCATTGCTTCAATGCAAGGTAGTGCAAGCATCCCAAGAGAGCCTGCAGGAGGTGTTTGGAACAGTCTTTACAGGTTTTGGAAACAAACCCAAGGCTCATTCACAGGCATGTGAAGAAAGCACTAGATGTCATAGAGATGATGATTTAATTGCTCCAGTGTCTCTTGGTCCAATGGGGATAATGTTATTTTCCTCAGAGGAAACCAGAAACTAACAATCAGAACATGGATATTGGGAAAAAATACTTTTTCTTAAATAGAGAGGAAGCATTGGGTAAAGCTCTTCAGGGAAGTGGTAGAGTCATCACCCCTGGAAGTGTTCAAAAACTGAGGGGATGTGGCATTTTGCAATATTATGGGCATGTTGTTATCCAGTCACATGTTGGGCTTGATGATCTTAGATGTTTTTTCCAACCTTAATGATTTTATTATTCTATGAAAACTTAATATTTTGCAGCATTTTACTTGGAAATCTTGTCTCCTACACATATTAAATCAGGTAGGCTCTTTGGGGATGGACACTGTAAGGTGATGACCTTAAACTCACAGAAAAAACTACTGGAGAAACACAGCACCATTTGGAAGGACAAAAGCAAATAGTGGAGGAGGGAAAAGGGAGAAGACTTTGGAGCTGATAGTAAGAGTAGAAAGGGCTGGAAGGTGCAGCTATAAATGGCTCTGTAACTACAGAACAGTTTAGTTTTACAAGCACAGAGTCCTCTTCTGTTATTACCCGGCACGGAGTATGTGATGGAGTAAACGTTCAGTAAAGATTTGGCAGCCTGGCCTCTCTCACAAGAAATATGACAGGGTCACAGATTTCTTTGCTTTGTTTCAATAATTGGATTTTCTGGGCTCCCAGTGTTCCCTTCTGAGGTGTTAGGAACAGACACAGGGGTGGAGGAAGCAGGATAACAATTTCAACAGAGTCATCATTACCGTGCCCGTGGAAATCCAGATCTGCATCACACAAGGAAAGCTCAAAGGCGTTTCACAACTTGCACGGTTCCATGCCTAACAGGAGCTAATCTCAGAAGCACCACCAAACTTTGTGTTGGAGGGTTATTTTTATTTTAATTTGTCCCCCGAGGCAGCCTCATTTGAGCTGAGTTTTAAGGACAAAGCGGAGGACTTTTAAAAGCATCTTTAAGCCCGCAACTGCAATACCTGCTACTACCTAAACCTCAAGTATTTAATGGTTCCTAAAAAATATATTGCCTTGTTAATGCCTGCAGCAAAGCATACAGTTTACGGGAGCGAGCAGTAATGCCCCTTTAGCCATCTGGCCAGCAAGAGTACAATGGGGTGTTTGATAACAGCCATTTTCATGTCTGCAGGAGATGGCTGCAATAAAAAGAACAAACAAGCACATTTACAGGGGGGTGCAGTTGGATGCCGAGCCACACAAGGAACCATAAGAAATTTAATGTAAATCTCTGCGGCCCAATCACAGACAACTCCATTGCTCCCAAAGTCAAATGGAGCTTGATGCCTTCACTTATGCAAATGAAAATTCCCACCCTTAATTAAAGTGCCTGAAGAACCTTGAGGGTCTCTGCCGCCATCATTTTCACTTAATGAGGCAATTCTTGGAAGACTTTTAACTTGGAAAAAAAAGCCACCAGAAGCCATGGAAATATCACCAAAGATGCATGTATGGTAGAACTGATCACCCTGCACTTACTCCATAGTCCTATGTGTTTAATGGAAAGACTTCAGTGAATTTTGAAGTAAAGACATAATCACCAAATCAAAATAAAGCTATTCCAGGGCATAGGTGGGTTGGAGCAACCACCAGATCTAGAAAGGATCTGAGCCTTCAGCATGATAAGATTAGATATTAGGAAAAAGATCTTTTTTGTGAGAGGGAATGAGGCACTAGCATGGGTTGCCCAGGGAGGTTGTGGACTCCCCATCCCTGGAAGCGTTCAAGGCCAGGCTGAATGGAGCTTGGAGCAACCTGATCTGGTGGAAGTTGTCCCTGCCCATGGCAGAGGGTTGGAACCAGATATCTTTAAGATCCCATCCAGCCCAAATTATTACGTGATTCTGTGAACACAGAGAAGGTCTTCAGCACAGTGATGGGTCTGGAGTTGAAATTTCATCAGGATCAGCTCTAACCTTTCTATCACTTTGTGTATTATGAATGTCACAATTCCTATCCAAGTCACGTTTCACAAAACCACTTTATTTCAAGACATACTGAACTGCTGTCTCCTTCCCTGAGCATGAAAATCACATAATATGATTTCATTCCTCTGCCTGTTTGTGCACCGGTCACACAAAAAGTTGTGAAACTACAACCAGGCTTTTCAGGCTTTTAAACACGCAAATATAAACTGCTATTAAGGGTGCATCACATTTCCTTGCTTAGTGCCTGGCTCATAAAATGTAATAGCTCCACAGTCATTCCAACATTCAAAGCAAAGTTTTTCCCTTAAGCCCTAAAGGGAAAGAGAAATTTATGTCACCTAATCTCAGCTATCTAAAAATTAGCCATGTAATCTAAGATAGTCATCTATGTTTTAGCTGATGCAAGGAATGGAGCATCTTCAGAGCACAATTCACGGAATCGTAAACCAGGATGAGAATCAGCTCCAGGGGAAAGGCCTAAATGGAAATGTTTTCATGTGCAGTGGGCGACAAACCTGATTTCGCTCTAGAGGGGTTTTATGGCATGCTTAATTCCCCAACCATGGGACCTTACTGGTGTTCCAGGCACTGCAGGGTGTCCCACACAGCCTTTGGAAGGGTGTGATCTCCTCTGAGTGGGTCATATTTCCCAGCCCATGTGTCACCATAGGGCACCTGAATGGCACCAGATGTCCATGCTCAGGGAACTGAATAATTCACCAATGTCCTGGTCAGCAGAACAGCTTTTACTATTTCATTAACTGCATTAACAGTGTGCCCATTGTTTATAATGAGATTTCAGACATTTTGTTTGTCATCACTTACACATGGAAACCTAAACTGCAGTTATTTAATCAGGGGGCTGAATCTTTCTTCAATGCTCTTGATGTGCATGGATGGGTCTGGCTGTGGAAGTACATTTCTCTTTTTGTGCAGCATAAAGAGATCCCAGATAAAAAACTTTGACTAAACTCCTAATTTCTTAAGAGCTAAACCATAGCAGGTATAAATTTGAGTAAAGGTTCTCATGGTTTTGATGTTCAGGTTTGGAAGTAGAGGATCTTTAATGTCTTTTCCAAACCAAAGCATTCTTTGATTTTGTCTTCAATTAACAGAACAAAATACTAACAAGAACAGTGATCTAATAAATTATTCTGCTGTTCCAAAAGCAATCTTTTCTTCCTTAAAGCTGTTTAGTTCTCTGTCAACAACTTCCAGCTGGTAATCTCATACCATTTTATTCATGGACTTTGATGAAAATCTCCAAAAATTTTTCACATAAAGGCGGAAGCTTCACCATGAGCGGAATCTACCACAGGACAGATGAGCAGGAGTACAAAATTTACATCTTCAGATGGCAGCATTGTAAATCGTAGAAGCAACATAAAGAGTGGAATTGGATATGCAACTGAGTGTAACATTATGACACCAGCATAAATCAGAACATAAACACTATGAAACAAAATATTGCTGCTTTGCTCTTTGAAATAAGTTGTGGATTTCACTCAGCTTATGCTTTAAACAGTGAGTACAGCAGAAATGACAAGTGTAGAAAACAGAATAAAAAGGTGAATTGAAGCTCTAATTTTTCTTTTTTTTTTTTTTCAAATATAATTTTCCAGGAACAGAACCTGGCTGCCTGTAAAGCAACTGAATCTCCTGACCCCAGAACAAATTACATTTCGTTCAAGTTATGGTTATGCGGGAAGAATATTTGTGACTAAAAATGCTTGTCTTGGAACTGATGTTGAGTTAACCAAAAGAAATTACTAATTTTAAGGTCAAGGCAATCTTTCACTCCTTAAGGTCAACACCATCTTTCACTATTGTATAGAGTAATCTGCTACTGAGATTCAATTTTGACATACCAAGCTCACTAGTTTGATTTATCTCTTGCTTACAAACAGAAACAATATTTGGCCACTAACTTCTCATGCAGCATCATTCCAATATCTGCTGACCATTTAAAATCTAAACCCATAATTGAAGTTTGGGGGTTTTTTCAGTCTCAGACTGCTAGTTAATAGCATTTTGCAGCTGCAGTAAAAAGTAAATGTTATCACCTCTTCCAAATAAAAGTGCCTCTACAAATATTTATTTGCATCCTCCACAATAAGGTGCAGTTTAGAAACAACAAGGTACCAACACTTATGTTAGTTTTGAGCTCCTGGGGGATAAGTTTCCTGTATTGGGAAACTAGGTTTTTATCTCTGCTGCACAGAATTTTTCAGTTTGGACATATTCAGAGACATAAAATCCAGTGTCTCCTTCAGGACACGATTTGGGAAAGACATCAGCTCCTGAAAGTTTATGTTTTTAGACAGTCACTCAGCCTATTCTAGTCCTGACATCTCGCACATTATTACATCTCAGGTTATCTGCTGCATCACTGTAATAGGTCTATATTTCATAAAACACAAAGGTTGATTTCTGTAGTGACTGATACCACTATTTATTGTCCATTTGTGAGATGACTCTTCTGCTTGAGCTTTAGAGCTGTATTCAGAATGAAGGAATGCTTCTTGTGGAAAATATTATCTGCCAATAAATGCACTTTTAGGATGGCCCAAAAGGATACGTTTAGCAGTAGGGCAAAATTTACAGAAGTGGCAATAAATGGCAAATGACAAAAAATAAAAGAGTTCAATTTTTGTCTGGGTCAAATTTCCCAGGACTTAAGATCGCATTAAATGGGGTAAAAGAAAAAAAAACAAAAGCAGATATACTCAGATGCTCATGTATCAATATTTTTTGTTGCTCATGCTGAAAAAAGGAAATAATTGCCCAAACAATTTTCACCCTCTCTGCCTCTCCCATTATTCAAGTGGCCACCATTAGAAATCTCAGCACAAGGAGGACTTCAACCCACTACTGGTATCTGGATGGACATGGTCTCTTGTCAATATCAACTGCTTTTTTATAAAGTATTTTTATAAACTCTAGAATATATATTTTGTCCCTAGATGCTCCACATCTTTCATGAAGAAAGAATTCTTTCAACCCCTTGAGTGGCTTGATTTAACGCCAGATTTATCAGCCAGAAAATTCTTTCAAGGCAGTTTGGTAGATTAGAGCAGTTCCACTGTGCAGAGGTGCCTGAATGGAGCAATTTGAGATCCAAATTAATAGGTCCTAATTGATGGCAGCTTAAATCTGAGAAAAATTGATCATTTGTACATCATTTGCTCTTCCTGGAGTTATTATCTTACATCATGTCTGCATTAAGTACTTAACTGGTCCATTATTTCATCAACACACTCAGTTCCAGCCATTACCAGCAAATGTGGTCAGTTCATGGAACAGATCTTTAAGTAGAAGAGTTGGACATTTTCTAGTCTGTAAATCCCTTCAAACATGGGTGTCCCATGAGTGTTTCAAAAGAATGAGACCATCTAGCTCATTAGTCTAATAATTAACATCTTATAAGAGACATTCTGAAGCTCCCTGGAATTCTAGAAGTACAGCTGAAATAAGAGTTTGTATTTCCTAAGCATTTATTTCACTTCTTTGACCAGTATCAAACAGACTGAGTGCAACTGGGTGTTTTTGAGCTTGCACAAATTCATTACAGATAACAGGCATACTTTTTTTATCTTAATTGAAAGAATTCTGTGTGCAGATCACAGCATCTGAATTAACTCCTCAGCAATGCTGTGAAGGTGGGGTGTTCATGCTGTACTCAGGAGCTGCTCCTCAACACACAGAAGATAGTAATCCTTGAAGAAACCAGCATTGTACCATGAAAATTACATGAAATGAAAAAATGGAACCCTCAGTCCAGTAGCAGAGAAAGCCAGGGAAAAGCCCTACATGAGGGAAGGAGACACCTAACTTCAGGTGTGTGAAGAAAGGTACCTGTACAGTTGTGATCCAGCCACCTAAATGCAAAAAATCTGGAGTCATCATGTCCCACATGGAGCTCTGTGTCCATCTCTGAGGCTCACAATACAAGAAGGATGTGGAGCTATTGGAGAAAATCCATAGGAGGCCATGAAGATGCTCCAGGGGCTGGAGCACCTCTGATATGGAGGGAGGCTGGGACAGCTGGGGATCTTCAGCCTGGAGAAGAAAAGGCTCCAGGGAGACCTCAGAGCTTTTTCCAGTGCCTATGAGAGAGCTGGAGAGAGACATTTTCTAAGGGTAAACGGTGATAGGACAAGGAGAATGAAATTAAACTGACAGACAGTAGATTTAGATTAGATATCAAGAAAAAAAGTCTTTACGATAGGCATGGTGAGGCCCTGGCACAGGTTACCCAGGGAAGCTGTGGACTGGACTCCTGATCCCTGAAATTGTCCAAGGCCAGATTGGATGGGGCTTGGAGCAACCTGGGATAGTGGAAGGTGTCCCTGCTCATGGCAGGGGCTTGGAATGAGATGATCATGAAGGTCCCTTTAATCCAAATCATTCTGTGAGTCTGTGATTCTGTTTGAGTTGTTATAAGTAGCCAAAACATGGATTTAGTACTGGCAGACATTTCACGGGACACACAAGAGGCAGAAGCCCTCCAGTAGCATCCAGTGACCAGAAAGGAAATAATAAAGGCAACTCAAGTGATACTAGATGCCCACAGGAGTAACTGAGTTCTATATTTGTCATCTGAACTCTCTTCATAGTTAGTGGAGCTCTGAAGCTGCCCCAGTTGCACATGGGCAAGGGACACAACATCAGTTTGGGGCTGGCACTTACAACACTGGACAAAGGGAAAGTCAGACTTTTCTGGAGTTACTTTGCAACAGCCCAAACAATACTAAACACTTATATTTCAGCAACAGAACGCTGCTCCTCTCTTTGATTTTTCATTGCACAGAAGATACAAAGAGTTTTCCAATTCCTCAAAATAAATCCCTCCTAGAAACAACAAATATTTCTTAAGCAAACCCTGGAAAACAGCAGGCTCAGAAGTTACCAATGGATCCAGACAAAGAAAATATTTGAAACATGTCAGAAAAAAGAAAAAAAACAGCATTTGGCAAATTGGCATTTGTACACAAACAAGCAGCACTTTGATCCATTCCCATGTATGTCAGCTGTACCAAGACAGAAGAACAGTCAGGGGCTCCTTTTCAAAAGAATTCCATAGTAAGTCATAGATGGCTGTGACCTCAAAGAACCTGCTGAGCACCTGAGGCAGCAAGTTCTACACCTGAAGCATTTGGTAATGAGGTTTCTACAGAGATATAATTTTCGATGCTCAAGCTGAAAACAGCATAGACATTTTCAAAAAAAAAAAAAAAACCAACCTGGCCTGGACCACTGCCAAGAGCTGCTCCAAAACTGACTCTAACTGTTCCATTTGCTCTTGTGATAAATAGGATGGTTTAATGGAAACACTGTACACAAAACTGTACTGCTAGGTAATTACCTTGATTGAAACAAGTGTTTTTACACTGAAAGCAAAATTCCCCTGGAATTAAAGCAAACTTCAACAAGAGCAAGACCCTGTGGAGATGCAGTCATATAAACAAGTTTGTGTGCTAATTATTTTCCAGTGGTTCTCTTAATGAGTCATTTGCTAGAGTCCACTGGTCACCAAGATTATTATTTTAATGATGATTCATAGAATTTGGGTACACATTGCAAACACCAAGAGCTGCACCAGTTGCTATGGCAGGAAAATGTGTGGTTTGTTCCACAAATAGCAGAGTAACTAATTGCGTGACAGCTTGTTCCTCCTCCAGAGGGTCTCCTAGTGTTGGAAATGGTCTGCAGGGAGTTTGCCACATTCAACATTTCCACCCCCTGCTTTTTCCTGAGCCTGTGGATAAAACCCTTAGACACTTATTTTCCCATGCAAAGCTCACTTTTTAGCTTTTTTTTCCCAGCACTGGAGACTTGGGACTTGATTCTGGTCTCTGTTACCTTGGTGCAAATCAGGAGTAAATCTGTTTTTTTTCAGGATAACAGTATTACCAGACTCTCCAGCTACAGAAATAGCAGACAAAAAGCAAATTCTCTCTCTTCACACAAGGAAATGAGGAACAGGTTTGTATTTAAGACAGGTAAAAAATATTCAGTTTTAACAGGGTTGGATTTAATTGTGCCCACCTTGTAAAGGCACATACATATTCTAGAAAAATTTTTGTGATTTTGGCCTGGGTGTTTTCTAAATCTAAATTTTGGATGTATTTTTAAACTGAAAGTGCTGAAATAAGACCACCATCCTTACAGCACCAGGAAGGAAACCGCACATAATGCAAAAGAATTTTAACAGGTATATATGAAATTAAATTCCTGGTAGTTACCCCTCCTGAGCATCCAAAATTAGCAGTGAGCAAAGGAATAAAAAAGTGACATATAGAGCTGGAAATCTATTCTAAAGTGGAGGATGTTAAAGGGAAAAAGCAACAATGTGTGTTAATCTGGTGGAGGTGGGTTTTCTCATCACCAGGGATTGATAAACCTGCCAAGGAAGGTAGTTCTGTTTAACAGTTCACTTTGCTGAGGCTCTTAAGCATCTGCTTTATCTGAAGGGTCTTTATTCTAAATAAATGATACTTCTCCATACGGCAGCTATTTGCTCACAGATTGCAACACTCATTGCCCCAAAAGAAGCAGAACAGTGAGGCTGAAAGCTAAATTAGACTTGATGCAGCTATAATTGGTATTAGGGAACAGCAGAGGAGAAAACCCTTCCAGGGGGGAAGATAGAGATGATGCCAACCCCCTTCACATGATGGGTTGGAGCCCAGGACCAGAAATAAAGGATCACCGAATGGGACAAGGGAGAGTAAAAATCCCTCCCTGGGAAATAAATGTTATGGCAGCGTCTCAAACCCTTGAGGTGATTCCTGTGAGCTGTACAAGCTTTGAGTGAGTTGTTAAATCTCTGTATAGCTCATGTTCACAGGCCATTGATCATCCTGCAATTAGTGGAGTGCAGCTGAGGTTTTCTCCTTTCTGCCCGGTGCCCATCTCCTCAGGAAGGACAGTTCTGCTGTGGGAAGATCAGAATCTGGACAGTTCTGCTGGTTTGGGCTGGGCTAGGGTTAATTTTTTTTTCACAGTAGATAGCGTGGAGCTGTGTTAGGGATTTTTCATGAAGACAGTACTGCTAAGACAGAGTTGGTTTAGCTCTTGAGCACAGCTTGCAGAGTCAAGGCCTTTTCTGCTCCTCACCCCAGCGGTGAGTGGGCTGGGGGTGCACAGGGAGTTGGGAGGGGACACAGCCAGGACAGCTGAGTCTGAGTGACTCAAGGGATATTGCAGACCACACTGCACCATGTTTGCCTGTAAATCTGGGGGAGAAGCAGGATGGGGGGCACGTTTGGAGTGATGGAGTTTGTCTTCCCAAGTCACTGCTATGTGTGATGGAGCTTTGCTGGGGATGGCTGAACACCTGCCTGCCCAGGGGAAGCAGTGAATTAATTCCTTGTTTTCCTTTGCTTGAATGCACTTTTGCTTTACCTGTTAAACTGTCTTTGTGTCAACTTCTGAGTTTTCCCACTTTTCATCCAATTCTTTTTCCCATCCCTCCAGCAGGGAATGAGCGAGTGGCTGTGTGCGGCTGCGTTGCTGCCTGGGGTTAATCCACAACAGCCCTTCCTGGCACCCAGCACAGGACTTGGAGGGTTCCAGATAGCAACAGACTTGATTGGCATATGCTGGATCGAGCTGTTATTGCTGTTTAGCTGTTAATTGACAGCTCCTGTGCTTGTCAGGGGACTCGTTTGCCTGTCTCTTTGAGCCCAGTGCTCGTTAGTGGCTGCTCTTTTCTTCCGCTGCTCGCTGTGTTGCTGCTCTGCTCCTCGTCTGACTGTGCTGGGAATGCTCTGATAACAACAGCAGGGATGTGCCTGCCCTGGCGGGTGGCCAGGGAGTCACTGCTGTTCTTGTGCTGGGCACTGGACAGGCTGTAGCTCCAGTGTGAACTGGAACTGGAAGGACAGTGAACTGTGGACGAGTCAAAGGGACAGTGACCTGTGGATGGGTCAAAGGGACAGTGGCCTGTGGATGAGTCCACATGAGAGCAGAACACCCTGAAATGTCTGTGGCCATGAATCAGCCCAGCCAGAGCAGGTACATGACGTGGCTGTGGCTATGTTTGTGCTGCAGGTGTCCATCTGAAGGGTTTGAGGCCCCAGGCTAAGTCCATGGTGCATCACTAAGACCTTGAAGCATCAGTGGCTCTGCACAAGGTCAGGCTGGGGGCAGAGCAGAAAGAAATGAAAAACAGGAAAAAATATGTGTTGGTATCCCTGTGCTATAAGATGATAATGTAAAAAAAGAAAATACAATTGGGTTCTGCATTGTTTTCCAAACAGTGATGATTAGAAGGTTGGACCTCACAAGTTTTGGAGATATTTTTGGAGTACACATGAAAATTCAGGAGAAGTACTCTACCAGGGTTTGCACTGATCTTGGCAGTGAGCTCTGCATGGGGTAGGACATAAACAGTTTTCAGGCCTGCCACTGGTTTTGCATCCTAACAAACAATGAGGATAAGATGTTTGAAATTGACAGTTGCAGAATCTGGGAAAAAGACCACACTGAAACAATGATGAAAGTAAAGAACCATCTGCTGCTATGGCTTGAGCAGCAAAAATGTTTTCACAGCTCTAAAGGGGAGAGGGGGAGGCAGAACCCTGGTAGGAGCCCAAAACACCGCAGTGAGAACATACACAGAGGAGGAGAGAGGCAGAAAATGTTGCAAATGTGGCAGCGCTTCGTTTGGCATCCACTGAGACATCACTGTAAGGAATTAAAAAATTTAAAAAGAAAAAAACCTAAAAAATAAACTGATGCCTTCATTCCCAGAAAGGAAACAACAGCAGCTTTTCAACCTGATCTAAACATGTGCTCCCCACCAGCTGAGCCAACAAGAACCAGTACAGAGACACCATTCAGCCAGCACACAGCACATGGTTGGGACCCACAGCCCCCCATCGGGCAGAAGGAGCCAAAATTAAGCTCCAGCTGATAACTGAAGTAGACTGAGATGTTCAAGACCTTGCTCTGTATCTCTGAGCTCTTCAGCAGCCTGTCTGAGCCCAAAAGACCCAAGCAAAAGCAGGGAGCAGCAGCCACAAGAAGGTGAAGACAGTTACCACCACAAAGCAGCTGTTGAGTTCAGCATCTCCACAGGCTTTTAGACAGCAGCAGCTGCTCATAAAAGTGAAAGCTGGTTCTTTCTCAACACCAGGCCAGAAGGAAACCTTTTGTGAGGAAGAGGTACTTGGCCAAGGAAGAATTTAGCTTTTTTAGCAAACACACAGGCGCCACCCAAAGTTTGTATTTGCTTTAGTCTGTTGTTGATCAGAGTGGCACAAGGTTTGTGACCTCTGGAATAATAACAGGATAATAACATTTTAATAAAAACATAAATTGTTAACCTGTCTCTGACATCTCATGGAATTACTCAAATATTGCCGTGGGTTAGAAAATAATTATTCAGTGTGGTCACCGAGCCTTGGTTAGCTGTGTTCCGAAATAAATTACAACAGAGAGAACAGCTGAAAGAATCTCCAGTTTCTTCATCCTCTTGAAAAATTCATAAATTGTTAAGGTTGGAAAATATCTCTGAGATCATCACCAAGTCCAGCTTCCAACCCAGCACCCCACCACGTATCTCCTTGACTTTTGTCCTCCATGCCACATCCACACATTTTTTGAAAACTTCCAGGAGTGGCGACTCCAATGCTTCCCTGGGCGGCCTGTTCCAGTGCTTGACAGCCCTTTCTGTGAAGAGATTTTTCCTTACATCCAACCTAAATCTCCTCTGATGCAACCTAAGACCATTTTCTCTTGAACTGTCCTTTTCTTAGATTTCCAGTAGAACTTATCCCATGTGCCCATTCCCAGAAATAAAACAGATGGGACACACTGTTAAGAAAATCTGGGATAGCTTGATGATTTAGAGTCCCCAAAGCTGAGCAAAAAAATCTGTAGGGTTTTCAGAACCTAAAACTTTGAGCTGGGTGTTAAGAGTAGATGAAATTATTGTCTTCTTGGAGCATCTTTATTTCCACCAAACCTACAGGGAGAACCTACAGCTGACTTAGAAAAAGCTCTTAGCTTTTAGGCAGCTCAGACTGGGTGGTATAATCACCTAACACACTCCCCAGACATTTTATATATCCAATCCTGCTGACAGCTGGGTCTGCTCTAAAGCACCACAGAAAAATGATACCACAGGTCCTTGAAGAAAATAATGTCCCAGACAGTGATGGAAAGGAACACCATCTGTAACTCTGAATCTCAATTTTGTTCTCATTAGATCTTGATTATATCAGCCATCATTGTTGTGCAGAGACCTGAATCTATCCCCTCTATATTCACCTGCAAGCTATTTCCTTTAATTGCTGTGCACAGAGAAAATCAAATGTATTCTAACAACGCTGATTCATTGGCTCAGCTGTTAAATGCAATTTGTGCATCTCTCTATACAGTTTATTTATCTATTTCCCATCCCTCCACCATCTGAATGTTTCCCAATCTTTACTGAAGTTAACCTTGCAAATATTTCCCCAGCTCCACAGGGCAGATGTGGAAGAAGAGCCAAAATCTATTCCCTGTAGAATCCTCCTTAAATGTTTATCTTCCACTGAAAACACAAGTTTACAGACCAGCATCCTGAGGATATAAAAAACAGCATGGACTAGCATCTGTCATACCAAGAGATGAACTCTTGGCATGGAAATGTCTCATGGGGGAGCTCTGAAGTCAAATAAATAAATTGGGAATTCAGTATGAATTGGACTTTGTCTAACTTAGCTGCTTATGTGACTGCCCTTCTGTAACTAGATCAAACTCTTTGGTTGCTTCATTAGTGAAGTGGAAAGAATATAATGAACCTCTAATTGTGCTGCTGGGGAAAGAAAAAAAACTTGTTGATAGTCACTGCTGAATACCTGTTGATTTCCTGGCATGTAGGAGAGCATTTTGCCAGGATCAGGCAGTGAGTTGTGCAAATTTTAGCAAGAGACTTTATGTTATACTGTGTGGCAATAATATCTTATCCTTATGTAGGATTATTTTTAAGATTAATTTGAAGAGCCCCTGGGGGTATTACATCATTTTTCTTCTTCTTTCAGAGATGTCTTCCATGTTTGTCACCTTCCCGGTTCTCCTCAACACATCCTATTTTTAGGCTGCCTCATCCATAAAGTACAGTAATGCAGCATTGCATTTTCATGTTCAGTTAGAGAGACTTGGTGACACAGATTCCCAGAATTCAACATCCAGTGATCAGTTTTTCCCATCCTCCCTACAAAATCAGAGAATTCTAGAGTATCCAGAGTTGGAAGGAACTCACTAGGATCATCAAAATCCAGCTCCTATCACAGGTCTGGCTAAAAACCACGAGACTTTAAATGAATGGTAAACACACTGGATTTCTGGGGCTTGGTTCTTCTTGTTTGCTATGTCATGTCTGAAATTTTTACATATTTAGGGTTTGGGCTGCTTGTGAGCCACTCTCTAAACCAGAAGTTTCATGGTGTGTTGTGTGAGCAGAGGAACCAGCAGAGCATTGTTTGTGCAGGTCCTGTTACGAGATGTGAGGGCTGGGCTCTTCTGACAGTCTCCACTTTAGGAGGGACAGTCATGGAACCTCTCTGCTCAGTCTAACAGCTCAAGAACATCTCTACTCTTCCATTTATTTTAATTAAAATATCAGGAAATTAATATATTTGAGATTTCTCTCCTTCCATCTACTGTGATACAGACACAGAAGTCAGCTGGGTGAGCAGACACAGAGCACACAGAGGAGACCTGATCCCTTTTTTTTTTTTTTTTTTTTTTAATTTCTGGGCTTTGCCATTTAAAACTAATCTACCACAACTTGCACAGATCCCAGTGATTCTGGGAGTTATTAATCGAGTGACGTCAAGTTTTGTGGTTAGTTTTGACTCCAGAATCTTCCTGGGATGAAAATGTGAAGTGAATCTCTCAGGAGTTCAGAAGTAGCTGCAAGTGCATAACTGTACACATTTTTGAAGATATATCCCCTTAAAGATGTGCTAATAATTTAAAACAGCACAGCTTCTTCCTTTGATGTGCAAAGCTTTCAGGCTGACAAGGAGAGGAAGCTGCAGGTACCTGTAAACATATTAAAAATTGTTTAAATGGAGGTTATTCAAGGTAGGTGCAGTTTGGAACCAATTTCTCAAAGTTCTTTCAATCAGACCAGTAAATGCATGGTACAAATGTACCAGATGGTGGAGCAACTGTAGAAAACAAAATTATTGGGCTTAAGTCCCAGTTGGAGGGAACCAGACAAGATTAGCAGAAAGGATAATTTTCAAGAAGCACAAGATGTAGTTTAGCTTGAAAGAGTGTTCAGGGTTTGCTGTAGAAGGTGTTGAGTTCTCTGTTCCTCCTCATTTTAGCACTTAAGTATTCCTGTTCAAAACCAACTGGGATAAAAAAGTGACAGGGAGTTTTTCTGCTGACCTTTGCATAACAAAAGAAAAGTAAAAGGATATCTGATATAGGCAAAGGGAAAATGAAATGTAAGAGGAAATAAAAGCTTTCCCAGACAATGAACCACTTGCTACAGTGGAACAGACTCTCACAAGTCACCACTAAAGTAAGAACTGGCCAGATCCAAACCCCAGTGAAAATCATTTTTCACAGACAAGGAATATAGCCAAAATTTTGAGATGAAAACTAATTTATTTTTTTTTTTAAAAAGAACTTTAGCCTAAATAAAATACTTCAGTCTTCAAGTCTTAAACAACATTCTAGCTACTCAGAAAAAAACTCTGTGCCTGACCACAGAAATCTTGTACCAACATCCAGCGAGGATTTTCACACTTCAGATATAAAAATCCAGATTACCTGGAGACAATGTTTTTGCTAGATCCTGAATTTGATCCAGGGTGACAATTAAAAGTCATCCTCATCAGAGAAACTTACAACCTACTAGCTGACTCAAAATCCCAGATCAGAGAAGGATTGTGGAACCAATGCATAAACCACACCGTGACTGACATATTGAGTTTTCATCTAGAGTCTCACACTTCTTCTTTCCTCTGAAATATCTTAACATTAATTAAAGCCTTTTCTCTTTTTATCTTTCTGCCACAAAGCATGATCTGTTCTGATTTGCCTTGACGTGATGCTGTCAGCAAAAAGCAAAAAGAAAAGGATTTCCTCCTAGGAAATGTCAGCAGAATTCTGTATCTCTCAGGGGAATAAGAGGAACACAGAGGCAAGTCTTGGCAGGCGAGAGGGAACAGTCACCTCTGCTGTCCCTGATGTCCATGCTACCTCCAAGTGCCACTCTCTCTTATCTCTGTTGGTGACAAGAAGTCAAACACTTTCTTCATTGATGTGCAGAGTCACGTGGGATGAATTCTATCAGGAACAGTTCAGTTACTCTGGCTGGTGAATTGTCCTTTTTTGTATCACAAGAATGTGGACACCTTGGAAATGAATGAACTGCACTCCAGCCTGCAAAACTCTCTATAAAATTAACTCCTTGTTAAATCAAACAAAGAATCATAGAATAATGGAAAATTTTGGGTTGACATAGACCTTACAGATCATCTCATTCCAAACCCCTGCAATGGGCAGGGACACCTTCCACTATCCCAGGTTGCTCCAAGCCCCATCCAGCCTGGGCTTGGACACTTCCAGGGATGGGGCAGCCACAGCTTCCCTGGGTAACCTGTGCCAGGGCCTCACCACCTTGACAGGAAATTTCTTCATAATATCTCTAAGTAATTTATGAGGTTGTTTATATTCTTTGTCTACAATGTAAATGCCTGCATATAACATCATTCTTGTGTCTCTTCAGACTTCTAAAAATTCAGATTAAAAATCCTTTCTTCCCACCACTTGTTAAGCAATTATATCCTTTCAATAATATCTCATTCACATTTATCTTAGTTTGTGCCTGAATAAGCACTTAGTAAAATAAAGCCTCTTTTGAACACTTTTACTTCCCCTCTTTCATTTGTGACTATGCTCAAAGGAGCCCTCACTAAGTTTTTAGACCTATTTGTGGCCCCAGATTTGGTCTCAGCAGTTTCTAAAATTTACCATTTATTTTCAATCTGCTTTCCCTGCTTAGTAAGCAAGCCAGTGGTCTCACCTCTCCCACTCTTTACCCTTCTAGATTTTATTCGTTGCGCTTTTTTTTTTAGTGCAGGTCCTGCCTTCCTGCAGGTCTTTATTTACTGGCAGCAGCAGCAGCATTGCCTCTGCTAAAATTCCCAGTGTAAGGGCCAGATCCTGTCCTTTGTCAAGATGGATTTTTGAGATTTCTCACCGAGTCTACACATCAAAAAATCTGAAAATACTCTTGCCCCCAAAGAGTGATGGAACTTAAATTTTGTTCAACATGAAAGCAGATCATCCTTCTTCCAGCAAAGCTGAAGAAAAACAATAGTGGCTGCTCCTGCTTTTGTGATGAACTGGTTTCCAGACAGAAGCCACAACCAGAAATTATATTTTCAAGCAAGAATTTTGTAAGGGAAGGGAGGTAAGGAATGCCTTCACAGAACTCTAGAAAATTCATATATAACTAAAAGTGTTTTCTCACTTGTTCATAGAATCAGAATGGTTTTGGCTGGAAGGGATTTTTAAAGCCATCTCATTCCAGTCCATTCTGCCACAAGAAGGGACACCTTCCACAATCCCAGGTTGCTCCAAGCCCTGTCCAGCCTGGCCTTGGACACTTCCAGGGATGGGGTAGGCACAGCTTCTCTGGGATAGAGTCCTTCTGGGTTTCCACACAGCATCTCCAAGGGCAATGATATCTGTGTTTACTCACCAGAATTACAACCAGGTAACTGAGAGCATAAAATCATCCTTGTTAACAACACATCCTTGCTAGCAGCACATCATCTTGCTGTGGTCAGTTGTCTGATCACAGAATATAAGCAGACATGACTTCAACATAATATTTCTGGCCAGTGGAACAAATACAGCTTGCTGTGGTCCTGCAGCCTTTTAATGTCACCTCTACTATTTTCTGGGACACAGTTCTGGCAGTAGATGCTGAGCACAGAGGCAGAACAGAAAAAAAAAAATCCCCCTGCCCTGTAAAGGTTTAAATTCTCACTAGAGGCATGGCATTTTTACAAGAAATCCAGTCATAAAGCCAAACCATGTGTTGGTTCTATGTTTATCAGCTTTCATCCTCTCTTTCTTTTTAAACAGCTTCAGGCTGATTTATCAGCACCTCTGTCAGCCTTTTGTTCCAAATTGCCCTTTCCTCCTCCGCTTACTACAGAGGAAAACTCACCTCCTAAGGCTAAAGCTAACCTTTGCCAAATAAAACTGGCTATAAAGAGAAAAAGCCATGATATGGATAAGTTAATATATTTTTAATTCATCTCTAGCCACTTCAATTAGCTGCTCTCAGTGTAGCCTGCGTGTACAGGGAGCTCCATCACTGGCAGAATTTTTGCTGCTGTGTGGAGATAACAGATATTGGTTATTTCTTTATTCTTTGCATTGTTCTTTCTGATAACTTCTACACAGCAAATTCAGAAACAGTAAAAGCAAGTCTGCTTCTGCAAAGTCCCTGGGTTCAAAGTGGTTTAGGCTGATCATATATTCATGAGAGCAGTGCCAGACTGGTTTATGCTCCTCCAAATCATTTGAACTCAATTTACGGAGCGTGGATGTGTGAGAGAGGAAAGATTAGTCCAATCTTGCACCATTAGCAGCATGAAAGATCCGAGAGAGCTGCGTGTTGGGGGAGGATTTGTCTCAGTTTTGAAATACCTGTATGTCAGGGCTTGTCCAAGGTGGTGCAAGGAGATGAACCAAAGGTTAGGGAGGAACACAGAAGTCAGAGGGGAATAGGGGAAGCCCCTTGCTGGACATGACTCCTTCTCCACTCATACAGAATTCACATCCTCTGGAAAGGTGTTTAATACAAACTGGTTTGTTCTTGATGAAAAGGGGAAATTTCAGTAGAAACCAAATCTTTACAGGCTTTAAATTTGAAACCAGAAGCATCGAAATGCAAAGAAGGTTTAGGAGAATTTCCTTGATGTGTGAATTTAATTTTCAATCTGTTATGGTATGAGAAGTCGTATCAGGGCATTATTAACAGCCAGCACCAAATACATATCCTAGTACTGATTAACAATGTGATTCCCACACTAAGATAAAAATTCATAAGATCAATCTTCATGTTCTACAACTGCTAAATGGCTTAATGAGAAATACTCCGTACTGGAAAAAAAATTCCTCCTAGGAATGACATGGTAAATGGTCAGGGAGATAACCAGCCACTACCACAAATGTGGCAGCAGCCAGGACAGGTCACAGATTTGATGGACTATGACAGCCACACTCAGAAGTGTATAAAAATCAGCTTGGATCCACATTCTTCTGCAGGAAATTCCAGCCCTGGCAGCATCCTACCCTTGATTTATATGAAATGCACTGCTTCTCAAACTCTGCTTCTTCAAGCACTATTTATAGCATGCAATTTAAGGAGACAGGGAGTGAAGGGAGAAGGGAAAGGTAGGAAAGCTATTTGCAAATGAGTCATTCCCCAGGAATGCTTTGACAGGTTGTCAGCAGAGATCTGATAAAGACATCCAGTTAAAATACCCCACTGTGGTTCCAGGTGAAGGAAGATTGACGTTCTGGTGGTGTGCACAAGGCAAACTCCACCCAGGAGATGTTTAATCTCTGTAGGAAGCTTTCATACAGCCTGAATGATTCCAAAGTCATTCTGCCTTTTAGCAAATAATGAACATGCACAAGAAGTAAGTTTAAAAAAATAAAAAAGAAAGAAAATAAGAGAGAAACCTACTTGGAATAATAATCTCCCCCACCAGCATGTCATGTCAGGCATGGTTAGTAATGAAGTGTTTCTTCCAGTACTGCTCTTCAGTCTCCACAGCACAAGCTGTCCAGTCATTGCATATTCCCATCAGAAGAAGTCCAGCACTTCCCATGGAAATCTCCTGATACAGAGCCCACAATGTCCTCTGCTTTACTCCTAATGGTTATTCATGATGGCCCCTTGACTCAGTTCTTCCCTGACTTAACATGTTACAGATATTTGCAGTGTTATTGCATTCCTTCTTATCTGGCATTTAAAGCACAGACCACTGCAGGAAAACACATAAAATTCTCCAGCTGTGTCCCCTTGAAAATACCAATAACAAAACACCCTGACAGTTTTGTCACCTGCCCAGGCCTGTTGGTTTTGTGCCTCAGTTTCCCCAGCCTTCAGCATTGTGCTGAAGACAGAGCTATTATGGGCCAAACTGGATTCCCGTACCCCTGTGAATTTGGCAGATGGATTGGCAGATATGTCCTGTCAATGTTTAACTCACTGAAACAGGTTTATTTCCTGTCCCACCCTGGTGCCTTTTGTGACTCAAGGGACCAACTCTCCCACATCTATGCTCTCTTCAGGGACATGTCCACGTGTTATTCCAGGGTGTGCTTTGACCTCTGGAAAAGCCAGTTCACCTACTAAGTCCTCTGAAAATCACAGAATCATGGAATGGTTTGGCACCTTAAAAGACCATCCAGTTCTGCCCCCCTGCTATGGGCAGGGACACCTTCCACCAGAGCAGGCGGCTTCAAACCCCATCCAGCCTCACCTTGGACACTTCCAGGGATGGGGCAATGGTTCTTGAGCCTCACCACCCTTGCAGTAAAGAATTTCTTCCTAATATCTGATCTAAACCAGTCCTCTACTGATTTCAATCCTTTCCCCTTGTCCCATCTCTCCATGCCCATATCAAAAGTCCCGTTCCAGCCCCCCAGGAAGTTCCCTTTAGGCACTGAAAGGTGCTGTGTGTTCTCCCTGAAGCCCTCTTTTCTCCAATCTGAGGAATTAATATAAGCCTTGAAGCACAACTTCTGGTAAAGCTCAGAGTCACCAATTTTCTTCCTAAACTCTCCTTGTTCTAAACAAACATATGGAAAACTAATTTAACAATTTCTTTTTCAGTGAAAACACACTAAAAACAACAAGGACAAGCTTTCTGAAAGGAAGCAGGTGTTAAACTTGTGGTCTAGAGTTTTCTGTGCACACGCACTCTGTATAATCCTGTTAGGAAAAGAGACAGGAGCTCATGTTTCTGCCAGAGCTGCAGGACCCAAATTTAGAAAAAAAGCCTTGCACAAAGCCTGCACTCCTCAGCATCTCTGCAGAGGTTACCTGAAATTTTCCTATTCCAAATTCTGGTGCTTTAAAACAACTGTTTCAAGGAAATGCCAGAGTTGCAGGGATGATAAAGATCTGCCACATGATGAAATAACCAGCAGTGGCCACGCCAATGGCATTGATGTATTACAAGCCCAGGGCACATCTCACTGCCACACGTGGCTGTCCTGGACACCCCACAGCATCTCAAGCAGCTCTGGACACCCCTACTCACATCCCACACTGCTGAAGGTGAAGTTTGTTGTCAGCACCACAAACACACTGTCAGGATTTGTCTCACCTCAAGGATACTCGATTATGCACAGTGGCATTTAAGCAGCTCACAGCAGGCACAGAGATTTTCCAAATCAACAGAGGAACAATGATTTATTGTACCAAAACTGCAACAAACTTCAGACCATCACATTGTTAACGAGTGTTTAATACACACTTATGCAGGACACATAAAAGGAATTCATCAGGCCTCCCTTGACTCTGCTGAACGGTTCAGCAACCTTGGGTTGAATTTACAATCTGTCATTGCCTTTCAAAATGCCATACACAAGAGGAGGACAGAGCCTGGGGAATTGAAGTGCCTGGAGAGGAGAAAAACAAACAAGCCAACAAACCAGCCAAATTTGATCACATTTGAGCCTTTGTTGTTGTTGAATAATTAATTTTAATTCTCCACACTTGAGTTGGCCTAACTTAAAGGCAAATGGTCATAATGTGAAATTACTCTCAGGCTACTTGAAATGGTTTGATGGATACAGAAATGCCAAGTGAAAAAATAGATTGTGTGCTTTAGCCTGCTTTCCTTGATAGGCCCAACAAAATGAATTAAAAGTAGTGCCAGACTGCAGTTACACTTAACAGCACACTGTTTAGGATTCAAATTATAATTGGATTCATTACCCTCCGTATAAATTTCCTGCATTGTTCTTTTCCATTGGCCTCATTCCTCTATTTTTTCCTACTAACCCTGTTAAAAAAAAAAAATCAAACAGGAAAACAGAAGATGCTAACTCCTGTAGACAATTTTTGTCTTATGCCCAACATTTCCTGAGCTCTACTGGAGCTGCCTTTAGAAAGAAATGTACAGAGGTTTGTGGTAGCTACTATGGGCCAGATAACAGGTCCCACCTCACTTTCTGGAGAAGATTCTGGGAATTTATGATATTAACTAAAACTTCCCATGGACAGACAGTCTCCGGGATTTGTAGGAGCTCACATTGATTTGTGTCCCCATCCACACACAGGTTCTGGTGTCCATCTACAGGAAATCATCCTGCTTTGGCCAAGGAGGGATGAATTATGCTCTGGCCCTGCATCCCACAGGCATTCCATGTATTCATCCCCTCCTTCCTCCATGTATATTTTCTTTTCATAGCAACAAACAGTGCTCAGACTTGTAGCAGCAGAGGACACCAAAGAGACCAACTGAGCAGGTATTTGAAGAGAGAAGCCTGTTCAACAAGTTAATGTTCTTATGTTCATATATGCAATTCATGGATGTCCTTGCTGTCCATCATCAGTGGTTGTTATTCTGTAAAAATTCACATAAACACTAAAGTTCCTCTATCTAGATGTCACAGTTGCACTTTTTCAGTGCCCTCTAATTGAACTTTTGTGATTTGTATTCATACCTTTGAGGTCTCTGGCAGAATCATAAGCTTTACTTTCAAGGGTTGTGCTTAAAGTAACAACAGTTCCTTCTAAATTTCCTTATTTTTTTCAATATTAATCATTTAAGGGCAGCTTTTACCCAAGAAAATACGTGTCAGGAGCCCTTGTGATCAAAGAGCTCTTTGGCTGCCTATTTCCTTTGGACCCAGGAGTGTTCATAGATAAAAATATGTACATATTTCTAGACATGCAAAATGCACTTTCTATATATAAATATAGAGAGTACAAATATGTGAAGTATTACACATAGATGCACTTTACATACCTTTATTTATATATGTATATACAATGTGTAAATATACATTATGAATACATATAAATTGAGTATATATATATTTAGACATTTAAGGGTATATAAGGATTAAAATATTCTTTGACAAGAAATAGAGACATGAATAATTGAATGTTAAAGGGAATGGAACATAACAATCAAATGGAGGTTTGGGGTCCCTGATTTCAGAAGGCTTCTCAATAAGCCTCAAGGTGTTTGAGATGGGGCAAGTTAATTAGGTCCATCAGGCACAAAAATGGGGGGAATGAATATGCAAATAGATTACTTGGAAGAATACTTTAAAGTGAACTCAGTATTTGTTTTTTCCATTATTCAAAAGATTTTTTTTTGTCTCTCCTACCTTTTTCCTTTCTTTTCAAAGATTTGTTTGTCTTGGATAAACAGGAATTATATAAATTGAATAAAGGAGGCTGGGAAAGCAAGACACATCATAACCTTCACCAGAATCCAATAAAATAGAGAAAAATATGAAGATTGGATCTGATTAAAATTTATAGGCAAGATCATTATGTGGAAGGAGGCAAACTGTAATATTCCTTTGTAATCCTGAGCCAGGAAGGAGGAAAGTTTACTGTAATATATTGCTGAAATACCTGGGGCAATACCAAGAGCTTGTGAGATTTGTGAGGTGAAAAATACTGCATCATAAGAGGTAGCTATCACCTCTTTTTGTCAGCATGTACCAACATGCCTAGGATGAATTAGAAAACAGAGGCCCAGGAAAGTTCCACAGCTGTGACAAATTGTAGAAAAAAAGTATGTTTATACTGATATGAATCAAGGCTGAATGTGAAGGCACAGGAACAAAACACCAGAAGGAGAAGAGATGCCAAATGGCATTTGCTGCTGACACTACAGCAGCAGGTCATGGAGATCCCAGCACAAAACTTCCTGCAGTTTCTCCTGACAAGCAGCTCTGGAGCAGAAACTGTGGCTAAATCCTGATGGCTCAATGGCTCAGAGAGGTGGGTCAGGATAAAGAGATTAATCACTTTCAGCTCCTCATTGGCACAATGAGACACATCCCAAACCAACAGCACTCACTTCAGAAGATGTGAAATGTGGGGATGGTCTCAAAAGTTGATTTCCTTGTCCTCCATTCACTGCAAACAATCCCAGACAGATTCCCTGCCTTAATGCCTGAATTATGGGCAGGCTGTTTAAAATAAAAGCCTCTTAGTGCTCATGAGTGCGAGAGACTGAAATTAGTTGTTTTGTGCAAATTAATCCATCTTTGTGTGAAGTATCCCATTAAACTACACTGCTGCTGGAGTGCTGTGGTATCATTTCCTACAGGACTCTCTCAGAAACCTCTGCGTCCAACAACATGGGCTGGTGGGAGGAGAGAAAAAAATTAAATTGGGCAAGGATTGAAAACAGTTAAAAATTAAAAAAACAAAAGCAGGTCATATTTTTTTATATAGGGCACTGTGTTGACTGAAACAGAGAATGAACTCTGAAGTTTTGCTGATCTGACCTCTCTTTGGAATATGGTGATGCCCAAGAGAATTTTTTATCTGAGAGCTCAGTTTCCTGCACTAACTGATTACATAATGTCTCCTGGCACTCACCTGCTGCCTTCCTATTCACAATCAAAATATACTCGCAAATATTGGAATCACAGACCAGATAATCTGATTTTGTTTTTCATGTTTAGATAATTTCCTGTTCCATAGGTGTTTCAGTGAAAATAATCACATTTACAGAATCACAGAATGGTTTGGGTCAAACGGATTTTAAAGATCATCTCATTCCAGCTCCCCTGCCACAGGCAGGGACACCTTCCACTATCACAGGTTTCTCCAAGCCCTGTCCAAACCTGGCCTGGAACATTCTAAGGGATGGGGCAACCACAGCTTCTCTGGGCAGCCTGTGCCAGGGCCTCAGCACCCTCACAAGGAAGAATTTCTTCCAAAGATAAATCCTCTTTCAGTTTGAAGCCATTCCTCCTTGTCCTGTCACTACACCCCAGAGGAAAAGCCCTACCCCACCTTTTCTGTAAGCCCTCATTAAACACTCTAAGGTCTCCTTGGAGTCTTGTCTAAGCTAAACAAAACCAACTCTCTCAGCCTGTGCTCATATGGAAGTTTCTCCAACCCCATATCATCTTCATGGCCTCCTCTGATCCACTTGAGCTCTTCTTTTGGTGAAGGGCAGACAGAGAAGAGTTGTGTTCAGATCCACTTGCCATGATCTTCCTCAAGGATTCATACCCAGCTTTTCCATTGATCAGGGCAATGATGTGACAATTTTGGTAATGGTGTTAATGTTCCTCCAGGCACTGCAAAGCTAGAAATGTCTAGAAAAATATATAAATGTGATCTGGACTAAGGGAGAATCACACTGGACTTTGCCTCTTGATAATGAGTCCACTATCTGAGGAGAGCCAAAGGCATTAGCCTTGCTCTTCTATGTCTTTGTTTCTCTTTCATCCCAACTGACCATTGTTCATCTCTTCACCTACCACAATATGTTGAGAAACAAATTTCAAAAGCAGAGGGGATAAAAGTTTTTCTGCTCTGATCTGATCACGAAAACAGGATTGCAGGGTAGGAGGGTCATACAGCCACAGAACAGGTCATCCCCACTGGATGAGGTGGCAAGTATGTTCCTGAATTTCCCCTTTCTTTCTGTTTGTTTTTGTTCTGCTTTCCTTTCCACAAAACAAGTCAAGCTGGCAGGTAGCAGAGATAATTCTTGCTGACAGAAGCACAGCAATATATTTTAAAACTTCAACCCAAAATTTCTCTGTACATCTAGTAATCGCTTTCTCCAATCCAGAGGAGTTGGCAAGTAACACTCTTACTTGGAGTTCTTACATCTCCCCAAGTGAAAACCAGAATTAAACTGAAATAACAAAACCTCAGAAAACATGAAGACTTACCAGCAAAAGTTTGTCTTTCCACTCCCTTTCAATTTCATTTTTGGCTTCCAAGGAACAGGGAACTGATAAATAGAGTTTGACCAAAGCAGCCTTACCTATTTAAATGTGAACATGATGGCAGCAAACCTCTCACTGGAACAGTCCCAAAAGAGAAATGTCATGAGCCTTGTACTAATTTAAAATTACAAATTACTTGGAGCTGGTAGCTTACCCAATTTAATAGTGGAGGCTAAAACTGAGCACAGATTGCTGGAGCTATCTACAGTTATCCACTGGATCATCAGGCAGAAATACATTTCACTGACACTTGCTGCTTGCTTAATATAATCTCTTATTGACCACCTGGCATTGTCACCGTGTTTTCTTCTGATTTAGACAACATAAGAACTTTGGAATGGTATGTCCACACACACTGAGAAAATGTCAGCATATCTGTTTTCTTTTGTTATGAGTAAATAAATTATGATCATTAATGAATTCCTGCATAAATGCATTGCAAGCCCATTTCTTACTTCTCTATAGGTAATGACACTCATGATCTCGTGTCTGTGAAATCCAAAAAATCTAGTCTGAAACCAAGATCCTGTCAGAAGGCTCCCATTGTTGAACACATGCTGATTGGTTCTCTCCTGAGGAGCTGGTTTATGCTGGTTTATTTCATTTCTGAATTTGTTTTTCAAGGAAAGGTGGCTGGATTTATGAACAGTGACATTATGGAAATTAGGAAACCCAATTTCCTTTATCAGCTCAGCCCCACATAGAAGTTGCCATTTCTTTTTATGGATGTGCCAGTTGCATGACATGACAACAATCATCTCTTTCACAGGGTGTTACACAAACTCTGTGTACACTTGTTAGTACAGTCTTTGTCCAGGTCTGCATATCCTTGACAAAAGCATCTGCACAGATCTGTCAAAATAAGGTTTGCATGAGGCACTCAGTGCCACAGGGCCTCATATCTGGGCAAGACTGTCCCTGTGCACTGAGGACACATAAACTTGAAGACAGTTTACATTGGGGGATATCAACACCAACAGCAGACCCTGCACAGCTCTCAACCAGACCTGCTTTCACACCTAAATCAGTGATTGTGTAATACACCAAACCCCATTGCTGTTGTTTATAAATGAAAACAATCCTGGCAGATGATGAAGAGACAGGAGTGGGATTAAGGGAGAGGCTGAAACAGATTCAATTTCTTTCATGACCCATTAATTAATGCTGTTGCCGAGCAATTTCTTGAATGTAACTGTGAAGTGGCCACATCACCGTCCTCCCTTCCTTATTCAAATAGATGGACTCATGTCTGGATTCAGAGCAATGAGGAGCATTGGCTGAGACAGGACTGTGTGAGTAACACAACAGAGCCAAGCACAACCAACTGCCCAGAAATAAAGGATGCTTAATGAACATGAGCCCTGATCCCATGGCATCAGCACATCTGCACAGGCTTTCAGGAGAAAAACACCCTGCAATCCATAGCTATGCTGGGAGGTGATTCCATTTCCACATCTGGCCACATGCATGATTTAAGATTCTGTAAAGAAAGAGAAATTTAAGTATGTTCACCAAATATTTTACTGTATGATAAGACAGAAATTAAAAGCGATTTGATTACAGAAAATCAGAAAATTCGTGGAGGGGAAGTATTAGATGCACTAGGGCTCTTCAGTTTGGAGAAGGAATGCAGACCAAACCCCAATGGCTAGAAGCTAAATCCACAATTTTCTATTGGAAGTTAGTCATTACTTTTCGTAAGGCTGAAGATGATTAGACTGTAGCAAATTCCCTACAGGACGTGATGGATTCTTCATTTGTCACATCAAACTTTGATGCCATTGTAGTCCAGCACAGATAAGTGGAGTCAATATTGGGCTATCAGGGTGTATTCCAGTGGCAAAACAGACCCTTCATTTGTGGTTTATGCTGAGACTGATGTATTAGAAAACTGAAATTTAATGGAAATGCTTCCCAGTTTCTGGAGTGAATGCTAACAGCCAAAGAACAGTTTTAAGAGGTTTAAATATTGTGTGTGGGCAGAGGGCATTGCCTTCTGTAATGAAGTGTCAGCTCCTTATGGAGGAAGAAAATTATTTTCTGACAATCTTTTTGTCTTATACTGACTATTCAAAAGCCAGAACACTGTGCACTGCTCCAGAGCCATGCAGCAGTACCTCTGCCCTGGAACAAAGGCATCCAGTGACTACCCTGTCAAACACCAGCCATCCACGAGGCAAATTTTTTTGTCTCGTGATTTATCAATTTAAGTGGCTTGTTCTTCCTTTGTGGTTTATTGTTAGTCATCCAGTTCCTTCAGACTCTGTAATTTGACCTTTTTCAGATTTCTCAGCCCTGCATAATGGTGCAGGATCATCATTTTCCCACGGCTCATAGGACAGAGCTGAAGAATGAGAGAACCGCAGGTGATGCATAAATCTGTCAGATGGCAGCCGTGAATGTTTATAAAGCCTTATGAATTTAGAATACACATTTCTTGTTTCATTAGAGAGTGATGATTTAAGGATTTCCGGATAACAAGGAGACCAGTGATGTGTATCTGGACCCTGCTGACACACATCTCCTATTACATGGTGGTTGACTATACAAAAAATTAACTTCCCCGTGGCAACACTTTCTGCAACAGCTGCTGAAGGAAAATCAGTGATGGGTAAAGGACTCTCCTGTGATTTCCATCAGAGTATTTAGATATAG
This sequence comes from Passer domesticus, assembly GCF_036417665.1. Classification (NCBI taxonomy): domain Eukaryota; kingdom Metazoa; phylum Chordata; class Aves; order Passeriformes; family Passeridae; genus Passer; species Passer domesticus. The sequence continues at coordinate 158,311,068 of NC_087474.1, read as the reverse complement.
AGAGCACACGGATTTCTTCAATAACGGTGCATATTTTTGTTCTTGTTACACAAGCACAGAGACTATCATTAGAACTCTACTAAATCTGATAAGAATATGCATCTCTTTTCCAGTAAAGATATCTGAACTTTTCCAACAAAGCTTTTCCAGATATGTTTAACATGGACAAGAGTGCATTTTAGGCTCATGTGGGCCAAAATATTCCCAGTTAATTTCTCCTGGGAAATAACAGCAGAAGTTCATGTCAAACAACTCAGAGATTTATAGCTGAAAATCTCAAAAGACCAAAATGATGTATTGGCTTTCTGGGTCCACTTATAATAACCTGGAATGACTTATATGTTTTATTATTGGAATAGCAGTATGTGTGTATATATATTGCTGATATGAATGAGCATTAGATGCACTGCATACACATCCACCAATAGGACTGAAATATAAATGTATTCATCACTACAAAATGAGAAATTGGTCCGTACTGGTTTGGGTTTTCCAAGTAAAAAGAACTACTAAATACTTTCAGCAAATTTTGCTGAATGAGCACTGAAGCTTTTTTATTATTTTTTTTAATAAAAACTTAAGCTGGAGTTTAAGGCTCCAGATGGACTGCAACATGGGATAAATCAGATATATCAGGGAAAGATGATTGTTAGCAAGGATAATAATAAATGGCATAAAGCAAGCTGCTATGCAAAAAGAGATAGAAATGACAACTCACAACTTTTTAAACTGTATTCTAGTTCAGCTCAACTATCAAGTTACATTAAAATGTATCTGCTTAATGTTAGGACTTTTTTTTTTTACTATACAGAATGAGATGTCTAAAACTGGAGCTGAAGGATGATCACCATACCTGGGATTTACTTTGCCATTTCCAACTGTCCTGCTATACTCATCTTGACAGGAATATAAAAAAATGGGCATCCTGACAGACTCTATTTATGGAATAGAGCTGAGAAGTGATCCTAAAACAAAAGTCAAAGTTAAGTTGTTTGTTTCTTTTCCCAAGTCATGTTCATTTTCATTTGCTCCAGAGAAATATTTCTCAGATTATATAAATCTGACAGTAACACTGCCAAAATATCAATCTCCATAGCTGCTGCTGTAAGATCATTGGAGAGTCACAATTACCTATAGCTAAGGAGGGAGATCAGGCAAAAAAAATGATCAGGTAAGGGATGGATGAGGTCTGTCTGGGTTAGTTGTCATCTGAATAGACTGAGTCAGTAACAAGGAAAAGAAGGATGCTTTTTGTACTATCATCCTGCAAGTGTAGGCATCCCTGTGCCTGATTACAGTCTACAATACAGTGCACAATTCTCAGAGATAAGAAAACTCAGGCTCATCGCAAATATGAAAAATTAGACAAAGTAAGACAAATTCAAAGATTTTTAGGGTCTAATTCCTAGTTATTTCAGGTTCAGACACCTCACATTGAAACTTAGGCATCTAACTGAGGTAGTTTACAGAATCACAGAATGGTTTGGGTTAAATGGATTTTAAAGATCATCTCATTCCAACCCTGCTGCCATGGGCAGGGACAGCTTCCATTATCCCAGGTTGCTCCAAGCCCCATCCAACCCGGCCTTGGACAATTCCAAGGATGGGGCAGCTCCTCTGGGCAACCTGTGCCGGGTCCTCACCACCCTCACAGTAAAGAATTTCTTCATAATATTTAATCTAAATTTCTCTGGTTTTAGTAGAGCAGCTGCTATAGGTACCTTCAGAGGGTAAGCAGTGATAAACACTAAGATGATTATTCAATCTCCACTTCTCTCCAGTGATCGGAGAGAGGTGACTAAGTTAATTACAGGCTCCCATTAAACATCTCATAGCTAATTCTGTGTCTTGAGGCTGTGAGCCCTGGCCCTTCATGAGGACCTTGAACAAAACAACCAACTGAAGTTAGCACCAGCAGCCAGGAACAGAGCCCATAGCTTGCATGGATGCTCCAATCATTGGATCATCCCCAGTTTTCTGTATAACTGGGAGAGAAAGTCACCAAAGCCACAGCTCATCAGATGCTTCCCATTCAGTGAATTTACATTTCAGTATGAACTTTTCATACTGACAACTTGGATGCAGGACTTTGCTGCCATGAAAAACTCTGCTCAACCACTCAAAAGGACTTAAACCTAAACCTTATTTTATTTCTGAATTTCCATTTTTAAAATTTCCTGTGAATTCTTCTCTGAGGCTGATAGTAATTTAACATCACTGTGTATAATATTTCCCAGCATCCTGTTAAAGACTTTGAGCTTCCCCAGATGTTGTTGGCTCCTCTCTGCAGACTGTCAGGTGCTGTGCCTTCCCCAGTCCCTCACCACTGGTTGCTGTTTGTCCCTCAGGTTTGATTGCTTACCCTTGCCTGCATCAAGACAGAAAATGCTGTCACACCCATTAAAATTAATTTAAAAAAAAAGAAAAAATTGTCAGGCACTACCTGGGTGATTGTTTTGCTAGTTATGCAGCTTTATGCAGCCACGTGCTAAAAGGTTAAGAAAGGAAAGGTGTCTTTGCTAGCTGCTATTAGCACATTTATCGCCAACTGCAAGCTTTTTATGGAGGCCTCCCTGAGAGACCTCCAACAAACACTTGATGGGACACCAAAATATCTCTTTGAAATAGGTGCAACTGTGTGCACAGATCAGGTCTGCACAGCTCACTCTTCAGAAAAGAGTTTTATTCATCCATGGGTTTTATGCAGAATTCTACAGGACACTAACAGTTGGCATTTTCACCTCTTCCATACACAGGATTTAGGAACAGATGAATCATTGTCACATCCAGTCTGACCAAACTGGATGTCAGTTTTGTCAGCCGGCATCAAAATCATCACAGGTAGGCAGGTTTCTGTTTAATATCTCTGTCAATTATCTGGATGAGGCACCCGCAGTTTGTTTGCAGCTGACACCAAGTTGGGTGGGGGTTTTGATGTGCTGTCCAGGGGCATATGGCCAAGTTGGCTGGATGTGGTGTGAGGCCAGTGAGGTGAAGGAGAGAAAGGTCTCAGTCCTGCTCTTATGTCCCAAGACCCTGCAGTGCCCCAGGCTGGGATCAGAGTGGTTGGATATGTGCCCAGCAAGAAAGGCCCAGTGCTGGCAGACGGTGGCCAAATGTGAGCCAGCATGCGCCCAAGTGGCACGGAGGAGGGTGGTATCCTGGGATTCTGTGTCAGCACCAGTGTGGCCAGCAGGACCATGGCAGTGACTGTCCCTCTGTGCTGGGCACTGGGGAGACCACACCTCAAGTGCTGTGTGCCGATGTGTGGCCCTGCTAAGATGCAATTAGTGAGAGATGCCTCTGCCCAAATTAAGGTGCCAATGAGACCATCTACCAAAGTCAACAAAAGGGATTTTATTTAACAATAAATGCAGGGTAGAGAGATAGGGATAGGAAAGAGGGCAAGAAGGAAAGAGGGGGAAGAGTGGGGGTGGGGTGCAGTGGGAAACAGCCAGTGCTGGGGTTGAGTACGGAAGAGATCAAGCAAAGGACAATCCAAAAGGCTGGGCTCCAGCAGTGTCCCATCAGTCCTTCCATCCCATCAGTCACCCTGCACTTCTCTGCACTGGCGATCCTGGTAGTTCTTCTGGAGGTGAGGACCCCAGGTCATTCATGCTGGGTTAACACCTTTCTCCAGTCCATGTTGCAGGTGTGCAGGAAAATACTTTCCTATTTGCCCTGCGAAAGGAGGCTTGGAATTCATTTACCTGCAATGCTGAGACCCAAGGAGCATTTCTCAACTCCTAAACTCCCCTCCCAGGGGACAGGGACACACCCCCACGGGGCTAAGTCATCTTATGGGGGATTACACAATGCAGCACTGTCATCCTTCCTCAGCTGGCTCTCCCTGACCAGGCTGCCTTGCTGGTGGCTGGGGTGAGGGGCTGGGGCAGAAAGCAGGACCTACCGTTGCCAAGTCCTTGCTTTGGCCACCATCCACCCATCCATCCATGCATCCCAGCTTTTCATCTCCCCACTGCCCTTCCCTCTGGGACCTGCCACTGCCCTGGGAGCTGGGCGTCCTCAGGCTGAGCCGGCATCTTTGGCCATGGTGCTGCTGCTGGCCCCGGGCTCACTCCTCTGGCTGCCCCCTGAGGCAGCTGAAGGAGAAAAGGCGGCGCAGAGCCCGCCGGGCCCTCTTGGCCATGGAGCGCCGTGGCCGTGGGGCCGGGGGCTGCGGGACGGCTGCGCTGCCAGCGGGGCCAGCAGGAACGCTGCGTGCCAGGGGCTGGGCAGGCACCGGGCAAGCTCCTGCCGGCGGCTCATCCCCGCAGGGCTTTTCCTGGGGAGCGGCGGCCTGGGCACGGCCAGCCTCCATGCCTGCTGCCTCGGCCTCCTCCGCGGCATCGGCAGGAGAGGCGCAACCTGCAAACCCCTTTGCCTCTTGGGGCAGTGCCCAGGGGAGAGCCTCGCTGTGCCCCTGATCACTGAGGTCACTGTCCTGAGCAATAGGCGCTGGCTCTAGCTCTTCATCTCGCGGTGGAATGGACAACGGGCTCTCTTCTTCGCTGTCCCACTCTTCTGATGGTTCATCTATCTCCCACTCCATGAGATTGTTCAGAAGAGTTTCCAGGGACGGCGAGTCCTCAGAGTCAGACCTCAACTCCGGCAACAGCTCAGGAGACACAAACTCTGAGTAATTTTGTGTCGCTCTCATGGCATCTTCAGTCACCCTGCAAGCACTGCGTGGCACCGAGGGGCCTGCTGGTTTCAGGCTGGCAACTGATGGATCCCTGAGTTTGCAGCTGGACATTATGGTGCTTTCTTGGTTGCCCATGGAGGAGATGTCTCCAAAGAGCTCAGAATCCATTTTGTCTTCCTCCAGCTCCTCTCTCATTTCTTGCATGACTTCATCCAAATGTTTAGGCCACACCCGCTGCTGCTCGTGATGTGCAGTGTGCTCAGCTGGCCAACCAGTTGCCCTCTCTTCGCAGGGGCTTCCAGAAAAAAGAGAAGCTGAGAAGCTTGAGGTTTCCTCAGGCTCTGATGTGAGGAAGGGCTTGCCGTGGCCCTTGTCCCAGGAATCTCCATCCAGGACAGAAGCTTCTGCCTCTACCTTGTTCTCTTCCAACAAGGCAAGCAACATGCTCTGCACGTTGCTGTCCCGCTGTCCTGCAGCCTGTGTTTCTGAGAGCTCTTGGTCCTCCAGCTTTTCCTCAAGGTCCTTTACAGAGCTGTCCCAAGGATGAGACTTTTCAGAGAAAGAGCTCTGCTCTGCCAAGTGGGCAGGATAGAGGAGCTCAGGGCACTTTCCTGTCTCTTCTGTGCAGCCTTTGGTTGCACTGGAAGCACTGGGTAGCTCCTGGGGCTCTGCATCCATCTCTTGGTGAGCCCTTGACTGCTGGTGGGAGCAGGTGAACATGATGGACCTGTCTTCTGACAGGTACAGGCTGGGGCCTCCATAAAGGTCTCTGTAGGTACTGCTATCATGCTCTCCCTGCACCTCAATGACCCCTTCTTTCTCAGAGCAACCTAGGCGCTTCCAAGCCGGCTGGGCCCCAGTGTGGCGTAGCACGCTGCGTGCAGGTGTCGCGGGGGGCAGGCAATGGCCCTGCCTTGCCACTGAGCCATGCCAGAGCCCTTCCATTCTGCTCTCCAGGGAATGTGTTCCATGGGCTCTCCCCTCAACCAGAGTGCCCCATGGAGGAGGTAGCACACGCTCTGGCTGGGCCCTGGCCATGGGGCCCGCAGCACGTGCTGCGCCTCTGAGAGAAGACCCAGAGGCAGCTGCTGCTGGTGCTGCTGGCAGAGGGGGCAGCTTGACACTGTCCAAGGCTGCTCCCACAGCACGTGCTCTGCCTCTGCCAGAGGATTCAGAGGCTGCTGCTGCTGGCAGAGGTGGCAGCTTAACGCTGTCAGTGGGTGCTCTTGATGTTTGAGCACTCAGCTGGCATGGAGGTGCCAGTGTCAAGTGTGGGCCATGGAGAGGCGGCAAGTCCAACACGGACAATCTCTGTGGCCCTGTGACACCGCTGTGGGGCACGGAGTGCCCGCCCTCCCTCCTGCACCTGCGTGTGCGGGACATGGTGGGGCTCCGTGAGCGGATGGGGAACAGAGTGGGCCTGTCCCCAAGGATGGGTGTGGTGGTTGTCCAGGTGACCTGAGGTGTCACCTGTGGCTGCCTGTGGGTCACCTGTGGAAGCATGAGGAGGCAAAGGATGAAGGCGGCTGTGTGAGCACAGTGTCCCCCATGTGCCTGCAAGCCTGAGCCTGGTCCCAAGGCAGGTGCTGGCCACAGCAGCCAGGCTGGGCCGGGTTCCCAGCTGGGCTCGCTGCCTCTGGGCCATTGCTGTGCCTGGGCCATCCCAGTGCTGGCCCCTCCACAGAGCATGGCCTGGTGCCAGGCCTGGCTGGCTCTGCCCCAGCCCTTCCCCCAGGTCCCACTCCAGGCTGTCCCTCCATCCCTGCCCCTCACCTGTTGCTGTCGCCGCCGGTACAGCAGTGGTGGCTGCCCCTCACGGGGCAGGCCAGGAGCATTCGCCTCCTGCTTTTTTGACATTGTGGGACTGCTCTGAAGAGCGCCGGCCACAATCACCCAGGTGAGCTGCTGCCTCCAGAGAAGCTGCTGCCTCCTCAGAGAGCTGCTCTCCTGGGAGTGACCACTGCAGGCTTTGGCAGCCCCAAGGCTCATGCCATGCACCCGCGTCACAATGGCCTCTGGGCACGATGTCACTGCGGGTCACTAAAGCCTGGTGGGCATGGCTGCCCTTTCTCCCAAACGCCTGGCAGTTTCCATGTTGATGCCCCCGGACACAAATGCTTTTTTAATGCCTTTGCCCCTCAACTTTGGCCATGCATATTCCCCTCCCAGTAACCTGCACCTCTCTCATCTCACCTTCTGTTCCTCCCCTAAACATCCCCAAAAAAAGCCCTGTGCCAAAGTGCTTTTCCCACCTAGCCCTCCATGTATCCTAGCCCTTGGCCCCAACCTAAGGCATAGAGGTCATCAGAAAGGCAAAAGCTCCATTTGAACTTAATCTGGTCATGACTGTGAAAGACTATAAAAAGTGTGGTTTTTAAAAAAGATTAAAAACAAAGCATGACCAAGGAAAATGTTCATTCTTTATTTGGGGGGGGGGGGGGGGGGGGGGGCGTGGGATTTTGGTCAGAAATATTCCTGGGTCATCCTGGTATTCTGTGTCAGCAATAGTGTGGCCAGAAGGACCAGGGCTGTAATTGTCCCTCTTTGCTGGGTACTAAGGGGCCACACCTCACATCCTGCATCCAGCTTTGAGTCCCTTTACCCTGTGGCTACATTTACTACACATTACCAACTCCTTGAGCGCTAGTACAGGTATCTTTTGTCTCTTTGACATAAATACGTGGCATACTGCAGATTAGAAGTAAGTGTCCAATTAATTGATAGGTTTTCTCCTTTATGGGTCAGAATTAATGTAATTATATATATAATTGTATATATAATGTAAATATATATAATAATATAACATTTCATGTAATCAGTTCATTGTCTGTGGATTACTTGTTGGATGGATCTAATTTGGTTTATCTTCTGACAGGATATACAGGATGATTATAAACCCTAAAGACAAGCCAAAAGTAACAAAACTACAATTGGATGCAACACTGAATTCAAAATTCCAGTTGCTGTGGGTGGCCATCCAAAAATAGTTTGCCACCAGCAGTGTTCTTATCTTTCTTCTTTCTTTCCAGGACATGGTGTAACTTCTCTGCCTGATGATGGGTGGCAATCCAGGTTCTTTTTCTGTTGTGCTGTTGTCCATTTCAGTGTGAACTCAGATCATCATATTGCAACAGTTTCTTGCCAATGTCAGATTCACTCCAGCAGTGACAGGCAGTGAAACTTGGCACAGTGTAGAGTTGGATTGTAGGGATTGGTGAGTTCTGAGGGAGCTGAATTGTTGAAGCCACATCCCATCATTTTGCTACACATATAGCTGTTAGAGTGATCATATGTCTCTACTGTGATGTTTTCTGTAAAAACAGAATCACAGAGTTCTCATACAGATACATCCATTTCCAATACATGCAAGTGCGGTCTCAAGGGTTTCAACACGATGTTGACATTTTGTTAAACATCAAAGCAAATGTCTTAGTTCTTCATAGCATTATTTTCACAAATAAATCCTTGCTGTTCCTGTCCAGTCAGGCATCAACATCCACAGTTGGCCATTGGGGCTCATACTTGAATATTCTATCAGATAAAGGACAGCTCCATGGTGATTTAATCAGCAGTATAATTGGGCATTAAGGCAGACACTGAAACACTGAGTATTGTTGAATGAAAACTTGTGGCTTTACCATCAATGGGGTAATAATTGTCATTAACTAGATGCCACTAAGTTTGGAAACACTTCGTAGTGTCATAATCCCAAATTGCCTTTTGTGTATCAGTGGTCAAGGTGCCCTCATAGCCTTCCCTTTTAATTGCTATTACAGCAAATTGCAACCACAGCTGAGGAAGACATGTGGTGCATGGTGTAGAATTTACCTATAGTTCCCATATTAATTAGCATAAATAAAGCGAGGATCTTCACCCTGTGGGTAAAGCTGTGTCTGTGTGTATGTTGGGTTCTCTGCAGCGGCGGCTGGCCTCGAAGATAAACCCCAGGTAGCTGCGGCCAGCACCGCCAGCAGCACGGGGGCACTCTCCTGATCACGGGCTCTGTCAGGAGAGCGCCTAAGGCTTTTGCCTTATGGGACGAGGATCCGCGAAGAAGAGAAGGGGCTGCTACCCACAGAAGACGGACTTCAGAGGTAGTTCAGTCCACTTTAATAGCCCCAGTGAAGTCTACCAGCTGAAGACCCCGAACTGGGGCCTTACAGCGGTTTTTAAAGAGGGGTGAACAACCAATAGGGAAACAGAGGTATGTCAGGTGGGGGTGACGGACACAGTGGGATGACCAATAGGAGAGAGCATAGGGAGGGGCCTTGGTCCCTGAACCAATCACTCGATGCCCTGGGTAGAATGTTCTAGATGGAAAGGTGGGGGCACCGAGTGATGGACAGGAGACCAGGGAGGGATCAAGGACGGATACAATGTTGGGAGGGGAGGAGAGAGGATAGATTGATGGGGCGAGCAAGGGAGAGGGAGAACCTGGGCAGAACCATTATAAGAAGGGGTACAAGGAACAAACCAAATCAACTTAATACAATACAGAAAAAACACAATACAACAGTTCTCCTTTGAGAAGAATGAACAATCCCCCAGTGGATAACCTGATCTCCAGAGGTCATATGCTGGTATCATTCCTGATATCACAGAATCATTAATGTCAGAAAAGACCTCCAAAATCATCGAGTCCAACCTTTAGGATTGATCACCATGTCAATTAAACCGTAGCACTGAGGGCCATGTCCAGACTTTTCTTGAACATCTCCAGGCATAGTGACTCCACCACGTCCTTGGACAGCCCTTTCCAATGCTTAACCAACCTTTTTACTAGAAATTCTTAGTAGATATCCAACCCAAACCTCCCCTGCTTCAGCCTGAGACCATTTCCACAGGTTTTCTTGCCTGGGAGAAGCATCCAACACCCACCTTGCTACAACCATCCTGTCAGGGAGTTGGACAGAGTATTAAAATCTCCTTTGAGCCTCCTTTTCTCCAGACTAAACATCCACAGATCCCTCAGCCACTCCTCATATGTCTTAATCTCCCAACCCTTCACCAGCTTTGTTGCCCTGTTATTCCTAGAAAGGCAAAAACAACACAAGTCTCATTGGAGTTTTACAGGCAGGTCACCCTTTAGTGGCTCAACTTGTCTAACTGCTCATGTTAAAGACAAAAGCCCCTTCTCCCACTTGGAATGTCTCTGTTCTGTCTCTTTGAATTCAGTCCAGTTAAACATTAAAGGCCTCATTTTAAGAACCACACACTGCCATCTGGCAGGCACCTGTTTCACGTGGTCAAAACATCAAACCCCAAAATATTTTCCTCGTGCTTCTTAATCACAAAGCAAGTAGATGAATGTGCTTTTTGCCTGGCTGCCATAACTTAACTTTCATCATTTGGTGAATAACCCTTGCTCCATTTTCTCCGATGGCTTTAACTCTCCACAACCCAGGTCACAGATCCTGCTTCTTGGTGTCCCATCATGTTAGTGCTGGAATTTGTGCTCCCAATCCTATTAGAAATTTCAGCTGATATTGTCAAGGACCAGTTGGAATCATACTTGTTTTACTTTAGTGATTGGTATAGTCTCAGAGGAGTCTGAGGCAAAAAACTGGTCATCATTTCCCTCATCACAATCATAAGGATCACCCTGAATATCACCATCCCAATCTTCTGGGGACTGTTAGTTTCCTAATTTGCATGGGGTTAGGTGAATGTGGGGCCCACATGGGCATCATCTAGATATTTTCTTCCATTTTTTTTTCTCCTTTCCTCCCTGTAATGGCCTCTGTAACTGTTCAATTTGCATGTACAGTCGTAACTCAGCTGTCCCTCTGCCTTCTATTCCCTCTCTCAGATCTTATCTCTCTACATTGTGTTTTTTCCTGTCCTCACAGGTGGCTTCTAGGCAGCTGCCTAATATCTTACAAATAATTCTTTACCATTTTCAATATTTCCTCTTGCTAATTTAATTTGCTTTGCAGTCGCACTCCAGTCATGTCAGTGGTGGTGAGCCCATTCTTCTGAGAATTTGGGGCTCGGACATTCCATGCTGCCATAAGCAATCAGGGATACTACTCCCCATCCTGACAACTGCACCAATATGTTGTGAATGGGTGATTTAGATCAGTTAAAGAACCACTGTCAAACGTATTAGCAAAATGTGGTTTTCTATACCAGGTTGCAGAAGTGTGACAACAAAGTTTGAAGTCAAGAGTCATTCTGTTACTGATTGGCCCAGTCATTTGAACATTGATAAACTGCCAAGGCACAAGTCAAAGCTGCCAAATTACAAGGTTATGCATGATATTAGTCAATTACCAAAGATCTGCCACCAGTAAAAATGTGCCTCTGACTTCAGAATCATTCCAGCACAAGGAGAGATCACTGCCATGCAGCCAGGATGCTTATCTGGGAGAAGTTAAAGAAAACTCCCTTTGTCCTCTTTGTGGAATAAAGCAGCTGATTCATAGTTAAATTCATGTGATGGTAAAGGTACAATGTTCCTTGTAATCAATTTTTTTTTTTATTTCTTTAGAACTGAATCTTGAAAAAGCCATGCACTATTCGTGTGTTAATCACATGACTGGTTTTACAGAGCTCCAGTGCATCTTACTGTGTCACTCAGCTCCTTTATTGGTTTTCAGAGAACAGATAGAAACTAGAGGAGCTCCTTAGAGTCTGTACCAAACTTCTGCTGGTTTAGTTAAGGGGTCAAGGACAGGCTGCCAGAGGAAGCAGCCACCATTCCTGGAGGTATTTAAATGGCACATAGATGTGGCACTTAGGTACATGGGTTAGTGGTGGACTTGGCAGTGTTGGGTTAACAGTAGGACTTGGTGACTGCAAAGATATCTTCCAGCCTAAAATAGTCTGTGATTCTATGATTGCCATATAGGCAGATATGCAATTTTTTGGTACACTTTAGCAATGTAACATCCTCTATGACACTGAAAACTTTGTTTATTATGTAAAAACACAGAGCAGAAAAGCAACCCAGATTTCCTCATTTGTTTAGTGGCACAGCAAGTTACCTGGCTATTGACAGAATGCAAGGCAGAGGCAGAACTTCCTTTGCTGCCTCTTAGAGAGAACTTATTGTGTGCTATATGAATTAAATATTCCCCTACCATAGAATATTTCACTAAATGTATTAACAGGTGGGAGTCAGAACCTCCTTCAGTTTACAGACAGATAACTCTAACTATCAGACAGATACCTCTTTAGAAACAACTGCATTCTGCTTTTGCTCTGTTAGCTCTCTTTATTTCTTCCTTCACTATATAGATCTCATACAGTGTTCACTTGGCATGTCTTAACATACTGGAAATTACCAGACTCTCTCCACTGCCCTTCTCACAGATTTGCCTGACATAGTAAAACTTGTGTCTCATTTTACATTAATTAGATCCATATTTTTCGGAAAACTGCAGACAAAAAAAATCTTTCTTCATTTTATATGTATATCCCCCCCACTGCTAACAAATCTTTCCCATGGCCCGTGCTGTAGTGAGAGGTGTGTTAATGACACACTTCTGGCTGTGAAACACTCTCATAAATTGCATCTGGTTACCCCCATGGTCCAATTTAAATTGCTTGCTTTTTGCTTCCATTGTTTTATAGGTTTTCTTATATTGGGATGAGAGGTGTGGGAGTGTTCACTCCCACTGTGAAAGTCCTTTAGCGAGCTTTCCCAAACACTATTAAACTGTTTTTCTGAGTTTCATGAAAAAGGGCTTCTTCCTGGAGAATTGACAGTAGGATTCCTTGACAGCATGTTGCTCTCAAGCACAAGTTTATCTTTAACTCCCCTCAGCCCTTGAGGCAGTTATCTGCAGCACAGGTGTCTTCAGCGAGGACTCAAAGGGTAATCAGTGCCTTGCACAGGTAGAAAAAGCAAAGCTGTTTTGATACTAATGTGAAATTAATTCTCAGTTGCTCTGAGCTCATAGAAATACGAGCTCCGGTTTGTCAACCTCTTTGCCTGCAGGACCCTGGGTAGTGCTCCTGACTTCAGTTACCGTGATACTGATGCTCAATATTTAAGTATTTACAATACCACAAACATTATCAAAACAGGAAAAACAGGAAAGTTTGCGCAGAAAAACGTCCTTTGAATTTTAAGTATAAGCAGATTCTTGAACTTCATAAACAGTGTTTCCAGCATTGACAGCTTCCTGCCATGAGGAGCCATTTTCTGAGGTTTATCCTGAACAACCCTGCTGGAGGTGTTCAAGTAATTGCAGCAGTGACAATTGGGTGAGAAATGGAGGAAGGGAGGAAGATGAGAGAGGAACATGAGTCTCCATCAGGGGATGCAGTGCCAGGTTAGAGAGCCTCAAGTTAGCTCTGAACATGCTGATATGACTCTGGGCAGAGCTCCATGCTATAAAAATAGTCAGGTGAGACCCAGAGAGCCGGATAAGTTGCTAATTCTCATCCTTGGCTAAACAGATCTGCAGTTAATTAATTAGCCTTGTTCCAGTATTTTTCCTGATGGGACAGATGCCTCTGTGTTCTGGAGTCAGCAAGTTTAGCACTGGATTGCCACAATAGTTTGGATTAATTAGCTGAAATCCAGATAATATTTTTACTGTGCTTTCTATCTTCTATTAGTCCTACAAAACTAAAATAAATAATTGAGCCAGGAAGAGGGACCACCAGGGTAAAGGATCCCTTATGATTCTAGTCATAAGGGATTGTGGTGACTCCAATCACCAAAGAGAGAACAACTTGTCTGAACATTTGATTTTCAAGATATTAAGCTTGCATAAGTCCAGTTTTCCGCAGTTTTTATTAGATATTTGGTTCAGGCCTCCTCATTGCAAGGACCATTTTCCTGCTTTCAGGAAAGTAGTGCTTGGTAGCATCAGGGTAGTCTGCAAAATTCCAGCAATTTGCAATACGCTAAAGAGAGAAATAATGGGGAAGAAATGAAAAAGTTTTTTAAAAAAAGCTCACAAACTTTTCTGAAAAACAGAAAAGTTTTGTGTTCCTGGAAGATGTTTCAACATCAAAGGCTCAACCTCTGACCTCAGGGTGGATAGCCTAAACTGAAAGATCCAGTGTTGTAATGGAAAGCTCTTATTAATAGGGGATCAGGAACACATAACCCAGAGAGGTTTTGGACTCCTGATTCCTGGAAGCATTCGAGGCTGGATGGAGCTCTGAGCAACCTGGTCTAGTTGAAGATGTCCTTGCCCATGGCAGGAGGATTGGCCTAGATGGTCATCAATGGTCCCTTCCAACCAAACCATTCTATGATTCTATGCCAATGTGAAGGAGTGTCAATGTAGTCCTCATCCAAAGCTTGAGGCCTTGGGCTCTGTGTTTTTGCACTCTTTCCTGTTCCTCAAAGCTCTTAGGTAGGTTCAGTTCCTCAAGAAACACTTCAGTGAGCCCTAAACCTGTGTTAATCATAAGCCTAATAATCCTCTATATTGGGCAAGCAAATTCCCTATAAACAAACAACAAGGCATCGGGGTCTGCTCCAACTGCCTGCCACCAAGTTGTCACCTCCTCCAGCTGGACCTGGTCGCCATCTCAGCCACTCCATCTTTAATCCAAGGCATCCTGTCTCTGCTCACACCTGAAAAAAGGACCAGGAACACAAAGCAAGAGGCCAAAGCTCCAGCCACTGCCTCTCCTTCACCTCGGCTAACACCTGACATTCCCGTTGTCTGCAAGACACAGCTGATGTGGTGGGGATTATGAACATAAAGAAGAAAAATTACTTACAGCTGGAGCAATTGTCAGGCAGGAAGATAATTGAAAGCCAGCAAAACGATCAACCGTTTAATTGCTTACATTAAAGAAATGAATTGACAGCAATCAAGCCAACCTATAAAAAGTACTGAAAGAAAATGACATGTGAAAAAATAGATTAATTTTCATAAAGAACAAGTAAAAACAAACTTGGAAAAAAATTTTAAACCCAAGCTAGTGCTGTTTATAAGCCTTAATCAATTTAAAACTCATTTTCAATGTATTAAACTTTACTATTTAATGTCTTCCAATGAATTCTGCCTCTGGCATTGTTCAGCAGCCTCACTGAAGCCTTGTGCAGTTAAAAAAGATTATTCATCAGTGTTACCTCTTCCAAACATGCTTAAATCAGGAGGCAGTACTCACAATCATAAAGAGGGGAGCGCTGAGAATTTTTTAAGGGAATTTTTCCCATCTGAGTGACTGCTGAATTCCTGGGAGGATTTTTAGAGGCAAAACTATTGGACTCTCAGAATTTGTTTTTTCAAACCTTTTACATTGGTCCTGGTATCGAATCTTTGCATAGAATCAAAGGCCAGTTGTTGGGAAGGAGGGAGGTGTCTCCATTTTCAGCCATCCAGTGCAGCAACACTGCATATTCACATCTCTTTTGATTCACACATTTTTTTCAAATCATGTGTTTGAAAAGTCCTTTAGAAGACCAATGAAGACTTGTTTTGTCCCTAAGAGCAGAACTACATCTTATGGCATGAGAAAAACAAATTCTCAATACAGTAGACCCTCCTGAAATGTTTTGACCCAAACCTGAGGTGAGCAGGGATATGAGCTCCATTCTACCAGTGTATAGCAATTTTTTGAAGGTGTGCTGTGGTGAAAAAAATAGAAAGACAACCACTCCAGAATGTATCCTTGATATTTCATACTTCTTTTTTACAAAAAGAATATGGAGACTTGTTCCAGGTTTGTTTTTTTTTTTGTTCATATTTATATAAATTCCTTAAAATATTTCATTTTGAGAGAAGATAGATTGTATACCGTAAGTTTTTCTCTCTATCATCAATTTTTCATTTCATTATAAAAATCTGATTTGGTATGTGACTCTCAAAAATATAAAAGAAGAAAATAAAAGGGCCTGAACCCAAGGGCTCAGCTACTAGCTGCAATCCAGCCTATCACAGGATGAGGTATCCCCCACCCAATGATTCCTCTAGCATTTCTGACCTTCATACCCTGAAACTGAATTATCAAAGTTCTACATAAAATCAATATTTTTAAGCTTTCTGACCTTTTATGGCTTCCCTCATGTTTTCATCCTCACAGTCGTGTTGCTGATAGCTCATTGTTCTCATGCTGCAGATCAGTTGCTCTGGGTTTGAGTTGAGTCATGTCCCACCACAGTGACAGCAGTGATGGAGAGCCAAGAGCCTTTCTGAAAACACAGTCATCTTGCTGCCCCTCCTCATGTGTTAATCTGGATTTTAACTGCATTTTGTACACCAGGGAGGTTTCAAAGACAGGTCACCATGCTGATCAAAGGACAGGAATACAAACCTGAGGCAAATCTTAAGAGAGGAAATGTTCAAATCAATGCCAGCTGGATTAGGCTCATTAAGTCTTGACAAAACTAAAACTTATTTTTCTACTATAGTACATTACTTGACAGCTAGAAAGGATAAAGTAATACATAAAAGATATTTCTAAAGAAAGAAAAAAACCCCAAGTACTACCCTTCTCAAAAGATCAGGATAACAGATCACTCCACTAAAATTCTGGGAATACATGACTGGGAGGAACAATGTGTATCTACAATTGCAAGTACCAGGTGGCAGAGGTTAAGTAAAGCAGTGAAGTGAATTGACTCCATTCTTACATGACACAGGATGATATTTCCCCCTCTAGAGTAATCCAAGGACCAAACACCATAAGACACTGTAATGTACCACAGCAGAATAGATCAATAGATCCCTCATTTTTCTTTCTATTCTTGGACCCTAAACTTAGAAGCAGAGCATCCAGAGTTTTGTGCAGAAAAGTCAACAAATCCAGAACTTGCCAGAATCACTGAGGGTTGATATATATAGGTTGTTGATTTCTAAATATCTGAAATATTTCCTAGTTTTAGGCCTGATCAGGACACCACATGACAGAAAAAAGGGCTTACTTCTCTCTTTCCTTGCCAGGACAAAATTCTGTGTGGAAAAAGATACATCTTCTTAGAAAACTGGGCCTAGAGTAATCCCAACCTAATCCCCACTGCAGAAAAAGACATAAAGGTCATAAAAATATCAATTTTATTTGCCAATTAAACCCAGAGGGAATTATTTCCTGAATTCATCCTTGTGTTTTATTGACAGCAATAGTTACGATCCTTATAATGGCTTTATAATTCCCTGTCTAGCTCTAAAGACATAGTATATGCTGAAAGAAACTAATGAAGCAAAAGATACTTGATACCATCCTTCAAATGAGCTGTTTAGAAAATCCTTTCCAAAGGAAAAATAAAACAGCCATTTTAATAAATTAAAAACCCTGATGCACAGCTTGCTGGATGGCAGGTCCAATCAAGAGGGTTGACATGTCACGCTGTAAATACTTCCCAGTGAATGATGACATAATTTTCAGATTTGCCCTTCTTACTGGCATTGATGCATTCAGGCAAAACAATATATCAATCAGCATTTAGGACCTAAATGCCTGTTATGAGTCAATCTTCTGGGACTCTCAGCTTCCCACATCTCATAAGAATCTCAGCAGTGATTTGTAGCTTTTTGAGTGTTTCCTAGTGCTTCACGTCTCTCAAACTGGTCAGAGCCCAGCACCAAAGCTCTTGCTCTGTTTCACGACAATGACATGGTTGGTGGAGGACACGTGTGTATCACTCTGTATTCTTCTTCCCACCATGTTAATGCCAGTTTCTAGTAGTTAAAAATGGATGGAATCTGCTGTTGTGTCACACATTGAAGAGGTTTATGGCCTGGTTTATCCTCAGTTCCTTTTCATGGCCTTTATAACCTCTCAGCAGAGCTGCTCCCAAGCAGAATTCCATCAGTGGACAAAGGAAGATCTACTGATGACATCTGTGAGGCCTTTGGTTTGGTTCCCTACAGCATTCTTACCTCTAAAATGAAGAGACATGGGCTTTTTTGATGTATGGGCTGTTAGATGAGTAGGGAATTGGCTGGGTGGCCACATCCAAAAAGTTACAGGCTCAATGTCCAAGTGCAACCCACTAAAGGTGGCATTCCTGCAGGGTCAGTACTGGGACCAGTGCTATTCAATATTTTCATCAGTGGAGTGGACAGTGGGATTTTTGACACTGACAGTTTTTAGATGAGTAGATACACTCAAGGAAAAGAATTCCATCCAGAGGGATCTTGACAGGCTTGAGGAGTGAGTCCATGAGAACCTCATGAAGTTAAACCACACCAAGTCTGTGCCATTGAGAATTGAGGTTGTAGAGTCTGAAGAATATTCCAGGGAGACCTTTAGAAGTTTTTCTATCTATAAGAAGAAGTGAGGGACACAAGAACAATTGAGAGTTTTACCGAGACCTGTAGTGACAGAATAAAGGACAACAGTTTTAAACTGAAAGGGGGTAGATCGAGTCAGACTATGAGGAAGAAAATTTGTAACGGTAAGGGTGGTGAGACACTGGCAAAAGTTGCCCAGATGTGGCTTCCTCATCTCTGGAAATGTTCCAGGCCAGGTTGGATGGGGCATGGAGAAATCTGGGTAGTGGAAGGTGTCCCTGGCCATGGCAGCGAGGTTGCACTACTGCAGAATGTCCTTTTCAACCCAAAAAATTCTATGTTCTGTGATATCAAATTATGAATGAGACGCAGAGAAAGGGAAGACAGATAACAAATGGCTATCTAGTCTATTATGTATTATAGAAAAATTAATAAATTAGACACTTCTACTGTATTTCTGGGTGATATATTTGAGACAAGTGTTGACCACACAACTCATGTTCTATGTCAACCAAAAGAGCAGAGGATGTCAGGTAAATTATGCCCTCTTCCTATGGAGTAGATCACTAAAAAATGTTTTAAATGTTTTGAAGTAGTGATAGCCAAAAAGAAATGTATGACCCTCCAAAAGTGTTTGTATTTCATGATGCCTGAAAAAAAACTAATTTATATGAACTTTTGCTTACTTTCATCAAGTTATTGGAACTCTAATATTGAAGCAAGGGGATACTCACCTGAAAACTAAATCACTGCACCTCAAATTTCATGACCCAAGTTTGAAATAATGCAAAAAGGTCATGATGATCTGAAAAAACATTGTATTGGTTGTAAGTTACAGCCATCAACAGTGCATTGCAGCAGCTGAAACTTTTTCTTGTGCTGAAATGTTTTGGACTTGAGCCAAAATGCTTTGAGATTTTTTAAAATAAAAATCACAATATACCCCCTCAAAACTTATTAAACAAAAATATTGTAATATTGTCATGTTGTTTAGGTTTGATGTTTTGCTCTTTTCCTTCCCATTAAAAAAAATATTTTGTGGGAAGAAAGAATTTTAAAATATTAATTACACTAAAATTTTCATTACACTAAAAATTCCTGTGGATGACAAAGGAAGATTTATTTTTTTTTTATCATGATGAGGTGGTCTTACAAAGAAATAAACTAACAGTCTCAAAGTAGACCTTTCAGAACCCCATTATACCTAATTAAAATCCCTTTTCCTAGGCTTAATAGAAGTTCTGGTTGTGAATAACTTTGCTTAAGCAGATTCACAAATCTGGTTGCTGTAAATTACAGATGAGGCTTCCCAGGAGCAGAATAAACCCCATCAAGACCCTCATAAACAAAATGCCAGCATCTGGAGCCGGAGAGAAAAGCACAGGCAGGACTGGGAGAAGAATTACAGATCTGGGATTAGCCTATACATCAACATCATGTAAGGTGAAAAAAAATGTCTTTATTTATTGCTTAGCAGCCTTCAGGGTGTAAGTGTCACTCAGCATTAGCATTCACCTTTATAACTGTGATTTGATTTACAGCTCCACCTCAGCACAGAGGAAGGAGCCAATTACATGTCTGGGGGAACATGGATGCATTGAGTAGATCCCAGATGCTTCCTCTTCCCTCTCATACAGGATGAATACAAAGAGATTTTCTTGGTCTGAAGTAGAGGCTTGAGGGATGGGCTCTGACTTGCTTTATGAGATGACTGCCAGAAGAATATCATGTTCTATAGAAATTTATGCTCACACAGGTTAAGCTGCAATAGAAAAAGTAGATGTTAGACACAAAGGTGCTGTTCCATGTCAGTCAAAGCCACACACACCCTTGCCAAGGCTGGAAACACAGAGTTAAAATGCACCAAGGCCAGTGAGGTGACAAACTCTATTTCCATTCTTGTAGTGAACAGGTCCATGACTACTTAGATATTGTACATCAGATCAAATCCCAGGTAAAGGCTGAGTGATTCCACCCCTCATCTCTAGTGAGATCTTTCCTCCCCTCCACTTTGTGGTGGCTTCTATTGTTTCTTGATATTTACTTCTCTTGGTTTGTCTCACAGTGACAACCCAGGATTAGCTGGGGGGGCCAAGCACTTCTGAAACCCAGCCTTCAGCTCAGGTTGGATGCTCAAATATCACTGATGGTAAGAGTTGGCTCTTGAGTTCTCCAAAGTTCACTTGATGTCCCAAAACCCATACTGTGAAGCCCTGTTCAGTGCTGATCATAGAATCATAAAACATAAAATGGTTTCATTTGGAAGGGACCTTAAAAAAAGAGAATTTTTTCCTGTTATCTACTCTAAACCTGTCCTTTGTCAGTGTGAATCCATTCCCCCTTGTCCTATCACTACATGCCATTATAAAAAAATCCCTCTCCAATTTTTCTGTAGCCCCTTTAGGCACTGGAAGAGGCACCAAGTTCTCCCTGGATGGAGCCTTCTCTTCTCCAGGCTGAACACCCCCAATTCCCAGTAGGAGAATCCTCCAAGTGTACTCCTGAGCCCATTTTTCTATGCTGTGTTTGCAAACCAGTGCTGTTTACAGGCTTGCAGCTTTCCAGATCACAGATCCATGTCACTGGAGATAGATGGGTACTAAACGTGGTGCTCTGACTTTTGCTCTCTGAGTTCAGAAGAGCTCCCCTGTCAAAGATCTGCCATCCCACTGGGCTCTGAATTCCCAAAGGTATTTGAGAGGCTCACTATATATGGCACCTGAACATTTATTTTTCCAGCTGCCCAATCACGAGGAAGAATGAAACCAAGGAGATTTTTTAGTATTTATTTATTTATTTATTTCAGTATCACATTTATTTTGTTCATAACAGGAAATACTGAAGTGTTTCACTTCCACCATTAGATGAGAGGGGAGACCTAGTCAGGCCGGGTTTATCAGACAAACCAAAAACAGTTGTCCACATATTCAGGTGAATATTATAGGAAAGATTTTTCCTTTCAAATATTATTAAGCTAATGATCAAGGGATGCAATTTTAGTAGGTACTCATCAGATTTGAAACTTTTGATCCAACCCCTCTATCCTCCCACACACCCCTAAACAGGCAGCTCCCAAGCACTCCAGAAACTCCCAGGCACAATGACCCGTGCATTACACCAATATTAAGAGTCTCACAGCAGCACAAACTTTATCCCTCCCTAAGGAGGAATGAAATTACTAATTTTTTCCCTCAAAGGTGATTCAGAGGACAGACTGTAGCAAAGGTTCTGTGCGTGGAGAGAGAATTACTGCTAAGATTTTATTAGCACATAAACACGATGACGTTTTTGATGCCTGGGGCTATAGAAGCACAATCATTACAATGAAAGCCATATTTCTTTCCATCTTTCCATGGGTTCTGTAACACACTGAGCAATCCATCTTGCTCACATACCCTACAAATCCATAGATGTATTTATTTCTTTGCTTCTCTCAATTAGCATTTGACCTTTTGAGCACTGCAGGTGTTCTGGGGTATGACAACATAAACTCTACAGCTTCTGCCTTCCAACATAGCCCAGGTGAGGCTCATGAGCAGGTAAAGGATAACCACGGCACTATCAAGTACCAAATTTCTGAGAGCTGCTCTGTGAACCTCCACCAATGCCAGAAATAACAGAAGCAGCACAGTAAGGATGGCTGGACAGGAGTGGCAGAGGACTGGCAGAGGTTATGAATTTTACACACAATTCTGAGGTAGAAAATATATGTTTCCTCACTGACAAAGCAATGCTGATATTTTTGTCATCCAAATGTCATTCAAATGAGACATGAACCACTAATTCGTAGAATCACAGAATGGCTTGGGTTGGAAGGGACCTTCCAGATCATCAAGTTCTAATTCCCCTGGTACTTCTTCACTTAGAAACAATTGCAAATGCATAAATTTAAAGATTTAGCAACATTAAGAAAAAAAAAGCCCACATTCTGGGTAGTTGAGGGTTCAAAACACATTTAAGAAACACAGGGATAATCCTTATTGAAAAGATATGTAATAATTATTTATTATACTTCTTTTTAGATCATATACAAAAAAAAGAGCAATTTTCTGAAATCTTATTTCAGCTTTTAAATGAATAGCAAATACCTCTGCACACAGTACTTTTAAAGAAAAGTACAAAACTGAATCCACTCTCAACCTCCATTTCGTTGATTCAGTAATGTAATGCACTTTCTTTTTAATTGAATGATTTATATAACTGTGAAGCCCTCTGTGAATTTTACAATTGAATATATCATTGATGATTCTCTGCAATGAGGCTTGAAGCTCAGAATTAAAAAGTTATTAGTATTTTCATTAGGAAAGTTCAAGAGCTAAGATATTGAAGACCAAATCCCAGAATCCACAGCAAGCTTGTACTGATTTTTTTTCTGCAATTGTTCAGAATTTGCTCTTCGTTATGAATTATTTAAATGAAACTCTTCCACAGACAAAAAAATTTCAAGGCCAGAAGAGACCATTGCAATCATTCAACCTGATCTGCTTTGTAATGCAGCTCACAGTCATCCCTTTATCTTCTCACTGGTCTTCCCATTTAGGCTTTGGGGTCCCCTAAACTCCGGTCCTCTGCAATATCTTCCCTGTCCTATTGCTCAGCAAATCCTAATTCCTCCACCAATAATCTCTGATTACCTCTGATTTACTGGGTCATCAGAGATGAGGTGTTTTCTACCTACAGTTTATTTTACCTTTTGGAATATTTTTTTATACTTCTCAACCCCTCTTTGCACCTTCATTTTCTCTAGTAAGACAGCCCTGCTTGTCAGAGAAGGGCAGTAGCCCAGCTGCAGTGAATTAGCAAATAATGTCCATTTTTAACTGCTAAGGATAGTCAGTTAATAATAATTAATTGCATAAAGGCCTGCTGAGGTTTTTTTTTTCCAGGAAGAAACTGATTCCTCTCAGATGATGCCTCAAATAGAATCATAGAGTCACAGAATAGTCTGGGTTAAAATAGACCTTAAAGAACATCTCCTTCCAACCCCTTCCCTGGGCAGAGACACCTTCCACTAGACCAAGCCCTGTCCAACTTGGCCTTGAACACTTCCAGGATGGGACATCTACAGCTCTCTGGGCAACCTGTGCCAGAGCCTCAGCACCCTTGTGGTAAGGAATACTGCTGGTAAAGAGTTATCCATGGATTGTTTACTGTCTTCCAGACATAACTTTACATGTAGAGTAAAAGGAATGTAAAACTTCATCCTTGAAGAGGAATTTACCTTAATAATCTGTTTTGAGGGTGTATGGCTGCAAGACAGAGAAGTGAAGACATTTCCCAGCTTAACTGGGGCACCAAAAGCCCAGACTAAGGCTGAGCCTGTCTCAGGGGTGGGTGCAGTGAATCACTCATTTATCAGGATGCATGGACACAGTCATGCTCTAATGACTTCCCGTCTTACAGTCACACTTCTCCATAAGAGAGGTAGAGATGAAAGAATTTTGTCAATTTTTGTCTTGTAATCATGAAACGTATCCTTGGCTGGAGCAGTTTCGCTGTCCATAAAATGTGCATGTATGTTTGGGGTGTTTTTGTCCTCAGGACATAAAACCACTGCAGAAAAAAATCAGCTTGGCTGCATTTAGAACTTGACCTTGAATAGAGGCTTTATCATAGGATCAGTCATAGAATGGTTTGGGTTGGAAAAGACGTCCAAGATTATCTCATTCCAACCCCCACCATGGGCAGGGACACCACCACCCCAAACCTCCACATTTTGCTGAATAATTTCCAATTAAAATATATTAAAAAGAAGAAAAATATTCACTGTTAAGGTCCCTTTGCACCTTAGAGTCTCAGAAGATCCTGGCTAAAGCACAGAGAACAGTATTCTAAATTTTAAAAATGGTAATAACTAGCCAAGAAAAAATGGGCATGAATAGCAAAATCTTAGATTTTGCTCTTCTTTGGAAATTGAAACATTTGTGCTATTTGTTTTATTAACTTGAAATACACTAAGAAGCCTTTAAAGCCATGAAACTAAAGGTTCAGCTCACTCTCTGGTCTTCGATGATATTTCCATTTTTCCTTTAAGGTTATGGTCTTTATACTGTTTTTTGTTTTTTGTTGTTGTTGGTTAATCTTGAGGGATCCACAAGTGCCTGACAGAATGTATTCCAAACAACAATTTTTTGGGGGGATGACCTAAGCCAACAGAATCCAATATCAGGAAGACTTAGTGCATTTTTACTTCATCACTCATGTCACTGAGAGATAATTACAGAATAAATAAGTCGAGAGATGAGTTTGGAAGTGACGAAGGGATATAAAAACACCACAGCACTCTTTCCACTTTAACACTTTCTTTCCAGTTGGGAACAGAAGCCTGTGCTGTTAAACAGATGGTGAGAGATCAGCTCTTCTTTGGGAGGCAAGGTGGGAAATGTAATCTGGCAGGATGTTTTGCCCACAAAGCAGAACAAGAACTTGAGATCCCATTGCAGCACAGCAGCTGTAGCTGCACATCACACAGAAATCTTTCAACTTCATCTCCCTCTCTTCTTCTTTAGATCCCATCTTCTTTATCCCCTCATCTTCACAATTATTGATCATTCCAACATTTATCACTTTGTTGAAAACAGTTGTGCAAGAATTTAGAACTTAAAAATCATTGAAAGAAGACTTCCAAAAGGACAAATCAGTTTACAAGTTATCCTCAAAAGCTGAAGGAGACAGGTTCTCCCTAGGCAGAAATTAGATGCGTTGGTGCCACCCACAAAGCCTTGCTGATTTTCATCCCCTAGAAGTGCAAACCTTTCTATAATTAATGCTCAGTAAATCTTTCCAGATGGACAATTAAGGCAGAAGATCCCTTTTACTGCTACTGAAAGACCTGGCTTACAATCTGTTCATTACTGGTAGGAACTGCTATTTACACTTATTATTTTTCTCCATGGACAAAAATCTCAATTTTTTCCACTAAGCACAGGGCCTGTGCTATCCTGATCTCACAACCATCTTCTGAGCTCAGCAGGTGACCACTAAGAGTCTGTTGGGAAACCTTGAAGCAAGTACCAATATCGTTGATTTTGGAATTCCTTTCAGTTCTATGCCCTGAATATTCAAAAAATCCTCAAAGGCACAAAATTCACCCCCTTTTCTGGCAAGACCTGTGTGTACTTTCCCAATATATATTCTTGGATTTCAGAGGATTTGAGTGTATTTAGTGTCCACTTTTCTATAGCAAGCTGGAAGGAAATTGTAGCAGAAACACTGGAATTCCACAAAACAGCTTAAACTCTCCCCAGAATCCAAGAGGAAGACTTGTCCCAGACCCTTTTCACTGCAGAACTCTGATACCCTTGAGTAAGGAGTGTATTATGTCATTGCATAGGTAATTATAAGGAGTACATTGGTGACTATTTATTTCTTTTTTATCTTGTGTTATGTTTGAATTCCATTAGGATGCAACTGCCAGTCCCGAAAATAAAAAATAATGTCATTAGAGAGGCACTGAGATTCAACCTTTTCCCCCTGAGAGAAGTCAAGCTATTGTCAGAGCAGAGGTGGTTTCTTCTGCATTCCCAGGTGATTAATATTCATTGGAAAAGGCACTGTAGATGATCCCTTAGGAGACAAGGTGATACAGGCTGTGAGGGATGAAATGAATAAAAAATGTGTCCCAAAAGGAGCACCGTGTATACTGTCATTATTTTTATGGTCTTGGCACTCAAGTGTCTGTGTCACAGCCACAGTGTGGATTGAAAGGCTGAAAACCTGCCTGTGCAGGACAATATTTCTTATTCCACTGATACCAGTTTTCTGGTGTAACTGCAAGATTGGCTTTTTTTCAGTTTTATTTAGACAGTTTAGAAAACAAAGGAAAGCAGAACAAACAATGCTATTCTTAATTAGGGTACAATTACCTGAGTGGAAGGACTGTGAATGAGATTATTCTGTTTAGTCCTGACATCAAAGGAGTATAATTGTATAGACTTTTTTTGGATCACTCAGTCCATCTACCTAACATGCCTAATTTAAGTCAAAATGCAGATCTTTGTTGAATTCTGTCCAGTTCTCAATGCAGTCTTACCACTGCCAGCAGTTGGAAATAGTACTGGGGCTGTCAAAGCATGGATGTGCACTTTGTTCTGCCACCTCTGATGGGACATCCTTGGGATAGAAAGATCCCAAAGTGAGCAAGACACCTGTGGATGGCAAGGTTTTAAAATAACTGAGTGAAATACACCCGAACTCCTCCATCAGAACTTCAGAACAAGATAAAAAGAAATAAACAGCTGCCAATATGCTCCTTATAAATACCTATACAGTGAAAGTCATGCTAAAGATTTTAGCTTTTTTTGCATTTTCCAGATATTTGTAGTTTTGTAGACTGTTAATACATGGTTATATAGCTCTTGGTATTTTTCCTATACTTTCTTTTAGATATTAAAATAATAAACTAACCATTCTAATACATACTTAGAATTCTGTTTAGTCTTACTCTTAAGAAGCTTGACAAGGACACTTTGTTTTCCAGTAGAACTTATAAGATATAAGAAAGCTCCTGAAACAACTGTAGTGGAGCAGAACCTGGGGGGAAACTGCCTAACCAAATGCTCTTCTAATTGGACAATATTTGTTAGTTTTGCCAATTTGTTAAACTTTTAAAAACTGTAGAAACTCAGTGTTGGGTCTGCCCATAGCCATGTGGAAATCTGAAAGCTTGCATTAAAGACCTGCTTTTTATGTTACTATTTGAACACTGCTGCAAATTTTGGATTGTTGATTTTAGGCAACAGGAAAAGGCACTTTGACACCTACCAAGGGATTAATGAACTTGTAACCCTTCATTCACCGTAAAAAGTCAGGTGAAAAATGGGACACCCCTTCCTATACTATAATAGCTCCTGTAGGATTGATTCTTGGAAATTCTTGGAACTTCTGATGGAGGAGTGACTTCTAAATTGGAG
Organism: Passer domesticus; assembly: GCF_036417665.1. Taxonomy (NCBI): domain Eukaryota; kingdom Metazoa; phylum Chordata; class Aves; order Passeriformes; family Passeridae; genus Passer; species Passer domesticus. The sequence continues at coordinate 158,284,363 of NC_087474.1, read as the reverse complement.
ACTTGAAAGATTCAAGTAGGAGACTGGACAGTCAAAATCAGAAGCCAAGACATTTAACTAAACCAAGTAACTTTGGCCTGAGACAGTGCCAGGCCTGTGGAATTACTGCTTTTCTATTCTTTCAAAGAGCCTGGTGTAGCCAGTTGAAATAGCAAATGTAGTTGATCCAGCACATTTTAAAGAATTTATTTTGATAAGGATAAATCTGATCAGGAAAAAAAAGTCAATAGAAAAATTCCTGTGGCAAGAAAGACCCAGGACTGAGCATTTCCTTAATACTGAGCTATTTGGAGACTGCCCTGTCAACATCAATTACAGGTATGTCTTTATATGCATCAAATGTTTCTGCTTTCAGTGAAGAAAAAAATGAAAAAATATTCTTATTATTAAAGAGATATCCTATTGTAAGGAAGTTCCAGATTTGCAGCCCCTTACAGATTAAATTACTATTGCTGTGGACAATTGGAAATTACCGTCTAAACTCCAGATGAAATTATTTTTATTTATGAACCTGTTAAAATATATCCCACGCACAGAACAGGGCTGGATGTTGAGTTTCAGAAAAGAAAGGGTTGTGACCAGATGATTGAGGGAAAATATTTTTATTTGCATGTTCTACCCACTTCTTTTCAAACTCAGTCCTCATGTCTTAATTTAATAGATAACACAGCATTGGTGAAGTCACCCAGAGCAGACACAGTGCAACAGAATCTTGTTATTTGTTGCTAAACAGAAAAAGTTCTTTGCCCACACCTGTTAAAAATGAGATAAATGTGTGAAGTGTAACAGAACTGATGCTCAAGAACAGCTTTGACTACCTACTTTACAACCTAAATAATGGAAAGGGAATAGCAGATGCCTCTTATCCATCCTTTAAATAGATGGTGAAGGAAATACAGACATATTATATAGTTTTAATTGGATTTCCTCAGACTGCGTTCCAGTCAATAATTTTGGTGGGAGGAGAGGAAATCATCTCCTTGATGCTTTCATCAGCATTAATCACAGCTCATTTGTTTCTGCAGAGGCCAAAGACAAAAGAACTGGAAAGAAATTAGAGGCACCAGCAGCTTTTGGGTTCAAGGATTGAATACTCTGAGGTTCTCCTTGCTCTGCTGAACTTTTCTCCAAGTATTCTAGGAGCAGCTGAAAATGAGAAAGCAGAAAAATTACATAATTACCACAGTGTTGGAATATTCAAAGGCATCTCACCAGCACCATGCAACACTATTTCCCAAACTGTAAACATCTGGATTTCTGAAATTCTCAAAGGTCTCTTAGGTTGCAAGCACCTGGCATGTTTTCCCTCTATAACCCACACTTCTCTGTTTCATTGCATCTGGAGAAACCACATGCTCTAGGCTTTTAGGTTTGACCCAGTAGACCCTTTCTGATTCAGTAGATATGGACAATGAGTGCAAGGTACTAAAGTTCAACACCTTCTCTCTTTTTCGGTCCCCAGACTATCTAAACTCCAAACATTGTAAAAAAAATTGTAAATTTTTTTACAATTTTAAGGTCATGGCATTGCATCCCATGCACTGCTGTATTTTCATGCCAACTGCTTTGCATAATCAGAGGAATTGTTTGAATACAGAGCACAGAGCTGGTTGTCAGAAGCAGCATGTTCCCTAAAGAGAGACAAAAATGAAATATCATTTAGACACTAAGAAAAAGCGGCAGCAAAATGAGATAGTTCTGTTGTTATCTAACATTCATCAAAGGGATCACAGTGCTTAATTGCTGGTTTGAGAACTCCTTTATTATATCATCTGCTATTCAGTGCTGGAAAGTACATAATAATTTAGAGAGGCCTGTTCGCTTTGAAGCAGAAAACATGCACGGACTTGCATTATATTTAATCAGCATCTTCATTCTGCCATTTATGGCTGGACAGACCTACTCCTTCCTGAACAGGAGGTCTTAGAGAATATCCCTGTCCATCTGAAAGTGCTTGTCTACACTCAGAATCTTTTACCATAGAAAACAGATAAACATCTGAATCACCTTCTGCAGGAACCTCCTCTCCACTGATTTTCCAAGCAGCATAGGGCAAATACACATCCCCTGCAGAGGTCTCGATTAAGTGATTGATTTCTCCCTCTCCCCATGTCTAGAAGAAAATTTCTCCTTGAGCATGAAGCTTTGGTTACCAGGGAAACACCTATAATTTTGTCATATTTACAATAAGAAAACAATAAAAACATCTCCAGGTTCTTCATACCATTAGCTAATTAACTAATTTCTATCAATGCACTCTAATAAGTAAATATTGTAGAAGGGAAGAACTTGATAGTAAAATAAGATTCAGTATCTGGAAGTACCTGGGGAAAAAAGGATATAGAAGAAAGAGATCTCAGCTCCTTCCTAAAGCATGGAAAAAGTCATTTTTAGTTTACTAGGCCATCTCTGGGCTTTAGATTAGAATGTTCCTTCTTTTCCTTCTTTTATGTGGACTTTCACAAGGCAATTTAGTGCTCAAAAGTCTCTTCTGCTTCATATAATTTCAATGTGGTGAACAAATTGTAATATTCTGTTATTTATCCATCACTTTAGGTAGCTCAGGTGGTGGTTTGGGGTTTTCTTTCTTTCTTGCTGCCCTACTTTTAAGACCAACACCCCAATAGTCCTTAGCAAACTGATATAGTCACTTTAAAGCTCTTGGTTTCTTAAATCATTTTTTGTGTGTGTTTTGTTTTGCAATCTGTAGGGTAGAGGCTTTCACTTTTTACCTGCATATTTTATGTCCTCATGTCCTCTTTTGTATCTATTTCCCACATGCCAGAGGACAGACCAAGTGGCCTCTTTATTTCTCCAGTTGCCAGTTTTTGTCTCTGAACCTGTGATGTTTGGGGGAAGCAGGGGGCACAGGAGGAGAGGGGTCACTTGCCAAAACAGCTCACATAGAAATAGCATTCATTTTAAAATAAATAGTGTTTGCCCCTTTAAATGTCACATTAAATTACACAAGTCAGAAGGTAGGTTTAGACTACAATACATCTGCTTTTCTAACATTGTGGGAAAACAAATGGTGGGGCAAAAGACACTGTCCTTGTGAGCTATGGATATGTTCCTGGGATTTATGAGACTGTCTGTCATTAAAAGGACTTTGCCTGGTCTTAAATGCATGTATATCTGCCTATCCAGAGCTAAAAGAGAGAACACAAATGAATCTTTAATGTGTATTGGCTCTGTCTCCCTAATGTATTTATGGCTGCTTCACTTGCAGCATTTTTCATAGAGTTTTGTAGGTAATTATGTTTACTGGGCCTTCCATCTTTCAGCCTGTGCTGTCCTCCTCTCTCGTTTTGCCCCATCAGTCCTGCAGGAGCAAAGCCCAAGGCAGCTTAAGCCACATTTAACAGAGATGTAAATGTTTCAGAGTTACAATTTTGTGGAATTTTACAGCTGGCCAAAAGGATGTGTTAATTAGTAGCGCACTCACTTTTGGGACCTGATTCATCTGGTCTATTCAGATATTTAAAATCCATCAGATACATCTGGCCCTAGAGCACTTATTTCTTGCCAGCTGGTATAAAATGAGTCTGGTCCATTAGATCACACCTAAAAATCTTCACAGAAGATAACTAAAGATAAGTAGCTGAATCCACCCTTTGAGCTCTTTCCAGGATAAAATCCAAAAAGAAAAGGTAGCATAGGAAACCTGGATTTCATAAGGTTTTTACCTGGTTTCTCATGTATTCACTGGCCAGTTGGGCTTTGATGTTTCCTGTTCCAGAAGCCACTGGTACTTCATGGTGAGACAAATCATCCCAAAAATTTGCTGTCTGTATTGAATGCATCTTCATCAACTGTGGTGGGAGCTGATAGACATATTTATCTTAGACTGAATCATGGCCCTGGGACACCAGCCAGTTGTCTAAAAAGAGGCTTTCTGTAATAGTTCAGACAGCCTAAGGTGTCTGAGATACCTCCAGCTGTTGTGCCAGTCTGATGTGATGCAACAAAGATGCAACAAACCAAGTCTTGCCCAAACAACAGTGGGAGGGAATCCTAGGAAATATAAGAAGGTATCAAAATCTCGTGTTTAGACAAATGACTCTGTGAAGAGCAGAAGGAAAATAATCATGACTTTATGCCTTCACATTCTTTCCTCTGCTGTTTAGATTCTCTTTATTCCCTGATAATTGTGAGCTCACCCCAAAATTGGGTGGTGAGGCCCTGGCACAGGCTGTGGATTCCCTGTCCCTGGAGGTGTTCAAGGCCAGGCTAGATAAGGCTTGGAACAACCTGGTCTAGTGAAAGATGTCCCTGCCCACAGCAGGGGTTTGGAATTAGATTATTTTAAAGTCCTTCTCAACCTGAGCCGGTCTGTAATTTTGTAGTTCTGTGTTCTCTCTTCCTGTTGCTTTATTCTTCCACTCAGCTTCAGGACTGGATCTTGTAAGGAGAACAAGAGTGCACTTGGTCTTCCTTTACCTTTTGCAAAATTTATCCATGATTTTGTGAGGACTCAAATAAAAGTATGTTTCCTCATACTATCAGCCTAATTCAAAATTAAGTATTCAAATTATTCATATTGACCTCCAAAACTCTTTAATCCAGTTTTATGTGTCCAGTCGGAAAATTTAAAAAACTCCATTTGGCCCTGCTGCTCTGTCATGCAGAGGTGGTGAATGTCCAGGAGCAGATGTGTATGAAATCTGTTGGCATGAAATATTCACAGAATTTTTCTGGATACAGACTTTAAAAAAAAATCAAAATGTCTTTTTGAGCAGAAATAAAAGACAAGATTAATTAAACACATGGAACAAAACAAACTGTTTATTCTGTGTCAAATGGCTGAAACAAGAAACAGCTTTTGAAGTTGGCAGAACCACCTTTCTGCGTGGCAGAGTAGAACAACCAGCCCACAGAAATCTTGTGGAAAGGTCATTTCCCCTGAGAGTCAGAGCTGCACATGTCAAATCTCTTTTCTCCTGCAGAACAAAGCTCTTCACAAGCTTGGCAGCATACTCACCAAATTTAGCAGGGTGGGTGCCAGGAAGTTTCCACTGAGACCAGCTGGGAAAAATCTGTGAAGTGGGAGCAAGGGACTGGGATTGGTTTATCAACAGAAGGAAACTCAGCTCTCTCAGACATCAGCTGATGCAGTTCACTGATGCCCACTGCAATGATATCAGGAGCTGGACTTCAGTGATCCCTTCCAGCACAGGATATTCTGATCTGAATGTCTTTGAGGAATTGTTCTCATGGGCTGGGTCCTCTGACTTGTGTTTTCAGGCAGAATGAAGGTGACACTAGACAGAAAATACAAAAGCTTTTAAGAATTTACAAAATGACATCTTTGCCTTCTTCTGAGGTATTCATCCCTCCCTCATCAGACTACAGAAAAGCTGAAAGGTCTTTTCAACCAGTAAAGGCTAGAACAGTTCCTCAATACCAGCTTTCCAAATCCCTTTTTAGATTTCAAATGTATTGTTTCTCATCCAACCATAGTGGCCATAGTGGACCACGTGTTTCCAAGCCTCAGGCTGGTGCACCTGGTTTCACATTACCTGAAGTTCAATGTAAATTTGATGCAAAGACTCCATCTGGTACCTGTTGAACAGTGACTGCCCTGTTCCATGGCTCAGCCTCTGCTTGTATTTTGCAGTTGGCTTTTCACTGGGTTCTGGTGCCAGTGCAAGGTCTGCATTCTGATTTTCAAATTATTTGATTATGCATATCCTGGAGATGTATCAGAAATCAGATTCTGCACAGAATTCAAGCAGCAGCTGCGACCCTCTGGGGCAAAATGAATCACTGAGCATAGGGCTGAGCATAAAGCATCCTTAGTTAACAGAATCAGCTTTGGGGCAGTCTTTTAGAGGAGATAAGTAATTTGGCACTCCTTGACAGTGCATTTGGCACTCTCTACAAAACACCCTTAAAATTTTGTCTTCAAAAATTACTTTCCTTCACACTGTGCAGGTTTTGAGAGTTTCACGGTTTTTCCTAATATTTCCTGACCAAGTGCGAACGTGACCTTTCCAAAAAGAGTTGTGAGCCCAGAAGTTATGAAGGGACTCCCCCAGACAGTTTTGTACCTCAGATTTCTAACCAAAAGGAAAATCAGCACCTCAGCCTGTTCTGCTTCCTGCACAGAAGCACTGCTCAGTCTCCAAGTCATCCTTTCCTTCATGTTCTTCCTCACATGGCCACCATTTTCTGTTTAAAGAAGATTACAGTGGATATCTTGAGAAAGGAGACAATTTTATTCATGAGGAAGAAGTTACTCTCAAAAAAATCTGAGCCTATAGCCAGCATGGTTCCTGCTGGTTATGCCAACAAAGTCTTGAGAAAATGCCCATCACAAACTGTATTTGAGCATCTCCTGTGGTAACATTCAACTGGGACATCTGCAGCAGCACTTTCTAGAATCACAGAATCATAAAGGTTGGAAAGGAACTCCAAGAATGTTGAATTCAACCTTTACCATGTCTCTTGCCAAGTGCTTCCTTATGATAAGGCCAGATATTTTTTGTGGCAAAACACAAAATCTCCATCTGCTCCCTGCACGGAGCCTGAGGGCAAAACAGCCCAATTTGTTTAAGCAGGAGATAAACTGATCCTACAGGAAAACAACTGCAGAGTTTTACTGTGGTAAGTTTGAAAGGAATATGCACTAGAACAGACTGAGGGGTTTCACCACTTGTACTAAAAAGTCATCAAATTTGACTGTGAAACCAAAATTAAATATTCTACCCCATCCAATGCCCAGCTTCTAGGACACAAGTACCAAAAATTATCCACATGAGTTCCTATAATCTCATTAGGACTTGACTTCCAGTTTATATTCAACCTAGGTGGTTGAAAACACTAATTATTCTAAACATTTTTGGGGAGGAAACACAGATCTGATGGATACTCTCCACCCAGTTCTCCAATGCTGATGGAAAGGCAACATGGCCAAGCAAAGGCCCCACCCATCAGAGAGCAGTTCTGCATTTGACTCTGGCTTATGGGGACCACTGAAGTTGCCTGGTGACCTCCTCTTTGCTGCTCTTCCCACTCCAAGTCTTTGCCTATTTTCTACAAAGTCTTCTGGACTTAGAGGGCTCTTCATGTGCTTCCTGCTTAATACAGTGATCTACAAGAAACATGACTACTTTACACATTTATCCCTCTCCATTCATTTCGCCTCATCAGATGTAATTCACTTCTTTTATTCGGGATGTATTAAGGTATAAATTCCACAAAAATCCCTCAAAGTGGGCTAAATGTCATTTCTAGCTGGACTAATCAGGCGTCCCTCTGATCCAAATTAAAATAAGGAATAGTAATTGCTAAAAAGCAACCCTGGTCTCTCAGTGTGGGAAGAAGATTTCCAAGCCCCAGAGAATTAGGTGGCTAAAACCTCTTGTTTAAGTGGTTTAACTGTTTCATGATCCAAGCCTCATTTTCTCACCCACAAAACTTTCTCCTCTGGACATATATTCCTCAAACACAGGCCCATGTGGCAAGAAAAAAAAAAAAAAAAAAAAAAAAAAAAAAAAAAAAAAAAAAAAAAAAAAAAAACACACCACACAACCAAAAAAACTAAAAAACTTTTCAGCCAGCTCAGGGTATTTTCAGGGAGGGAGGGATGCACCCATCAGTCAGAGGAGGTGTCTGTCCGTACATCAGAGTGACAGCCACTCTGTTATATTGATTCTAACAGGGGACTGGGAGTAGACTTACTCACTGATACAATTCATTACACTTTAACATACGATGCTCTCACTGCTGTCTAGAAACATTGACTCAGTAGAAGTCCAGCACAGTGATTTATTGGAGCTGGCAACTCAAGTCCAATGAAGAATCCAATGCAAGAAACTTTTTGCCAATACACAGTAACTTTGTTTACTCAATAGAAGATGTATCCGTCTTTCAGCTGGCATTGATTGCCTTTCCATTTTTTTCTTTTTTTTTTCAACATGCCCAGGCTGTAAAGGGAAAAGAAAAAAAAAATCTCATCACAGAAAGTGATTTGTTTTGGTAGAGTAAAAAATGTTAAACCTCTCCACAGAAAAACCAAACAGGATGAGAAAGAAATAACTGTCCTCTTATGTAGCATAAGGATTTTAATTTGAAGCACAGCTCACATAGCTGATTATTTCCTGGCTTACAATAGAAATATTCTTTCCGACAGAAGCAAAATGTCATCATTTTTCTGCACTGAAGGGCCTTGAGTGTCATAATGGAAGGAGATGGGGAATGAAAACAACGATCATGTTCTGGCACACAGGTTACCAAAAAAATCATGAAAGAGGGTGGAAGAAATCCATGGAAGATTTCAACTTTCAGACACACACATGAATACCTTCAAACCAGCTGTGGTCTGATGAAGGACTCAAACATGAGGAACATCTGGTCTGGCTTTGGACAGAGGGTTTGTGCTCTCACATGACAGGCAGGGAGGCCACAGGGGACTGCCAAACACATTTTCTATCTATTGACCCTATGATCACAGAATAACAGAATGATTTTGGTTGGAAGGAATGTTAAAGACTATCCAGTTCCAACCCCTCTGCCATGGGCAGGAACACCTTTTCATGGTCCCTTCCCACCTGCCCCAGCTTGCTCCAAGCCCCATCCAACCTGGTCTTGAATGCCTCCAGGGATGGCACATCCACAACTTCTCTGGGCAACCTGTGCCAGGGCCTCACCTGCCCATGGAAGATGGATAGAAAAGGATGATCTTTGGGGTCCCTTCCCACCCAAACCATTCCATGATTCTGCCACTCTGCACATAAATATGGTTTTTGTTGATTGTCTAAGAATGGGCCAGAATGCACTGTCCTTTTGGAGAAAGAGATTAAAAAACATCTCTTGAATTTAATCTTTCAGAACAGTTTTGACATTTGTAGCAGTGCATCCAACCCCCTACAAGAGCTTATCTGTTCATTGTTATCCAGTCAGATAACTCAAGCAGGACAAGGTGTCTCATAGGGAGTTATTTTGGTTCCATGGGGCTAACACTGGTCTGGCTTCTCCCAGCTGAAAATAAACATCTTAGTGTTGAAGTGAAATTTGAGAAGATAAGGTGGATTTCTGACTGACAAACACTTGATTTACAACTCTAAATGTCACACCAAACTTTCACAAAGTGGAAATCTTCAAATTTCCCTCAAAAAGTTTGGAGTTTCTCCCATGAGTGAGGATGCTACTTTGTGGTTCCTCCCAGAGGCTGAGTTAAAGAATCTGTAGATTATCATCATTTTGTTGTAAGTTACATTCAACTCCTAATCAGTACAATTTCTTTTGGTAGATTTACTATAGATACCTTGATATAGAGCACTGTTTTATGTTATGCTGTAATCTATTAGTAATTCTTCTTGTTTTAGAGTGTGCACCAAGTAACTCTGATTAAGGTCTTTCATCTGTTACCTCCTATCTGTTCAATAAATAATTCATTTTTATGAATATACCTGATTTGCCGTCCTTAGCACTTGTGAGCCAAAGTGATTTCTTAAATTCAAGCTGTTGCCAAAAATCTGAATCAAGAAAGGCTTTAGCTTTATTTAAACCCCTTCCAGTGAAAGAGTTTCAATACAAAAATGAATTCTTCCTCACCGTCAGAGTCAGGACTTCTTTAGTGAACTTTGCTCCAAAGATCCTACTCTCCCTGACATTTACTCATAATTGCTCACCCTGGGCTGGGCTGATGTAATTCTAAATAAAAACACTCACAGAGCATTTCTTGGTGCTTAGCTGCACCTTCTGCAGCTTGAAAAGTCTACATCTTGTTTGTTTCCTGGTTCACAAAACACCAGAAGGACAACTTTCTGTGTCTGATTCCTCAGGGAATTTTCCAGGAGCAGATAGGCAGGAGACAATGAGGTGGATTTCCAGCCTCTCCCACAAGTTCTTGCAATACTCCTCAGGGTTTATGAGCATTCCAGCTTTTGCAATAAGCAAGGGAGATGCAGAAGTTGTAATTGGAGGGACACAGAATTCTGGGATGTAGGAATTTGTAGCAATGGCACAACATTCACACTGTGAAGCAGTTTCATGCTAAACAGGCTGCACACCTGCTCAGTTAATCTGGGTCACAGCTATATCTCACCATGAAACACTAAGAGTCCAAGGGTTTAACCTTCTCTCCTCCATTTCTTCCCAATATCAGGTTTAGAACACAAAGAGGACACCTCCAGAATCTCTATCAGAAACTAAATCTATGAGAGGATATTCTGCTGTCTTTCTTCACATGGAACAGCAAAGTTCTGTGTATGACTTCAGTCCTGGAGGCAGACATAAGGTAAAGAAATTAAATCTTACATGTAGACAACTGCCAAAGAGGGCAGTTTTCAGTGCAAAATGTGTTGACAAAAACAATTCAGCATCCAATAGGGTTCATGTGATTTCTGGTAAACCACATTAAAACAGCATCATAATTCTGGATAAAGGATTCTCCAGCTCCACTTTTCACTCTACATATATTTTGCTAATTTTTCTCTCTGCTAGTGAAAAGATCCTCTCCAGGAACAAAGCAAAAAGAATCTCTTGGCATTCAAAAAACCTTTAGAAGCAGTTACTATGTGCTGCAAATTGCACTTTGCACACACCACCCCTCCCACGCAGACAGCAATGAACACTTAATGCCCCAGGAGTGCAAGGAGGCAATTCCTCGTAAATGTTAAGTGCTGCCTGTTGCTGCCTTGGAAATGTCATTTCCAGCAGTTGTGATTGAACGAGCAGGTTCTGCTGCATCCTTCCCCCACCAGCTCTCCTACATCCTGACACATCTCCCTGAATTCTGTCCCTGTGGAAACGTGCTGCATTTCTGACAGGTGTGTGAGGGGGCTGAGTGGACCCCATCAATGCAGCAAGGAGAGGACAGAGTCCCCATGCCTGGAAAAATGCAGGGCAATTTCTCTTGGTTTTGTAGCAGTCAGACTCCCTGAGGTTATTTACTAAAACACATTTGATGAACTAGAAGCCCATTTCCCCCCCACTGCATGTGCAGGCAGTGTAAGCAAGCAGCTCAAGGTTAGACACGTGCACAGCAGAAACATAAAACCTGCCTTTAAAAATAAACCTGTATTTAAAAGTTTAAATCTTTGTTTTCTTCATGTATATCATTAACAACATATTGACAATACTGCCCTTTAATAAAAGAAAATAAGACTAAAAAACATCTCTGCTGTAGGCAGACCTTTTGAGTAATGCAATGTAAAGGCAAAAAATCAGGAGGTTGATCTTTCTATCAAAGCATGGAACAGCTCAGGATCATCAAATCATCAAACCCCAGAAGGGGCACAGCCCTGTTTGGGCTTCAGCAGGAGCCTTTTGCCTGTCTGCACACACAGCCCAGTGCTCTGAGCACTGTTACAGTTAGAAATGCTGATTTTATGTAAATGTAGCATAGTCCACCTCAGTTTCTTCAGTATGTTCCAAGTAATAAAAGTGCATCCTTAATAAATGTGGTGGAATTTTTGTTTTTCCTTAGAAGTCCAGATGAAAAACTCCACATAAGCAGTAAAGCTATTGTAGAACATTATACAGGAAAATTTTGTTGCGGCTTTTTAAAAAACAAAAGGGAAGGTTCTGATCAAATATGGATAACTTCTGGATAACTTGAGACTTAAGAAATTTGTGGTAAATAATGTTTTGGTTTATTCACTGTTATATTCTGTATCTGAGTACTTTCAAAAATCTGCTTCCTTCAACTCAAGAGATTTCTGAACATGAGACTTACAAATTTAGAAATTGTTAGGGGAATGTGCCTATGTAAGCAAAACCAAAGGATCGTGGAATGGTTTGGGTTGGAAAGGACCTTAAAGATCATCCAGCTCCAGCCCCTGCCATGGGCAGGGACACCTTCCACACGACCAGGTTGGTCCAAGCCCTGTCCAAGCCCTGCCTTGGACACTTGGGACATCCAGATCTTCTCTGGGCAGCCTGTTCCAACATCTCAACAATCCCACAGTAAAGATTTTTGTTTCAATATCAAACCTAAACCTGCCATTCTGGGCAGATCAATGGCTCACAAGGTCTGGCATTTGTCTCACAAATCACATGCAACAGAGAAAGGAATTTATTGTCATTAATTAGGGTGTTTATTATAAAACAGTGCCTACCAGCATTTTTGATTGTATTTAAAAATCCACAGATCTGTATTCACTACATTCTTTGTCTAAAAGATTGTTGGTCTTTTTTTTCAAGAAAGTAATCATGAAGTTACAATTGAAAAGTAAGAATGGAACAGCACATTAAAATAGATTTAAAGAAGTTTAATTTGCCAGAGCTTCAAACATTTTTAATTTGCATGATTCCACTACAGTCCACTGAAGGATGGTGATTTTTAGCAGCTGAGTGTCTAAGAAATGTCTGAAAGAGAAAAGGGAGGCCATGGAAGGCTACCTGTGTGCAAATCCTACAGAAACAGTGGAACTAGAGGGACTGTTTAGGATGGGTGAGGAGGGCTACAGCAGGGTGTGATCCTTAGAACAAGAGAGGCTGGAATGTGAATTGGATTCAGTGAGAGGCTGGAATGTGAGTTGGATTCAGCTGTGAGTGTACAATTCAGTCTAAACTCTCTTAGCAATTTAATTTCTAGCCAATATGCATGGGATTCCATGGGATGAGATCCCAGAGCGCAGTATCTGACAGGAAAGTTAACTGGAACCACTGTGATAAATTTCCAGTGGTTTGGAACCCCCTCAAGCAGTCTGAGTGGTGCAACAAGGCTGGAGGAAGATACCATGAGTTTGCTCTTTGACCAGTATTGCTTCTTACTGAATTGACTGAAACTCTTCCCTGAAAAGTGAGCCTGGCCCTGCCAGTTCCTCAGGAACTCTTCTAGGAGCATTCTCCACATCCCAAATATTGGTTTAAATAACAGAGCTAACTTCAAAATAACAGCAACTCTCAGATGAAGCTCATGTACAGTGAAAGCAATAAACAATTTTAAACACCAAACCAAATTGTATCAAGAAACCCTGAACTCCTGTTGTGAAATGAACTCTTCTTTTTTTTACTTTAATTGCAGATATCAGCAGGCACTGTGATATAAAACCCTGTGAGATACTTGATAATAAACTCAAACAGTCCCATTTTCATTTCTTTACCCATTAAATAGATGATCACAATTGGAAAGAAGAAGAAAAATTCTCAGCATAGAATAGTTCATTAAGGATTTGTCCCATCCTGGGCAGATTCCCTCTGGGGTGGGGGTTAAGTTGCTATCAGATTGGGTGATTGCCATTCTGACCAGTGGTTGTGGTTCTCAGAAAGATAATTCCAGTCAGGAGTGGTGTGAATTTTCATTTTAATGCCTCCTGCAAGGTTCTGGTCAGAGAGAGTGCAGTTGTGTTTAGTGAAAACCTCATTAAAGATTAATCCAGCAAAGACTGGCCATAAACATTTACCACTGTAATTCCATAAAAGTTAATGGTGTCAGTAAACAGGAGGCTGGGACAAGCCAGGCTCCACAAGTCATGGTGGGGAGGGAACAAATCCCAGGCTGGAGCTGCAGCTTCCAAAAACACTTGGCAGGACTCGCTTTGCATGCGGCATTTGGAAAGTGGGAATTGCTCCCAGTGGGAAAGGCTGAAGTGGATTCTGTCTCTTGATTTGCTTAGGAAAATGATTGTTTATCCCATCTGTTGTTAGGAAATGGTTCCCCACAGAGAAAGGATCCAGTGCAGCGTGGAGCTGGCCCTGGGGAGGAATACCAGACACAGGGAAGTCAGCAGAACAGCTTTGATATGAATTTGTGGTGGTTGATGCTTTTCTCCAGGCAGCTGTACCTGAGGAGGGAAAATTAATTCATCAGCTGCATTCAAAGGGCAGTTTGGGAAAGGCACTTAAACATAAACTGGGAAACTGCCCAAATGATGGTGTTTGATGGCAGGGAATTTCTTACTGAACAGAATCCCTTGTTGAATTCCAGTCGAAATTGTTGCAGCCCCACTCATAAATAGCATTTTTCTTTCCTTTCTCTTGCCATTTCTGATGATAATTCTTTGCATGCTATTTATTATAGGCTAACATTACATACACAGTGGGACAAAAAGTCATATTTTCCCTTAGAAAAGCAGCCTGAAGTACAGACAATGTCATTATACATATTTATACCTACAAGCTGAATGCCAGTGCTTTTATTATGCTTTATTAATCCAGAAAGAACTTCACAATCTCTTAATGTAACAGTTATATTCTATTCAACTGTCCTATAAAAATATATCAAAGCTGAGAATGGTAAATAATTATCTAACCCATTAAGACTCAGAACATAATGAGCAGTGGCTGTTGTTTTATTTGGGAATGTCTCAAAACAATTCTCAACTCTTCCTCCTACTACCCCATGACATCAAGTATAGAGTTAATAAAGGAAAAATACCTCCAATTAACTTACATGTTAAAAGGCAACACAGAAAACCTAAAATACACTGGGAAAGTTCAAAAGAACAGTAATTATTTTAGAGTGATACCACAAAAAAAAAAAAAAATCTACTGCTGCATATCAGAAAAAGCAAAGCAGCATGAATTATGTACTTATGTAAATAAAGCTAATAGGCGATAACATTAATTAATGGCATAAAACTTCTGCTCATCACTCTGCAGATAGCAGGTATTCATTTGTGAGGATTAATTTATATTTTAATTAGAAATTTACATATTTAGCAGCCTTGCCATCAACAATTAGCAACTCCAGTGCATTTAAGGATTTTCAATTTAGACTAAACATAGTGAATTTCAAAGGGTCATTTTGGAGCAATTTGTCTCGTTTCACAGCCATGGGGAGCTACACATTCCCTTCATATCCACCCATTACCTTCAGATAAAAACTCCTAAGAAGTAGTTTGTAATACCTGAAACATGATTTGGTCTGTTCTAATTTACTTCTCATGAAACATTTATGTTAAATACTAATTACTAGAGAAGGTCTCTGTGGAGGCCAAGGAAGATAAAATTATTTGTGATTAATAAGTTTGGAGTGACAATAAATCAGCCTTATGGGTGCTGGGTGAGAGGGAAATGGACAGGAGTGATTGGCTCCATGCATAATTAAGTTTAAGGTGAGATTAGTGAGTCAAAGGTTAAATAAATTTCAAATAATTCCATAATGTTCTGGCAGTATATACAGCACGAAGTTTGATCTATATACAGTGAGAAGAAAAATCAGGGCTGGGAGCCTTGGGAGCATGATTCATCCCAGGTAAACAGATGGAAAGTTTTGGGCTCTGCTCTCCCTACCATCAAAGTGAAGGCAGGGGAACTCCTCCACAGACACAGCATGAGATGTCTCTTAGCACCAGTTTTCACACGTTCACATCCATCAGAACATGGCCTAAAACACTCACTTCAGACTTGTTTCATAGCAAGAAGTGGAATAATTCTTCATTTCTGAGGAACCAGGTGAGATTCATTTCAGGAGAGGAATATTCCCAACTGACCTGGGCTCAATCCTCATCCTGCTGGGGGACAATCCCTGGGAAGCCCAGAGCAGAACACCAGCACCTCAAATCTCACCCAGAGCAGAACACAAGCACCTGAAATCTCACCCAGAGCAGAACACCAGCACCTCAAATCTCACCCAGAGCAGAACACAAGCACCTGAAATCTCACCCAGAGCAGAACACCAGCACCTCAAATCTCACCCAGAGCTCGTGGAGTGAGGAAATTCAGCCCCTCTCTGCAGCCTTTTGTTACCATCATGCAAATAACATTGCAGGCAAGGTAAAGGAGGAGGAAGCTGACTGATGGAGCTGCCCAAATGAATGGCAGGGATTTTCTTCCTGAGCAGCATCTCTTTTTGAATTTCAATTGAAATTGTTGCATCCCATCCACAAATAACATTTGTCTTCCCTCCCTTGTGGCTGCTGTTGGCAATTTATTGCATACTATATGTTATATGGTAATATTACATAGACAATGCACCAAAAATTCATATTTTCAGTTAGAAAACCAACCTGAAGTGCAGATTCAGGAGAAGCAGGATGCTGTATGATATCCTAGGATGACTGGGCTAGTTTGGCTAGGACTAATGTTTCTGATGAAGTTTTTTGGGGTTTTTTTTAATCAAGGCAAAATTTCCATCAGGACATGATCATTTCTTTGTGCTCCTCTCTCAGGCTGCTGCCATGGGAAAAATCATGTGCCAGGATCAGGGGACAGTGGTTCAGTCCCATCAGCTCCTGCACAGGTACAATGGCACAATCTTCACCCCAATCCATTCAGGGTCTTGTATTATCCAGAGCAATATGATCCTTGAAACTCTCTTTGATTCAGCTTCTCTAAATGCTTAATAAAACTGAATTCTCATTAAGGTTACTGAAGTATATTTGTTTCAAAAATTGTATTTTGCATTCCCTACGGGATTTCCTTGAGGCGTATGACCAGAAGCACCCACGGGTGGGAGGCTGTACCCTGCCATCATTTACAGTGCTGGGTGTTAATTGTTTCCCCATCCCCAGATGTGCTCATTTGCTCAGCCCAGCTGTGCCACACTAAGAAGGGTTCACTAATTGTGGTGTGCAAAGCTCCCTGCTGCAGCTTGGAGAAGTCAAGGTTAGGGGACACCTCCAGAGATCCTCTACTCCACAGCTGCTGACACCTTCTCCTCTGTCAATATTTCTTTTCCCTACATAAACAGCATCTTCCCTCCTTAGAGTGGGCTCTGGGAAGTGCCTGTAAGAGCTGTAGCTGGAAACATCCCTCCTTTGAAAAAATGAAGTTTTGCCAGCAATTACGTAGCCAGCACTTTGCTAGCTCACTGCCTTGCCATGAAGGATGGGGCAGTTTTCACCCAGTATTACCTTTCTCAATATTTCACAAACTCCTCTGAATCCTTGTGATCCCCCTAGGCCCTTCTCTGCTAATTTAAGGAACACTGGCCATCCTCCTGCACTTCAGTTCATCTGAGAGACCAATATTTCACTGACCAGCCAGAAGGAATTAAAATATAAGCAGTTAACTCTTGGCAGATGGTGCACAGCCCTAATCCTCTCTCAAGGCACTACTGACACCAAAACCATTTCTCCAGTTATTTGATAACCTGTGGCTAAAAGTGGGCAGTGATGGATAGAGCAAGTATTGCTTCCACAGGTGCTCATTTTCTTTGCTATTCTCCTCTTTTTTCTTTTTTTTTTTTTTTTCCTGAGGACTAAATGAAATCTTTTTGTCCTGGTCAGAGTGTAGAGACCTGTATTCTCTTCTATAATTGAACCAATTCCTTTATTGCAACCCATCCTCCTCAGTCATGGTTTTCTTTACCAATGTTCCTTTGGCTGTTTGGCCAAACATTTGTGGTTTTCCCTTTTTTTTTTTTTCTGTGCTGTAACAAGAGCTTGAAGACCCAGCCATGTTAGCAATGGGTTATGCTGGATGCTCAGTGTTTGCAATTTTGTATGTACAAGCACATGTATTGAGGGAAAGGCCCCTGTGCCCAAGACTTGGATTTATTCAGGAGGGATAAAAGGCCAGTGGATGCTCAGCAGGAGATAAACATCATCCAAAATCTCTGTCAAACATGGACAACAAGCTCAGGTTTTGGGTGGCATCAAAGTCACACACAGCAATATGTCCATTCAAGGTCATTAATGGATTTAATTAGCAGCCAGAGGCAAAGAGCCAAAGCAGAAAAGGGGAAGAAGGGAGAGTCTTGCAATGCAGAGGAGTTTCTCTTTTATGAAATGCTTTATTTTCAATAGAGCCACAGACCAAAAAATGCCATTAATATCCTGTGACTCTTGTGAAATGCTTCACGAAAGAACTTCTAGCCAGGACTCACCTGAAATTGGCAATTATTGATCAAGATTCTGTTTTATTTTTGGTTTGGAAAGTGTCAGATATAGATCCATACAAATTATGCCATGTTTTCTTTCCCTACAGTTATGATACAATCACTTTCCTGCCCTGAAAGTTACCACTACCAGTCAAGATACATTTTTCATTCAAGCAAAATTAAAATCTCACACAATCTGCCCCTGTGTCAGTAGCTGTTTACAGAATATGGCAACTTCCAGAAGAAAATAAAGATAAAAATTCCCAGATATAAAACAGTGCTATTAAAAAAACCTAAATAAATAAAGGACAGAAAGAGACACCTGCAAGGATTTGGGTTTGGATTTCAATATCTGCCTCTTGCTGGGTGAAATTCTGTGATTCCAAGCATGGGATTGCAAGGAAGGAATGGCCTTAAGCTGAAGTAGGACAGATTTAGTTCACATATTAGGAAGAAATTCTTTACTGTGAGTGTACTGAGACCCTGACACAGGTTGCCAAGAGAATGTTTGGATGCCCGATCTCTGGAAGTGAAAGCCAAGTTGGACAGGGCTTGAAGCAACCTGGGATAGTGGAAGGTGGAACCATGGCAAGGGGTTGGACCTGGATGAGCTTTAAGGTCCCATCCAACCCAACCATTCTATGGTTCTGTTATTTATAGGAGACACTTCCTAATGATGCTCACTCCCTTAGATTCAGTGAAAGTCAGCCTGGGAAAAGTTATTTTTTAGTCATCAAAACCTTTAGGTTGACAATTACCCTATAAGCTGAGAAAGACCTGGGTCACTGCTATCCAAGAGTGGAAGAACATGTCTGGAGCGGTTCCTGCCTCCCTTAAGGTATTGGAAGAATTCTGATCCATTCTGGTGGCAGAACCATCAGCATAGATATGGTGTACAAAAAAAAGTAATAGAATCACCATAGAATGTTTTGGGTTGGAAGGGACATTAAAGGTCACCCAATTCCAACCCCCTGCCATGGCACTAAACTGAGCCAAGCCATAGTGAATTCTTGGCAGCAGAAACCCCTACAAGAAAGATTTGCAGAATCCCAACAGCACAGTCAAGCCTGAATTCTCCCACCTTGGAGGAGATGTCTAAGAAACCCAGCATAAGGAAGTGTAAGAAATCTGGGATCTGTGCTCAGAATTACACTGTGGACATAACTTAAACTAGACCAGGTACAATTTCTCTAAACATGGTAGACAAACATAAAATAAATGTCCTTGTTCTGTATGATTAGAATGGACTAAATACTAAAAACAGAGGTGTGAAAGTAGGAGTTGTACCTGGCAATCCTTGTGGGTCCCTTCCAAATCAGGATATTCTGTTTCTATGAAAGGCTGCTGTTTATTGACAGGGAAATGTGTGTTTGCTGAAGAAAGAACCTCAAAGAATTAACAGTAAGACAGAAATCCACACAGCAAACAAGAGAGACAGAAAGTAATTTGAAGTTGTGTTCTAACTGAAAACATTTAACAAAATTAAAATACAAAATGTCAGTTCTACATTCCTTCCTTCTAATCTCTTTTGTATAATAAAAGAACAAAAATAATTCCCTATTAAAATGTTCTTTTCTTCTTTTCAGCTGTTCTAGAAGTTCAGGTTCTTTATCAGAAATGCTGTGTCTGCTTTTCTCTTCTTTATTCAATGAGAACACTACACATTGGGTACCATTTTCTTTTACTAAATTTTTGTGTGTATGTGTGTGTGTGTGTCTGTATGTGATTGAAAATATTTTGTTTTTCAGTTTAGGAAAAATGCTTTTTGTAGTTTTGTAGGATCTTGAGCAGAAAAGAAATGAAACCATCCTACACATTAGCTGTTCCTGTCAGTATTTCATTCAGAGCTATAATCATCTGTGAAGCATCCCTAGTTGTAAATATACATAAATGACCAATCAAACAAAACAATGACACTGGAGGTTTTTCAATGGCCTGAATTGCAGCCTGTTTGCTTCCAAAATGCTTGAGCAATCTTCTACTGCTGGGAGAAATTAACAGAGCAAATTACTCAGATGCAGAGCATAATCCTCTCTGCGTTGGTCTCATTCAAATTGATTTGAATGGTCCTGATTTGAAGCTGCTGTGAAATCAGCCACAGAGGCAAAGCATGTTGTAGGTCCTGATATACAGGAGGCATTTTCCAGGACAGCAATGGCCACTGTGACCATCTCACCTTGGTAGAATCACAGAATCATTAAATTCAGTAAAAATCTCCAAGATTATCAAGTCCAACCTTTGACTGAGCACCATTTTGTCAACTGGACCAGAGCAGTGTCACATCCAGTTGTTTCTTGAACAACTACAGTCATGGTGACTCCAACAACCCCTTGGGAAGCCCCTTCCAATGCTTAACTGCCCTTTCAGTGAAAAAAATTCTTCCTGATGTCCAACCTGACTTTCCCCTGGTGCAATTTGAGACCCTTTCCTCTTGTTGTCTGGGAGAAGAGACCAACTCCCACCTGGCTACAACCTCCTGTCAGGGAGTTGCAGAGACCACAAAGGCTTCCCTTGAGCCTCCTTTTCTCCAGGCTGAGCCCCTCCAGCTCCCTCAAACACATAAAGTGCAGCTTTCAGAAAGATCTCTGATCTGGGCTTCATCTCAGCTCAGTTCAGTGTCTGCCAAGTGTCTGTCACTATTACACCAACAGGTTTTGCAACCCATGCTCCACCACCATATTGTCAATTATTTGAATTTCCTTTGGAAAACTTCATATTACCCCACAAAACATGACATAAAATCAAATTAAAGAAATTGTATAAGTTATATATCTATATCAGAAAACCAATATGGGTTGAATTTACAGCTTGATACCAGGCCTAGCTTTGAGTGTGGTGCTGCAGGCTCTCCAGAATTTATTACTGATGGATTTTAGATTCAGGGGGATAGATGAGTCTTTACATGAAGCTTTTGTTGGCACTACTTACTTCAAATATTATACATCCATCTCCTCTATTTAATCAACCTTCTTCATCTGAATGATGAATTGTGTCAATGCTCCCTGTAGGATTTTTCCAAATTGAGCAATTTAGGAAATGTCTGACAAGCAGCATATAGGAGTGGAAGCTAGGAGAGGTATCAAGGAATAAGACATGGTTCCACTGAAGGCTGGAATTTTTTTTTTTTTTCATTGTCACCATAGTTTCATTTCTAGACAATCTCAGTTCATCTACTGACTCATGGGGTGACTTTGGACTAATCCCTGACTTCTAAGAGTCTTAGATCATAGATCTGTAAAAGACAATAACCTTTTCAATTAAGTATTTACATTGAATTTGTGTAGGATTTAGATTCACCTCACAAAACACCATTCTACAGTTTCTCTCATGCTTTCCTACTTCCTGGCATATATTTGCATCCAGCTTGCCCCAAAGCTGTTGCCTCTTCCCTGCATTTTGCATGCAGCTGCGTGGTGACTCACAGCCATCACCTAACACAACAAAATCCCTCATGTTTTCTTCCAGATGTTGTCTGCGCTGTCCCTTCACTTTACTGCACATCCTATAATCTGCAGCATTATCCAATTCACAACATGTTTATCCACATTGTGCTGCTGGGAGGTTTTCTCACAGATTGCAATTGGACAACAAAGAAAATCAACCAGACAGGAAGTCAACTTGCCAGACATCTGTACGACAGCTTTGAATTTTTGTGCTCCTGAGCTGAAATTGTTTGGGTTGACTTTATAAAAAGAACTTCACAGTGAAAGAACCATTCAGCTACTCTCAACATGGACAATTAGTGCTTTGAATTGGAATTGTTTTAGCTCTGCTCTGGCAAGATCCCATCTGCAGAGCTGCCTCCAGCTCTGGAATCTCCAGCACAGGAAGGACATGGAACTGTAGGGAGTGAGTCCAGAGGAGGCCACCAAGATGATCAGAGGATGGAGCACATCTCCTACAAGGGAAGGCTGAGAAAATTAAGGTGGTTCACCCTAGAGAAGAAAAGGCTTCGGTGTGATTAAATTTTGGCCTTACAGTACCTGAAGGAGCCTACAAGAAAGATGGAGAGGGACTTTTTACAAGGGTCTAGAATGGCAGAACCGGGGGGGGTAATGGCTTCAAACTTAGAGAAAGTAGCCTTAGATTAAAGATTACAAAGAAACTCATTATTTGGAGGGTGGTGAGGCCCTGGCACAGGTCTCCCAGAGAAGCTGTGACCGGCCCATCCCTGGAAGGGTTCAAGGCCAGGCTGGATGGAGCCCTGAACAGCCTGGTCTAGTGGAAGATGTCCCTGCCCATGGCAGAAGGATTGGAACTCGATGGCCTTGAAGGTCCCTTTGAACCCAAGCCATTCTGAGATTCTGTGGTGGCCACATTCAGCTGCCTGGTCCAGATGATCATTAGCCGTCCTAACTGCATTAGAAACTCTTTGAGAGATGACTCCATAGCCAAGGCAAAGCAAGTGCCAGGGTCTGAGAGCATTTCCTTGTGCTGATTCTGGTGTAGAAGAGGTTTATGTACATCACTTGCAATGTATTGACCAATTTGCCACATACCATGCTCATACACCACAAATACACAAAAGCCATTAGGCCTGGCATGACCAAAATTAACTTTCCTCCAAATACATTTACATTTTGTGCTATTTGAAAACATGGTCAGTCTTCAGATTATGAGCCATGGCTAAAACTGGGCTTGGGTGAGGATGTCAAAGCATCCTATTCCTTGTTTTCCTTTCCTTGGCTTATTAACACTCTTATTATCTAGCTTGCATGCAGCTACGTGCCTTCTGCAGACACCAGGATGGGACAGATGAAACAGCAGATGATCTTTAAGGTCCTTTCCAACCCAAACCACTCTGTGATTCTGTTAAATCAGATGTTCTGTATGTGAGCTGAAGTCCTTTTGTAGTCAATGCAGAGGGACAGCTCTCTCCAGAGTGCCCATCATCTCATCCTGAGGTAGGTATCAGACCTACTTCAGATGAATTTGTCACACTTTTGTCTTCACCAAGTCAAAAGCAGTGAGCTCACTGAAGAGCTGTACACTGAAAATATCTGAAAAGAGGCAGGGGACATCTCTAAACCTACCCCAAAACTAACCCCAAGCCCCGAGGGCACACAAGGCTGTACAGTAAAAGGACAAAATTCTTTTCCTGGGGATCAACACCACGCAGGGTGGGATGCCAGAAAACAGCAAATTCCCATCCCCGCAACCACGTTTCCCAGCCCAACCCACCAGCACGGAAGATGGATTGACAATGACATGTCTGATAGAGACTGATGAAAGTGTAAATGCACTTTTGATGAAGTTTGCTCCAGGCATCTGCAGATCCTTTCTTTCTGCTCATGCCAGACCTGCAGAGTCTCTGTGCCAGCCCAGAGGGCAGCAATGACACCACACTTCTTCCTGTCTCATTTTTTTCGTTGTTTTGGGGTTCTGCCCAAAAATATTTTTCATGCCAGGTCTCTTTTCACAAAACAAAACTAGGCCTCAACCACAGGGTCTTTCACATCAGTCTTGCATTTTCATTGTGTGAATATTTGCTTCCATCCTTCCCTTTGTCCTACTCAATGACAAGCTTTCAAAGTACATCCAAGGGCTGAATTACAGTGTTTGAGTTTTGCAAATATGTCTATTGCAGATGCTGCTTATTAAGTATTTACCAAGTCATTACCCCTTAGGATGTATCTTCTTGCTTACACTGGAACAGCTAGGGAGTAGAAGGGATCTCTCAGAATTTGGTTAATTAATCCAACTGCAAACAGTAATTAGATTTTATCGTAATCAACTAATTAATTCTTCCAACTCAGTAGTCGATGTAATGAGCAAAGGAAACACAACCAGCTTTTGCAAGACATGAACCTCAGCTTAGAAAAGGAAGGAGCAAAGGCCATTTAAACCAATTAAAGGAGAGTATATATCAAGTTACTCATAAGGGAGATGGTTCTGGGATATATGACACAGCTAAGCTGGCATTTTTCCTTTTCAGAATTGCTTTGGATCTGATTCCCAACCAACCTCAAATGTCTTCTAGACTTTCCCAATTATGTGCTGAGTCTGTCTTGTCATTTCTTCCTCAATTCCTTCTGAAAATTATCTTGGAAACTCCATTTTATTTATTTTAATTCTTGAAAGAGTTCTATTAAACCAGATCTGAAGAGGAGGATGTTATATTCTGAACATATCAGTGCCTCCTCCTTGCTTAAGGGCTTTACTGGAATGTCAGGAGGAGCACAGTGGTGCATTTACTAGCACTTTGTCATGCAGACAGCACTGCCTTGCTGGTCAGCTCCAGTGCTGGTGGAAGGAAAGAATGCTATTATCACAACTCCTCACGAGGGTTTGCTGACACCAGGCTGGGTAGTGCCATACAAAGACTTGTTTGGGAACTTAAACTTTTTTCAGGCCTCTTTTAGGGTCAGTTCAGGCATTTTGCAGTGTGAACACATCTAAAAAAAAATGAACATGTTAAATCGTGTCAGCATGGGAGGTCACTCACACTAAGCAAAAGAATCACAGCAGCTGTGGATGTAATTAGTATTTGTATGTAGATTCATACACCCAGAACCACAACTCACAGCGGTTACCTTTACAAATGTACTTATGTTGGCACTGTGCAGGTAAAGCAAGTTCACCCTCTCTGCAGGTGCATTATTTGGGAACTGTCAATATTGGATTTTTAAGTGTACAAGACAGGGAAAATTACTGAATTATTATAAATAGTAATTAACACTGTGTCTTATAAAATCCTTCTGGACACAGGGGTGAAGTATGGACTACATAAGTGGACACTGAGGTAGACTGAAAAGCAAGTGAAAGTGTAGGGCACAAAGACTGTGGTCAGTGTCGTGGAATCCAGCTGGAAGCCAGACCACAAGATTGTCTGCCAAGGATCAATACTGGGGACAATCCACTTTCACAACCCTGTTAATGGCAGGGATGGTGGGGCAGGAGGGACCCACAGCAGGTTTGCAGATAATACAGAGCTGGAGGAGGTTTTGCTACCCCAGATGGATGTGCTGCCAATGAGGGGGACCTTGACAATCTGTGGGAATGGATCAACAGAAATAAGGAATTTTTTGCACATGGGGAAGATTAATCCCAGTAGATGCTGGGTGCCATCCTCTAGAAAGTTCTGTCTAGAATGACCTGTGGATCCCCAAACTGACCACAGTCCTGACAGAAATATGCCCTTGTAGCCATGATGGTCAACAATATTCTGGGCAATGTTGGGAAGAACACTGCCAGCAGTTCAAGGGAACAGATTTTACCCTTCTAAAGATCCATCAACCTAAGGAAAGCAAAGGGAATAGGTTAATAGGACTACAAGCCATTGCTCTTCCCACCAGCATTATCCAGTGTTCCTTCCATTCATCCCCCAGTTCATGCCATATGCCCTATAACTCCCACAGCCCAGGTCAAGACTCTGGGATCCAGGGAGCACTGCTGATGCAGTGACGTCAGAATTGTTTAAGGCCAATCCCAAAGGTTTCTGGAGAAGAGCAATCTTCTAAGCCAATGTCATAAAATGAAAAGATTTCTCCTGCCCAACTCTTAAGAAGTGAGGGAAATATTTGGAAGCTGTTTGAGTCAAAACTTTTCACTCTGCACTCACTACACATAAGGCTCATGCATTCAGTCATTAGCAGTGTTCAGCTAATGAGAAATAACTTGTTGTGCTGAAGTGACTCAGTTCCTTGCACATGTCCACAAATTGCCCAGCCACCTCCACAGTAATAGGGTTCTACCCTGGGTAGTGGCACGACTGTTGTGAAAGAGCATTTTATCCTTGTCAGACAGAAAACCCATTTAAATGTTTCCACCCAGCACTCATTTGGCCACTGCATCCTATCCTTGCATGCCCTTTAACTAACTCAGAGAATTTCTGAGCAGCAGTTCCTCCCAGATGTTCACCCACCACATTTATAAAGCCTTGTGGGACAGAGTCCACATTTAACTTAGGCAATTTGCCCCACCATTTTTTAACTTTCAGTGTCAGAACTTTGCCTGCCCACTCGTCTCTCCCCTTCAGCAAGCTCTTGCCCTCCCTGAGATCTGCCCCAGCCTCCTGGTCATTTCTTGGTTTCTGTGGGGTCTGCACTTCCACAGGTCTTCAATTCTTTGCTGAGATTTGCAAACTGTTCCACTGTGTGTTCAACTGCTGCCTGTCAAGAGTGGGCTCAGGAGGAGTCCAAAGGGAAGAGTAGGCTCTTCTTGTTCCTGACAACCCATCTGACATCCTATTTTCAAGAAACATAAACTCAGACATATAAAACTGACATTTGCCATCACAATACACTACAAAAAATCCTTCCTGCTATCTCTGTCTCCTCAAACATTATCTCAAATCTTCCTGTTTCTGAGATCTCTGATATATTTTTGCTGAAGCAGTTTGTGGTGTTATCACCTTCAAGGCCATCACCATGAGAAAAATCCAGGGGATCATTATCACAGTGCCCTGACCTCATCAGGCACAAGCAGAGATGACACTCAGCTAAACTCCCTTACTGGGAGCTGCTGCTCCTCAGCTGAGCAGCATCATCAGGCCTCAAGACACACCCGGCCAGGCCAGGTTTATTGTGTCACTGCACTTTTGTGGGCACTTCAGTCACACGTCAGGCTGAGCTCAGTGACCAAAATCCAGACATCTGCATCCTTCTGCATCCTCCTGCCCTGAAAGTCTGACAGTCCCTGGCAGCAGGTGGCTGCCTCTCATCTCTGCAGCAAGATTTATCTCCCCTTGTCTGTCAGAGTCTTAAATCATCTGGCAGCTGTGTAGGTGGCTAAAGGGACAGGAGCACAAAAGCAATAAAGAAATAGCTTCCTATAACTCTTAACTACTTTACATTTGAGAATGAGATGAGAGAATGGCTCAGCTTTGCTTTCCCTCTGAGAAAGGGCTGTAAGTCAGCTGTGATGCTGTGCAGGAGAAAATAAAATTGTTACCTCAGACAGCAGCACTGCTGTGAATATTCAGTAACTGATGGCACTATTCAGAAGGCACTGTGTGAGTCTGGGCAGGGCAGAGAGGAGCTAGAGGAGGTTATAAGGGATATCTAATCATGCATGATGTTTGTAGATGAGGAACATTTAGATAGACATAGTGGTGATGGATGAATTACAAAGGAAGATAGGGAGAAAAAGTGGTGTGCATTATAAAACAGCAGATAAAAAATCTTTTAATGGTGACAATTTGGCACTAAGGAACCATAAGAAGGTAGGAAGGGAGTCAGGAATAAGAGGGTCACTTGTAGCCCCCTCTGTCTGTCTGTCTAGGCATTGGCAGTGATAATTTCACACTTAATTATCAAAAATTGGGGCAGGACATCAAGAACTCATATGCTAGCCTAGTTTCCTGTCCCTAGGTCGTTCCTCCCAGATGTTCACCCATCACATACATAAGGCCTCATGGGACAGAGTCCACATTTAACTTGGGCAATTTGCTCCACCATTTTTTAACTTTCAGTGTTAGAACTTTCTTTGCCAGTGTCTAATCCAAAACTCCTTTGTTGCACTAACACAACTTACTTAATGATGTGCTCATGAGGATCATGAGGAGAAAAATTCCCTCCCTTCTTTCAACTTCTGGACTGCATCATAGGATCATGGAATGGTCTGGGTTGGAAGGGGCTTTCAACATCACTTCCAAACCCCCTGCAAGAGACAGGGACACCTTCCACTCTCCCAGCTTGCTCCAAGCCCCATCCAACCTGGCCTTGAACACTTTCAGGGATGGGGCAGCCACAGCTTCTCTGGGCAACCTGTGCCAGGGCCTCACCACCCTCATAATAAAGATTTTTTTTTTTCCTAGTAACTAATCTAAACCTGTCCTCCTTCATCTTAAGGCCCTTTGCCCTTGTCTTGTCCCTCCATGCCATTGGGAAAAAATCCTCTCCAGCCTCCATGGAAGCCCTCTTTGGGTATTGGAATGCTGCTGTAATGTCTTTTGCAGCATTACAATATTTTTCCTATTCTAGATCATACCTCTTCTATCAGTTTTTCATTTTAAATCATGGCAATGAATCCTCTTGCTTAACATCACAGCAAGTGACCCCATCCTTCAATTAACTTTTCTTTTAATATTCTTGAACATTTCCTGAGGACCAACTGCCACTCACTAAAGCCTTTGCCATTTTTACTTGCTGGGTGTTCTACTCAATTTTAGATTTTATTGTGCCTCAGTTTCTGTCCACCAAATGCAGGCAGTGATTGTTCATGTCCTACAACTGCTTGCCCTTGGAAAATGTCCCTCTCCAGCCTTCCTGTAAAGCCCCCTTTGGGCACTGGAAGGTGATGAGGACTCCCTGGAGCCTTCTCTTCTCCAGGCTGAACAACCCCAGCTCTCAGCCCATCCCCACCAGCAAAGTGTTCATCTCTGAGCATCTTAGGTACTTGTAGGACAGCACCATAAGCTTTATGCCTGCTTCCTCCACAGTTCTCTGTACATAAAAATGGATCACCATTTTTTATGGTTTATGCTTTGCCATATGTATGTCAGGCACCTGACACAGTGAGGGGTTAAATTTAGTACAGGCAGATCCAGAGAGCAAACAGCTGTTACCAAAAAAATCTCCCTTCTAGACAGGTTCATTTCTAGCTCTGCACCAAAGCACATTCGTCAGTTTGTGGTTTGGGTCCAATTCCCCTCCCTCTTGGCTTTCTCCTTCATTTTAGTATTTTATTCTTTCCTTAATAAATCAGGAGACTTTCCCATTGCTTTGCACTCAGCCCTTATCAAGAAGCTTTATAAATAACAATAATGACCAGGCAAAAGATGCAATTCAGTTAACAGTGTAATGACTACCGGGATTAGCACTGCTGTATATTTTTATGGGCATAATATGTCGTTTTCATTCTGTTGCTGTAATGAAAATAACAAATTAACAGAAGCATTATGCAAATTATACATTAAAAATGTCATGTTTATTAGTCCATCTTGGCAAAAGAGAAGCTACAGCAATAGCAGTGTTAACTGCTTAATAACCACGTTATAAAACAGAGAAGAAATTCAATTCAGCTCAGTTTGGCTTGGCCTTGAGGTTGTTTTCAGTGACTTCAGCGCCAGTGTTTATGTGCTCAGAGCAAAGCATATGCTTAAATACATTTGTGGAGAACAAGATTTTAGTACCAATTTCAGTTCAAGGATATTTATCTCAATTACCTATTTTTGGAACAAATTCCCCACAAAACATCTTACTCTTTGCACCTGCAAAATACTTGTGCAACAGCATTTACTGGCAGCTCCTTAAAACCTTGCTGCTACTTCAGAAACTGCTACAAATATTTATCCAAGCATTAACTTTATTACGTTTTCTGCAGGAGACTGCTCTGCCTTGTTCTCTTTGACATTAAGGGACGTGGGGAATTTCTTTTCCAGCATACCCTGAACTTAATTTTGCTTCTAACCTTGAAGCAGTTTATTGAAAATCCAGAGGTGATTGTTTTCTTACAGCGTAAGTGATTAACACTTAGTGGCAAAAATTTCTTTGTCCTTGTGTAAAGAACTTTTTACTCACAGGAGGAACAAAGATTAACAGCTACCAGAAGATTCAAACTTTACTTTTGTTTAATAAATACTAGCTCAGTTATAAAATACAGTTATGAGATTTCTGTGATGTATCATATTCTTGACATTCATCAGAATGTAAAGACAAGGAAATTTATTTTCTGTATGAGATTCAAATATTTTAAGAAAAGCTCTGGGAGCTGTGTATTTTTTGCAAGAGAAAGATTCTCTTCAGATTGGATTTACAATTAAAGAGCAGAGAGATGATGAGAAGCCACAGGCCAAAAGTGATTAAAAGGGACAGTGGCTTGTCCCAAATGGGAGCAATGGTGAAGTCAGGATGAGCATCCACATTTCAAGGCTTTCACATCCCTTCCCCACTGCCTGAATCACGTCACCTTTCTGCACTCATGGCTGTGTAATTTCCATATCTCCTGGAGCTTCCATTTGGCATCATTGAAGACACACAAATTGCCTGTGCACACGAAAGAGAAAGATGCTCCAAGCTCAAAGGCTTGGTTAAAAAACAACAATAAATATAATTTAAAATAAAGGGGAGAAAGGGAAATAGCCATCAGACAAGTCCAAGCACAAGCCAGTCTAATCAGAGCTTGAAAGAAAATTGTTTGTTTCACAGTTACTGTATTGGAAAAACATGTCAAGTTGTTTTCACAGGAGTGTGAAACCCAATAACAATAAATGTGAAGCTCATAGAAACTTGAGAATTCCATTTTGTGGAAATTATGACATCTTCAGAAGAGATTTGTTTTACTGAAATGAAACAAAGCCAATTTTTGACATTTCTCACAAAATTTAATTGCCTGAAACGTTCCTTAATTGTTTCAGCTCAATCAAGGCATTTCATTTTGTTTTGATGCATTAGAATATTTCTAGCTCATTTCACTACTGAAAGTCAACATATATGTATAAAGAGAGAAAAACTGTCTTTTAAAATTATGATTTGGTTATGTTTCCTAAATTAAAAATGTAAAAAGAAATTAGCATCCATTACCTATTCTAAACAGGCACTTGGCACTCTATCTGTACTGGTAATCAGGAGTTAGTCTGGTTACCTTTGACAATCTGATCTCTCAGTGACCAGTTGTCCCCAGCTTCCTTACTGGTAATTGCAGAACTGAGCAATATTTATTTATCAGAAATCTGTGAGCAGTTTATCTGGATGATTGATTCCTGTTCATGTAATGCAATCAGGAGGCCACATTTAGGTCAGGAACCAAGTCCCAGGTAAGTCTCGGGCTGCTCAGGAAAGAGTTCCATGTAATCAGACTCTGCTAAAGCCATCAGATTACAAGAGGAGTCACACAGGACTGGGTAAGAAAATTAAAACCAGGAATATCAATGCTCAAGCTTTTCTAAAATCAGAAATCGAGCTGCTGAATTATTTCTAGGATGATCAATTTTTCATACTTTGAGAAAAAAATATTGTCAAAATCATCAGTTTTCAAAAAAAAATTGACATTTTACAGAAAAAAATATATTCCACATGTGAATTTTAAAGACTTTTGCTGTCCAAGGGTGGGATTCAGCTCCATAATTCACCTGCAAACCTGGGCAAATAGAATGGGGTGGCAAGTCTACCAAAATTTCTTACTACTTAGTGTAAGATTTAAGAGCATCAGAATGCCAGGGTGGGGGAGACAAAGGAAGGAGAAAAGGGGAAATAAAGAAGATATTATGTTTCTGCTCTATCAATAGTGATCAGTGGTTTAGGAAAACTGACACGCAGGGGAGAAAAACAAGAACTGACCTTTCTGTCAAAGAAGGAGAAATGAAAGAGGCAGAATGTATCACTCTGCATTCTGACTTAGGTGGAAAACAAGGGTTTGGACTGAAATAACGGAGTTTAGGCTGGGTACTGGGGAAAAAAAATTATTTAGAAAACCCAGAAACAAATAAGAAATAACGCCCCACAAAAAGCCCCCTTACTGGAAGGAGTATAGGATAGACAGCACAGAAATGGGCCATTCTCTCTGTGTCCAAAAACATTTAATGTTCTCAAAAACAGTCCCAATATCCATCACAGAATCATACAGAACAGTTGATCCCTGCGCATTTTCTTAGAACCTTCCAGCTTGCTTATAGTCTGGAAGACACAAAAAGGAGAAGACATGAATTCAGATCATACAAATTTTACAAGGGTTAACCTTGATTAAGAAGGAAAGAGGTAAAGGTCTTTCCTAGAAGGGTTCCCATCCAAGGAACCATGTTCCTTTGGAGATCTCAATTCCCTGGGTGGCTTATCATGTCCCTGGATTTTTTCACACCAGATCCTTGCAGTGATTTGGCAAGACTAAATCATCTCTGCCCACTATTTCTATCAGTACCTCCCACAAAACTTCCTTTGATGCTTCTGATCTCTGTGAAGGAGGGAAGAAGGAAATCCAGCCCTGATGAGCCTCAGCCTGCCAACTTTGCTGCTGAACCAATGCATTATTCATGTGCTTGTGACAGAGAGTGGTGAGTTTAATGTGCAGAAATGAGCCTGGAGAGCTGTGGGGTTGTTACATGCTCTGCCTGGCTGTGCAGTGATTTGTGCTGGTTGCTGCTGCTGTGCCAATACTCCTGTGTAAAATGCAATCCTACCATGTCAGGACTGTTAGAGCCTCTTGTTTGCACTGCTTTTTGGGTTGTAGATCCTGTCATCACTCCATGTTCATGATATTTGCCAGATGAAATTGAGAAACCTTAATGAGCTGAAAAAATGTTGCCTAATCTCATTTCAAATCCCTCTGGAAAAGCAAATACAGAAGCACAGAATCACAGAATGAAAGGGACCTTAAAGATCATCCAGTTCCTACCCCTGCCATGGGCAGGGACACCTTCCACTATCCCAGGCTGCTCCAAGCCCTGTCCAACCTGACCTTGAACCCTTCCAGGGATGGGGCAGCAACAACTTCTCTGTCAATATTTCACATTGTCCCTCAAGTTAGAATAAAGACAACAGAGTCCAAAATATGCTGAAGTATTTTATTTTAACTGACAGTGAAAATATAGACATAAATTTGATACCATGGTATAACACCATGAAGAAATTAGGGACACCACAAGAAAAAAACTAGGATCATCTGACTAGAGACAATGAAGAGGCTGAAAGACTCTTCTCATTGCCAGTGTGCGGGGGAAAGGGAGAATTATTTTAACAAACCAGGGAGTCATTTGTCAAAAGAATAACAAAACCCTGCAATTAGGCACCAAAAACACATAAGAGGGGTGAAAACTCCTCAAATTCCTGGGGGAAATTATCATGAGAAGGGCATTCTGCATCTTTAACCAGTTAAGGCTGGGCAAGGTTGAGTATTTCAGGGTTCTTTTTAAATGTCACTGCACTGCCCTTCATCACATCTGCTGGGACACAAACCAAATAAAAGCCTATTTATACCATTATTCCTTATATTAACACAAAACAAAGGAAATATTTCTTCAGCCAGCATAATTTTGACCCACTGCATTGACTTCCACTAGGACTCCTTGAAGACCTTCCCCATAGCCCATAAATGCTAAGCTACTGTTTTACAGGATAGTTTCTTATGCTACATGTGGTGCCACTAAAGTCATTAATTTCCAGTGGAATAAGCGGTGCTTAGTCTAACTTGCAATTCTCTGCAGTATATTTCTCCATGCTGTAGTTGTAAAGGCTAATAAGGACTTTGATTGTGCAAATCAGAATAGATTAGGTCGGTGTGTTAAGATTATTTCCCTTTCATTTAGTTCCAATAGCCCCTAGTGCAAGAAGGAGCATTTGCAATTGCAAATCATACAAAGGTCAAAATATGATATAATGGCACAAAATGAACCTTTGCATGAAAAACAGAAAGAGCTCAATCTCTTTAGTTCAGCCCAAAGAAAGTTAAAGGACCCATAATGAGATTATAAATTTCTATGAAGGGAAAATGCATTGTATAACAGGTGCCTTCAGTTTAGCAAAACACTGAGTACAAATTTTAAAATGCTTGTACCAGGCACCCAAATAATCATTTGGTTTCCTATAGGTTGGAAAAGTGTCTGTCAAATAACACAGAGGTTAATGCTGGCAAGTGCAGAAGGAAATGAAGTTAAGGCTTTTAATTGCAAGGGTAGTGAAGCACCAAAACTTTATTAAAGTCACAGTAGATTCTCCATTACTGAGCAGGGGGAAGCAGTTTCCTTAAATTTCAAGGTATTGTTCAAATTATCATGAACTCCAGGAAAACTCCTGGTTTCTCTGCTGTGGAAAATCAAATTAGGTAACTTCAGTTGTTCCTTCTGACTGTGTGAAGCTGTCACTGGTCTATAGAACTGGACAGGATCTTTCAGCCTTTGCACTGCTGTGTCTTCCACCAAACTTTCAAAGAGGAGAGAGGAAAAGTGCCATGAGACATCTGGATATTGCTGAACTGACAGTTCAGCTTCCTCCAGAGACAGGCAAATAAAAACAAATTAACCTAAACAGATGGCACAGAATCACAGAAGAGGTTGGAAAAGACCCCTAAGACTGAATCCAACCATTTACCCAGCACTGCCAAGCCCACCACTAAACCATGTCCCTAAGCAACACAGCTACATGGTTTTGGGAACACTTCCAGCATGTTACAGTGTTATATCTAGGACTGCTAAATCTGAGAAAACAAATGCAGGCACAGAACTCTGGGTTCCCAAAACTGGAAGAACCACCTGCTTCATCTCCTACCCATCCAGGATCACTGTCAACTGCACAGCAGTTGATTTATTCAGGGATGGTTTATTTATTGCCAAGCATCTTTTATCATGTGCAGAGGTTTCACTCAGCTGAAAAATCCAGATAATAATTTCCAATCACAACAGTATAATGCCCGTTAATTTGTCCAGTATTTGTCAAAATAACATTCATCCTGATGAGCTAATGTATATCATTAGGGTGATCACCATCTTTATGCTGTCCTTGCTGCTGTTCAGTGTTCAGCAAACCCAACTTCTGCAATAAAAGCACATTTGTAAATAAACAGTCCCATGCTTCTAGGGCTCCCTGAGCACCATATCAAGCATTAAATGAGGTAGTTATTAAGGTGGGCTCCAGCACTTCTGGTGATGAAGCTGAGAATCTCCAGGCTGCAGGAGGATGAAAGCAGAAAAAAAAATGCAGCAAATGTCACTGTGCTTTAGCCAACAGTGGTACAGACCAGGCTTTGACCACAAGAATCAGTGTTTGCTTCACCTTCCCTACGAATAACATTTTTCCTTGTATTTATAGGAATTTTCTGTATTTCTCTTCATGCCTATTTATTCTCACCATGGTCACTGGACACCACTGAGAACTGACTACAATTTCTTTATGCCCCCACACTGGGTGTTTAATACATTGATGAGGTGTTTGCCCTTCCTGTGGGCAAGAATGTCTGGCCAGTTCAGAGATCAGAAGAATGAAATAGGGGGTCTTGACATCTGTGGAGTGGTTTTGTGTCAGTCAAAATGAAGATTTAGATAATTTCTCCCGTGTTTGAATTACATCAGACTCTTCTCTGCCACTCTGAAGGGTAAAGGTGATGGCAAGGATGAGAGTCCAGCCCTTCATCCAGTGTCTGGACTGCTACATTTATTCCATTTCTAGGACAGCTGATGGGTTTCAAAAAGCAGTCTCCAAAGCAGGAAAAGCCAGGAAAAAAAAAAAATCAGATGCTGCTGTTTAACACAGATTTTACTGTCCTTCCAGCTTGGAAATCAGCTTATTCATTTTTATCCAGGTCATGACACCTATCCTTGCTCAAGTCCTGGCATTATGAGTTAAGTTGTATCCCTCCCAAAATTATGCAGGTCCAGTCTTAGATCCTAAAATGGAAAATAATGAGCAGCCCTGCAGATCCCCCTGGGCCAGGCACAGACAGCAAACCCTCCTTTCACCAGCCCAGCACAAGGAACCCACTTTGCAAACCCTATAAAAGCACATCTCCCAAATGCAGATGTACCTGGTTAAGATGTTTCTGTTGCTGCATGATAGAGTCAGTGTGAAAAACATGGCTTTTTCTTCATGCTCTCAGGACCTAACATTAACTAAGTTCTGCTCTTAACCCAACTGCTTCCTGCTTGACATTTATCTGTGGCTTTGGCTCGAAAAGTCAGCTTGCACCGTCTGTTCTGTTTTCCTGCAGGGAAATCACCATCTGTATTTGCCATTGTTTGATGATCAGCTACAAGTAGCACCACACTCTGCTTTTTCAGGTGTTTGCTCTGGAGACAGATTCACCTGTTTCAGTGGTTTGGCTTATTATAGGTTCAAATTCTCCTTAATCCAAAACTTTCTGGTTTAAAGAGCCTGTTTTGTCCCAGTGGTGATGGTTTCCAGCCATGGAGTACCACTCTCAGGAGTGACTGTGAAAATCATGTTGAGGTCCATGGCAAAAGTCAAAGCCCAGACCAAAAATCCCTGTTCACAAAAGATGCAATCCATTACCCTCACTTCATATTTGTTAACTGCTCTTGGCACTAAAAACATTAAAAATATGTATGGAAAGGAACAATAGGGGAATTCCATGATGAGAAAAAAAAATATTTCAAAACTATATTTCACTGTAACACTCATGTGGCTGCTTCTAGTGTCTCTGCAGAGGAAGAAGGAAGCAAGATATGCCTGGTGTAAGAAGGTCTCACTCAAGAGAAATGCCTTGGAAAATTAATTTTAAAAAATTAAAAGCACCAAAGTAATAAGGATCTTTCTTTTCCTTTGCTGGCAGGAAACCCCTGACTATTAAGGAATTCTTTTTGGATGAAGCTATTAAAATGTAATAAAACCCTCTTTTTCCACAGAAGCTACAAAACTTGCTGGCCAAATTCTGCCTTGAAATAGTGAGAATTCTGTACAGGTGGAATAAGAAAAGATAACAGAGAATTGAAAAACAACTTGTTTGTTAAATGCACAAAAATCAGTTTAGTGAGGTTATAACAAGAACTTCAGTACATGTTAACATATTTTGCAGGTTCTGCACTTACCACCCATGGCCCAAGGATTAGGGGAAACTTTTCAGCTCAGAACATGAATAACAAGACTCTCAAATCCAAGAGCAGGTTTAGACTGAGATCCAGAACTTCTTTTCAGAAGAAAACAAAGACTATTTACATGAGCATGTAGTGACAGAACAAGGGGAAATGGCTTTAAACTGGAAGAAAATCAATCTAGATTGCTTATTAGAAAGAAAATATTCACTGTGAGGGTGGGAAGGCCCTGGCACAGGTTGCCCAGAGAAGCTGTGGCTGCCCCATCCCTGGAAGTGTCCAAGGCCAGGTTGGATGGGGCTTGGAGCAAGCTGGGATAATGGAAAGTGTCTCTGTCCATGGCAGGGGGAGTGGAACTGGATGATCTTTGTAGTCCCTTCCAACCCAAACCATTCTATGTTTCTATGAAGAATTGTCTCCATCCTGATGATTGGGTAAGGATTTGAGTCCTTCTTCACATCACTGGTGAGAGCTACAGGGATTTTTTTTTTTTTTTTTTTTTTTTTTTTTTTTTTTTTTTTTGTCTATGCAGCCATTGTTACTTCTCTCCTCCCATTGTTTCATTGTTTGCTTCTCCTTCTTTCCAGGTCACCAAACCAGCTCAGTAACAGACTTCTCATTTGCATATTCATTACTCAGATGAACAGAAATGCAATGTACTGATGTTCAGGCAGCAGCAGACAGTTGTGTGCCAACATCCAGCGGTGCAGAGTCCCCAACACCCTTTAAACACAGCTCCCACCTTTACGAATCTTTATTAATTCCTCTCTTGTTAATGAGCTGCATTCACCAGGCAGGCACCACGTGCTTACCTGGAAAACCCAGGGCTGTAGCAGCCTGAAAATCACCCCTGCACTGTGTTAATTCAAGAAGCATCCTGAATGAATCCTAAACATGATCTCCTATGAGCACTGCCTGTGTCTTCACTCTCACCATTGCACTCCAGCCCTGTGTGACATTTGAGGTGGGGGACACTCCTGCCCAGCACTGACAGCTGGGGCAGAAAACCTCCTGGTGATGCCAAACCTTCTGCAGAAGCACCTGGAGGCCACAAGACATCCTCAAAAGCATCTGAAAGGGCATGAGAGAGCCGTGTGTGGAGCCTGAAATATTAATTTACAGTCAAGCACAGTCTTCTTGGGACCGTGCTGACCATATTTATATTAATAGAGAAAATATGGGGTTTGATTTTACCTTGCATTTGTTTAGGTTTGCAGACTCCCCTGAAAACTGAAAGGACATGAGACAAAGTGATCAGAGGCAAGAGGGATAACCATTGGCATCAGGAATCCACAGCTTGACAACAAAAGACCCCAGAGTGGCTCTGTCAAAACCGCCACTGTTATAACACTTCTCTGTGCAACAGAAAATCAGAGCACACCAAAAACCAAATGAAACTAATAAAATTAAAAATATGGGTAAGCACATAAAGGAAATTTAAAACAAAAGGAAATTACATGAGGTTTTATGTCATCTAATTTTTTTTTTTTAATATCCAAATCTCGTCTGCCTGGAAAAGAACACGTCATCCCCATGGTTTATATTTCTCTAAGAGAAGTTATTAATCTGTTTAAACTGCTCCAGACTTTAATTATAACCCTTTTCTGTGAAACCAAAGACTGAAAAGTTTTGATCTTTGGTATTATTTACTGAAGCTGTCCCTGACTCAACAGCACCCTCATAATAAAAAGTGTAATCAATATCTTATTATGGATTTTTTTTGAGGTAAATTAGCTTTTATTCCACAGACACCTATACATTTTCTTGTTTTAGTGAGCCTTTTCTCACTGGCTACCTACTCCCTTTTCATTTAATCTCAAGTCAAAAACAGATCTCAGGATTTATTTTGAAAGGAAGCAAAACAAATGGAATTTTCAGATGAAGAGGAATGTCTGTTCAGTGGAAGCAAGAGGAACCCAGGGGACCTGAATGCTCTCATCTGGCTGTGATTTGAGAGATCTGAGACCTCATTTCAAGCTGTAGTCACCTCTTCTCTTCCAGCCATGGCTGTACTGTGAAAAACCCTTATAAACTCTGAAAAAATCGAAATCCAGAGCAGACTTCTTGCTAACAACTTGGTTTTCCTGAGTCATTATTTTCAATTAGTATTAAAAAAAATTTTTTTTCTTTCTTATTTTGTTAAAGCTGTAACAAAAGAACTGCAATGTGCAACCCAAATGAATGACCAATATTTTGGACTGAACCTGTAGCAAAATCAATAAATTTTTATTATTCTTGTTGCTGGGCAAAAATGTTACAGTAAGGACACTTCAAATTTTTCAAAAAAGTCTTTATCACAACCTTCATTTAAAAAAAAAATGTGCAGTTTGAAACAGTCAACAAATTATGTTCATATTATTATGTAATGTGTTAAAATAATAGAAATTAAATTGGGAGTCTTCCAGCAGCACTGCAAGACTGAATTGAAATGTGATGGATGTGTTCAGAGATATGAAACTCATTGGAATAAACGAGGTAAAAGAATGAAGTGACAACAAGAAACTGTTCAGAACCACAAATGAGCTTGATGGAAAAAAGAAAGTGGGAAAAGTAGCAGTCTGAAACTGCAGAGCAGGAGGCATCTGTACTGTCAAGTTGCTTCTGCCTTGATCTGATGTCCAAGTTCACATGGCCTGTCAGTCTCTGGGTGCTCCAGGGCTTCTTTAAGGTGACCCTATTTGGCCAGGAAAATCAAAGCAAAGAAATCTATGTCCTTATTTTGTACCCCATGGATTTTTTCATGGAGAGGACTGGGCCAGACCTGCTTTCCACCAACCTCCTGTTTCTAACTCTCTGCACCCAGGAGCCCCAAGGAAGCCAAATTCACCCTGGCACAGCACTCACAGGTGATACAGCACAAGCTCATCTTTATCCTGCACCAAAACGTTTTTCTTCTCCAAAGGCTTTTCCAAGGTTTCCCACATCACCAACTGAGCAGACAGATAAATTCAGCACCCCACTTTCACTTCTCATTCCACTGCCAAGGTGAAGCAGTCAGGAGCTAAACCCTTCCCTGCTGTACCCTCTACAAACTCACAACTCAGTTGTTTATTGCCATAAGAGGTTTATGTTCTTCGTAAGAATTTTATAATTATTTTTACAGGTATAGATGGTATTTATGGCGTGTTTAGGAGCTGTGGGGGTAAAGGGACAGAAAATGTATGCTAATCTACCCATCCTGCAGTGTCCAGGACATTTTCAGTGTGTGGAAATGCTCAGCTCTTTGGAGGAAGGCTCTCTGAGGGATCTCAGTGCAGCAGCCAACATTTGCTTAACGTCCCATTAATATTTAAACAACAAATCTGTCAACAGATTAATTGGCACTGCCACTTTCCAGCAGTTTTATGGGCACTTCAAACCACCAGCAGTCTATTGCTAAAAAGAAGCATGTAGCATTTAAATATGTATGCATACCAGACAATACTGATTCTAAGCACCCTGAAGAAAAAGCAGACTTATAATCATGCTGTTCTTGTGCTGAATTCCCAATGCTTCCTGCTCTCTCTAGAGAAGTGTTGACAGAAAGAGGTCATCAAAAATATTTAGGAATTACTTGGGCACTTTTTCCCATGGCAGAGAAGACATCGATATCAAGGACCAAACATCAGAATGAGCAAGGAGGGAGAGAAGATTTTAGATAATGTAAGAAGCCATTTTGTGGAATCACAGAATCATTAAGGCTGAAAAGAGCTCTGAGATCACCAAGACCAACTGTTAACTCAGCATCAGCCCTCTCCTATCCCTTCCCCAGCTGCTACTGAAGGAACCTGGGCAGTTTAGATTTCAACTTATGTTTAAAAGCTGAAGTTTGGTGAAGGGAGCTTTACCTCTGGTATAGAGCACCACTCAAGCCTCATTTATTAAATTCAATGGCTTTCTCAGCTCTATTTTGACAGGCACATCACAGTTAATTACAAGAATAATTCAGTGAAGTGGGCATAGATTAATGCATGTGCTTGCTCAGATCCATGCCAATAGATCTGGGAAAAAAATTTGCAAGAGTGACAGACACTACAGTGCATAATTCCCCTGCTTCACTCATTAGCCAAGCATGTACCAGTTTCAGGAGCAGTGATCCAACCTTATTTGCTCTGCAGAGAGATAAAATCCACAAACGAGTGGGAAAGTGAGGAAAATGGGCACAGAGACAGAGACTGTAGCCCCTAATTGATCCTTCACAAAATGTATTTACTCTGGTTTTGTTCCCTGGTGAATTCATTAGCTCTTACTTAGCACCATTCTTTGGTCAAATGCTCAGGGAGGAAATAAATTGAAGTAATTTATTCTAGGACTCATAAAATACTGGTTTATTTCCACCTTTGGACTATGCAAGCCATGAAAGCAGTTACTCTTTGGAAGAGCAATAATTCTCCTCCTGGCCTCCAGAGGTTTTCTGGAAGCAACTCACACAAATGTGTGTCTGTGTGTGGGCACACTCATGGCAAATTTCTAAACAATTTCATGGTGTCACTACCAACAGCTTAGGAACAAAATACAATCAAGGCACTTGAAGTTTTCTGCCAACCCTCCAAGCTTTTTTCTGGAGCCTTTCTCACTGGCACTGCAGATTAGAGGCATTAATCACACCCTCTTGTGCTCCATCAGATTTCCTTCCTCAGCCAGAGGGTGAGTGAATGAGACAGAGCTACATTTCATGTTTACAAAGACTCGCAGCTCTTAATTTTACTTTTAATTTCAAGCAATCAAGTAATACTTGTGTTCATTCAGCAGCTGTTCTGTGCCTCTTTGGTGAAACAGGTATCTGCCCATTCGGGACCCCAGACCATAATTCTTCAATATTTAAACAAAA
This sequence comes from Passer domesticus, assembly GCF_036417665.1. Classification (NCBI taxonomy): domain Eukaryota; kingdom Metazoa; phylum Chordata; class Aves; order Passeriformes; family Passeridae; genus Passer; species Passer domesticus. The sequence continues at coordinate 158,243,422 of NC_087474.1, read as the reverse complement.
GGATTTGGGGATTTACCACTGGGAAAAGTCTTTAAAGTTTACCAACTTACCCTACCAAGCCATCACTCTTTGTTTAATTACTTTTTTCTGGCTGTATCTCAGGTCTATTTCTTCATTGTGAATTTCTGTGATCAACATTTCACTTCAAGCTTAACACAATTATTTGGCTTTACACCTGGTGTTTAAACTGAAAACTGAATTTTAAAAAAAAAAAAGACACATTTTGAGATATTTGCTGCTCACTTTTATTTCCTTTGCTGGGCTATTATTGAACACACACTCTTTTCTCCTGTAGTGCAATATTCCAAATGCCAGTAGCTTCAGCTGAGTTTGAACTTCAGAAATGGGCAATTTCTGAACTTCCAAGAGTCTTTGATCCTCTAGAAGCTCATTAAAGTTGCTCCTGAATACAAGACTCAATTTCTCCAATCATTTTGCCAATTAATGTTAAAAAAAAAAAATCACTTGTTAGTAAATATGTGAGAGGCCATGACCTGATTATTTGGAATAAGAGGCTATTCCTGGTTTTAACAAAGGAGCTGCATCAACAGAGCTTTGATAAGATTCTGTTATATGACTGCAAATAAACTGGCTCAGCACTGATGCCTGGAGAGGCTGCGTAGAACAGAGGCTAGGCAGTGTTAAATTAATAAAGCAGGGATTTATTAAAAAGGCCTTTAAATGACACACTTGGGGAAATGCAAGAGCCTGGCCATGCCTCCACACGAGATGGACCCTGAGTCACGAGTTTTCACACTTTTATAACTTTTGGTCCATTTACATATTGGGTTAATTGTCTATTACAGCTTCAGGTTATGATGTCCCCTCCTCCCAGTTTGTTCTCCTCAATTCACTGTTGTTTGCAATTTTTGGGCCTGGAGCTGCAATGGTGTCCTTGTTTCTGGGATGGAAAAGGATTGTTTTGTCTGACTAACCTGTGAAGAGAACTTGTTAACACTTTATATGAAGTTCAGAGTTATAAACTAATGCAGTACAGAATCTAAAAATATGAAAGCTAAAATGTAAGGCATCAGCACTGTCAATTATTTAGTGGCAAAAGAGACAAATTTTCTTGAAAACTCCCCCCTTGGCAGGAAAGGTGGCATCACATTTGCCTGAGTCTTCCCAATGGAAGAGAAGATTCTTATTTCTAGATAATTTTTAATTTAATTATTATTGGCAGTGGTGGTGGTGGTGGTAGTGGTGTTTAAGTTACCATTTTGTTACAATTTTTCTTCCCTCTGCACATGAGGGAATGAGAACATCAATAATGTGGGGATTTCTGTCTTCAATGAAAGATAACAATGTTTGATGAAGAGATATAATTCCAAGGAAACCCAAGCATGGTTATAATTAACACCTCCAAGTGTGCCCATTCTCATTTCTTTCTAAGCTCTGTTACAGCTTTAAGTATTAGCAGAAGTCAGCTGAGAATTTACAGCTTGAAGGCTCAAATTGAAACAGCTTCTCCTAAACTGTACCAGAGCTTAAAATGCAATTATAAATCATGTATTTAATTACACTGCAGTCTCTCTGTATACACAGAATATTCCAGTTAGCATAATCAATACGAAAGACAGAGAAAGCAGCAGTGTGAACTCTGAAATCTCAGATATAACAGTTAATTTACCCAACACCAGCACCAGAGCCAAAACAGCGCTCCTCAAATCTCAGTTGCAGCAACAAACTCCAGGAGAAGCATTTTGCCTTCAGAATACTCTTCACTTAGTTTTCAAATTTGTATTTCAGAAATAAATGAGAGGAAATGCTCTGTTTGCAGTCCCCATCCATGCAGATACTTGAAGCCCAACAGGACACAGTCCTCTGCAGTCTGCTTTGCCCAGACCTGCTTGAGGGGGTTCATCCATCCCTGTATCATCCTTTCCATGACTATGTGAAGTTAGAGATAGTTATCCCAGGACAACATAAAAAACAACTAGCAGCCAAAAATAATTTAGTGCCTCATATTTCTAAGCACCTACATTTTCTACAGCATCTGTCCTGTACAGACATACAAGGAAAATATCAGGAATCATGTTCTAGGAGAATGAGACCAATAAAACAATCTTAAATACCCGTAAGAAGAACTTTAAGAAAGAGCAAGCATATGCATAGAAGTGGTTTTTAGGTTTTGGGGGCAATTCCAAAGAGGTCTTCAAAGGCAAATTTAGCAGAACTGGACAGAGATTTTCAGAATATTGCTTTACCAGGAAAGTAGTTGTTCTAGTACAAACAGGTAGGACAAAGCAAGACAAAAAAATAGCTGTTAAATGACAAAAGAATTAACCTTAATTTACTCTAATTAACCTAGAGATTAATTGGTCTTTGCCACTATATTCTGCCATCACACTATGGTTTTTATAAGTTATTTTTATTGGCCAATCCATCTTCAATGCGACTTTCCTTCTTAAATCCTCATTACTATTCTGCAGCTCAATAGCTTTTTTTTTTTTCCACTGGACATGTTAAATGGGGGAAAAATAAAATGGATCAATATAGCAACTCAATTAATTCCACATCTTAAATTCTAATAAAATCAATTTGGAGAAGTGTCGTATCGTTAAGCTTACATCATAATGCAGTAATTAGAAACAACTTTCATCTTGCTTGTTCCTTTGAAGATTTTAATGGCAATCAATTAAACATGCTTTGCTTCTCCATTAAAGACTTCCAAAATGGAAATTGGATGAGAAGTTAAAGATAAGGTGGTTGATTGCACAGTCTTCCCATCCACCCCCATTTCAAACATTCCCCCCAAAATGTGCAGACTCACCATTCAAAAGTTAGCATGAGCATAGTAGGCAGCAATAACTTTTCTGTGAATAGGTCATGTTCTAATAGAGTGCTGCAGCACTTTGGGATTTGCATATTTACCAAGGAGAAATCTTGGTGAATCTCACTGATCTAAAATCTCTTTTCAGGTTTACACCCAGACACCTTTAGGAGTTTAGCTACTTTTTAATTAAAAGGATGCAAAATAAGCTTCTCTGTGTACTATTTATATTAAAATGGTCTTAGAGAGAAAAGGGTAAATTTTACATGCACTTTCATGAACAGTAGTAACTGCATCTTAGCAGTGATCTTCCTATACAAGGTGCCGCACAAAAAAAATTAAAGAGGACAGACTCAAGTTCAATTTTTGTACAGTTTAAGCATAAACAACCAGGTACCTCCACTAATTTTTCTCCTGCTAGGGATTTATGCCCAGGAGGAATTCACATTTACAAAGAAAACATTCACACCCAGTCAATGGCTGAACATCCAATTAGCTGATTCTCTCTGACATCAGAGAAATCCAAATTCCTTAATTGCTTGTGTTTTGCCTCATTAAATTCCAGCAGGATCTCTGCAGAAGTCAGAACTGCACACGTTGGCCCTGGTGGAGTCCCAGCATGAGCCCCACATCTTCACACCATCCTCCCCCTTGTTATCACCCCATGGTGCCTGAAATGGCACTCAAGGGGTTTTTTTCAGGTTTCCTGAATTGTTCACAGCTTGTGTATTAACACTTACACAAATTATAGAATCACAGAAAGGTTTGGATAGGAAAAGGACCTCGAAGATCATCTCATTCCAATGCCCCTGCCAGGAGCAGGGACACTTTCTACTAAACAGGTTGATCAGAGCCCCATCCAGCTTGACTTTAACAATTCTGAAAATGAGGCATCCACAGCTTCTCTGGGAAACCTGTGTGTCACCACCCTCACGGAGAAGATTTTTTTCCGAATATCTGATCTAAATCTGCTTTCCCTCCATTTGAAGCTGTTCTCCCTTGTCCTGTCACTCCATGCTCTTGTGAAAAGTTTCTCTCCATCTTTCTTTTAGCTTCTTTCATCAGAAGCAGATCAGAGTTATTGAAACTGAGATCATCACAGCACAATAGAAGGTTTGGATTAACTCCAAACCATGAATACCATTTATTCTCCAGGCCTCTCCATTGTCTCTTGTTATATTTTTTTCATTCATTAACTATCTGTCCTTTCTGCAGTCAAAGAAAAGACTAACATTTAAGTAAAAAGCTCTTCCAAGAATTGAACAATTTGTTCTTTAGTCAATGTCATTGGAATTTTATAGATAAAACTATTTCTGGATAAGTCAGTAAAAAAGACCTCATTGTGCCAACATTTGCAGTCAGTCTGAGTATTGATGAAAATATGAAATGGTATAATTAGGGTTCATTGTTATAATTAGAGTTCATCACTCTTTAGTTCATTAAAAGTTAGCATTTTGCTGAAAATGTAAGATCAGCTTTTGTTGAACAATTTTTAAAATTCTTCCTTGGACATCTTATGAAATATTAGTATGTGAAAGCAATTCCGTGCTTAAATTTTCCTGAACTTTCTTATGCCTTGAATAGAAAGTGCAGAAAAAGTTAGGAAACTGCTTTAAGAGGGATGTAATGCAATCATAGCTGGAGAAAAAAATTTAAAAGGGGAAAGAAGAGCCAAAGAAAAAAGGACAAACCAAAAGTGGAAGACAGGAAAATTTTATTTTTTAAAAACATGGCACCTCAGATCAAAAATTATTGATTTACAACATTTCTAAATAAAATTACATTCTTCAGTCAAAACCTTGTGTGATTTGAGTTCATCTCATCAAAAGGTCTAAAGATCTACACCTGAACTAGAAATGAAGGTGCTTTTAGAGTCAATGAAAAAAATAATAGTTCCTCTTGGGGTATAACGCAGATGTTAAAAATCAGTGAGATGGATAATGTCTGTTCCTCTGCAGTGCCTGCAAGGTGAGCCTGGTGTTCCCAACACTGAGCAAGGGCCACCTAAGGGAGGTGCCTCTGGATTTTCAGCCCTGTCAATGTCACAGGAAATCTTGTTTAAAAGGAAAAGAGGCACAGGGTCAAACATCCAAGAACCCACAGGCAGGTGGAAGCTGTGACAGGATGGGTTTGTTTGGTTTATGAAAATCACAGAATGGTTTGGGCTGGAATGGATCTCAAAACTCATTTCATTCCATGGGTTGGGACACCTTCCACTGTCCCAGGTTGCTCCAAGACCCATCCAGCCTGGGTTTGGACACTCCCAGGCATGGGGCAGCCACAGCTTCTCTGGGCAATACCTCAGAGGTTTCCACGGCTGCATAACAGCAGAACTGAAACCATCCTCAGGTCACTCTTCAAAAACTGGTATTTGGCAATAACTTAAGCTGGACTTCACATGGAGTTTATCAATACTCCGAGTTTTTGCATCAAAAGATCAAGTGAAAAATCACTTTTTACGTTGCTCAAGTGGTCTTTGCACTCAGGAGAACACAGTGCTTTTACTTCATAAAATTGCTCCAGACATCCATAGGTTTAAAGGAAAACATGTTAAAGGGTGATGTAAATGTCTGACAAACTAATTCCACATCAGTGTCAATGCCTGAACTTGACTTTGAACAGGTTATCAGAACTGAGACATTTTCAAAACAGAAAACGTGAGACACTCGTGGATATTTTACAGAAAGCCTCAGCAGCTGCATCCCCTCGGCCACTGTCAGTGCTGCTACTGGGTTAAATAAAGATACAAGGGCACTGGTAATTGGAGTCTGGTAAAACAGAGGTCTAAGAGAACTCCCACACACCTCTGGAGAGATCAGCACTGCTTTAAAAATCATCAACCCACGGCAAGTCCATCACTGAGTTTGTATTTTCAAGACAGAGGAAAGGGAGCTGCTAGCTCAGAAAGTTTCTAGCACAGAAAAAAATTAAACTGAACTCGTTTCCATTAACCCTGGCCCAGGATCTGTCCTCAGGGACAGCAATCACAGGATGAATTTGTCAGCCACAAAGCTCTGGAGAAACTGTTTGCTTGCAGAAGTCAGATCACAGTTCAGGAGTTGGACGTAAAGACCCAAACCTCACAAATAGCTCCCTGGCTGAGCAATAAATCCCATTTAAACCTGTCCAAAGCACTGAGCTGGATGTGAATTCCCCCACCAAACTGCTTTGCAGGTCCTTTCTTACAAACCCTTCCCACAGCTCTGCCTTGCTCACGCTTTTTTGGCACAGCAAATACCTGTGGATGCCATCCCTGGAAGTGTTCAAAGCCAAGCTGGAAGGGCTTGGAGCAACCTGGTCTAGAGGAAGTTGTCCCTGCCTGTGGCAGGGGGTTGGAACTAGGTCATCTTTAAGGTCCTTTCCTTTTTGCAATGTGGTTTTATGATTATTTAGTGTTTTATTCATCTATTCAAGTGTAACCCAAGCAACTGTAATGGTACCAGGAGTCATTGCAGACACTGGAAGAGAAGGCAGGAGAAGGTTGAGTCAAAACATTGAGCCAAAAACACCTGAGCAATGCTCTCCTTGCAAATACCCACCATGAGATATTCACCAAAGTCAGAATTCATACAAACAACCCATGAGAACTTTGTGATGGGTCTCCTGAGCTGTTAAAGGCTGTCCTTTTCTTGTGCTCTAGAGAGAAACCAAGCATGAAGGAAAGATTATTTGATACCAGAAAGAAATGCCAGTAGTTCTGTTCTTGCTGTGTGATTTAAATGCTGATGGAATGTCACTGTACTCTGCTAATCTGTTCCATTCCCAACCAGGTATCTGAGATTTCACTAATAAAGAAGTGCAACAGATCTTCTACCATTCCTTAGCAACACAAGGCTCTCCAGACTTTGGAACAGAAGTTTTACAGATAATTAACTGTCTAATGCCTAAAAGTCCCCCAGGTGTTATTTTGCAGTATTAACCTAAAGGAATATGACAATCTCTGATTAGAAGATTAATTTTCATGTAATGACCTGATAAAAGTCTTAATTAAAAAACTTTTTAAAAAGGTCTTTTTGACTGCTTCTATTTTTAGACAAACATACAAGTCTCTTAATGAAGATCACATCACATAACTACATTAGCTACTTATAGCCACAACTGGAATCTGGTCTTTCTGCTGAAGCAATAATACAGACAAAACAGAAAAACTGAAGAGTATTTTTAAAAAATAAATTAATTTTTAAAAAATGGATTGCTTAAGAGAGAAATTCTTAAATAATTTAATTTTACAAAGAAATTAGGAAAATAAAGCAAAAGCCTACAGAAATCCTTTAAAGGAGGAAGCTGCAAAACTTCCACCAGCAGAGATGTTTAAGGAAAGGTAAGACTGGCATGGTTTGAACTGAAGTCAATACCCTCTTGAGGAAATGGCCTGACCAGAAATCTTTTCAAGCCCAGCGTTATTTACAGTACTCTCCCCCTCTTCAGCTCTTCTATGCCAATTACAAAAGCTGAAGCTGCACAATGGGAATTTTGCACACCTGATTTTGAGCAGAGCAAGAGGTTTCTCCATGTCAGACCTGCAGGAATCAGCAGAACGTGTTTTCTGTGGCTTCATTTTCTGTTTCCATTGCCCAGATCCTCAAGCTGTTCTGGGCTGGGTGACTGCTACTCCCACAGCCTGGACAGGTGGCTGTACCTCAACCCTTGGGTCATCCAAAATTTCTTCTTCACAACCATTAAACTTCTGAGTTAGATGCCACAGAGGCACTTTCCTAAAGGATTTGCATGCAGGCTGTAAAATGAGATTTTTGCTTTGCTCTTCATGTAAGAGTTCAGGGATAAAGACCAGGTTTCAATTTTTTTTAAAAACAAAGTGGATCATGGTCTTTGTGTTATTTTCTGCACCTGGAGGAACTCTTGTGGTAGGGAATGGCCTAAACAACAACCAGAGAGCAACAAACTTTAAAAATGTTAAATATTATAAATTGCTTTAATTTATGTGTCCTGTGTTGCTATTCATCAAGCAGCCCCTCTTTCTCCTGTCTCTTTCTCCTCCCTGCCCCTGAAGGTACCCCATAATTAAGAAGGGATCAGCTGGTTGTCCATGTTTACTGGGTTAGATCCTGACCTGAGACATTTACACTCAAAACCAGGTGTGCAGTGACTTTCAAGTGTTCAATCAGGTCCTAAATTAAAGGATAGTACTGTGTTCAAGCTCCTTGTTCTTATCGGGGTGGCCTGTAAACATCCTACTTCACCTTTAACATGGTTTACTTAGAAATTAAACCCTCTTAAGCAGCTGTTCATCAGTACTGTTACTGTTAATATTAAATATTCATTTTTATGAAATCATGTTTATGTATAACTTTCATGCTTATGAAGCCTTGGTAGACCTTCACAAGGATTTGGCTGAGGCTAAGCAGCACAAGTGGCTTTCTCTGTCCCCAGTGGGCAGTTTTCCTCCCTTACTGTCCCACCTTCTCTCTCACTGGTTTCAGATGCTGTTCCACGTTCCTTATTCCCAAGACTGAGAGCTCTGCTATTTTTTATTTTATTTTAAAATTCCTCCAGGTCCCCACCAAACAGAGTCCTGACCCTCTCATGAGAATCCCTCGTGCTGCAGTGATGCAAATTCCTCATGCAAGGCTCAAGAGCTCCTCTCCTGCTGGGCAGCTTTGCATTAGCATTCCTAATTTCCAGGAGTGCTTCAGTACAGCAGGAAAAGCTTGGGAAAAGAGATGCAGGCACAGAAAAAGCTCTGAAGTGTGGAGGGCACAACCTGCTACCCAACAGGATTTGCTGTAGGCATCTCAGGTGGGAGCTGTGCCTACATCATCCAGCCCCCAGGTTGCTTTCAGAGCCTGGTCTCCAAAACTTTGCCCATCTGAGGACTGGCCCAGCCTCTGTGGCAGTGGCCATTTCTGCTCAGGAAAAAAAGAAATACAGCTGGGAAAGAGCACCCCCAGAGTGGGAAGTCATCCTTGGAAGTGTTCAAAAGGTGGCTGTGGATGAGGCACTTGGGACCATGGCTGAGTGGTGGGCTTGGCTGTGCTGGGTTAACGGTTGAACTTGATGGTTTTAGAGGTCTTTTACAGCCTAAATGATCCTATGGTCCACTTTCTTCACAAAGAAAACATCTGTGAAGTCCCTGTCCATGGGCTTGTGATGTGCCTTAGATCCTGGTGACAATCAGGACTTCGGGAGAGTCTGGAATTTTCCCAAAATTACAAACTATTTAGTAGAATAGAGTCAAAACATGACCCGTCTTTTCTGCTGTCACCATGCAGGTGTCACCGTGCTCTCCTGAGGCTTGCCTTACAGAGCTTGGGGATAAAATGGGAAGCTGTTATGGAGGTGTTTCATAATTATTTACATATCATTCAACACACAGAGATTAGGGAAAATATAGATTTTTTTCAGCATCTGCCTCACAAACCAAAACAGTGACAGGAATTTTGCTGCTTCCCAAGATGACCGGAAAAATCAGAGACATCTCATTGTGCATGAGTCTGTTCTACTGTACATTTCAATTACTCTTGTCATTGAAAATATCTTATCATGCATTTACTAAAGAATCAACATCTCTGCTTGCCCGACCCCAAATTTCTCTTTCCTATCCTGAATCAGTACAGCTGGCAGAGACAGTCTTGATTATTTTCCATAAGATATAATGTTGATTTGAACAAAATGCCTGTCTGAGGAGGAGCTGAATTCAGAGAGTGAAAATCAGTACCAGATAGGAATTACATCCCTTTTCTACTGCACATGCAAATGTGCAGAGAAGGAGGTTGAAACAGTGGAGGAATCAGAAGAATGAAATTTGTATTTTTCTACAGAACAGAGACTAAAACCCTGTGCAGTTGCCAGAGACATTCAATCTCATCTTTCAAAACACCTTTGCCAGGAAAAAAAAGTTCTACTTAAAGTAGAGAGAGGTAATTACACTAAATTGTGCAGAGGTAAATGAGACTCAGTCATGCATGAGGGTCTTAGGAGAAGAAAATGGGGCAGATTCTGTGGTTTCCATGGGATTAGTCTTCCTGTCAATCAATTTGATCTGAAATGCTGGACTGAGCTGTCTTTCTGGCTTTTATTATTATAGCATCAGGAAATTGCAGTGACTTGAGAGGCTATCCACAAACCAAAAAACACTTTTACACTTCTCAGAGATTTTTGCAACCTTTCAACAAAATTTAGGGATTTAAAGTGCCTGCATTTTGGTGTGCTGTTCATTTTCTGAATTTGGCTGTAAGTGCTGCCAATTGATTAAACGAGCTGCTTTTATTTATTTTTGTCTTCAAGCCCTGTCTTTTTACCACCACCGCTACCTGCAATTTTTTGAGAGTTAAGGTAGGAAAGTGAAGACATCTTCTCTGTGACTAGCAGTTTGTGATCCAGAGGGGGATGAAACACTAATGGATCCCCTGAGAAGCAGAGAATGAGGGATTGTGCTGTACACTGCAAGTAGAAGAAAACATCATAAAGGATATCATAAACATCATAAAATGACCAAATTCATGTACAGCAGTAAAGGGTTGTTGAAGGCAATGCTGGTGGGACAGTAGAGACAGGAACCAGAGGAGTGGAAGGGTTATTTTTTTCTGAGTGCTTGCCTCTTGTCCAGGCTGTTATTTTCTTTAAATGAATCCATATGTAAACAAGCAGATCCCTAAATCATTAATTTGAGTAGGAGGAGGTTCTGATCTCTGTGCAAGTGCAAACACAAGCACATGGATTAACCAGTTTATTCCAGGTACTGCTGGGGCATCAGAAGGAAGTGAACAAGTGAGGAGAGTACAGGAGGTTCTGACAGCAGAAGAGCCCATGGTCCTTCTTTGGACAGAGCTGTAATACAGAGAAGTGTGGAAACTCTTTAGGAAAGCCAAGGGCAGGCCTGAGCAAAATCTCTGCCTCTCATATTTCCAAAGAGAATTGAAGTAACCTTTCAGTATCAGTTTACATACCTTCAGGAATACAAAAATTGCTGAATCTGTGAGAGCTGAAACACTTGCAAGAACCTGGAGAGATACAGGATTGAAGGAGTGTAGGGGGATGCCCCCAATGAGAGAGGGGCAAACACTCCTTCACAGGATCTCAGCAAACATAAGCAGGGGAGAACCCTCTGAACTTGGCTCTGAAATTTGCCTTTGGAGAATGCCTTGGGAGAGATGCAAGAGATCATTCTCTGTGATTTACTCTGCAAACCACACCTGATTGAAAAAAAACAACTGCTGTCCTAGAATCATGCCAGGCATCTCCCCATCCAAACCTCATAAAATCTCAGATGGGCATCAGGACAGGTTTTCTCTACATGTTACTACAGCTGGTCCCTTTTCTTGTCTCCTTGTCTGCATGTGGCTGGGCTCAGATGAGAAATTCAGGCTCTCCTCTATCTGCAAAGCTTTCTGCATCACAGCCTTTGCCTGGTCTTTGAAGCTGCTGAATTTAAGCGAGAGCTGCTGTTTTTCAAGCTCTCTTGTGTCTATTACCTCTCTGCAGGCTCACAGCTCTCAGACTTCCCTGAACCTTTATTGCAAAAACAAACACCAGTCCCTGTGACTTTCATCCATGGCACTCTGCAAACTAAGGCAAATGTGTTACATGAAAACAGATTTGTTTTTTGTCCCTGGAAACATGGAAAGGGGGGAAATGTCTAATTAAGAGTAAGGCGAAGTTATTTTCATTCTTTTTTTTAAAGCTTAATGAAGCCCACGGGAAAGAAGAACTACAGAAATACAAAGTGTGCAACCTACTTTAGCTGTCTCTGACCACAACAGGAGGTTGGAACTAGATAAGCTTTAATGTGCCTTCTATCTTAAACCAATCTATGATTCTACAACAGCTCAGCCATGACTGAATGCAACACTACCAGGAAAAAAAAAGAAATGAGATACAGGTCTGAGTTACTGCAGCTCCACAAGCTGTAGGTCACTCACTGACACAATTCTCCTCACTTGCTGTATGTCGAAAGAAGTTCCTGTGAGTGATAACCTGTGCAGCCAATGCAGGGTAACTCCACTTCCTCAGGGGGCCTCTGGGATGACCATTTTAACAAACTATTCAAAATGCTGACACAATGAAATTTGGCTCCAAGGTGATTTCCTAAAAGTCACAGAAGAAAGGGTAACAATATCAAACTGATATCACAAGCCCACTGTTTACTTTTTTATTTCTCTTAAGAACCAAGTGGGAACCCAACAGAAAAATATGATGCAAAAAGGCCTGTCTGGATGCTGCTGGTACTGCAGGTTGGTTTTTTTTTTTCCCATAAGCTGTTCTATTTTCCTGACAGACTGCAAATGCTCTCTGCCTTTCTCAGAGCCTTAATGCATCACATATCTGCAGCAGCAGAGTTTCCCTGGGATAGGTCCTTTTGCTTGGCTGTGCAGCTCAGGTTGGAGATTGTTTTAGATTAATGGAGCCTGTCACTTCTACAGTAACAGCTGTTACTCACAAAATTGGACATTTTCCAGCTAACCACTGCTCTGAACAGAAGAGTAAATAGAGCCCACTTAGTAGAGGCAAGAAGCTCAGCACTGCTGGAGGATCAAGACTGTCACAGGTGACAGGTGTCCTCTGAGTGTGGAGTAAGGTCAGGCAGCAGCACAGACCCCCCATCTGCTGCTTCTTCAACACTAATTGTCAGCCTTATGCTTTACATTGGTGATTGCCTCGGGTTAAATCAAGCCCTGATGTCTCTTGTCTGGAATAAGCCTGCAGAAAAGAGAACAGAAATTTTTGAAAGATGTTTGCAAGCTGTTTATCCAAGCAGCCAGACGCTGGAGGAGCTCACCTAGGGAAAGATGTAAGCCCTCCCTAAAAGAGCTTTCAAAAATAGGTTCAATAAGCTGCTGTAAGGTGACAGCTCTGTTTGTTAACATTTCTATGGAACAAGGAGACAGCCTCCATTCCTCTGTTTCTTGTGAAACACCAAGCTGCTAAAAGTTGCCAAAACAGCCCTGCTAAAAAAACACAGAGATATTGGAATTGTTAAAAAATCAATGGTCCAGCCATATGCTTATATGAGTATATTATGTTTAAATAATCACAAAAAATCATTAAATCATTAAATCATGGAATGGATTGGGTTGGAAGGGACCTTGAAGATTATCCAGTTCCAAATCCCTGCCATGGACAGGGACACCTTCCAATAGACCAGGTTGCCCCAAGCCTCTTCCAACCTGTCCTTGAACACCTCCAGGAATGGGACATGACCATAAAATTATAATTAATAATAAAAAAATATTCTTTCAATATCAATGTGAGTGTCTAGAACTGACCTGCTGTGAAAGGCATTACTCACTTTAGACCATTTTCTGTCAGGCACATCACAGCAGAACAACTCTGGAAACATTCCCCAGGAAAGCCCAGAGATGAGAGGTGATGGCAGTGCTCTTGTTCCAGCTCAAACAATTAATTTGTGGCAAAAATTTTCAGCTGAGGAGCTGTGCCCAGCATCCCAGGATCATCGAGTTCCAACCCCCTGCCATTGGCAGGGACACCTTCCACTAAACCAGGGGCTCAGAGCCCCATCCAGCCTGGCCTTGAACACTTCCAGGGATGGGGCATCCACAACATCTCTGGGCAACCTGTGCCAGTGCCTCACCACCCTCACAGGCAAGAATTTCTTCCTAATATCCAGTCTGAACCTGCTCTCTGTCATCTCAAGGCCAGTGTCCCCTGTCTTCTCACTACATGTCCTTGCCTAAAGGCTCTCTCCACATCCCTTTATGTATTTCCAGTATCCCAAAATATCAGTGCATACTGCAGAGCCCATCCCTGGCCAAGAGCTTGTCCCAGGCTGAATTTTCACATCAACTATTATCACGTCCTTCTTGAGAAGAAATGAGAAGAACATGAGAAGAAATATCTGTGAGTTATATTTTCAAAGGATACAGTACCCTCAAGCAATGTTCAGGTCTGGGCTTTGTTTTTAAAAGTATTGAATGAAAGGCAGTGCCTGTGGGAAAGGGAATGCTGATGCTTTTTTTTATTTATCAGACAATGTAGAGCTTTAAAAAAAGCATTGTTCTCCTATCTACTATATATCTAACTTCTGGTGAATAAGGTCCAGCAAATGCATAGTGTTTCATCATCATAATTTTTGGTATCTTTTCTGTTGAGTAGTGAGGCATGACCAAAAAGTCCCTAAAATCAGATACTAATTTCAAAATGTTGACGCTGACAGAATTTTCTCACAGGTTTGCCTGAGATAAACACCCCAGAAGGCTGCTGGCATCTGATCTTCAAGGCACTCCCTGGCAAACAAACCCCTTTCTCTCTCTCTCATGAGGGTTTGTTTGAGTGCCTCCCAAGAGAGGTCAGAAGTGATGTGTGAAGGGTGCACCCACATCACACGCCCAGGGAGTGACCTGCTGTGCTTTCTCAGCTCCCTGCCTGCGAGTGCCAGTGCTCTGTTCCCTCACACAGCACATTCCCTTCTGCTTTATTAGCTGAAACTCAGCCCTGTGTGAAACACAAAGAAATGAACTCCCAGGCCTTTTTTTTCTCCCTCTCCTTTTTCAGTGCCTGTACTCTCATGCCAGCTAATTTAGAGAGGGAAATGTGCTGCGAGCAAAGGGAGCAAAATGAATGATTCTCCTTTCACTTCAGATCACTTCCAGTTTCTCAATTTAAACTGCATTTGCATTGAGCATCTCAGTGCAACCTCACAGGCAAACAGGAAAACCCCCCCAACACTCCTGCTCTATCATCACCGTCCCCTCAATCAGAGATCAGCTCATCACTTGCTGAAAACATGTTATTTTTATTACTTTTCTGTGACCAACCATACTCTTCAGTGGTCTTTATATCAAGCTATAGGCAGTGTCCTACACACAAATGTGTGGGTGGCAGTAAGATCTCCAGAGCCATAAGGAAAGCAACATAACAGACATTGCAGATAGAAATTCCTGTTATATCCACATCCCAGAAAATCTCTGATGCACCATCCACAGAGCTCCTTTCCCAAGTCAAAAGAACTTGGCAATGCTTCTGCTGACAGGTAAAGGAAAATGAGGCAATATCAGGAAAAGGCCATGGCAGCATGATAACTCTGCCACAGAGCAGGGAGACAGCAAGGAGCAATCTGCCCTCCTTGCTGTCTCTGTCCTGCTGGTGCTGTGCTGCAGTGTTGGCAATGACTCCACACAGGTATCCACACATTTGCTCCTGTTTCACTGTGTGATGACAAGCAGCTCTGGGGAAGAGTGGGAGAAGGGAGCAATGTGGGCAGGAAATGAGGGAGGAGGATTTGGAGAGGGGAAGAATGCTAATGTGCAGCTGGAGAGGGATGTGGTCATAGCAAAACAATGACAGAGTGAAAAAAAATAACAACAGGAGGGAAAAAATCCAAAACTCCAATGCTTTCATTATTTAACCAAAGAGTCCTGAGGACACTGAAAGCAATGTTCTTGTCAGGTCAGTGTCCACTAAGACCCCTTTAATAAAGCCCATCAGCAGCATTGCTATCTGCCCTGTTTCCACTGAATGTGTCACCAGAAATTTAAACCATTTTAAACTTGCAGCCTCTGCAGGAAGCTGCTGTCTGTGGGTCTCACTGATGGCTTGAGCACAGTGGGGACAGAGGGCACATGGAGTTTGCTCCATCAATGGGTACTTCCATGCCTTCATCTTTCTGCCTCTTGTTCCCTTCATTCCTCTGTCCCTCCACCCCTTCATCCCTCCCAGGGGAAGCAATAGGGACAAGGCTTGGCTGGACCTGCCCTTCTGTTGTGACTTGTTGGAGGAACACATCCTTCCCTAGTCCCACCAGACACTTCTCCCACTGCTGTACTTTATTCTCTAATGGGGATAAGATGGAGAAAGAGAATAAGAATGGGCTTCAGATTCTCCTATGGCCAAGTTCAAAGCAAACCCAAGAGCGTTCATCATGAAGGTGGGGAGCTCTTCATCACAGGATGCTGTATGTGCTGAGAAGTGGTGAGTTTTCAGGGGTATGTGCCAAGAAACCCACTGATTTTACGAAATACACAGAAGCCACTCCAGCTCAGGAAATCTCTGAACACCAAGTGGTTGGATGCCAGTAGAATAATTTACTGAAATATGTTTAGCTTGTTCTTATACCTGGTGTCACCCTGGGCACTGCCAGAGACAGGACATGAGGCTACACAGCCAATAGATCCTCTCTTGTGTCCTGCCATCCCAGGACCTGTTCCATGCTCCATGAAAGCAATATCTCCCCTTCAGTAAACACACAACCCTTCCCTCCAACATGCAGCTTTTGGTTTTCAAATATGATCAATACCATCCCAACCCCTGACTTTTAACATCAGTGTTATGCCAGGCCCTCAAACTCTGCTTCCCAAATTGACCCCATACCTCAAACGCCATTTCAATCACTCACAGTCTCCAGGGACTATGACACCAGCTCTGCATTAATCCAAATAATGTTTTACTCCTTCTGCCTCAGGCCCCCCACCAAGAACCTCATATTTTCAAAGTCAGGTTTGGAAGATGGAAGGAAGGTGTAAAAGCAGGGAGAAGTGATTTGGAAAAGGAAGGGTAAGTTAAATAAATCCACAAAACCAGCAAGATGTCTTCTTTTCCACTTCTTTAGAGTCTGCACTGTTTTTTACTCCTAGCTTTTTTCCCTAGTCACCAGTGCCAACATACCCTCAGAAAAGATGCCTTTAAAGCTTCTTTTTGCTTGATAAAATGCTATTTTTGTTGTGAGGTGTGATGAGTACCTAAAAAATCTCTTGTACCCCTGTCAAACACAGAAATCTATCTAAGGAAGAGGTCTTTTCTTAGGAAACAGCACAAGCTCAGTCCAAAATATGTCCATCACACATAATTGCTTCCAATAACTTGGACTTAGTTTTGGCAGTTGTTGGCCAAAAGCATCTTGTGTAAAGGGAAAAAGCACAATATTTACAGGTTGGCTTAGGGCATCTCATTTAACAGTTCACAAACTATTCAGGTTTTGCTTGTCCACAGATTTACTCCCCACTTCCTCAGACAAACACGTCTGCAGGCAATACATGCACCAAGATGACCAAATGCAATTGAGTCAATTCTCATGCCAGAAGGGAGGTGTAATATACACCCAGTACCCATTCAAGTACAGAAATTTCATCAGTCCCACCCTGGGGTTGCAGTATCTTCCTGCAGACTTGTAAGGAATTGTTTGCTTTGATAACAAACATACCAGAGCAGCAAATCTGCCCTTTCATGGAACATTGCTGGGCATAGCTCCTTTTTTCATTTTGTGAAAATGGCTCTTTATTAGGTTTCTGCGATCCTGAAACTCCACCAGGGAAGTGTGTGTATTGGGAAAGAACAGAGGACAGGTAGGCCACACTGATTAATAAGACAATGATGAATTGTGTCCATGACCTGAGTCATTATTTGTGGTTTTTTCACCTCGATCTGAGAGCTGCCTCAGCAGAGCAGCCACTGGGTCAGGGCACTGCCAAGTCACAGGGCTCTGAGAGATGCACTTTCACATGCAGAAACAATGGTTCTTTTTTATTTGTGTCACATTTCAGGGCTCTGTGCTGTTTTCCCTACGGCAGGAGAGGGAGGTGAGACCCTGCTGGCGGAGGTAAGATCACACACAGATCCATGCTCAGAATATTTATTTAACAGTAAAAGAGTGAGGAGAGGCAATACAGGACATGCAGATCAAGTATCATCCACAGAGGTTGCAGGGGTTGTCATCACAAGCTTGACAACATGTTTAACAGCTTTCCTGGCATGCTCTGAATACAGAGGCATCCCTGTTCTGCATCCAAGCCTTTGGCCACTGTGGTCTGCACTGGAAAAGTAAGAAGTATTCAGGCCTGGGCACTGATTTATCACTGACTGGACCACTTCCATCTTGGAGTAAATTTCAAGCCTTTCAAGGAGATCTTTCCCAGGCAATATGTAAATATCATTTGAGGAGCAGCACAAGCCAGGGACTGCTCTCAAAGGGCAGAACGAATTGCCCTTTCCAAGTAAGGATGTTTAATCACACACATGCCAACCTGCCATGTCCTCTGGACCAAGGAATGGACTTTGCCCCTTATTTGTCCATAAAACATTGTCATAGAAACCAGACTCTAGACAGAGCTGAATTTATTTGGGGATGAATATTATAGCCCAGGAGTATTTTGGAAATAAAATTAAGACCAAAAAACCATAAGCAGATCTTCTTCCTCCATACATCTAAAGACTTTTTTTCACTCTAGCAAGCTGCAAAGAGACAGCTGCTCATCTGCGATCACTGAGGGCCACCCCTCCCCGTATATACCTTGCAACTGGAATTAGGACCAGGACAGAAACTTGAGATAAGATAAAGAGAATACTATTGTCCAATCATCCCAGGTCTGGGGAGAAGAATGTGTCCACCACTGATACTAGAAGAGACACTGGAATGCTGATGGTTTCAACATTCAGGGGAAGCTGCCAATGTGCAAAGTGCCTGCCCAGGTGCCCACCTCAGGCTACAGTTGGTGTTGAACAAGATAAGGAAAGAGGCAAACCAACATTTAGCTGAAACTCTCTGCCTCAAGGGAGGTACCTGGGCATCCCCACCTGAATCTGAGTGGATGTGAAACCAGTAGAGTTGGTGTTCCTGGGATTTGTCCCAATACTTGATGAGTCTGGTCTATGTCCATCACTTTGATCAACAGACATTGAAATTGCAAAAACCAAGTTTTATTGTGAGCCCTACAGCTGGTGAGATTTTTCTACTTCTATTTTTCCTTCTCTTTCTTATATGTTTTTGTAAGTGGCATCTTTATGCTTTTATATTGTCATTTTACTATTGATTACAACCAAAATGGGTCCATTCCCACACTTCTGTGCAGACAAATTGTTCTACAATAAACCCTACATATGTATATTTGCAAAAACTGATCATTCTCTGTTGTTTCACTCTAATCTCTCCCAAGGGATTTATGAAGAACTTGGGTTGTCCTGGCCTTCTAGGACAGGTCATAACATGTGTCCAACACTTCTACAGATATCCAGTGTTTTGTTTCTGTGCTCCTTCTGCTGCACAAACAAGCAGAATAAAAAAAAAAAACCTTTGGATAACAACTGTTCACTAATTACAAGCCACGGATTTGGCTAGTTTGGTGAGATATCACTGCTTTCTAGAAAGAAAAAATGTTGGACTTTTTTGGCTTTATGTTTATATCTTCATTGAAATTTTAATTTTCCAAATGAATCCCAGCCAGTGCAAACTCATGGTTTCCACAGAGTTTTGAGTCCAGGAGGGAACACAGATTTCAGTACACTGCCTCTGCTTCACTGCAGTGGCTGGAATTAAACTCCTGAGTTCTTCAGATGGAAGACTCTGAGATATTCAAAGGATAATTGCTTCATCAAGAACAATTGCTTATATGAATTAATTAGAGCTTTAGGACATGGAAAAGAAAGAAATCCAGCCTGGGAAGAGTTAATGACTCTGACAAGGTCAGTCCTGGGCTCCAGCCTTTGCTGGAGGGTTGCAGTGCCTGAGGGCAGTACAAGAAGGGTACCAAGAGAATGGGAATACTGACTTTGTCAATAAAAATCTTGTCTCCTGATTTCTTTATCAAGGCAGAAATTTCTTTTGAACAGGTCAATACAGTCCTGCTCTGACTTTCTTGTATGTGTGAGGATGGGCTTTGCACCACTGCTGCAAATTTTATGGGACAAGACACATCCTAAGTTACATGGAGCCCTGTGAGTCAGGCAGCTCTCTCCAGTCAAGCAACTTTCCAGCCAAGGAGCAGGAGCAGTTCACAGTAAAATCCATTGGCACTTGTCTCCAGACAGATCTGTGGCTTTTTATCTTCTTTGCCTACATTCAGACACATACACCTGGCTAACACATGCAGGAGAAGTTGTACTGCTTCACTTCAGTGGGATGACTCGCACACTTGTTCCTGCAAGGCTGGGATTTGCATTAGTAGGAATTTTCAATTTTTCAGTGGCCATATTCATCTAATAAATTAGACATTTCTGAACAGTGTTTAACTGTGGATCAAGCTTCCAAAAGAGATGCAAAAATGTGTATTAATAAAATAGTCTGGTTCTTTAAAGGACATAAAGGGAAGCTTTGAAGATGTGAAATCAAGTCCACAAACAGGACTTCAGAAAGTGAAGTCAATAATTAATTCCTTTTCCCTCCATGAGTAAGGAAACAGATGGGAAATGATGCAGAGGCTTCAAAGAGAAAAAGCATGAAGCTCTGGTCCTTAGGAAAAAGCTGCAAGATCTGTTCAGATGTGTCTCACTTGTTCTTCAAACAGAGGCAACCAAAAATCTGGTGAAATCCTGCTCTGTTGGATGCAGCTTTGGGAATTTCCCCTTTCCCTTTCATCTGGGGTTTCTTGCTTTTTTTGCAGGATACAGGGGTTGACCTTTCTCCATCTCCTTTCCACAGCAATGCTGCAGAGCTGAATGTGAGCTGACACAAACTAGGTTTACCAAGCAGCTTTTCAGCTCATTGCTGGGGACTCCTCTGAAGTCTGCCAGATGCTGTGAGTGACCATTGCTCTTTATGGCAAAAAATACCCACAAGCAGAGCCTTTGCTGGCATAAATTACCAGTTTGCAACATCTGACAACTTGCCTCTACTTTGGTCATTCAAAGTAGGCACTTGAATCCACTTCTGATGCACTGAGTCATCCTGGGAGATGTGAGCAGCCATCTCTACTTTCCTTCTGTTCATAATTTAGAGGTATCTTACAGGGCTCAACAGGTCTATAGGCTGGGATATGGAAACCTCAGAGCAAAAAGTTTTTTCCAAACATCTCAGACTCTCTCACCTGAGGAAACTGAGGTTTTTACAGAGCAAGTATTTCAGCCTAGGAATAGTAGTCTGAAATGCTGGTGAAAAAGGAACATATAACTTCTAAGTGCTCCAGCTCTTGCTCACCCACCTCAGGATTCCATGTTGATCAGGCATGAAACTCACAGCTGCCTTCTTTCTTAGTAACTTGACTGGCTCAGAACTTGCTAGGAAAACCATGAATTTGACCTTCCAGACACATTAACTGCACAGAAACTCTTTCTCAACACTCAGACTCTTCTGAGACCATCCAGTAGAAGCAAATTACTACATCTGGTAGTGTTCAAAGCATTATTATGCACAAAACACATGCTGAGGGTTGAATATTTTCCTTGGTTGTGCTGGGATTTCATGCAGTCTTCTTAATTTCTAATTGTAAAAATGTGTTTCTATAAAGGGCACATGTCAGAGCAAATTCTCAATAAAAAGCATCTCTTTAGGAACCTGTATTCATTCCACACAACATTGAGCTGGGATAAGATTATCTCACACCTAAGAATATCTCTGGTACATTTAAAGCACAATAACTATTGATTCTCTTGCACAAATGGAAGAGTAAGTATGACTAAGATTATTTCACTGTTTTGAAAATTCCAGGAAGGAAGAAAGATAAATAAATTGAAACCAGACAGCATGTGTTTTGTCAGATGAAATCAGGAGGGAACAATATGTGCTTTCTGAAAATATAAGAGAGTCTTAAATGCAATGAAAAGATTCATTTGTTTGGTTTTAAACAAGAAGGAAACAATAAAAGCACAGTTGAATCCACTGATAGTGGCTCTCTGGGCAGATGTAGTTAGTAGCTTTCTCCAGTTATTTACAACACATTGAAAGGAAACTTAGGAAAAGTAAAACAGGCAGTTTAAGAGGAAAAAAACAAACAACTGAGTAGTCTGAGAGCAGGAGTGTCAGCAACTATTGTCTTTCTGAGTGCCAGAAATGCATCTGAAGGTCAGTAAACACCAGGAGTGAAGCCTCACAAAGTGCAGTGTGGCAGTCGTGGGTGACCACTGAATGGGTTGGGTTGGAAGGGATCTTAAAGGTTCTCTAATTCCAACCCCCTGCCATGGGCAGGGACACCTTCCACTAAACCAGGTTGCTTGAAGTTCCATCCAACCTGGCCTTGAACACTTCCAGGGATGGGGCAGCCACAGCTTCTCTGGGCACTGTGCCAGGGCCTCACCACCCTCCCAGGAAAGGATTTCTTCCTCAAAGCTAATCTAAATCTCTCCTCTTTCAGTTTAATGCCATTCTCCCTTGTCCTGTCACTCCATGACCTTGTCAGAAAACTCCAGATTTCTTATATCCCCCTGCTTAAGGAATTGAAAGGCTGCCATCAGGTCACATTTTCAGAACAAATGCAGTAGCTGCAAATTCTGCATTCAAAACAAAGGTTTCCTAACCCTGAGTTTAAATACAGAGCAACTTCTTGAGTTGGACCTCAGTCTGGTGACCTGGGATAGCAGCTGCCTTGCAGGAGATGCATTTATCTCCCAAGATGCACAATGACTGGTCACTATCCACTTTACTCCAGGTCTGAGAAGGATCTCACACATCTACAGCCACAGGGAGAGTGAAAAGCAAGGTCCTGATGTACAGTCCCTGGGCCCAGGGTGTCCAGGACACCAAGCAATTGAACTGGTGATAGATTCAGGATGTGCTTATGCCCAATCATGGCTTCCTCTAGATACTCTCTCCCCAGGGCAACTGTGCCTGTACTCCCATCACAGCCCCACCTTGCCCATTTAGGGCTGATAATCATGTTCTTTGCCAAAAATACACTGCATTGTTTGTTCTGTGTCTGGCAGTTTCAGTGAAGCACCGAGGAAGAAGCCTGAATGAGTGCATTTTCTCACCACATAAATTCCTGAAAGAAAAGGTTATGCAAATATTTCATTTCCACAGCAGCAGGCTTTGACCTCAGGCTAGCCTCTGTGGCTGTGTTACCTCTGCTAAAGGCTTCCAACTATGCTCAGATCTGGCATGTGAGATTAATGGCCATGTAAAGGGGTTAGGGTTTGTGCTGAAATATTGTTGAAAGGCATCGGAGTGATTCCACTGACTCAAGAGAAAGGAGTCTTGCTATATAGCGCCAGTTTGGCCAGTGGGATATTTTCATTCCAAGTCCTTCAGGATTAAAAGTTCAGGCTCTTTCTGCAGTGCTCTGACATATAGCTGCTCCAAGGCAGCAGGTACCCAGTTGTCAGCACACAGATGTATAAGGGAAGCAACTATATTCATGTAACCAGACTCCTTGAAAGGCTGAAAGAATTGGGATTGTTGAGTCTGAAAAAGAGAAGGCTCTGGAGACACTTTGGAGCCCCTTCCAGTACCTGTAGTCTCAAAATTAATCTGGAGACATTTTACAAGTGCACATAGTGACAGGACAAGCTTTAAGCTAAAAGACAGTAGATTTAGATTAGATATTAGGAAGAAAATCTGCCCTGTGAGGGTGGTGAGGCACTGGAACAGATTATCCAGAGATGTTGTGGATGCCCCATCCCTGGAAGTGTTCAAGGCCAGGCTGGATGGGGCTTTGAACAGCCTGGTTTAGTGGCCCTGCCAATGGCAGGGGGTTGGAACTCGATGATCCTGGGATGCTGGGCACAGCTCCTCAGCTGGCAATTTCTGCCACAAATTAATTGTTTGAGCTGGAACAAGAGCACTGCCATCACCTCTCATCTCTGGGCTTTCCTGGGGAATGTTTCCAGAGTTGTTCTGCTGTGATGTGGCTGCCAGAGGATGGTCTAAAATGAGCAATACCTCTTACAGTAGGTCAGTTCTAGACCCATATATTAAACTATGTATTAAACACTTATGGGAACAGAAATGGTGAGCAAAACCTAGTACATTCAGAGATTCAGTTATTTGGCTCGGGGCCAGCACACAGGAAGAATTTTCTAGCATTAGGGACTTCCTCTGACAGAGGTGTGATCCTTACATTTAATGGGTTTTGATAGAATTTTTTCCCCCACTTTTTATTTATCTATGGCTGTTTTATTGCCCCCAGACTTCTGGTATTCTCACTTACCTGTGGCAATAAATTAAAAATACTTAAAAAAAAAAAAAGTGAAAGAAGAATATTGTTTGATGTGAAAATATTGAGATTTCTCTTCCTCTGCATCCCTTCATTCATCTGATTTTCTGTAGACTCTTCTGTTCCTCTGCTGGACAAAGACTCTCTCCTGTGTTCCTTGCTGTGGATACATCCTTGTAGGTGGCTGTCCTTGGAGCCAGGCCCTCACAGACATTTGAGCAGATTTATCTCTCCTCTCCAACTTTGGTTTGTTTCCTATTAAGGTGACAGTCCTGCAATCCCTCTTCATTAAAACAGGCGATTGGAGAGGAAAGTGACTCCCTGTGTAATCTCCGGCACTTGACCAGCTAAATAACAACTTGTTGCCTCAGGAAAGGGCAACTCCTTCATCTCCCACAGCTCTGTACATCACCCAGTGTGAAGTGCCTCTCCTGCTGCTCCTGGTGTTGGATTTGTCCTTATATCTGCAGGTGTTTGTACAAGCACACTGGATACAAACAATTACATGGTATATGAGTATTGCTCATTATGGTGTGTCACCTTTGAGTTTAACGAAGATTTCTGAACAACCTGGGACAAGAATAGGTCATGGCTTACCTAAATATGCTCTTTCCTATGGAGCTGTATTTTTGTTGTCCCTGCTGTCTTTCCCTGTACCTTCTGTAGCTCACCCTCTTTTAAGAAGGGTGTACACAGTTTTCAGAATCATAACAAAATTAAAATCAGAAAGATTCTCAAGAAATCATCCTGTCCAAACACCTAGTCAAAAAGGGCTTTGAGATTAGATCTGATTCCTGAAGCCTTGTCCCAGAAATGTGATTAATATCTCCAAGGATGGAAACTCCACAGACTTTCTGGGTAACCTGCTTCAGTATCTAGACCAGTACTGATAGCAAGGAAATTCGCTCCCAGTTTTCTCTAACCAATGGGTTTCCACATTGTGGAACAATTTTTGGATGGGCATCTGCCAGGCTGGTCTTGATTAGCATTGTATCTTTGTGTCTTATTATCAATACCTCCAACTAGTCCTCCTGCAGTTTTGGCCCCAGGAGCCTGTGACTGCCTTCAAACTGATTGACCATGG
This sequence comes from Passer domesticus, assembly GCF_036417665.1. Taxonomy (NCBI): domain Eukaryota; kingdom Metazoa; phylum Chordata; class Aves; order Passeriformes; family Passeridae; genus Passer; species Passer domesticus. The sequence continues at coordinate 158,218,797 of NC_087474.1, read as the reverse complement.
TCACTCCTTGTTCAGATCCAGTTTCAGAATATTTACTTTGGCTTCATGGGCAGCATTCTGGAATTCACATCCTTCAGCCTTTCTACCCATTGATATAAACTTCTTCTTAATACCATAGAAAAGTCAATGGATCAAGCCAGCTGTCTGAAGACCCTCCCCACCATTTTTTCTAGCTGGAATAACTGGGAAAAAGAGAGACAGCTTTGGTACTTTCTTGCTTTTTTTTTTCTTTCTTTATCAAGATTTGAAAAACATCCTGTTTTCAGGTTTCCAGATGGCCCCAGCTCTATGATCATTTATTGTGTGGACATGAGGAGGCTGGTTAGCAATAAACAAAGGTCCACAAATTTTCAAAGGAATTCAAACCACTTGTTGAAAAACTAATTAAGTATCATACAGATTAGATGCATGCTACAGTGATTGCAAATGCTTTGTGTCTCAAGTGCTATCTTAGCACAGACATCAACTTCATAATTTTAATTTCCTTACACTCACCCTCTCTTCAGTTCCGCCCGAGTGATTTATTTGGGTTTTTCAAGTGGTATAAATTAGCATAAATTGAAATGTCAATATCAGGGAAGAGAAAAAAAAACAACAATAAAAAATCACTGTTGGGAAAACTATGTGTCTTTTTTCAATTCCCTGAAATATCCGTATTTTTAACTAGGAAAGCATATCTACTCAAAAATGCTCTGACCTCAAGTAGTTTAGTTTCTCTCATAAAGCAGGAAGGAGTGCTTCAAAATCACAAAAGAGCTCTATTGATCTGTTGGTTTTATGCAAAACTCTAAAGACACTAAGTTGGCTTTTGCACCTCTTCCATGGGTTTTAGGAGCAGATGAATCATTGTCACATCAAGTCTGACCAAAGCAGAACCCAAATGCTAATATGAAATACACACAGTTTTCACAAACATCATCACAGGTAGGCAGGTTCTGTTTAATATCTCTGTCAATTATCTGGATGAGACACCCTCAGTCTGTTTGCAGCTGACACAAAGGTGGTGGGAGTGTCGATTTTCTGGAGGGTAGGAAGGCTCTGCAGGCAGATGGGGCCAGGCTGGATGGATGTTGTGAAGACAGAGGAGTAAGATTCAAGAAGAGCAAGGCCTGGGTCCTGCTCTTATGTCCCAAAAAGACCATGCAGTGCCCCAGGCTGGGGGCAGAGTGGCTGGATATGTGCCCAGCTGGAAAGATCCTCAGAGTGCTGGTTGACAGTGGCCAAATGTGAGCCAGCATGTGGCAAAGTGGACAAGGAGGTCACAGGCCTCTGGACTTTCTGTGTCAGCACTAGTATAGCCAGCAGGACCAGGGCAGTGACTGTTCCTCTGTGAAGTGCACGGGGGAGGCCACACCTCGAGTGCTGTGTGCAGATGTCTGGTCCTGTTAAGATGTGAGCAGTGAGAGACGCCTCTGCCCAAATTAAGGTGCCAACAAGACCATCTATCAAAGTGAACAATGGGGGTTTTATTTAACAATAAATGTGGGGTAGAGAGATAGGGATGGGACAGAGGAGGCTGAGAAGGAAAGAGGGGGAAAAACAAGGGTGGGTTGGGCTGGGCTGGGTTGGGGAAGAGCAGAAGTGGGGTTGAGTGGGGAAGTGTGGGAGTGGGGAGGGGAAGGAGTCAGACAGAGGAAAGTCCCAGACGCTTTTCTCAAGCGGTGTCCCGTTGGTCCTTTGCATCCCTGAGCTTCTGCACTGGGGTCTGCTGCTTCACATGGAGTTGAGGACACAAGGTCATTCATGCCGGGTTAACAAATTTCTTGAGTCTCTGTTGTTGTTGGTATCCAGGGAGGCATATTCCTAGTAGCCATGTGAAAGTAGGATGAGTTTGCCTTCATTTAGCTACAATGATGAGGCCCAAGGAGCATTTCTCAGCTCCAAATGTGGCCTGGAGAAGGGAAGGGAAGTAGCTCCACAATGCAGCCTGGGCCTCAAGTCAGCTTCTGTGCGATTCTACAATGTAGCACTGTCATCCTTCCTCAGCTGGCTCTCCCTGACCAGGCTGCCTTGCTGGTGGCTCAGGGTGAGCGGCTGGGGCTGGCAGCAGGACCTACCTTTGCCAAGTCCTTGCCTTGGCCACCATCCACCCATCCATCCATGCATCCCAGCTTTTCATCTCCCCACTGCTGTTCCTTCTGGGACCTGCCACTGCCCTGGGAGCTGGGCGTCCTCAGGCTGAGCCGGCATCTTTGTCCATGGTGCTGCTGCTGGCCCCGGGCTCACTCCTCTGGCTGCCCCCTGAGGCAGCGGAAGGAGAAAAGGCGGCGCAGAGCCCGCCGGGCCCTCTTGGCCATGGAGCGCCGTGGCCGTGGGGCCGGGGGCTGCGGGACGGCTGCGCTGCCAGCGGGGCCAGCAGGAACGCTGCGTGCCAGGGGCTGGACAGGCACTGGGCAAGCTCCTGCCGGCGGCTCATCCCCGCAGGGCTTTTCCTGGGGAGGGGCGGCCTGGGCACAGCCAGCCTCCATGCCCGCTGCCTCGGCCTCCTCCACGGCATCGGCAGGCGAGGCGCAACCCGCAAACCCCTTTGCCTCTTGGAGTAGTGCCCAGGGGAGAGGCTCGCTGTGCCCCTGATCACTGAGGTCGCTGTCCGGAGCAGTAGGCACTGGCTCTAAATCTTCATCTTGAGGTGGAATGGACAATGGGCTCTCTACATCGCTGTCCCACTCTTCTGATGCTTCTTCTATCTCCCACTTCTCCATGAGATTGTTCAGAAGAGTTTCCAGGGACGGCGAGTCCTCAGAGTCAGACCTGAAGTCGGGCAACAGCTCAGGAGACACAAGCTCTGAGTCGTTTTGTGACTCTCCTGAGGCCTCTTTGGTCGTGCTGCAAGCGCTGCCTGGCACCGAGGGGTCTGCAGCTGGTTCCAGGCTGGCAATGGATGGATCTCCAAGGTCGCAGCTGGATGTCATGGGGCTTTCTTCATAGTCTGCAGAAGAGAAGATGCCTCCAAAGACGTCTGCATACATTTTGTCTTCCTCCACCTTCTCCAGCTCCTCTCTCTTCTGCCATGTCAGATGAAGGAAATTTTCAGGCCTCACCCACTGCTCCTTGTGAAGTGCAGGGTGTTCAACCGGCCAAAGAGTTGTCCTCTCCTCACAGGGGCCTCCAGACAAAGGACAAGCTGAGAAACCTGTAGTTTCCTCAGGCTCTGATGTGAGCAAGAGCTTGCTGTGCCCCTCGTCCCAGGGATCTTGAGCCAGGGCAGAAGCTTCAGCCTCAATATCATTCTCCTCCAACGGGGCAAGCAACGCACTTGGCGGGTCTTGGATCCACTCTCTTGCAGCCTGTGTTTCTGGGAGCTCTTCCTCATCCCACTTTTTCTCCAGCTCCTTTACAGAAATGGCACAGGGCTGCAGGTTTTTAGAGACACAGCGCCATACGGACTTCCCGGTGCAGAGCGGCACGCCACGTGCAGATGCTATGGTTGGCTTGGGGTGCGTCTGCCTCGCTGCTGACCCAGTCCAGAGCCCTCCAGTTCTGTTCCCCAGGGAACGTGTTCCATGGGCTCTCCCCGCAGCCCGAGTGCCCCATGGAGGAAGTGGCACACGCTCTGGCTGGGCCCTGGCCATGGGGCCCACAGCACGTGCTATGCCTCTGGGAGAAGACCCAGAGGCGGCTGCTGCTGGTGCTGCTGGCAGAGGGGGCAGCTTGACACTGTCCGAGGCTGCTCCCACAGCACGTGCTCTGCCTCTGCCAGAGGATCCAGAGGCTGCTGCTGCTGGCAGAGGTGGCAGCTTAACGCTGTCAGTGGATGCTCTTGGTGTTTGACCACTGAGCTGGCATGGAGGGGCCAGTGTCAAATGAGGGCCATGGAGAGGCGGCAAGTCCGACACGGACAATCTCTGTGGCCCTGTGACACGGCTGTGGGGCACTGGGTGCCCGCCCTCCCTCCTGCACCTGCATGAGCGGGACATGGTGGGGCTCCGCGAGCGGATGGGCAGCAGGGTGGGCCTGTCCCCAAGGATGGGTGTGATGGTTGTCCAGGTGACCTGAGGTGCCACCTGTGGCTGCCTGTGGGTCACCTGTGGGAAGCAAGAGGATGCACTGGATGGAGGCAGCTGTGTGAGCACAGTGTCCCCCATGTGCCTGCAAGCCTGAGCCTGGCACCAAGGCAGGTGCTGGCCACAGCAGCCAGGCTGGGCTGGGTTCCCAGCTGGGCTCGCTGCCTCTGGGCCATAGCTGTGCCTGGGCCATCCCAGTGCTAGCCCCTCCACAGAGCATGGCCTGGTGCCAGGCCTGGCTGGCTCTGCCCCAGGCCTTCCCCCAGGTCCCACTCCAGGCTGTCCCTCCTTCCCCAGCTCTCACCTGCTGCTGTCGCCGCCGGTACAGCAGTGGTGGCTGCCCCTCACGGGGCAGGCCATGAGCATTCATCTCATGCTTTTTTGACATTGTGGGAGTGCTCTGAAGAGCGCTGGCCACAATCACCCAGGTGAGCTGCTGCCTCCAGAGAAGCTGCTGCCTCCTCAGAGAGCTGCTCTCCTGGGAGTGACCACTGCAGGCTTTGGCAGCCCCAAGGCTCATGCCATGCACCCGCGTCACAATGGCCTCTGGGCACGATGTCACTGCGGGTCACTAAAGCCTGGTGGGCATGGCTGCCCTTTCTCCCTGAGGCCTGGTGATTTCCATGTTGATGCCCCTGGATACAAAGACCTTTTAAATGCCTTTGCCCCTCAACTTTGCCTACTCTTGTTCCTCTCCCACTGCCCCACAGCTCTCTCTTGTCCCACCTGCTGCTCCTCCCCTAAACATCCCCAAGGAAGCCCTATGCCCATGTGCCAAAATACTTTGCCCACCCACATCACCACGTGTCCCAGCCTTTGCTAGTGAGGTAAAGAGACCATCAGAAAGGCAAAAGCCCCATTTGAACTTTATCTGGTCACTTCTGTGGAAGACTCTAAAAAGTATATTTTGAAACAAAAGATTAATAACAAGGCAGGGCCAAGGAAAATGACCATTCTTTTTTTCAGTGGGGGGCGCAGAGGGGCAGGATTTTTGTCAGATATGTGCCTGTGGCATCCTGACATTCTATGTCACAACTCATTTGGCCAGCAGGACCAGGGCTGTAATTGTCTCTCTGTGCTGGGCAGTAAGGGGCTAGACCTCAACTCCTGTGTCCAGCTTTGAGTCCCTTTACCCTGTGGCTACATTTCATACTCATTACTAACTCCTTGAGTGGCTGTACTGTTACAGTGAACAATGGGGGTTTTATTTAACAATAAATGTGGGGAAGAGAAATAGGCATGGGACAGAGGAGGCTGAGAAGGAAAGAGGGGGAAAAACAAGGGTGGGTTGAGCTGGGCTGGGTTGGGGAAGAGCAGAAGTGGGGTTGAGTGGGGAAGTGTGGGAGTGGGGAGGGGAAGGAGTCAGACAGAGGAAAGTCCCAGACGCTTTTCTCAAGCGTTGTCCCGTTGGTCATTTGCATCCCTGAGCTTCTGCACTGGGGTCTGCTGCATCACATGGAGTTGAGGACACAAGGTCATTCATGCCGGGTTAACAAATTTCTTGAGTCTCTGTTGTTGTTGGTATCCAGGGAGGCATATTCCTAGTAGCCATGTGAAAGTAGGATGAGTTTGCCTTCATTTAGCTACAATGATGAGGCCCAAGGAGCATTTCTCAGCTCCAAATGTGGCCTGGAGAAGGGAAGGGAAGTAGCTCCACAATGCAGCCTGGGCCTCAAGTCAGCTTCTGTGGAATTCTGCAATGTAGCACTGTCATCCTTCCTCAGCTGGCTCTCCCTGACCAGGCTGCCTTGCTGGCGGCTCAGGGTGAGCGGCTGGGGCTGGCAGCAGGGCAGCAGGACCTACCTTTGCCAAGTGCTTGCCTTGGCCACCATCCACCCATCTATCCATGCATCCCAGCTTTTCATCCCCCGGGAGCCATTCCCTCTGGGACCTGCCACTGCCCTGGGAGCTGGGCGTCCTCAGGCTGAGCCGGCATCTTTGGCCATGGTCCTGCTGCTGGCCCCGCGCTCACTCCTCTGGCTGCCCCCTGAGGCAGCTGAAGGAGAAAAGGCGGCGCAGAGCCCGCCGGGCCCTCTTGGCCATGGAGCGCCGTGGCCGTGGGGCCGGGGGCTGCGGGACGGCTGCGCTGCCAGCGGGGCCAGCAGGAACGCTGCGTGCCAGGGGCTGGGCAGGCACTGGGCAAGCTCCTGCCGGTGGCTCATCCCCGCAGGGCTTTTCCTGGGGAGGGGCAACCTGGGCACGGCCAGCCTCCATGCCTGCTGCCTCGGCCTCCTCCACGGCATCGGCAGGAGAGGCACAACCTGCAAACCCCTTTGCCTCTTGGGGCAGTGCCCAGGGTAGAGCCTCGCTGTGCCCCTGATCACTGAGGTCGCTGTCCGGAGCACTAGGCGCTGGTTCTAACTCTTCATCTGGTGGTGGGATGGACAACGGGCTCTCTACATCGCTGTCCCACTCTTCTGATGCTTCTTCTATCTCCCACTTCTCCATGAGATTGTTCAGAAGAGTTTCCAGGGACGGCGAGTCCTCAGAGTCAGACCTGAAGTCAGGCAACAGCTCAGGAGACACAAGATCTGAGTCATTTTGTGCCTCTCCTGAGGCCTCTTTGGTCGTGCTGCAAGTGCTGACTGGCACTGAGTGGTCTGCAGCTGGTTCCAGGCTGGCAATGGATGGATCTCCAAGATTGCAGCTGGATGTCATGGAGCTTTCTTCATAGTCTGCAGAAGAGAAGATGTCTCCAAAGACGTCTGCATACATTTTGTCTTCCTCCACCATCTCCAGCTCCTCTCTCTTCTGCCATGTCAGATGAAGGAAATTTTCAGGCCTCACCCACTGCTCCTTGTGAAGTGCAGGGTGTTCAACCGGCCAAAGAGTTGCCCTCTCCTCACAGGGGCCTCCAGACAAAGGACAAGCTGAGAAACCCAGAGTTTCCTCAGGCTCTGATGTGAGCAAGAGCTTGCTGTGCCCCTCGTCCCAGGGATCTCGAGCCAGGGCAGAACCTTCAGCCTCAATATCATTCTTCTCCAAGGGGGCAAGCAACGCACTCTGCGGGTCTCGGTTCCACTCTCTTGCAGACTGTGTTTCTGGGAGCTCTTCCTCATTCCACTTTTTCTCCAGCTCCTTTACAGAAATGGCACAGGGCTGCAGGTTTTTAGAGACACAGCGCCATACGGGCTTCCTGGTGCAGAGTGGCACACCACGTGCAGATGCTATGGTTGGCTTAGGGTGCGTCTGACTTGCTGCTGACCCAGTCCAGAGCCCTCCAGTTCTGTTCCCCAGGGAACGTGTTCCATGGGCTCTCCCCGCAGCCAGAGTGCCCCATGGAGGAAGAGGCACACGCTCTGGCTGGGCCCTGGCCATGGGGCCCACAGCACGTGCTGTGCCTCTGGGAGAAGACCCAGAGGCGGCTGCTGCTGGTGCTGCTGGCAGAGGGGGCAGCTTGACACTGTCCGAGGCTGCCCCCTCAGCACGTGCTCTGCCTCTGCCAGAGCATCTAGAGGCTGCTGCTGCTGGCAGAGGTGGCAGCTTAATGCTGTCAGTGGATGCTCTTGGTGACTGAGCACTCAGCTGACATGGAGGTACCAGTGTCAAATGAGGGCCATGGAGAGGCGGCAAGTCCGACACGGACAATCTCTGTGGCCCTGTGACACCGCTGTGGGGCACTGAGTGCCCGCCCTCCCTCCTGCACCTGCGTGTGCGGGACATGGTGGGGCTCCGCGAGCGGATGGGGAGCAGCGTGGGCCTGTCCCCAAGGATGGGTGTGGTGGTAGTGTAGGTGATTTCAGTCACTTCCTGTGGCTGCCTGTGGGACACCTGTGGGAAGCAAGAGGATGCAAGGGATGGGGGCAGCTGTGTGAGCACAGTGTCCCCCACGTGCCTGCAAGCCTGGGCCTGGCCCCAAGGCAGGTGCTGGCCACAGCAGCCAGGCTGGGCTAGGTTCCCAGCTGGGCTCGCTGCCTCTGGGCCATTGCTGTGCCTGGGCCATCCCAGTGCTGGCCCCTCCACAGAGCATGGCCTGGTGCCAGGCCTGGCTGGCTCTGCCCCAGGCCTTCCCCCAGCTCCCACTCCAGGCTGTCCCTCCTTCCCCAGCTCTCACCTGTTGTTGTCGCCGCCGGTACAGCAGTGGTGGCTGCCCCTCACGGGGCAGGCCATGAGCATTCACTTCCTCCTTTCTTGACATTGTGGGAGTGCTCTGAAGAGCCCTAGCCACAATCACCCAGGTGAGCTGCTGCCTCCAGAGAAGCAGCTGCCTCCTCTGAGAGCTGCTCTCCTGGGAGTGACCACTGCAGGCTTTGGCAGCCCCAAGGCTCATGACATGCACCCGCATCACAATGGCCTCTGGGCACAATGTCACTGCAGGTCACCAAAGCCTGGTGGGCATGGCTGCCCTTTCTCCCTGAGGCCTAACGCTTTCCATGTTGATGCCCCTGGACACAAAGGCCTTGTAAATGCCTTTGCCCCTCAACTTTGCCTACTCTTGTTCCTCTCCCACTGCCCTACAGCTCTCTCTTGTCCCACCCTCTGGTCCTCCCCTAAACATCCCCAAGGAAGCCCTGTGCAAAAGTGCCAAAATACTTTGCCCACCCACATCACCATGTGTCCCAGCCTTTGCTAGTGAGGTAAAGAGACCATCAGAAAGGCAAAAGCCCCATTTGAACTTTATCTGGTCGCTTCTGTGGAAGACTCTAAAAAGTATATTTTGAAACAAAAGATTAATAACAAGGCAGGGCCAAGGAAAATGACCATTCTTTTTTTCAGTGGGCGGCGCAGAGGGGCAGGATTTTTGTCAGATATATGCCTGTGGCATCCTGACATTCTATGTCACAACTCATTTGGCCAGCAGGACCAGGGCTGTAATTGTCTCTCTGTGCTGGGCAGTAGGGGGCTAGACCTCAACTCCTGTGTCCAGCTTTGAGTCCCTTTACCCTGTGGCTACATTTCATACTCATTACTAACTCCTTGAGTGGCTGTACTGTTACAGTGAACAATGGGGGTTTTATTTAACAATAAATGTGGGGTAGAGAGATAGGGATGGGACAGAGGAAGGGTGAGAAGGAAAGAGGGGGAAAAACAAGGGTGGGTTGGGCTGGGCTGGGTTGGGGAACAGCAGAAGTGGGGTTGAGTGGGGAAGTGTGGGAGTGGGGAGGGGAAGGAGTCAGACAGAGGAAAGTCCCAGACGCTTTTCTCAAGCGGTGTCCCATTGGTTCTTTGCATCCCTGAGCTTCTGCACTGGGGTCTGCTGCTTCACATGGAGTTGAGGACGCAAGGTCATTCATGCCGGGTTAACAAATTTCTTGAGTCTCTGTTGTTGTTGGTATCCAGGGAGGCATATTCCTAGTAGCCATGTGAAAGTAGGATGAGTTTGCCTACATTTAGCTACGATGATGAGGCCCAAGGAGCATTTCTCAGCTCCAAATGTGGCCTGGAGAAGGGAAGGGAAGGGAAGTAGCTCTACAATGCAGCCTGGGCCTCAAGTCGGCTTCTGTGGAATTCTGCAATGTAACACTGTCATACTGTCATCCTTCCTTAGCCGGCTCTCCCAGACCTGGCTGCCTTGCTGGTGGCTCAGGGTGAGGGGCAGGGACCGGCAGCAGGACCTACCTTTGCCAAGTCCTTGCCTTGGCCGCCATCCACCCATCCATCCATGCATCCCAGCATTCAGCTCCCCACTGCCATTCCCTCTGGGACCTGCCACTGCCCCTGGGAGCTGGGCGTCCTCAGGCTGAGCCGGCATCTTTGGCCATGGTCCTGCTGCTGGCTCCGGGCTCACTCCTCTGGCTGCCCCCTGAGGCAGCTGAAGGAGAAAAGGCGGCGCAGAGCCCGCCGGGCCCTCTTGGCCATGGAGGGCCGTGGCCGTGGGGCCGGGGGCTGCGGGACGGCTGCGCTGCCAGCGGGGCCAGCAGGAACGCTGCGTGCCAGGGGCTGGGCAGGCACTGGGCAAGCTCCTGCCGGCAGCTCATCCCCACAGGGCTTTTCCTGGGGAGCGGCGGCCTGGGCACGGCCAGCCTCCATGCCCGCTGCCTCGGCCTGCTCCGCGGCATCGGCAGGCGAGGCACAAACCGCAAACCCCTTTGCCTCTTGGGACAGTGCCCAGGGGAGAGGCTCACTGTGCCCCTGATCGCTGAGGTCACTGTCGTGAGCAATAGGCCCTGGCTCTAGCTCTTCATCTCGCGATGGAATGGACAACGGGCTCTCTATCTCGCTCTCCCACTCTTCTGATGGTTCTTCTATCTCCCACTTCTCCATGAGATTGTTCAGAAGAGTTTCCAGGGATGGCGAGTCCTCAGAGTCAGACCTGAAGTCGGGCAACAGCTCAGGAGACACAAGCTCTGAGTCGTTTTGTGACTCTCCTGAGGCCTCTTTGGTCGTGCTGCAAGCGCTGACTGGCACCGAGGGGTCTGCAGCTGGTTCCAGGCTGGCAATGGATGGATCCCCAAGGTCGCAGCAGGATGTCATGGGGCTTTCTTCATAGTCTGCAGAAGAGAAGATGCCTCCAAAGACGTCTGCATACATTTTGTCTTCCTCCACCTTCTCCAGCTCCTCTCTCTTCTGCCATGTCAGATGAAGGAAATTTTCAGGCCTCACCCACTGCTCCTTGTGAAGTGCAGGGTGTTCAACCGGCCAAAGAGTTGTCCTCTCCTCACAGGGGCCTCCAGACAAAGGACAAGCTGAGAAACCTGAAGTTTCCTCAGGCTCTGATGTGAGCAAGAGCTTGCTGTGCCCCTCGTCCCAGGGATCTCGAGGCAGGGCAGAAGCTTCAGCCTCAGTATCGTTCTCCTCCAACGGGGCAAGCAACGCACTCCGCGGGTCTCGGTTCCACACACTTGCAGCATGTGTTTCTGGGAGCTCTTCCTCATCCCACTCTTTCACCAGCCTCTTTACAGAAATGGCACAGGGCTGCAGGTTTTTAGAGACACAGCGCCATACGGGCTTCCCGGTGCAGAGCGGCACGCCGCATGCAGATGCAATGGTTGGCTTGGGGTGCGTCTGCCTCGCTGCTGACCCAGTCCAGAGCCCTTCCATTCTGTTCTCCAGGGAAGGTGTTCCATGGGCTCTCCCCGCAGCCAGAGTGCCCCATGGAGGAAGTGGCACACGCTCTGGCTGGGCCCTGGCCATGGGGCCCACAGCACGTGCTGTGCCTCTGGGAGAAGACCCAGAGGCGGCTGCTGCTGGTGCTGCTGGCAGAGGGGGCAGCTTGACACTGTCCGAGGCTGCCCCCTCAGCACGTGCTCTGCCTCTGCCAGAGCATCTAGAGGCTGCTGCTGCTGGCAGAGGTGGCAGCTTAATGCTGTCAGTGGATGCTCTTGGTGACTGAGCACTCAGCTGACATGGAGGTACCAGTGTCAAATGAGGGCCATGGAGAGGCGGCAAGTCCGACACGGACAATCTCTGTGGCCCTGTGACACCGCTGTGGGGCACTGAGTGCCCGCCCTCCCTCCTGCACCTGCGTGTGCGGGACATGGTGGGGCTCCGCGAGCGGATGGGGAGCAGCGTGGGCCTGTCCCCAAGGATGGGTGTGGTGGTAGTGTAGGTGATTTCAGTCACTTCCTGTGGCTGCCTGTGGGACACCTGTGGGAAGCAAGAGGATGCAAGGGATGGGGGCAGCTGTGTGAGCACAGTGTCCCCCACGTGCCTGCAAGCCTGGGCCTGGCCCCAAGGCAGGTGCTGGCCACAGCAGCCAGGCTGGGCTAGGTTCCCAGCTGGGCTCGCTGCCTCTGGGCCATTGCTGTGCCTGGGCCATCCCAGTGCTGGCCCCTCCACAGAGCATGGCCTGGTGCCAGGCCTGGCTGGCTCTGCCCCAGGCCTTCCCCCAGCTCCCACTCCAGGCTGTCCCTCCTTCCCCAGCTCTCACCTGTTGTTGTCGCCGCCGGTACAGCAGTGGTGGCTGCCCCTCACGGGGCAGGCCATGAGCATTCACTTCCTCCTTTCTTGACATTGTGGGAGTGCTCTGAAGAGCCCTAGCCACAATCACCCAGGTGAGCTGCTGCCTCCAGAGAAGCAGCTGCCTCCTCTGAGAGCTGCTCTCCTGGGAGTGACCACTGCAGGCTTTGGCAGCCCCAAGGCTCATGACATGCACCCGCATCACAATGGCCTCTGGGCACAATGTCACTGCAGGTCACCAAAGCCTGGTGGGCATGGCTGCCCTTTCTCCCTGAGGCCTAACGCTTTCCATGTTGATGCCCCTGGACACAAAGGCCTTGTAAATGCCTTTGCCCCTCAACTTTGCCTACTCTTGTTCCTCTCCCACTGCCCTACAGCTCTCTCTTGTCCCACCCTCTGGTCCTCCCCTAAACATCCCCAAGGAAGCCCTGTGCAAAAGTGCCAAAATACTTTGCCCACCCACATCACCATGTGTCCCAGCCTTTGCTAGTGAGGTAAAGAGACCATCAGAAAGGCAAAAGCCCCATTTGAACTTTATCTGGTCGCTTCTGTGGAAGACTCTAAAAAGTATATTTTGAAACAAAAGATTAATAACAAGGCAGGGCCAAGGAAAATGACCATTCTTTTTTTCAGTGGGCGGCGCAGAGGGGCAGGATTTTTGTCAGATATATGCCTGTGGCATCCTGACATTCTATGTCACAACTCATTTGGCCAGCAGGACCAGGGCTGTAATTGTCTCTCTGTGCTGGGCAGTAGGGGGCTAGACCTCAACTCCTGTGTCCAGCTTTGAGTCCCTTTACCCTGTGGCTACATTTCATACTCATTACTAACTCCTTGAGTGGCTGTACTGTTACAGTGAACAATGGGGGTTTTATTTAACAATAAATGTGGGGTAGAGAGATAGGGATGGGACAGAGGAAGGGTGAGAAGGAAAGAGGGGGAAAAACAAGGGTGGGTTGGGCTGGGCTGGGTTGGGGAACAGCAGAAGTGGGGTTGAGTGGGGAAGTGTGGGAGTGGGGAGGGGAAGGAGTCAGACAGAGGAAAGTCCCAGACGCTTTTCTCAAGCGGTGTCCCATTGGTTCTTTGCATCCCTGAGCTTCTGCACTGGGGTCTGCTGCTTCACATGGAGTTGAGGACGCAAGGTCATTCATGCCGGGTTAACAAATTTCTTGAGTCTCTGTTGTTGTTGGTATCCAGGGAGGCATATTCCTAGTAGCCATGTGAAAGTAGGATGAGTTTGCCTACATTTAGCTACGATGATGAGGCCCAAGGAGCATTTCTCAGCTCCAAATGTGGCCTGGAGAAGGGAAGGGAAGGGAAGTAGCTCTACAATGCAGCCTGGGCCTCAAGTCGGCTTCTGTGGAATTCTGCAATGTAACACTGTCATACTGTCATCCTTCCTTAGCCGGCTCTCCCAGACCTGGCTGCCTTGCTGGTGGCTCAGGGTGAGGGGCAGGGACCGGCAGCAGGACCTACCTTTGCCAAGTCCTTGCCTTGGCCGCCATCCACCCATCCATCCATGCATCCCAGCATTCAGCTCCCCACTGCCATTCCCTCTGGGACCTGCCACTGCCCCTGGGAGCTGGGCGTCCTCAGGCTGAGCCGGCATCTTTGGCCATGGTCCTGCTGCTGGCTCCGGGCTCACTCCTCTGGCTGCCCCCTGAGGCAGCTGAAGGAGAAAAGGCGGCGCAGAGCCCGCCGGGCCCTCTTGGCCATGGAGGGCCGTGGCCGTGGGGCCGGGGGCTGCGGGACGGCTGCGCTGCCAGCGGGGCCAGCAGGAACGCTGCGTGCCAGGGGCTGGGCAGGCACTGGGCAAGCTCCTGCCGGCAGCTCATCCCCACAGGGCTTTTCCTGGGGAGCGGCGGCCTGGGCACGGCCAGCCTCCATGCCCGCTGCCTCGGCCTGCTCCGCGGCATCGGCAGGCGAGGCACAAACCGCAAACCCCTTTGCCTCTTGGGACAGTGCCCAGGGGAGAGGCTCACTGTGCCCCTGATCGCTGAGGTCACTGTCGTGAGCAATAGGCCCTGGCTCTAGCTCTTCATCTCGCGATGGAATGGACAACGGGCTCTCTATCTCGCTCTCCCACTCTTCTGATGGTTCTTCTATCTCCCACTTCTCCATGAGATTGTTCAGAAGAGTTTCCAGGGATGGCGAGTCCTCAGAGTCAGACCTGAAGTCGGGCAACAGCTCAGGAGACACAAGCTCTGAGTCGTTTTGTGACTCTCCTGAGGCCTCTTTGGTCGTGCTGCAAGCGCTGACTGGCACCGAGGGGTCTGCAGCTGGTTCCAGGCTGGCAATGGATGGATCCCCAAGGTCGCAGCAGGATGTCATGGGGCTTTCTTCATAGTCTGCAGAAGAGAAGATGCCTCCAAAGACGTCTGCATACATTTTGTCTTCCTCCACCTTCTCCAGCTCCTCTCTCTTCTGCCATGTCAGATGAAGGAAATTTTCAGGCCTCACCCACTGCTCCTTGTGAAGTGCAGGGTGTTCAACCGGCCAAAGAGTTGTCCTCTCCTCACAGGGGCCTCCAGACAAAGGACAAGCTGAGAAACCTGAAGTTTCCTCAGGCTCTGATGTGAGCAAGAGCTTGCTGTGCCCCTCGTCCCAGGGATCTCGAGGCAGGGCAGAAGCTTCAGCCTCAGTATCGTTCTCCTCCAACGGGGCAAGCAACGCACTCCGCGGGTCTCGGTTCCACACACTTGCAGCATGTGTTTCTGGGAGCTCTTCCTCATCCCACTCTTTCACCAGCCTCTTTACAGAAATGGCACAGGGCTGCAGGTTTTTAGAGACACAGCGCCATACGGGCTTCCCGGTGCAGAGCGGCACGCCGCATGCAGATGCAATGGTTGGCTTGGGGTGCGTCTGCCTCGCTGCTGACCCAGTCCAGAGCCCTTCCATTCTGTTCTCCAGGGAAGGTGTTCCATGGGCTCTCCCCGCAGCCAGAGTGCCCCATGGAGGAAGTGGCACACGCTCTGGCTGGGCCCTGGCCATGGGGCCCACAGCACGTGCTGTGCCTCTGGGAGAAGACCCAGAGGCGGCTGCTGCTGGTGCTGCTGGCAGAGGGGGCAGCTTGACACTGTCCGAGGCTGCTCCCTCAGCATGTGCTCTGCCTCTGCCAGAGGATCCAGAGGAGGCTGCTGCTTGCAGAGTTGGCAGCTTAATGCTGTCAGTGGATGCTCTTGGTGTTTGACCACTGAGCTGGCATGGAGGGGCCAGTGTCAAGTGAGGGCCATGGAGAGGCGGCAAGTCCGACGCAGACAATCTCTGTGGCCCTGTGACATGGCTGTGGGGCACTGAGTGCCCGCCCTCCCTCCTGCACCTGCGTGTGCGGGACATGGTGGGGCTCCGTGAGCGGATGGGGAACAGAGTGGGCCTGTCCCCAAGGATGGGTGTGGTGGCTGTCCGGGTGACCTGAGGTGCCACCTGTGGCTGCCTGTGGGTCACCTGTGGGAAGCAAGAGGATGCACGGGATGGGGGCAGCTGTGTGAGCACAGTGTCCCCCACGTGCCTGCAAGCCTGGGCCTGGCCCCAAGGCAGGTGCTGGCCACAGCAGCCAGGCTGGGCTGGGTTCCCAGCTGGGCTCGCTGCCTCTGGGCCATTGCTGTGCCTGGGCCATCCCAGTGCTAGCCCCTCCACAGAGCATGGCCTGGTGCCAGGCCTGGCTGGCTCTGCCCCAGGCCTTCCCCCAGGTCCCACTCCAGGCTGTCCCTCCTTCCCCAGCTCTCACCTGCTGCTGTCGCCGCCGGTACAGCAGTGGTGGCTGGCCCTCACGGGGCAGGCCATGAGCATTCATCTCATGCTTTTTTGACATTGTGGGAGTGCTCTGAAGAGCGCTGGCCACAATCACCCAGGTGAGCTGCTGCCTCCAGAGAAGTTGCAACCTCCTCAGAGAGCTGCTCTCCTGGGAGTGACCACTGCAGGCTTTGGCAGCCCCAAGGCTCATGCCATGCACCCGCGTCACAATGGCCTCTGGGCACGATGTCACTGCGAGTCACTAAAGCCTGGTGGGCATGGCTGCCCTTTCGCCCAGAGGCCTAACGCTTTCCGTGTTGATGCCCCTGGATACAAAGGCCTTTTAAATGCCTTTGCCCCTCACCTTTGCCTATGCTTGTTCCTCTCCCACTGCCCTACAGCTCTCTCTTGTCCCACCCTCTGGTCCTCCCCTAAACATCCCCAAGGAAGCCCTGTGCAAAAGTGCCAAAATACTGTGCCCACCCACATCACCACATGTCCCAGCCTTTGCTAGTGAGGTAAAGAGACCATCAGAAAGGCAAAAGCCCCATTTGAACTTAATCTGGTCACTTCTGTGGAAGACTCTTAAAAGTATATTTTGAAACAAAAGATTAATAACAAGGCAGGGCCAAGGAAAATGACCATTCTTTTTTTCGGTGGGCGGCGCAGAGGGGCAGGATTTTTGTCAGATATATGCCTGTGGCATCCTGACATTCTATGTCACAACTCATTTGGCCAGCAGGACCAGGGCTGTAATTGTCTCTCTGTGCTGGGCAGTAGGGGGCTAGACCTCAACTCCTGTGTCCAGCTTTGAGTCTCTTTACCCTGTGGCTACATTTCATACTCATTACTAACACCTTGAGTGGTAGTACAGTTATCTCCTTGCTTTTTTTCATAAATATGTGGCATGTTCCACATCAGTGGTAAGAGTACAATTATTTGATAGGTTTTCTCATTTATAGGCCAGAATTAATGTAATTATACAACATTTCATGTAATCATTTAATTGTCTCTGGTTTACATGTTGTATGGATGCAATTTGGTTTATCTTCTGACAGGATACACAGGATGATTATAAACACTAAACACAATAAAGCCAAAAGTATCAAGACTACAATTGGATGCCACACTAAATTCAAAATTCCAGTTGCTCTGGGTGGTCATCCAAAAATAGTTTGCCACCAGCAATGCTCTCTACCTTTCTTCACCCTTTCCAGGACATGGTGTATCTTCTCTGCCTGATTAGGGATGGTAATCCAGGTTCTTTGTCTGTTGTGCTGTTGTCCATTTCAGCATGGACTCAGATCATCATATTGCAATAGTTTCTTGCCAATGCCAGATTCACTCCAGCAGTGACAGGCAGTGAAACTTGGCACAGTGTAGAGTTGGATTGTAGCGATTGGTGAGTTGTGAGGGAGCTGAATTGTTGAAGCCACATCCCATCATTTTGCTGAAACGACATCTATAGGTATTAGAGTGATCATATGTCTCTACTGTGGTGTTTTCTGTAAAAACAGAATCACACAGAATTCTCATACAGATACATCCATTTCCAATATATGCAAGTAGAATCTCAAGGGTTTCAACACAATGTTGACATTTTGTTAAACATCAAAGCAAATGTCTTAGTTCTTCATAGCATTATTTTCACAAATAAATGCTTGCTGTTCCTGTCCAGTCAGGCATCAACATCCACAGCTGGCCATTTGCTCCCATTTGGGGCTCATACTTGAATGTTCTAACAGATAGAGGACAGCCCCATGGTGATTTAAGTAGCACTACAATTGGGCATAAGGCAGATACTGAAGCACTGAGTATTGTTAGAAGAAAAGCTGTGGCTTTACCATCAATGGGGTAATAATTGTCATTAACTAGAAGTCATCAAGATTGGAAACACTTTTAAAGTGAGTGTCGTAATCCCAAATTACCTTTTGTTTATCAGTGGTCAAGGTGCCCTCATTGCCTTTCCTTTTATTTGCTATTTCACCAGCTTGCAGCCACAGCTGAGGAAGACATATGGTGCATGGTGTAGAATTTAAGTACAGTTATATTTATTATGATTTATGCTTATCAATTAGCAGAAATAAATAAGTGAGGGTCTTCACCCTGTGGGTAAAGCTGTGTCTGTGTGTATGTTGGGCTCTCCTTTGAGAAGAATGAGCAATCCCCCAGTGGATAACTTCATCTCCAGAGGACATATGCTGTATCATTCCTCATATCACAGAATCATTAATGTTGGAAAAGGCCTCCAAAATCATTGAGTCTAACCTTTAGGATTGATCACCATGTCAATTAAACCATAGCACTGAGGGCCGTGTTCAGACTTTTCTTGAACACCTCCAGGCATGGTGACTCCACCATGTCCTTGAGCAGCTCATTCCAATGCTTAATCAACTTTTCAGTGCATAAATTCTTCCGGATGTCCAACCCAAACCTCCCCTGCTGCAGCCTGAGACCATTTCCACAGGTTTTGTTGCCTGGGAGAAGCATCCAACACCCACCTTGCTACAACCATCCTGTCAGGGAGTTGTAGAAAATGTTTAGCCTCCTTTTCTCCAGACTAAACACCCACAGATCCCCCAGCCACTCCTCATATGTCTTAATCTCCCAACCCTTCACCAGCTTTGTTGCCCTGTTATTCCTAGAAAGGCAAAAACAACACAAGTCTCATTGGAGTTTTACAGGCAGGTCACCCTTTAGTGGCTCAACTTGTCTGACTGCTCATATTATAAACAGAAGCCCCTTCTCCCACTTGGAATGTCTCTGTTCTGTGTCTTTGAATTCAGTCAAATTAAACATTAAAGGCCTCATTTTAAGAACCACACACTGCCATCTGGCAGACACGTGTTTCAAGTGGTCAAACCCCAAAATATTTTCCTCGTGCTTCTTAATCACAAAGCAAGTAGATGAATCTGCTTCTTGCCTGGCTGCCAAAACTTAACTTTCATCATTTGGTGAATAACCCTTGCTCCATTTTCTCTGATGGCTTTAACTCTCCACAACCCAGGTCACAGATCCTGCTTCTTGGTGTCCCATCATGTTAGTGCTGAAATTTGTGCTCCCAATCCTATTAGAAATTTCAGCTGATATTGTCAAGGACCAACTGGAATCAGATTAGTTTTACTTTAGTGATGGGTATAGTCTCATATTCAGGTGAGTCTGAGGGAAACAACTGGTCATCATTTCCCTCATCACAATCATCAGGATCATCCCAAATATCACCATCCCAATCTTCTGGGGACTGTTGGTTTCCTAATTTGCATGGGGTTAGATGAATGTGGGGCCCACATGGGCATCATCTAGATCTTCCAACTTTTGTGTTTTCTCCTTTTGTCCCTGTAATGGCCTCTGTAACTATTCAGTTTGCATGTACAGTCATAACTCAGCTGCCCCCCTGCCTTTTATTCCCTCTCTCAGATCTTGTCTCTCTACATTGTGCTTTTTCCTGTCTTCACAGGTGGCTTCTAGGCAGCTGCTTAACATCTTAAAAATAATTCCTTTTCCTCTACCATTTTTAATATTTCCTCTTGCTAATTTAATTTGATTTGTAGCCGCACTCCAGTCATGTCAGTGGTGGTGAGCCCATTCTTCTGAGAATTTGGGGCTCGGACATTCCATGCTGCCATAAGCAATCAGGGATACTACTCCCCAGCCTGACAACTGCACCAATATGTTGTGAATGGGTGATTTAGATCAGTTAAAGAACCACTGTCAAAGGTATTAGCAAAAGATGGTTTGGTTGTTTGTTTTTGTTGGTTTTTTTTTTTTAATAAAAAGTTGCAAAAGTGTGACTTAACAAAGTTTGAGGTCAAGAGTCACTCTGTTACTGACTTGCACAGTCATTTAAACATTGTTTCTAAATTGCCATCTGACAAGTCAAAGTTGCCAAACCATAAGGTTATTATGCACGATATCAGTCAATTACCAAAGATCTGTCACTGGTAAAAAAGTCTCTCTGACTTCAAAATCATTCCAGCTCAAGGGGAGATTGCAGCAGAGCAAGGCAGCTCAGTTCAGAGCGGTGCCAGTCACCCTCTCCTGGCACAAGGTACCAGGGTAATCAGAACACATCATTATCTTAAAGGCAGCAATGAATATATAAGGGATGAGGCACAAAGATGGTAAAACTGCTGAATGTTCTTTTTGACAACCTATGAGCTCTCCAGTTCCTCAACTGTAGAACTGCAGCAGCGTTTAGGGCAAAAGAGCCTTCATTGCTTATAAGTTTACCTTTCCAACTCTTTTTAGAAAGAGAAGGATTCCCGTTTCCTAAGGCAAACTGTTAAGTATCTCTGTGTCTATGCTTATCTTTATGACATAACAAAATTCTGGAGCCAGCTGTGTTAGTTTATATGCCTGTACAAGTAAAACTTCTTAAAACAGGAAATCCATTTTCCAACCTCACTGCACAAAGGGGAAAGCCACCTCTCTGAATTACTTTTCTGCATGTTGGTGACAATAAACCCAAAGAGCTCATTCTCATCTCAGTTAAATTGGCATCAACCTGCTCTGTTTCCATCATTGCCCAGTTAACTTCCAGTTTCCAGGTGCAATACTGATACCTTTTGCACTTGAGGAAAGAGATGACAAGACTTGGTTTCATTTCTGTTTTGGAAAAAGAACTTTTCTCATGACCTGCAACCCTTTGCTCTGCCAGAAGCTTTCATTTTAAGAATTTTCTTATTTGTTCAAAGATCTAGATATTAATTTCTATCCAAAAGTCAACAAAGTTTGAAATGGAAATGAGATACTTATTTTAACAGAGAATAAGTAGTTATTGGAGCCGATTATGATGGGATGAAGGGAAAATCTCCACTGTTTGACCTCCTTAATCAGAGTCAGATATCCTTCTAAAAAGAGTTGTGATAGATCATTAAGCAGCAATCTGAATGAAATTATAAAATCATGTGGTATCTCTGTGTTTCTCCACACTCCAAGCCTTTAAATCTGATTGTTCTTTTGGTGGATCTAAAGCACTGATTCATCACACCATCCAAGCTTATCAAGGAAGTGAAGCCTTACAAGTGTTAGCTTAAACAAAATTTGTTACATAGTATCAGTGCCAATCTGAGGGCTTTTAAAAAGACTTATACAGACAGGTGTGCACGTTTCATTTAAGAAAAAAATTCAGAAATCAGCAGGATATAACCAAGCTGCAGCACAGAAAGGCATAAATGCTGCCAGTGCAACATTATCTATCCCCTCCATTTTTCTGTCAGTCTTTTCCCATTCTGGATTTTCTCACTGTCAAAAGACCAAACACTTCATTGCAGCATCTCAGGGAGAAATGGCCTAAGAATCTGTTTGCTTCTTAGACAAGACAAAGGGGGAATTCCATCTTCAAGCAAAGAAAGCTTCAGAGGGATTTTTCTAAAGTATCCTTACAAGTTGGGGTAACATTGCTGTTGACATTGAAGGAATTCCTTCCCTTGCTCCTACTGTTCAGATACATTTACCAAAGATGTGATCTTCGGGGAAATGGAATCAATCTTCACCTCCTAGGATCATACTGGGGTTTACAGCCCAGGCACTCCAGGACCTGGGGCAATGTAAACCTTCTTGATCTTTCCTGCTTTCTTCTGACAATCTCACCCTTCCCTAAGTTTTGGGTTGGCTTTTTTTTCATTAAAAGTATTAAATCTGTGAGAAGATGGCAGGCAAAGTTTGGATGTGGAAGGATCTAGCCTGAGTACACACACCCCTTTTCAGACCCAGCTTTCCATTCTGTGGCTGGACCAGCTGCTGGACACAGTGATTTCATGGATCACTGCTGACCTCTGTTAAGCAAAGGTCTAAGAAGGCCAAATCAATACCATGGGAGACTTAAATTTTCCAAAAGGTGAACCAGTTGCAGTTCAGAGTGAAACCTCAGTGTTTCTTCCCCCAGAAGAGGATAGAAACTTGGTTTTATGGCTGACATTGCCCAGCCATCAGCACTGGAGACTCCAGAGGCTGTAAGTTCCTGGCAAGTAGAATCCATCAAGGATGCTGCTGGCACAGTGCTGGCAGGCACACCCCAAGCAGAGCAGGCTTGTGAGCAGTTTGCTGAATGGAAAGAAAAACCACACTAAAACCTTCCTCAGGATGTTGCAAATGACACAGATCAGCAGTTTTGGTAGCAGGTGTGTTTTTCTCAGCATTTTCCCCACCACTTCTCCTTACAAGTTTGATATTTCCTGCTGTATTTCTTGGTTCCCAGAGACTCATTGCTGCTTGTCAGGCAGAAGGATGTTTCAAGCTATATCCTGCCCTACTGCAGGAAAAATCCTTGTGCTGGTTTTGGCTAACTTAAATTTCCTTTGAGGAGTGTATTCCCAGGTGTTCAGTTTAGTAGCTACACAATTTTCTGGATGATCTTATGTTTTACAAATAGCAAAAATTATCTTTTAACAGAGAATTAATAAGGAGAAAGCTACTCTTGACTGCCTGAGAATTGCAGTTTTTAGCTAACAGCTAAAATTTAGAGATGCTGCTTTGAAGGATGGACTTGGAACAGGGCCTATCTTCCCTCTGCAAAGCAAAGACCCACTGCAGCATAGGAGCAACACTCAATAATGTGCTAATTAATCAACTTTCCTTAGAAAGATATCAGAGAGAATAGTTCCCAGATAATTCAGCTGGACAAATGTTTCTGAGCCACAAGAATCAGATGTGATTGAGTGGATTAAAGGAGCAAAAGGGCAGAGGCACACATGGTTCCTGCAGATTTACCCTTTCCGTTTCAAAACATTGCCCTAAAATACCGCTCTGGGGCAGATTTCCTTGATGGGGAGAGATTTAGGGTAGCACTTTCCCACAGCACATCCCCATTTCACTCCAAAGTAGCTCCAGTTCTGAGCAGCAATAAAAAATAAATTACATTTATTAAATCTCTTGATCCCACCTTTAAGGACTGCCAGTAACAGCATTTTCATAAAAGGAAATGTCTCTCTCAGGCTCCAAATCTTTCCATTTCTGCTGTAATTTAAAGTGGGGAATAATTTCTTCAGAAAAGGTTTCTGCCAATGCCTGACATCTATGTTAGGCATATTTAATGTTTAATAAAATGTTGAACACACCATGCTGTATTTCAAATTCTTCAAAGCTAGGTACCAGATGAATATCATGTGAATGAGATTTCAGCTTCATGGAACAGTTTGTGTTGGAAGGGAGCTTGAAGATCATCTCATTCCATGATCTTCCACTACACCAACTTGCTCAGGGCCTAATTACCAACCTGGCCTAATTACCAACAGCTCATTGGCACTGCTCCACAGACTCCGAGCTTCCAAATCCCTTTGTGTTTTGGGAAGATTTTTGAATGGATTTCCATCCATTTCGATGGATTCCCGTGATGATGGGGTAGATAAAGTTCCTCTTGGAAGCAGGAGGGTTTGGGAGGCCAGACACACAACACAAATGCTGCATATTGACTCCAGGACCCCTTGGCCTGAAAGGTCTTGAAAGGTCTCCAGAACTTGGAGATAACTAATGAGATGAGCCTCTGTAGAGGCCAAGATCAGAGCTCCTGGTGTCCTACTCTAGGGTGTGGCAAGCACACGGAGTCATAGAGGGGTATAAGGACAGATTATAAGAAAAAATAGCTCTTCTCTGATACACTCCTACCATCATCTGGTTTGGCGACTTTACTGATTTTAGGAACTTTCATACTTGAGGATAAGACCCAAGGCATTTTTTACACACCCCATATGTTTAATAACAGAAAATCCAAGAGATCCATGGGCTTGCTGGATGAGTGCTGCTAGCACAGCAATGCTAAGGGACGCAGTGATAAAAACAGTGGATAAAAGTGGAATTATGGGACACAGGAAAGCCGTTTTGTTCCTCCCCATTCTCTGCTCTGGGTGAAGGCATCATCAGAACCTCATTTCATCAGTTTATAATTTCCTAGCAATCAGATTTACTTTATGAATAGTCAGAAAATAGGCCTGAGTCTGACCATGGGTTTTTTTCCTGAGCAGATGAAATCAAGGGGATCCTCATCTCTTGCAAATGGGAAGGGCACTCTCAGCAACCACCGCACTGCAGATCCCCTTCTCCTCCAGGTGGAGGGAGGACTTTGTGATTGCATTATCACAGTGACACCTCCACCTCCCCCTGAAGCAGATTCCAGGAGTTGTGCTCAATCTTCAGCCCTTCTCAGCTGATAACATCCCATCTTCCTGCTGAATAAAGTACATCTCTTGAGACCAGCTCCTACCACTGCTTTCTGCTCATTCTGGTTTTAGACTCCCACCATCATCTTTAAAGTCCTTAGAAAAATGAAATGGGCCTCCTCAGTGAGCTCATTTCTCTACTGCAGGGCTGCAACAGCTGTGGTCAACAAAGATGTGAGAGGGTTTTGAGACCCTGAGATTTTGCCGGGGTGATGGATGGTTATTGGGCTCGATAATTCCCTGGAAGTAGTTTTGTGATGCAATTCAAGCCTAGCAAAGGCAGTACATTTCCCAACAGGGATGGCAGGAGACTTAGGCTCCAAATTTATCTGGGAAAAATTCTGTTGTCACAGATAAATAAATTCAGGTTATCAAAAAAAAAAAAAGAGGAAGAACAGTCATTTGTCCTCCATGTGTTGCCTCAACACTGTAATGATCAAGGAAGGTATTATTAACAACACATGCTAAAGCAGAAAACCTGCATCCAGTTCTTAAATCTTACCTATTTTTAAATAAAATCACTTACTAGAATAAGATTCTCCAAACAAAGAGAAGGGTTACTTTTTTGGACACTTAGAAAGACATTTAAATAGGAATATGCATATAAAGTCTTGCAGAGAAGGAAGGATGCGATCCAGCTGTGGGGATTTTTGTTTATTTACTGGTGAAAAGACTTCAAAATCTTTTTCAGGTCTCTTCCAAAATAGTCCAGGCTGTAAGGCAGAGCTCATGTTTACTCAGTGTGGCACTGATTTAGCTGTGACTCCAGGAGAAGAGTCCTGCAGGGGCTGAAGGGTTGTGGCTGCTTCAGATTTACAGAAGGAAAAGCCTTGGATCATTTATCTCTGAAGATGAAGTGCCTTCTATTCACTGTACACAAGGGAATAACATTATATAACTATGGTCCCAACCTAATTAATATTTGACTAAGAAAGAAAAAGAGAAAGAATAAAGCTTTTAGAAGTTCAAGAGTATTAGATAAAACCTTAGACTTAACAGTCTTCCTCTTTTCATTTCCCTGCTTTAATCTTCAGGTATAAAGAGACTAGTTTGAAATAATTTAGGATGTTTTTATGGGAAGATCACAGAATTGTTGAGTTTAGAACAGAAAACACCTACCCCAACCCTCTTATCAAAACAGGGTCAGCCAGAGTAGTTTGCTTGTCTGAGTTTTGAACATCTTCAAGGAGGGAGACACAACATCTCTGGGCAAACTGCTCTACTTTGTCCACCTTCAAAACAAAATAAAAAAAGGAAAATAAGAGAAAAAAATATTTTCTCATGTCTAAATGAAATCATAGAAGCATAGAATGGGTTGGGTTGGAAGGGATCTTAAAGATCATCTAGTCCCACCCCCTGCTATGGACTGGGACATCTTCTGCTGATACTCAGAACCCCATCCAACCTGGCCTTGAACACTTCCAGAGATGGGGCAGCCACAGCTTCTCTGGGCAATCTGTGCCAGGGTCTCACCACCCTCACAGAGAAGAATTTCTTTCTAATATTTAATATAAACCTTCCCTCCATCGTAAGGCCTTTCCCCCTTGTCCTATCACTGGATACCTGTGAACATCTCAGCTGAGGAGGGACCTACCAGGATCATCAAATGTCTAACCCAAGCTTGCAGAGGCTGTGGTCAGCACAGAAAAGGTGGAAAAGAGGAGACTGGAGGAGAAATAGGACAGGCACCCTGCAGATTGTGTCCAGGAAGGGTGAAATAGACGACAGGATTCAGGCAAGGACCGGGCACTGAAAGTGCTGGTGAAGCCCTGCTGGTGCTCAGTGTGACAGCAAGAAAAATTTAAAAATAAATTTAAACTTTAAAAAATGTGTAAAGTAATAAGGCTTACACATTAAAGAAGTCCTCCAGGAGGAATGGCAGCAGACAGGAGCTCACTAATGCCTAACAGCTTCACAGCACAGAAACTTCTCTCCCCTGGATGTCTACTTTTCTCACAGAGCCTGACATGCTTTTACCTCTTGACCTGCCTGTCCTGCCTTCAGCCCTGAGAGAAAACAGCCCACACTCAATAAAGATTTGTCATTCCCTCTGGAAAACACAGAGGTAAATTCTTAAAATGGTGTGGTGGAACCTTAAAGTATCTAAATACAAGTACCATTTCCAGGACTCTTAGACTAAACCATTTCACAGCATTCAGGTGGATGAATGCTCCTCTTCTGCCTTTTTTTCATTTCTGCTTTGTTTTGGGGTTGTTTGTTTGTTTTTTGTTGTTGTTGTTGTTTTTGTTGTTGTTGTTTGGTTGGTTTTTTGTTTTTTAATAAATATCCAGATTTGTATAATATCCAATATTCTTTTAGACTGCCAGATTATCTCCAGTTCACATCATCAGTTTACATTTGTTTTCTCACTAACAACTCAACACTCAAACTGATGTTTGGGGCTCCTGTCAAACTTCCCTCTCCTCCTCTAAAAAAAACCAAAAAAAAACAAAAAAAAAACCTCTGCCATTTAGATATGGAGGATTCCTTTTTCTTTTGGATATCTCTATGATTTTTCTCTTCCCACCACAAGTTCAATACTTCCAAAATAATTTTAAATAATCTGAAGTGTAATAAATGAACCAAAGTGGGCAAGGCACAAGGTCTATTGGTGAGAATCTAAGTTGAAGTCCTTGTGCCAGAGGGCTTTTTCACAGAATCTGTTGCTGATGAAGATTTCTTGCTCTGCGACTGCAGATGTCATGGATTTGGGAAAAGCTGTTTGACAGAGTTTTCAAGAAAACAGGTTCTTCAAGGAAAACAGGTTCTCCAGGCATTGGTACCCGAGTTTTAATATCAAAAAGCCTTTTGTAATATTCCTCCATGCAATAATTTTGGAGTTCCTTCTTCTGAGAAATAACGAGAGAAAGCCCTGAATTTATTTCCATTTCCTTAAAGACAAATTAAGGGAAAATGGAGCAAGTTTCTTGTCACCTCTTTTCTGACCACCTTCCTAATTGTAGGATCATCTGATCTTTAATAACTACAGTTTTGCAGAGGTGACCTGGTAGAAAATCCAGCCTAATTCCTATGGTTTTAATTAACAAACATAGCTAAGAGACCCTGAGACTGTTTATTTCTGTTCCTTAGATGAGCAAAAACATGACTGGCACAACAATATTTGTCTTCCTTTGGATCCCTGGTTCAAAATGATAGCAAAATACATCAAAACACAACGTGAGGGTATGAGATATTCGTTATTGCAATTACATGTGGCAGCCACATTAATTAGTCATCCCAGCGTAGATGGTGGAGAGGGGAGATTATAAATTCAAACAGCTTGGGTCACAACAGTAAGAAAGTCAGAATATAAGCCAAAATGACTTGTGGGAAAGAGATAATATTTTAACTATCTCTATTTTGGAAATGTTCATCAATTGTGAAATGCCACAGGAGTTAAGAAAACATTTTATCTACTAAAACTGATTGAGTGTTGTTTCTCTGTAGAGAGGAAATTCTTGCCTGTTTCTATTTTTTATTTCTTCAGAAAAATTTTGTCTCCAGAGACTATACCAGGATTCAAGCCCTCTTGAACCATTGCTACTAGCCATAAGCTTGAATATTTTGTTTTGTTTGTTAAGGAATAAACTTGTAATTTTGTCCCAGTAGTTAAATTAACTTTGCTTTCTGCACAGTTCCCCAAGCCCGGAAGAAAACAAAATATCAGCACTCATTTATTAGAGAAAAAATGTCAGAACTGGAAGCTGGATTTTGCTGGGTTTTTAGAAAGAGATTTTCTTGCTTTTGCAAAAATAAAAGGAAGACAAACAATTTACCTACAGCCTGCATTTTGGGTTCCAGACGCCTCAGTTATGAACAGTTCAAGAATATTTGCTTTCATCATGGACCAAGGATGAACCTATGTAAGAATCTATCACCCTTTCACAGCTCAAAAGTTTTGAGTTTTTTAAATGGTGATTTTGGAAGATGTGAACAATTTGATTTCATTTTCTGGGTACACATCAAAAACATGGCTTTTGAGAACTTCACAGTAATAGGACTTGCGAAAATTTTGTCCTCCTCTGACTTCCAACCCCCTGCTTTTCTCATAGAATCATAAAATCATTAAGGTTAAAAAATCCCTCAGAGATCATTGAATGAGTTAACCCTGTACTGCCAGCTCTACCACTAAACCATGTCCCCATGTGACACATCCTTTGGTGATCCCACCTCCTCCCTGGGCAGTCTGTTCAACTGACTGACCACCCTTTCAGTGAAAAAAATGCTCCTATTATCCAATCTAAACCTCCTCTGGTACAACTTGAGGCCATTTCCTCTCATCCTGTCACCTTGGTGAAGAATCTGCCCCCACCTGGCTACACCCTCCTGTCAGGGAGTTGTAGAGAGCAATAAGATCCCCCCTGAGCCTCCTTTTCTCCAGGCTGAGCCCCCTCAGCTCCCTCAGCCCCTCATCAGTTGTGCTCCAGACCCTTCCCCAGCTCCGTTGCCCTTTTCTGGACACACAAAGCTGTCCCCTCTCCTTCACCACCCCAAACAAAGGTGCTTGTCCCCATACACCACCTGTGACATCCCCACAGCTCTGCTGTGGAGAAAAGGGTATCTGTTACAACTGAGAGAAGGCTCAGACCTCTGGCAGTTTCTCAGGATAAATCCAAACCCTTCTCTGCTGTGGTCGTGTAGCACGTTCTTTTCTTCACAGCTTTCCATCCCAAATATCCTGAAAATTTCCATCCCAAATATGCTGCACAACACAAGATCTTGCTCCTCTTCTCTCATAGAAGTAGCTCAGCTCCTGACCCTGATCAGTTCTGCCTCTTGCTAAGAAGCCTTGAGCCTTGAGCCATTTTTAAAGCCAAAATACCATAGAAAGACTTTGAGACTGTATCAAAACTACCAAACCACTGCCCAGAGTCACGAAGGACTACAAAGGGGATATGATTGTGTTTCCATGTTTTCAACACTGGAAAAGAAGAGGTTTGGTGGGAAAGGCACCTGGGAGGCCTCAATAATCCCATAAGTGCAGCCAGAGTGAATTCCCTGAGCTGGAGGCAGGTCTGGAGCCTTCAGCAGCAGAATGGGGTTTGCCAAAGGGAGGATGGATCTGTGCAGCCTCGACACATGCAGACCCTATTTCCATCAGCCACTCACCTCCACGTATCTCCTGCACCTCTGGGGCTCTGCTTGCCTTGAGCTTCAAACCTGCGAATTATGTAACCTAAAAATAACCTTCAAAGGGCAGAAAAACAATCAAGAATCATGTATTTCAGTTTGCACTTTTTGGTGTTGGGGGAGCAGAGAGGTAAAGGGGAATTGGCTGGTGATGATGTTATTTTGGTCAAGATAAAAAAAAACATTCCAAATATGAATGTAGAAAATAATTAATTATGGAGTAACCACTCCTACTTCTTCCTTTTTGCAGATGCTTGAAGACTATTTCTCTAAATGGAAGGACAGCTGCAGAGAGATACATTTTTGCAGGAAATGCCACTCTGATTAATACCAGTTACTGAATTTGCCCTCTGTCCACCCTGAAACATTTCACCTGTTGATCTAATGGCTTTTTGGAGCAGTAGGACCGATTTGTCCTTGCCACAGAGTGAACTGGCTTTTAACATGGATTTATCCTAACTTCATTTTACAGGAGGCTCAATTCTCTTTTCCAGATCAAGCCCCTGTGTCATAAAACCCAGATATTCTGGGACATGGGGAACAGAAGACTATCCAGGAAAACTATCAGTGACCTCTGGGACCACAGCACCTTGGATTTATCTGTCTTTCCTAGGAAAAAGAATTCATGTTTCCTAGAGGAAAAAAAACATAAAGTACAACAATCAAGAAGCTGCAAAGAAAGGAGGCACTCTGGTGTGTGAAATTCCCCTATCCCCAAAGGATTTTATTTTAGTAGCCTCAATTCCATGTGGGAAGATAGAAAGGGATAAGAGACGGGAATGTAATAAAGGATTTGATATAGAAGTTCCCAAGTCAAAAAAAATCTTGCCTCAAAATTCATTGTGTAAAGTGAACCTCTCAATGTGTGCAGGGTCACCACACAAGCTGAACAAACGGGGATGTGAGAGTGGGTTTGATTTGGTTTTCTGGATTTTAATTTTTTGTAAGTACTTTGTGCTGCACACAGAAAACATGCAGAGATTCTGACTGTGCCCAGGCTGGACTTACAAGAATTTAACTGAAGGGACAGAAATTCAGAGTTCAGACTGGTTTGGGCTCATTTGGCTACAGCTGGAGGAGAATGCACAAAAGTAGTTCTCGATAACTTTGTGTTAGGTTTAAAAAAACCCCATTGAACACTTTGTTCATTGTATTAACAATTTTTCTATTGTAATTCCATAAAAGTAAGCAGAATTCTGCAATTCCATCTTAGAGATTTCCAAAAGGGTGATATCCCAGAGACTGACTCCTGAGACAGTATCTACCATTTCAGTGGGAATTTCATATGAATAACATGTCCCAGTGAAGAGCTGGATTTCAAGTTGCTTTCTGTGGTAAGGCTGGGGCAAGTAGGCAATCCTAAGGTAATATCATTGAAACCCTCTGCAAAACATCAAACTCACATGAGACAGCCGATCACCTTGGCCTCAAAGAGCCAAAATTTAACTGTCTTTTTGGCCAGTTTTATTCAAAATCATAAATAATCATATTTTTTTCCCCTTCTGTAAATTCAGAGCCATAAAAAATCCTCTTGGTCTCCCTTATTTCGTCTTGTTGGTGTAGATAAAGGCTACTTTACTAAGCACTCCATGCCTGTTTATTTACATATAGCTTAACATAATAAGCCACTAATCTTATTTGAGGCCTCTGAGCAGTATTGAAATATAGATTGTTACTAAGAACCATAGCACTTCCATGTTCCTGGTGCTGAAATGGCAATCCTTCCCTCCCTGCTTCCCCATGGAGCCAAAGAGAATGTTTGCTGAATTTCCAACGGGCATGTCAGGAAAACAGCATCAACCACAACAGAAACTCCCCAATTTACTGAATGTGTTCCTTCTTTGAGTGAGTTCTTGAGATGGTTCCCTAAACTAAAAAAAAAAAAGAAAAACCAAAACCAAAGTCGTCCAACTCTGTTGGCCACAAAAATGCCATTTTTCAGGTGTGCTTCCAATGTTACAATAAGTTGGAAGCAACTGTTACACAATAATTTTCCACCTGTAAACAACATTTCTTGGAAACAGAGACATTGTGTTGAAATATTTTTATTTTGGTGAAATATCTGATGGGAAATTTGGATTGTTTTGACTTCTTCATTTCACTCTGGTGTTGAAGTGTTTTGTTTCAGTAAAGCAGAGAGGGTTTGTTTTGACTTTCTTCTTCTGTTTTATTTCACCCTAAATTTATATTACCATCCTTCCAATACTGTGTTTATGTATCTGCCTGTTATAGTAACAGTTCCTTTGGCCATCTGAAAATATGCTGAGATGAAAGAAAATGAGTATATTTCATCTTTTTTTTGAGTAGTATTGATTACTTCACAACATAATGTTTGTACAATCACTGATGTTTTGGATTTTTTTTTTCTTTTCTCATTTCACTGAAGCTCCATTTTGCTGTAAAAGCAATTTTCAAAATGGCACCTTTTTGCACAGACAGGGACATTTATTTACCATCAAAACTAATGTGCTAACTAACAGTGTCAAATCACATTCAGCTGCCACATCAATTAAATTCCCACTGCCTGGCCATGGCTGCCCTTTTTCCTCCTGATTTACAGGCCCTCATTTTACAAACCTTCCCTTTGCATCGGAATAAGTTATTTGTCCCCCTTTCTGGGGAAATGAGGTGCTATTTCAGGTACAATGGCCCGCAGGGAGGTGTCCTTGCCCATGGAAGGGTGTTGGAACTGTTTAGGCGCCTTCCAACCCCAACCAATCTATGATTCTGCAGTCCTCTACAAAAGTGTCCACAAAAAGGCAGGTTTTGACTCCTGATTCAAGGCAGCGGAAAACCATGGCAGCAATCAGGTTCAGTTGCACATTAATCCTTGCGAGGGTGTGCAGAAAACCTAGGAATATCTCCAGAGAGCTGGGAACCTTGGCTGTGAACAGCATCCTTGAGGTGTTAATGGACAGTGGCAGAGTATCTCCACCAGCCATACCCCCAGAGTGTCACCTCATGTCAGCTTTTGATCCAAACAAATCCCAGGAATTACAGCTAGGGAAGATCTGTGCAGTCAGCGAGGTGGGAGTAGGATCTTTGCTGAAGATTTGTCTCCACCTGGAAGTTTAATAACTAAATTACTAAGCTCAAAGCCAGGTCTGTACAACACTGTGTCCCCACACAACCCTGGGAACCTCTTGTCAATTCCTACCACTGTCCCAAGGTAATCAATCCCTTTCCTATTCTTTGTAGCCCAACTGGTGCTTCCTAATGCTCTGGGATGTGACTCCAGGATGCTCCAGTATCCATCTGATCTCTCCTGTGCTTTCAGATTTATAAACATTTTCCTCCAATTACCACTTGCTATTCTCCATACCCACCATGCATGAAAACTCTGATGTTTTATTCAGGGGCAGTTGTCTCTGGCCATATTTCTGACAATTAAATACTAGCACCATAACAATGCTATTGCATAGATTCAGCTTTAATTCTCTGACAATAATTTTATTGTTCCAGGTTTTGACTCACATATTCATACTTCTCGATGCTTTCCTTGTTCTCACTTCTATTTTCACCTCTGTACTGCTGTTATCTATTATTACCAGGTTGCCACAGTAACTGCATTCCTCAACACTCCTTATTTGTTCCACACCAATTGTTATATGGACTGTGTTTGTTCCCATTGTTTCCAAGATCTTGATCCTTTTTTCGTTGATGTTGAAATTTTGTCCTGTTCCGTGGTTTGGGAGGTTTTGGCTGCACATCATGGGGCAAGAAAGACGAGAGGTAACTCCTCCTCCAAGGCCCCACGTTCACAGTTCTCACTGAAAATATTGCAGCTCTCTGAGGCAGTTTGCCATGACACCTCATTCTCTGCAGGTCATCAAGTTTTCCACCTCTCTAACCATCCAAGGAGCAGGGACTCTCCCTGTTCAGCCTTGTGTTCTCTGCAGGACTGCTCTGGGTGTGAGCTACAGCAAACTGCCCACCTCAGCAAACTTGTCCAGGCTGCAGAAACATCCCCGTGGACAGCACCAGAAAACCCCAAATCCCTCTCCACACCAGTGCACCCTTCCTGAAACTGCGATATGAGCTCCTGCACGCTCAGAGAGGGGATTTCTTTCCCTCTCTCTCTCAACCTCTATGTTTTGCTGCCCTCTCCTGCTCAGCCAGGAAAGCTCTCAAACCTCCCAAACCGGGAAATTCAGAGCCCACCTGGAAATCTGAGGCTCCCTCATAAGTATGACAAATCTTGCCAGAGCAGAGCATCCCTGATGGGAGCAAAGTGGCAGAGGCAGCAAGGAGGTACAGGGTATCAGTGGAGACCAGGATTAACCCTTCCTGAGTATCTATTCTGGAAAGAAAACAAACAAACAAAACAAAAACAAGAGCTGTGAGGAAATTGCTCTACAAAAGAAGCAGTACTCAAATGTTTCTACAGCTTTACCCAAGCACTAAAGGGGGCATTATCACCTTCTGCCTTAACTCTCAGGAGCTCAGGACGTGGTTGTGGGAGGAATTCAGAGAAGTCATTGCAGCATTGCAGCCACTGCTGTAGTGGAGCCTCTGAGCTCACAGTTTGGAGGTCCCAAATTGGCCCCTCCATGTCCTTCACTCCCGCAGCAGCAGCAGCAAAGGTCGGTGACTGTGACCACCTAAAACAGGAAAGGGCAGTGCTGCCACCCCCTTCACACATTCCCTGTCCCTGGGAAGCACCTCACTGCCAATGTTCCAGTCTCAGCTATGTTATTGCCTACAAAAATTCTCCATTTCAGGCATCACTGGAGTGATTTCATGGTGCTTTTACTGATTTGTTGATTAATGACCTTGCTGTGCTGCACAACAGAAACTTTCTTGGGGCTGAAACAGAAGCCCAGCACTAAGGACATGAACTGCTACACTGCCATCCAAGCACCAAGACTGGAGCTGCTTTCTCCTACTAAAAACTGTCAGAAGTAAGAGCAGATTTGGGCTGATTTTAGTGGGTTCACTCATTTTATTCCTGAAGGGGAGGCAAATGGTTTCCTCTAACTCACTCCTTGTGGTGGGTGCCAGGCAATCCCATGGTGATGCAGCCAGCCAAGCCATAAATCACTGAATCATGGACTATTTTGGGTTAGAGGGGACCTTTAAAGGTCACCAAGTCCAACCCTCCTGCTATGATCAGGGACACTTTCAACCAGATCAAGTTGCTCAGAGCTCTGTCCAACCTAAACCTGAAAGTTTCCAGGGATAGGGCAGCCACCACCTCTCTTCTCTTCCTCCACTGCCCATAAAATCACAGTTGTACACATTATTGAACCCTTGGCTTGCTTTTGACATCAAATTGTTTTCCCCACCTGAAAACAGATTGGCAAAAATTGATGCATTGTAACATGTGTTTTACACTCACAACTTCCTCGTATTCTTCATAACTTATTATGGTAAAAATATTGAGAAAGGTAATAGGGACAGCAAAAGACAGAATTTAATTACAATGAGAATTTATTTACGAGAAGGCTGAAAGGGGCTTTTTACTACCCCTTCCCATAGTAACAGGACAAGGAGTAATGGTCAAGGAGAGGGGATTTAGATTAGATATTAGGAAGAAATTCTTCCCTGTGAGGGTGGTGAAGCCCTGGCAGAGGTTGCCCAGAGAAGCTGTGGCTGCCCCATCCTGGGAAGTGTCTAAGGCCAGGTTGGATGGGGCTTGGAGCAATCTGGGATAGTGGAATGTGTCCCTTCCCATGGCAGGGGGGTTAGAACAAGGTAATATTGAAGGTCCCTTCCAACCCAAGCCAATCTAGGATTCTCTGGATATAATTCCCAGCTGACTAACACAGCCTCCAGCTGATCCTCATTCCACACAAGCAGAGAGGAGAGACCAGGCCAGGGTGGTGCTGTAGATGCTGCACAAACATGGACATGGGCATAAATGTGACAATAAAAAAGTCACAGAGAAGAAAAGCTGAGAGAAGGTGACCTTGACAAGTCAACTACTGCAATATTTATTGGCTTTTGAAAGAAGGGTTTATTGAGCAAGAATGACATCAGACAACAGAGGATGAAAACAAGCACCCGATAAGAGTTAGCTTAAAGCTCTATCCAAGCTTAGGTGGAGGAATATAAAGCAGGAAGAGGGATACATCCAAGACAGGGCTGGTGGATATGCTGTCCACATGCTCAGTGCTCAGGGATGTGCTGCAGGTGAACTGGAGCAGTCAGTATCATGGAAAGGACATTGCACAGCCAGCCTGTCACCAAATTACCCCAAATCTTTACCAGGAATGCAGTCCCTTGTGATGATGTCAATATATGGAATTTCTAATCCTAAATAAATATCTGGGCAGAAAAGAAAAATAAAAACAAAAACCAAAACCAATCCAAAACCCATAAAACCTGGCATCGGCTAGAAAGTGCATACATGCCTGGGAAAACTGGAAAAAACCCACCAGTTTTATTTTAAATTCAGATACTAACATTTACACTGAAATGTCAAGCCATAAGAGAATGGAATCAACTGAGCCTGTAAAAGCAAAATAGTCCCCATTATTAGACAGCACTTTTAAAATTAGTTTTGATGTTCACTTAATTATATCCCCTTGGATGAGTCAAGAAAACAGAACCTTGCCTTATTATTACCATTTCATATCTTTATGAAGGTCCTTGATTGGGTTCAGTAGATGATCTCAATGGGATCTGTCAAACAATAGGATTATCTTCATTGCAGTGAAAAAGCTCTCTCTCCCAAAGGCACATTTTTTGATAAATGGCTCTTTCATGTAGATGCAAGCCTAGCAAGACATTGAATCATGTGTTCAAAATATAATGGCTTGGATGATTAACAAAAAGTTAACATGGGAAAGGTATAATGTACTTAAGAAAAATCTCTTTATTCCTGAGAAGGAAAAGAAAGATGGAGTAGAAAAGTAATATTTACTGCCAGCTCCACAGCAAGTACATCCACACACAGTATAATTATTCAAATTCCGCTGCACTCCAATAAGGTGGGGTTCCAGGGAACTTAGGACAATAGACTACCTGGAGTTGCCTAAAAATGTTACTTCATTGGAAGGAAATTCTTGGATAAGTTTATCAAAATTATGAGCAGTTTCTTCCAACACAGTTAGGACTTGAGTGTAAAATGAATCAAATCAATGTAAGCAGAAAGGTGCATTTGTCAAAGCAGTATTACCAGCAAGGAAGCACATTACAGCAAAAGTGTGGAAAACTGCACTTTCTTTGCTCAGAAAAGCTATAATTTGGGAAAGAACTTCAGTGTGTGCCTAAGTTATGAAGTACATTACATATGATGGAAATCAAGCAGTGAGGTTGTTATTCCCCAGAATGTTGTAACTTAATTTCCTCCATTTGTCAATTAAGAGTGCATGGGAAAAATACTTTTTAAATCCAGAAATAAATATATCCAGAGAAGTAGGAGCACAAGTGTGATTGGTACAAGACTTCTGACTGTGATGTCCAGACCTCACAGAGCTTGTACAACCACATCCATTTCTGATTCACCTCTGATTGAACACGTTACAGTTCTGCCAATAAACCAGAGTGCCTCAGGCCTTCTGGAAAGCCATTCTATATGAGAAACATGAAAATCCTGACTTCTCTTATTTATGATTTAAAGCAGAATCTCTAGAGCTTTGTCAAGGCTGAGAAACGCACACGCCTCAGGGCACGTGGTCACCTCCAGCTAATAGAGGTCAGGAGAAAAAACACCTCCCCCCTGGCCCCAGGACTACCTGTAGCACCCCAAGGTGTGTGCTGTGGGCTACTGTACAAGGAAATTACCTGTCCTTTCTCTAATTCCTCTGTCTCTGCCCATCATGGACATCTCCACCAGGATCTCAAAGGCATCAGGATGAGAGGACACAGCCCCCAGCTGTGCCAAGGGAGCTTGAGGTTGCACATCAGGAAGAATTCCATCACAGAAAGGGTGCTTAAACTTTGGAATGGGCTGCTCAGGGTGGTGGTGGAGTCACCATCCCTGGAGGTGCTTGACAAATTATTGCACATTGTCTCAGTGCTGTGGTTTAGCTGACAAGGTGGTGATGGGACAAAGGTTGGACTCAATGATCTTGAGGTCTTTTCCAGCCTAAGTGACTCTGTGATTCTATGTCAGCTTTCAGGTTAAACCTGAAGGATGGCAGGCAATGCAGCTGTGGACTGGAAACTAGAACTGGAAATGTGGGGAAGACAGCAGAGTGGGGAGGATAATCAAAGAGAAGTGAAAAAAGAAGATTGGTGGTTATAGTGTTGCCCTTTATCTTTTCAAGTCAGTCCTGAAGCAGCCTTAAAACTTTGAAGATAGCTAAGCAGAGACCTTTGGACTCAGACCTCACTGGCCCCTACTATCATATAACTTTAGCTTCTCTGTCACCTCCAGGGTCCTAATTCCTGATTATCCTTAGTCATGTAAACATCAGCTCAATCTCTGGCTATTTTGCAATAAAGCAGTCAGTCTTCCCCAAAACAGTTTCTCATGGGTGGATTTTTTGCTATGAAACTCTTGATCAGTGATCAGTACATGAGATTTCACCAGATTTGGTTCTCCTTGCTTTACAGTGTGTTCCAACAGGGTCACCCCTGGCTTTGCATCTCTAGGGCACAGAGGCCAAAGCAGCGTAAAAGCAAAAGGTCTATTCTGGAGGAGACAATTCTTGATCACTGTGGAGGAATGGTTGGCATAACCAATGAGGGGAATAGGGAAAGGGATGAAAGAATGGCAGTAAATAGCTGAGGAGACACAGAAGATAAGGGGATGTAAACCCCAGACCTTCTAATTTCTCCATGTACAGCGCCCCACTGTAAAGCACCCGGTTCCCAGTTAAAACTCAGCACTTCAGCCCCTTTCCCCAGGGTGCTGACCTCCTATCTCACCTGCAGAAATTATGGCCAAACACAACAAAGCTGAACTCTGCAGGGACAAAATTTCTCGTGGAATGGTTACAGCTATGGTATGCTCCAGTCTGTCCCAGTAGAGCTGTGTGGAGCTTTGACAGAGGAAATCTGGGCCCAGGCCTCAAGAGTTCATGAACCTTTCAGTAAAACTGGCCCCCAATCCAAAAAATCCTGGGCTCACATCCAAGAAAAACTCCAGCTCCAAGAACATCCTGCCTTACCATAGCTCTTCTACATCCATCCACCCAGACCATGCCAGGAAATGCTCGATGCTCTTTACATCTTGAATTGCACACAGAGAAACGCTGAGGGATCTTAGTAGCAGGAAAACAAGCAAAAGCAGAGGGGCCAGGTGTCTGTTAAAACCAGCTCAAAGGATTCTTTTTCCTCTCTGGTAGCTGGTTTAACAACTGGGTATTAGTTCACATGAAATTACAGCTGCATTCCTATGGAATTATACACTCCATCCATCTGTTCTTGCACTGAATATCGAGGAAGAGGCAAGGAAGATTTTAGGCTTTTCCTCCCATTCTGCAAGCAGAAGGACATTTGGCTTTTCATATTTGTCAGCCTACTCTGGGAAAATGACTTTCAAACACATGGCATGAACCCAGAGAGCTGCAAATAGAAAAAGGGATTTGATGGTGTGTGCCCTGGCAGACAATAGCTTTGCACAGGCATTGTTAGGATAGGCATGGCCAGCTTGCAGCTGCCAGGCTTCAGCTGGTTCCCACACAGCCCAGAAAAAGCTCTTGTGTACATCCCTGGCCTGGAAGCAGTGCTGAGCTGCCAGGACCTCCCAGGCTATCTGGGTCCTCAGACCCTGCAAGAGGTCAGAGGATGGACAACCCAAACCCTCCAGGTGGCTGCTGGGACTCTCTTTTGCAGCCCAGACAGCTGATGGTGGTCCAAGCTCCTGATGTCATCAAATCATAGAATATCCCGAGCTGGAAGAGTCTCACAAAAATCATTGAGTCCTGGCCCTGCATAAGACAGCCCCAAAAATCCCACCATGAGCTTGAAAGCATAGTGCAAACACTCCCTGAACTCTGGCAGGCTTGGGGTTGTGTCCTGTCCTGCCTGTGGACTACCATTGGAGCACTTCCAACTCTCTAGATATGTGTGAAAAATCCACATTTTTCATCCCTCAGCAGTACAGAGAGCCTGATATGCTGCAGGGAGGTTTCTACCCTGGAATAACAGTGTGCACTCAAGATCTGGAGTCTCCTTCCAGCTCCTTCTTTCAGGAATAGGGAAGGCACACTCAGGGAACTGAGACACCCACCCAGCCACAGCAAAGGGCAGAGTGCTCTGTGCCAGGGTGTGAACTTCTTTCAACCTCAGGACACACAGAAAGTGGTTCAGGGGTTCACAAAGAAACCTCGAGGTGGATTTTT
The DNA here is from genome assembly GCF_036417665.1 of Passer domesticus. Taxonomy (NCBI): domain Eukaryota; kingdom Metazoa; phylum Chordata; class Aves; order Passeriformes; family Passeridae; genus Passer; species Passer domesticus. The sequence continues at coordinate 158,179,701 of NC_087474.1, read as the reverse complement.
TCAGGTTTACTCAGACAGGGTTAGACAAGCAGGCTGCTGTCATTCACACTGCATTCCTGACTACTGCATGCTCAGTGAGCAGTGAAACTCTGCCCATGATAGATGTACTAAGTGGGCAGGACAACAGTGGAACAGCTTAGCACAACATCACTCTATAGCCTATACCACTGACATTGATTTTCCTTTCAATCAAGAAAAAGCAGGGGAAAACTCTGCTGCTACCACTGCTACCTCCAGGAATTTCCAATCATCCATGTAGAGAAGCCCGTTATCATCACTTTGCAGATTATAAAGGAAGGAAAAATCCTGCTGTTGATTTGACAAGCAGTGTCAGCCCTCTGAGAAGCAGGTCTTCCTGACACCTCCCATTCCCTCTACGGCTCTGAGAATGTTGTTTGATCTCTCTGTGTCCTTCAGATCTGCCTCTATAACACGAAGTTAATGCTGCTGACCCAGAAGGCTGCTGTAAGGAGAAAGGTCTTCACTTATCTCTGGCACCACACAGAAAGAACCAAGAGAGAGCCTAAGAAGACTAGAAGGGGGTTATGTTCTGCTCTGCTGCTTAATTGAATAAGCTGTTATTTGCAAGTAATTAAAGGAAAACTCAAGTGTCTGTGAGTGGGGTGAAAGAGAGAATTCCTCTAATTTACATCTCATTGCCACTGAGATAAATATGCTTTTCTCGTTCTTATCTAAATGATTAACGAGACCTTCCTTAATAGCAATGCTTTTTAACCACTGTTATCACCTAATGATTAAACTAATTGGTAGCTAAAGCCTGGAAGTTTCACCTGCTTGTTTTATGAAAAAAAATTTTCTCCCTCCAGCCTCCCATCCAGTCCCAGTTACAAACTCCAATTCTGCTGCAGATTTACCCAATAATGGAACTGGGAGAGGTTAAAGCCTGCTTAAGTGCCTCACTCCATCCTCACTCCATCCATCATGACAACATGATCCAGCCAAGTCTACATCTGTGGGTGTCAGACTGTCTGTAGCCCAGACAAAGCAGACACATCAGGATTCCAGAAATCCAAGCTCAGGTACCTCCCCACAGGTTGCACTTTTCCCTCACGTCCCCCTCAGCCCATGTAATTTGGATTCCTGTTAAGTGATTAGAATGGTGCTTGGGGTTGCACCCACACATGTGCTGAATCAGCCACATGAACAGACCTTTAATGATTGCACATGGTTTTGGATGAGGATCCATCAAATCCAGGCTGGATTTGAGCCTCCCCAGGATGACAGCACAGGCAGCACTCAGGATTTAGGATATCCACATGTGGTGGCTGTGTGATAGTGCTTGATCTCCCATTAAAATCAAGGCAGATCACGGGCAGCACTCAGATGTTTAGAACAGAGATCTCCAATCTCCCTCTGCCACTCCCAGGCAGGCTAGATATCACAGGCCATGTGGAATTGCCCTGGAAGTCCAGAAAATCAAGTCCTTTCTCTGGTGAGCAGAGTCAGCTGGAGAAAGATTCACTCTAGCACAGATGCCTTTGAGCTATTGATCCAGGAAGAGGTCGGTCACTCAAGTTCTGGGCTATTTCTGTCTTGCCCACAGAGATTTTTGGATGCTGCCAGGCATGTCAGATAGCACTGGGCATCTTCATTTGGCAAACGTGTCCCACCTCTGTGCTGTAATTTGTACTAGCTAAAAAAAAACACTAAAATGTTCCAAAAAGAAATCATACCCAGGGTCAATGTAAATTATCTCAGGAGGTATAATGCTGGTAAAAAAAAACCATCCTTTTGGGTCAGTTTTTGTTTTCTCTAAGCAAAATTCCTACCTGACATTTTAAGCTTGCAAGAGTGCATTAAATAGCAGCACAGCACTTAACTAATTTTACATTTAGATTGCCTCTTGCCTGTGTTTGCTGCATGGGATGCTCACTCTGCTCCTTGCCAATAAGCCATCCAGAGAAGCAGAACAACATTAATGATCAGGGAAAAAAAACAAAAGCTAGTCAATAATAACCTCAGTGGTAATTCCATGATGAGAAATTCACTCGCTTCTTTATTTGTGCCTGGGAGCTCTCGTTGTTCTTATTATGAATCCTCAGGCATAAAAAGTGGATGTGATTTCTAATTTAAATAGAGTTGGTATAACCTTCTGAAAATGAATCCTCATGAAATTATAAAGCAGGGCTCTAATATTGTGTCTTGAAGGGTGCCACATGTTCTGAATAATGTTGTAGGTGCATAATTGAGCAGGCAGCACTGGCTTGAGTGGGACAGAAATGGGACTCCTCTGAGGTTCCTCAGAGACTCCATGCAGCTACATGCTAACATGGAGTGGACAGAGGATCTGTGCTTCTGGAGAAGACACATTTCACTAGCCCAGGTTCCTCCATGTCCCATCCAAACTGGACTTGAGCACTGCCAGGGATGCCAGAGTTGGAAGGGACCTACAAGGATCAAGCCCAACTCAGTGCTTTGTGGAATGTGCTGGGTGTAGATGATGTCTCACCTGAAAAAGAGATACACCTATAAACCTAGAAACTACTGACAGACATGAGACTCTCCCAGGAGGAAATGGAGTTTTCTCAACTGCTGCAAGTTATCTAAAGATATTTCTTGGTCTGACATGACACACCAAGCCCTCATGTGGACACCAGTGTTGGCACCCTTTGCACACCACAAAGCAATGTGGCATCTCTCTCACTTAGCAGAGAACCAATAAAGCACCAGAGCCCAGCTCAAAGGATTCCCAGCCCCTTAGATATGGCATAAAAGATGAACTAGCTCCATCACTTGACAAGGTTAAAGCAGGAAATGATATATTTATTTGAAGATAGACTTGCATCACTGTGCTAGAGCTAGAGGAAACTATGATGTCAGATTTTATTTCAGTTTTGAAGAATAAAGACCTTCCTTAATTGTTGCAGTATCTCAGCTTCTGTCTCCTGTCCTGAGGTGAAATCTTTGTCCATGGATTCTCTGGTGTTCACACTGTCTGAAGCAATTTGAGTGTCAAATACAAGCTTTGAATGTGTCTTTCATGTCCTTCCTTTTACATCCAGCCCCTGCCCTGCAGTGAGAAGGAAGAGTGGGGGTGGTACAAAGATGTTTCAAGATATTTAAAATATCATTTCCCAGCCTTGCCCACCTCCTCATGGTCATTTCCTTCCTATTTCCTCCCATCAGTGCTGTGTTTGTACCTGATTTAGCACCTGCCTGGCCCACCTCCCTGGGTCTGCCACAGCTGCCTAAAACACATTTGTAAAACTCCTGAATGTTAAAGAACAATTAAACATAATTCTGCTCACTCCTACAAGGAGGACATCATCTACACCCAGCACATTCCACAGGGACACAGGAATCTGAGCCATTCCTGAAACAGGGAATTCCTGTGTCTGGGAAAGCAGAGCCTCTGTGAAGGCTAAATAAATCCTGAGGTGCATGAAGAACTAAGCAGGACTAAGAAGTAATTTTAATTTCTGTACTGTGATCTCATGTGCAGTCTGGGACCAACTGGACTGAAAAATATTTACAAGCCTAAATTAAACACTACTCACACTGTTAAAGAACTATGGAAAGATACTTTTGGGAAGGTTTGGGAACTGACCACACAGCAGATGAGGCTGATTTGGTTCTTACAGAGCAAACTGAAGATATTATTTCACAAAGCACAGAAAGAAATGGCAATAAGCTGGTTTGTCAGTCAATATGACATTTCCTCTTCAACCCTACCTCTAGAATTTAAGGAGAATCACTATCCAAGGTACCTGTGTACCTCCATTTAAAAATTAAAACAAATCCTCTACTATATTTTCACCAGCAAAAATTATGATTAAAAAACCATTCTTCTGATCCTGGCCATTATTCAGAGCTCTGATAGGACAGAAATAACTGCAAAGCAAGTGATGGAGAGTCAGGACCCTCGAGGGGAAGGGTTTGGAAAATACCTCTGGGATTCAGAAGGGTGAGCAGTTCTCCAGCATATGGCTGAAGTAATTGCTCTCACTTCCTTGCTTCACAGAGCAGCTCAGGATAACCCAGCATGGCCTCCCAGCACAGTGGGGAGAAATGTCAGAGAATAAAAACCATGTTTCTCTTCTATCTTAGAAAAGAAGAGCACATGTTTTGCAAATTCAGCATCAAATGGGCACCAGTGACATGAAAACCAGGTCATTGCCGGGTTATACTGGAGGTTAAGGTGAATTTGAGGGAATGCTGGATGATGGACATGAAAAAAAACTTGAAATCAAAGGTCTGGTATTGTTGAATTTCTCTATCTTCAGAAAAAAAACCAGTTCCTGGCAGGAAGAAGATTTCCAATGTACTGGGATGTGAATTACCCCTCCCTCTGGAAATAATTTTGTCTTATAAGTGAAAAATTATCAGTTCTATGGCTGTAGTGATGCCAAAATCCACTTTAATGGCAGGTAAAAAAATTACCAGACAAAAAAATATCTCGATCATATACACAGGGAAATGGTGGCAAGGAAAGGGTCTATTGGGAGCTCAGAGGGGCAGGAGCTGGAGCTCAGGGTTTGTGGCTGGCAGCTTTTCTGCCTGCCTGAGAATCTCTCATGGCAAAGAAACTTCTGATATATTCTACACTTCCAATAAAAAGAAGAAAAGCAGTTAAGAATCTTTCATCAAAAAGCTCAAGGAGGGGACACAGCCCAGAGATCTGAGCCAAAAAAACAAAAAAGCCATCTATAAAAGTGGAATCTTCAGAGATGACCCCACAACTCCTTCACTCATCCACATGAATCTGCTGAAACGTGGCAATTTTTTTTTTTTTTAATGGAGGAGGTGGGTACCACAGGGAAGAGGGAGAAGGGAAATTCCTGGCTGAGTGGCTCACTGATGCCAAGCAGTGGGGTGGGGTCACCCACCAGCCCCCCGAGCTCACTCCCCACTGCTCCACACTGGGAGGACAGCCCAGATCTCCAGGACATGAGGTCCAGCTCCCTTACATGGCAAAAACAACAATCACACTGACCAAGCATTTGTATGGTTTTTATTGGATCACAGATCAGCTTTTGGGTGTGGAAATCTATATCAAAGGTAGTTTGTGATTTCATTGCAAAGGTTTATTTGGCAAATAAAGTTAATTTGGCTAATTAAAAGAGGAAAAGGAGAGTACTCTCCCTCTTATTGGGCAATAAACAGAGGGTAGAGGGTCAATAAAAAATAACTACCATGGGGGAAAGAGATGGTATTTTTTAAGCTTCCCACATTCATCTCAGAAAAAGGCAAGACTATGCACTGCTGGTAACCAGAATTCACTGAAGGATGATAGATGGTTACACACTTCCTATATTTCTTCTCTTGTACATGTCCAGTAAGCTTCACAAGCACAGAGAAACTTTAGCAAGCATCCCCTGTATGCTACTCATCAAATCCATCCAACAGCTGCTGTGCTTTTCTCCATCCCTTAAATACTCCGTTAATACTCCCTTAAATTGCCACAACCACCAACACCTGGCAAAGGAGCAAAAGGAGCTGTGCCTGCAGTGAAACCTACTGGAAAACAGGAGAAAATGGAAATCAAACCAGCAGGCACATGATGGATTCTTTGCTTCTTTTCTGCCAAGGTCGGGATTAAATCACGTGCTGGTATTTCTTGTTTGGACTCAGATGTTCATCAGTTCCCATCCATGTCTCACAAGCTGTGAGTTCTACAGTACTTTACTCTAACAAGGTAAAAAAATTGTGGCATATCTCTCTCTACAAGGTCTTTTAAGGATAAACTGTCCAATTAGGAAATGACACCTAAATTATTTTTACTTTTAACCCAATAACCAATCACACGTGGCCCACAATGCCAATTTCAATCCAATTACACAAAACCACACAAACCCATGAAGAAGGGAAAGAAGAAGGTGAAGAAGAAGGTAAAGAAGGACCAGCCCCTTCTCTAAAACCTTTATATGTTACTATATTCTAAAACCTTAAACTCTAAGTTTTCCACCATGTGATATTACACACTTCTATTCCAACTACACACCCAGAATCCCAGTTCTATCATTCCATTTTGGAAGACTTCTCCATGGCCTCAGGTCAAATGCAGCGTTCTCTTGGGGGTCAGTGCCTGTCAGCACAGAAAGTCCAAAATTCTCAGCATCCAGGGTTCCAACAGGCACCCACACAGTGATGTGAAACTGGAGGGGGAAATATCCTCCTGGGAAATATCCTGCAGGACCACCTGAGAGCCCCCATGCCCCAGAGAGGTGCTCAGGCAAAGGATGTCCCCTAAAACAGCTCTGCCTGTCCTCTGTGGGGGGACAGCTCCCCCACCCCAGGCATCAGCAGCTCTCCCTGCACGGAGCAGGCTCCCAGGGGAGGATGTAAATCCCAGGCACGGCACGGGTGAGGCTCTGCCCTTGGCTCCAGGTCCTTGGGTTCGGCCGCAGACGGCAGCGAGGGTGGGCAGAGCAGTTTCACACGACCTTCCTCCCTGAACCAAAGCTGCTGACGTCCACCCAGCCCCAGTCCCGGGCACGGCGCCAGGGCCTGCCTGCCAAAGTCTGTCCCCCTTCCAAAACACATCAGCTGGAATTGCTGAATCCCTGAACCTGCTCCGGGAACAGACCCAGGCTGTGGTTTCATCTACGTGAGCACAGCCTCAGTTTGCCTGATGAACAGTGCTCCAGCAATAAACTGCAAACCTCCTCAACACCTCTGAAATAGGGCTGTGCAGACAAAAAAACACCTCGCAGATTCACTAGGGCAATCCATAAATGAGACTTAAAATTAAGTACTGGCATCCTCATTTTATAGCCCAAACCCTGTCTGTCCTACAGAGTTGAGTTTTTATCTATTTTTTTCCTTCTGTTACTCTTATTTTTCACCTAAAATAAATAAGGAAATTATTTATTTGAGAGTTGTCCTTATCTCTAACAAGATACCTGGATTTCCATATCAAGGGATTGTTTCTCATTTCTTGGAGATAACAAAAAAAACATGCTCCGGGGAATTCTGATTTACATTCAGCAGCTTGTGAGAAACCTATTGATAAAAATATTCAAGGAAGAATTGAACAGATTGTGTCTGAGGATTATCTCTACACCCAAATGTGTGTGTGAAAAATAAATAAAAGCAATAAAATCCATTCTGTCTGCACAGAGATAGAAGCAGGCTTCTTTTGCAGTAAGAAAAGACATTATTTTAGTTATTATTTACAGAATCAGAGAGGTTTGTGTTGGAAGGGACCTTAAAGGTCATCTCCTTCCAACTCTTCTGCCATGGGCAGGGACACCTTCCCCTAGACCAGGCTGCTGTCTCTGGGACAGTGGAGGAGAAAAATAAACACTGAATTGCAGAATAACTTTGCAAAATAACATTTTAAATAAATAAATAAATAAGTGGTTTAACCTCTCTCTGCTTATGGGCTGGAAGGAAATGAGTTTAAAGAAACCTGATCATCTGATAACTGCATTATGCCAATTCATTCCTCCCTCCAGCACAGGTCCTTTAATGAGACCTTTTTACATTGCAGCTGCCATCCCTTGGCTGCCAGGCCAAATGCTCTTCTCAGTGAGGTGTTTAGTCCCAGATCATCTCCTTTATGGAGCTGCAAGTATCTTCTGCAAGATTAAATAATTTCTGGGGGAGATTTTCTGAGAGAAATTAATTTTATTGGACCATAATTTGTCCTTGGGAAGATCAGCCTAGTCTGGGGGTTTTCTAGTGGAGAGGGCAGGGGCAAAGACATCCCAGTGCAGAAGGCCTGAACAACAGCTCTCAAATGGCTAAACTGCTTATTGAAAGTCATAGAATCAAATAGTGCTTTGGCTTGGAAGGGACCTGCAAACACCATTTCATGCCAATCTGCTCCCTTGGACAGGGACACCTTCCACTATCCCAGGTTGTTCCAAGTCCTGTCCAACTTGGCTTTGAACCCTTCCAGGGATGGCACAGCCGCAGCTTCTCTGGGAATCCAGTGCCAGGGCCTCATGACCCTCACAGGAAAGAATTTCTTCCTAATATCCAATCTAAATCTCTCCTCTGTCAGTTTAAAAGCATTCCCCCTTGTTCTATCACTAACTGCCCATGTAAATACACTTGTCTGGATGGACAGCCTTGGAAACCTGCAACCTCTGGTCATGCACAAGAAAATAAAACATTTAAGGCAGAAAAGTGATATCTTCCCCCCATCATCCCTGCAGCTCAGCCCTGGGAGTAGGAAAAGATTTACACAGCAGGTTTTCCCAGGTGTTCATGCACTGCAAAGCATCCCAGCAGCAGCAGCTCCTTCCAGCCCTCCTGTCTGAACCCCCCTGCTCAGCAGATGAGCACTGGCTGTTCCCAGCAGGACTGCCACTCCCAAAAAGTGGCATCAGAAGGAGGAAAGGTCTTGGAAATCGGGAAAGACACAAAGAGAGGAATGTCCAGGGAGGCCTGCTGGCACTCCAGAGAGGCACAGTGGTGGTGTTGAGTGAGGATGAAGGCAGACAGGATTCACCACATCACAGCCATGAGCTGGGACCTCTTCCCAGCCAAGCCCTGAACAGGCAAATACCAAAGCACTTGGGACAAACTGGGAAAATTACCTCAACTCCAGCAAGAAGCTTGAATGGGAGAGGGAGGAGAAGGAACAAAAGAGACAGGATGTTTTCAAGGCTGGAGAAGCACCATCTCTTGAGGAGCCAGGGGTGTGACTCCTCTCCAGTGGGATAGCTCTGCATCTTCCTTGTTTTCCCTGGGTTTTACCAGCACAAACAGGACCTTCCCAACACCCCATGATGTCAACTGAGAGGATTCAGGACTAAAGTCATGATCTGGGGCTGTACCATGAAGATGTTCAAGTCTGAAAGGAGATGGGTCTTTTACAAGGAAAATGAAACAACTGTCTCCCTGCTTGGCCTTGGAGTTCCTCAGGGAGGCAGATGTTTGATTCCAGGATTTTGGCAGAAATTTGTGCACCTGAGACATGAAGACCACAGAAAGGAGAGAGCAGAAAGACAGATCTGTACACTGAATCCCAAATATACTTGCCTGATGGGGGTGTAGCACGTACAAGAATTTCAGCAAAATGCCTGTTAATTAACTGAAAACCTAATTTTATAGAAAATATTTCATACTTTTGGAAATAAGGCTGCCTGTTCATAAACAAACCCATGTCAGTGGAAAATTTTCAGATTTATATGAACCCTAGGATTTACACATTTTATTAATGATCAGTAATGTCATATTTATCAACCTATGGGCCAAGAAAGAAATAAACTGATGGAAACTAAAACCTGTTCTTGGTTGTGCTGACTGCTCCCACCATGGTGACTGGTATTCCAGTCAGCCCCAGACACTGAAAAATCCTGAGTCAGGCCTTAAAACCCACATGCCCTGCTTGAAAACCACAAGAGAATGTGACATTTATGAATAATAATAACAAAAACAGCAGCAGCAACAACCTTGGTATCTCACCCTTGGCATTCTGCTGTATTTCCAGCTTGTATTCCTCGGCTAGAACTTATTTTTGAATATGAAGCCTGAGAATATAATGGATTAGAAGGTCCTAGGAGTTGGATGCATCAGAAAAAAACCCTCATCTATTGCAAAACAAACAGTGAAATTACACAACAGCATTGTGCTTGGCATCTTTGCAAAGCAGGAATATTTCTATTTTCTTCACTTACCTATACAAATCTACCAAACATCTTTCCTCTCCAGCATCTATGGGAGTTTATGGCGCAGTAAAAACTGAATTAATAAACCCAGATAAAAAGCAATAAATTATTTGCTTGGAGAAAAAAAAAAAAAGAACATACTTGTCTTTCAAAATATTGGAGCTGAAAAAACCATCAGGGAAGAATTAGGCAACTTTATAGCTGATTTCAGTCTGTGGGCTTTGGGAGAACAGGGGTTTGCATCCCAATGACCTTCTGCACATGAAACATTTACAGACCCCTTTTTGTGTAAGTGCATTTGGACATTTTTAGTTGTGTCCTTCTCTCAATTTATTCAGTTTTGCATTGAAAAGACAGAATAAGAATAAGACAGCAGCAAAGTGAAAGCCAAAAATACCCTTGGTTTTCATTTTCCAAAAATGGCCAGTTTGGAGGGGGAAAAAAAAAAGTTTTGTTTGGTGGGTTAAGGCAAATGGCCCATTTTGAAATTTAAAAAAAAAGCTGTTTCCAATGCAAACAAACCTTCTGGCATTAGGAATTATGTGATTGGATTGTGCAAGTCGAATGTCTCTCAGTGGACTGAGGGGCAAAGGGAGCAGCATTGGGCACGTTCAGGGCTGCAGCCACAGTGCTGGCCTCTGTCCTCTTCTTCTTCCCTCCTTTGACAGCCTTCAGACCGCTGCCTCAGTTTCTCTTGGTGTAAAACATGCTTAAAATAGCAACTCTCCTCCTGGAGGAAGCTCTGAGGAGTAATTAACTAATGCTAGCAAAGTGCCAGCCAGCACTAATTGCTGTCATTATGCAGGAGAGGAGCAGTGGGGTTTACTTTGGTCCTAGTGGTGCTTGTTTTCCTGGACTCGATGAGCCAGGGCATCAATGAGCCACTGATGGGGCTGTAAGTGACTCCTCAAGGCGCTGCAGCAGGTTCTGAAAATATAAACATTCACAAATTAATTTAGCTCTCCAACAGCCTCCCGGAAAGTGAAGGCTCTGGTCTCCCTCACAACGTTAGTATGCCAGGAAAAAGGGACAGAAAAGTTATTCCTGTTATTCCAGGCTGATAAAGTGCCTGGGTTGAGTTGTAGATCCCCATTCACCCTTTGATTTGTCCTGTAAATCCAGCGTGGTCACACCAGCACTATGATGGCTCTGGTGCAGCACCGGGAGCTGTGCCCTGGGAGCAGGAAATTGGGAATGGGGCCAGGCTGGTACAGGAAGGATGGGGGAAAGCAAGTAGTTTTCAAAGCAGGGGAAGAGAAAGAAGAACTTAGCTTGGGGAGCAAGAGTCAAGGTGTCCCCTGCACCTTCTGGTCAAAAACCTGGCCAAAAACTGGGAATGGTTTGTGGAAGAATCAGATATAGGGACATTACCAAATTCACCTATGGAACAGGAACTTCTGGTGCAGACAGGCCTTTCATGAATATGGAGGTTTCACAAAATAGAGGATCCAAGTTATGATGTGTCCAAATAAATATTTCTCTCCCTGGGAGAACAACAGCTTCTCTGTCATCCTCAGTTTTCACATCAGGAGAGGCTGCTGGGTCAATATCAACTAGAAATTGTTGATCCTATGGCAGGGGAGGGGATGGGGTGCGTGACTAAATTATCTTTAAGGTCCCTTCCAGCCCAAAGTATGCTATGATTCTAAGAAATTATAGTAGGGTCCAAAATATGCTGTTGTCTGCAATCTGGAGAGATCAACTCTCTGCAAGGACTTTTCCAAAGGATGCTCCAGGGGTGGGCATCCCCCATGGCCACGGCACCACCAGAGCCTGCAGACTGAGAAAAGACTTTCTTCAGGTTTGAAAGAGGAATAGCCACGCTCAGACCAAGTGCAGGCTGGGAACTTGAGCTCAAATTTAATTGTACTCCATTTAGACAATTGAAGGGAAATAGATTTGCTGACTGCTGTCTGTCTGAAGACCTAACAAAGGAGGGGGATGGGAATAGTCCTAGGTCTGGACATGTTCCAAGGTGGTAGCAGTAAAAACAAGGAGCTATTCCCACAGGAAGAGACAGTGTGAAGGAATCTTCTTTCACAGTTCTTTCCTCTCTGGCAACAGTTTCTCAAGTTAAATATTTATATATGTATATATGCATTCATGTACATACCCTCACACAAAGCAAGGCAAAAAGTCAAATCTTACTGTCTGAAAAGCGGATCTAATCAAGTAAATTATCTTCAGTCTTGAAATTTCCCTTACAAGATTCTAAAATGTTTTATTTCAAAGTACAACCTCAGCTTTCCAAGTACAGAGTCATTTATAGATTAACATTTTAAGCATAAAGCCTTTGAAGTCCCTTTTAAACTTCCCAAAATGCTTTGAAGATGGGAGGGTTCAAACTTATAAACCCCTGGGAAAGAAGGTACCCCTTTAGAGCCAGATGGGCCTGATCATCCTCTTCACTCCAAAACCCCTACAATTAGTAGGATAATTTGGAAAACCCAGCCTGTGTTACCCCAGTATGACATTAGATGTCACCCATGCACTGCATTTACTGCCTGTCCCCCTCTCCTGGTCTCCATATGGCAAAGTAACAACCCATTAGCCCATTCCCCCCTCACCCCATGGCTGGTGATTCAAGCTGGGGGGATCTCAGGATATCAAACCTGGAGGGCCAGGAGAAATGCCCACAGCCTGGACCTGATACCTTAGCCTGGAAGAGGTGGGGTAGGAGCAGCATCCATGACCCCACAGCCTCGAAGGACAGGGGTGGGTCTTTGGACACAGGAGAAGGTCCAAGATGCAGATGTTTAACTCTGTGCTGTCCCTGACCAATGCCAGCCAGCTCTGCCCATGCCTGGGCAGCCTTGGAGGGCCTGAAGGGTTTGGAGATGAGTCCCCACTGGGATGCACCCCTAATCTAGCAAGAAGAGAGTACAGCTGTGTGGAATTTAGATGTTCTGTGCTACACACACGCCCATGGCCAGGAAATGGGTCCCCAGAGGAGACTGGAACCAGAGATGGCACAGAGGTACAGGGAACAACCCCATGTTGTAAGACAGCCAGGGTGCTCTGCAGCCCCCATTCCCCTGGCTCAAGGTCTCCTTCACACGCCCTCTCCTCCAAGGACTGCTTCACCCTCCTGTCCCCTTGCTAAAGGAGGGGAACCAAAACCCTGGGAAGGTGGCCACCAGGCTGGAAAGCTGGGAGGGAGCCAGCTGAGCAGCCCCACGCTGGGAACCACCCCTGGTGCCATTTGGGCACTGTCCCAGCCCTACACCAAGTGGGGCAGGATCTCCCTGAGGGCTGACAGGAATCCCGTGGACTGGAGAAGGAGGCCGACCTCATTAAAGCCATGGAAATCCCCTTCCACATTCCCGGCTGCGGTGTTTCCTCTCTTGCAAGAGCGTGAGGCGGTGGCAGGCGGGGGGAGGCACTTTGGGGAACATGTTTACAGAACTCCTGCCAAACCACAGGAAGTCCCAGCTCCTGGAGATGAAGAATGGGCGGAGGAGGAGGCAGATGTGGCCAAGGCTCTGTCAACTCCTCTCCACTGCCACTGGCAAACAAAAGCCAGAGCACAGCAGCGTTGTTGTGCCTGGCCATGTGGGATGCAGGAGGGCCTGGAGTCTTCTCCCTTTGCTGTTTTATCTCAGAGCAGCTCAGCAAGTGAAGTCGTCCAGCAAAGGGGGAGAAAAGCACCCAAGAGACAGGTCATTTATCTGCACACTTCTAGGGTTAAGCACACCTCACTGTGCTTCTGGCTGTGGCAACTGAGAACAGACTCAGAAACGGGATCCAATAGCTCACCATGCAGAAAGCTGACACTCAGTTTTATTAAATTTTTTTTTTAATGATTACTAAACAGCATTCATCTGCTGCACCCTGTTTGCCCACCCAAGGAATGCCACCTTGTGGAGTTCTCCTGGCTTCTCTCTGAAGGGCTGGCAGCTGAGCTGTCCATGCATACAAGGAATCTATAGGAAGGTGTTCCTTCCCATGGCACAAGAGCTGGAATTGCATGATTTTTAATGGCCCCTTCCAACCCAAACCATTCTATAATTTTATGAGTCTGCTGCCTCTGCCACCACTCACAGCAGTAACATGCCACTTGTCCAGTGAGACTATCAAAGGTGTGGGCAACAGCTTGAAGATGCTCCTCCTTGATCAGAAGGTGTTGGACACCCCTACAAATGCATCCTAGAATGGCAATGAGCTCTTGAGACTGGGCGCCACGAGGGTCTCCTCTGCTGACACCAGCTGAGCAGGATTTGGGCAGCAGGTCCACAATTCAGTACATTTCACATCCCTTTTAATTTCATTAGGGACAACAGCCTTACAGCAGTCAAGGATGTTTCTTTATCTCCCACGATCTCACATTCCCGGTGGCTTTGGCTGCATCCTTGGTGAAGACCTTGCACTCATAATAGCTTTAACCTGAAGCTGGGTAGGTTTAGATTAGATATTAGGAAGAAATTCTTCACTGTGAGGGTGATGAGACACTGGAACAGGTTTGCCCAGAGAAGCTGTGGCTGCCCTGTCCCGGGAAGTGTTCAAGGCCAGAACGGATGGGGCTGGAGTAGCCTGGTCTAGTGGAAGGTGTCCCTGCCCATGGGAGGAGGTTGGAATGAGATGATTTTTAAGGAACCTTCTGACCCAAACTATTCTGGAATTCTATGATAGGTATCTACAGAGAAGCCAACATTCCCCAAAGTTCTCAGCACAGCCCTGTCCTCACCATTTCACTTGTTTGATGAGGACAGACACTCCACACCCTGATTTATCTATCAACACCTGCAGGGGTACAGACAGGCAGAAAAACAACCTACCTACCAAAACATTGCTTCATATTGCTCAAGCCAGTCAGAACTGCAAATTAATTCATAACAGACTGAATTTAAGACCTAAAGAAAAATACAAGTTCATTTATTGGGCATGCTATTTCAAAATGAATAATGTAGTTCTTGTTTAAAAGCCACTAAAGAGATGGATTTAATAAAAGAAAAGAGCAAAGTTTCCAAGATGTTTCATCTGACAGTGAATATCATATTGAACATAGTCAGGAAGAGAAGTCATTGTAGTCTATATAATTAGTCCTTCCCTCCACCCCTGTTTGGCAATCACTTTATCAAATTACAGATGTCCAGACTGGATTAAGTGTTGCTGAAATACCTTGCAGTCAAAATCTTTGCGCAGTGTTCATTATCATTAATTAAGTGTATGCGATCCCAGTTCCCAGAAGAATGTCCTTTTCTGTTAGCTGAGCTATATTTAAACTCAGGAGAATTCAGCATGCATTTTTAATAGAAATTCAACAGACAGTATTGACATTTCTTTTTGGTTTACAGCAGCCTTTTTACATCACAAAAACAATCGCAATGACCCAGGGAGATTGTGCTTCTCCTTTTCAGCTAAAAACCGCAGTTCTTTAAACCAATTTCTGAGATCTTTCCATCTAGACTTAGATCCAGAAATGCCTTGCCCCACTTCTAAGCAGTAAACTCTGAGTTTACTAGTAGGTGATGTGCTTGTTTACACTTCCCAGTATGCTCTTTGCTCTCTCCAGAGGGTGGATTTCCTGACTCACAGTGCCTCTAACCTATTGCCCAAACCGGTTGCTCCCCATCCCGTCTTTGTGCAGCTGACTGTTCCTCCTGCCTTATTCCACCCCACATGCCTCCTGACTGAATCTCACCCCACTTTGGAAAGGCCATTATTCCACAAACTGAGGGTCCTCCTCCTTCCCAGTCTCATCCTCCAGTGCTTTTCTCAGTCCTTCCTGACTCTGCATGTCCAGCAGAGTGAATAATCCTCCTCTGAATTCATCCACCCACCCTGCGAACCCATGTTCACCATCACCATCCTTCTCAGAAGTCCTGTTAAAAAGCATCTGAGTTGTGCTTCAGCTGTTTTAGAAGATTGCAGATGAAAGCCCAGCTGGAGCCAAGGCAGCTACTGCATCTCTCCAAAACAACTGCTGCAAATGGAATTTGATTGATCCAAAAGTTTTCTCTTGACCAGTCCCTAATGGCTGATATTCATTTCCTTCATTACCTGTCATGTGTTTGTAAAATGGTCATTTAATTATCTGTCCTTCACTTGTTTTGGTAAGAGTGTGTGTGCATTTCCTACCCTGTTGCCTCTCCCACTTTATGGTACAGGGCTGAACACCCACTCTTGCTCTGCCTCACCATCCCTGATCCTCATCATGAAACAGCCCTGTTATAGGTCACTAAGGGGAGAAAAGCCTCTCCAAAACATATCTGCTAAACATTCCCAGTACCTTCAGTGAATGTTTGGGTGCCATTCCTAATATTAGTCCATTAGACCCTAAAATAACACTTTAAGTACACAACACATCACCAGCTTCTCCACAGGTCTGCAGAGCTTTGGCCCTGGTTCATAGCATTGTAGAGACTAAATGTCTCTATCCGTGGGTTAAAAAAATGCTGGTGATGTTTATCTGTTCCAAGGAACACCTGTGAAATGGATTCACACATTGAAACAACTTGTGTTCACCTCGTTGGAGAAATGAGAACCCAGGATTTCTTCAGTGCTTCCCAGCCAAGCCCATACCCCTGTCCTCCTGGGAAGGAAAACATTCCCATGAAGGCTGGGCTGAGAAGCAAGGAGAAAACCTACATTTCAATGAAGAATTTTCTCCCCCAGCAACATCCCAGAGGGTTTTTGTGTAGGAGCTTGTTCATACCTGATGATGCGACTGAGACCTGTGCTAGGGTGGCCTCAGGGGACTTTAAAACACACTTGACTGAAGCACCTCCACTAAAAGCTGCTCCCTGGGGTCCTTATACAACCAAAGAAATGGCAGAACATCACTCCTGGGGGTCTTTAGGGATCCTCAAGGTAGCAAGCATGAATCCCTGCTATTGGGGATAGGGATTCTCTACCATTTTGGGGCAAGTTGCTCACAGTTACATCAGGGAAGAATCAGAGCTTGCCTTTCTCTCACTGCTCAGCTAAGATCATCTTCAGACTGCTCATCTCTCCTGTATGAGACAAAATTCATCACAAAGCCAGTCCCTCCTTGCCAGAAGATGGAAGTGGTCCAATGCAAACAGGACAAATACACCAGCTAATGCCAGCTCTCTGTCAACTCAGACAGCCTTCCCTCTGAAACGAAAAGCAAAGCAAGTCCCAGAGGTCTCTCCTGCTCTGAGCATGGCTTTACAATTATAAATTATCCCAAGATTATCTCTGTCCCCAGCCGTGCTGAATTCACCTCTGCTGTGTTTGCTGGGGGATTAATTGCTGCTGCATTGGCTGCACTGCAAAACAAAAGCTGGGGATGCAGCAAGCTCCTGATTGCCACAACATTCAGCAAGGGGTGACAAATTTACAGCCAAATACACAGGAAATACTCTTTGATTTAGCACAGTCTGCAATTAGCCAGCACAGACCACTGCTGGGGAGGAAATCAAGGCAAACAACATCAGGCATCCAAAGGATGTGAGCAAGGACAGGGATTAGGGTGGCACTGGGTAAAACAGCAATGCCCAGAGCTGACCATGCTGGCTTCAGGAGGCACCATCCAAGGATGAGCGGGTGCTTCTTGCTCTACTCACATCCTAGCATGATGTCTGACAGTGCCTGGATGCAACATCCCACTCATTCCTTGATATCCTCTCCCATACTGTCAGGAGACTGCACTGATGCCAATTTCTAGGACTCGGTATTCAAAAGAGATGCTCCAGGACAGCCCTTCCATCCCACCTCTTCCCTAGATGGACCACACATCTCACATGGGGAAATGTGGATATATCTGAGGAGAGAAGATACCCAGAGGTCTGGTGCTATAGCAGAGCACTGGGCTTGCTTTCCAGATCGAAGCCTCTGGTTCCATCTTGGATATCCAGCCTGAGTGTGAGGAAAGGAGGAGCTTCATTTCCAGCAGAAAAATCTCCCACTTGCAGAGGTCACCCACAGCCTCACCATCCTTGTCCATGGTGGGAACAAGCAGCAAACACATCGCTCCTCACTGGATCTGGGCTGGATCAGAGGAAAGCTGAGATCCATGGGATTGCAGAAGAGGCCTGGACATCAGCTCTACTGTCATCCCCATCTGGTGCTGTGGGACTTCTAGGCACATGGAAATGTGGTGAGAGCTCTGGACCCAGAGGCTCAGATGAAACACCAGAAGCTCCACGGCTCTGAGTGGGACCGGGCTGAAAATCTGTCAAGCTTTCTCATGAGATTTCCCCTCTCCCTCCTGGTTCTGTTTGGACTGGAAACACCATGAGAATAATTTTCCTCCTTGCATTTCAGCAGTTTTGCTTCCGGGCCTGGGCTAAACAAGGAAGTGCAGAGGCGTGGGAACTGAGGGGAGACACAAACACATGGGAGTGCAGGATGAATGGCTCCAAATCCCTGCATTCAACTCACTGCCTCCATCAGAGGTTCTCCTGCCAGCTGAACTCCTCTGCACGGGCTGACACTTTCAGGTGGAGGTGGTTATCTGTGGTTCAGATCCTTCTCTCCCTTAGGCAGCAAAGCACTCCCAGGAATAACTCAGCTTTTACTGCTGTGAGACAAGAACATTTGGATCAGGATCTTGGTGCCTTTTAAAGACACATCACCCAGCCAGCAGCAGAGCACTTGGACACAGAGCCCAGACCTCCAAACCTTTGTCCTTCTGTGGTAAAAGGGTTTGGCTTCTGGATACACTCATCATCTCAGCACCCTGAAAACAGAGTCCATTCCAGGTGTGGAGTACCACAAACCACTTCATGGGAGGCTGTCCCATTCCTCCAGGATCCAAACTTCTTCACTACTCCACGCCTTCAGCATCCACTGACAAAACAAGTTGTGCCCACAGGAGCAGGTATGGCATGTAGGGATGAATAATGATCCTATCACCACATACATATTTCAGGATAAAATTCCAGCTTCACCACAGCCCAATGCACCACCCAACATGTGTTTACACCAAACAATCAGTAACTCAAAGCTACAAAGAATGAGGAAATGGGAAGGAGTTTTTCCCATACCAAGCAGCTTGCAATTTAAGGCATTGCTCTTTCCCATAAGTCTCCACCAGATTGGCATGGAAACCTATTTGGGATTATGTGGCTCTATTCAGCAGTTCAAAGGTTAATTGGAGCTACACCAGCATTATGAGCAGAAAGGAAGGGACAATTTCTAGCAGCAAGGTCATGTATCTTGTGAGTACTTCCCTCTGGAGCATTCATCATTATTTAATTATCACTGTACTAATAGCTAGCATGAATTAAAGTATTCAGAGTCTCTTAGGCTTTGTGGAAGAAGAAAAGCTTCTGGTTTTTTTAAGAACTTCACAACAGGAGACAGAGGAACATCCTCCTGGCCCAGCTGGCCCTGTCTCTGAGCAGTTGGGGCAAACAACTGAACTTATTTGACTCTACAACTTTTAGGCAGGACTGGCCCAGACCATGAGCAAAGAAGTTCCAGGTGAGTCTCAAGAACCTGCAGACAGCACTGGCACAAGCCAGAAGAGGACTCAGTGACTAGAGAGGCCATTTAAGTGGCTTTAATTTGAACCAGAATAGGTTTAGATTAGACACTAGGAAAAAATTCTTTACAGTAAGAGTGGTGAGGCCCTGGCACAGGTTGCCCAGAGAAGTTGTGGATGCCCCATCCCTGGAAGTGTTCCAAGGCTGGGTTGGATGGGGCTTGGAGCAACCTGGCATAGGGGAAAGTGTCCCCTCCATCCTGCCAGAGGCTCCTCACAGAACAGGTTACATCTGAATTTGAGCCCCTTAATACCTATTGCAAAACCACCTTCCCTTCCTGAATGGTGCTACCTGGTAGCAGCATCTGGACAGGTTCTGCTGTCCTCTTTGTCTGCATCATGTCCCTGCTCTGAACACATCCCCAGAGGCACCAGCACAGCTTCTCCATGTCCTTGGCTCAGACAGAGGAGCACAGCCCTGAGCCATGTCCTCTTCTCCCTGTCAGAAGAAGCAAGAGAGGCAGAAATGCACCCAAGAGACACCCTGTGACTCTGGTCCCTGCCAGCTCTCTCCAATCTGCCCTGCCCAAGGCACTTTTCCCTGTCACAGTCTGGCACATCTATTTCAAATGTGGAGGATTGCCACATATCACAGGGAACAAGAAACAGATTCCCACCAGGGAAGCAGGGCCCTGGAGCAGAGTGGCGTCAATGACATGCCCTTGAGGTTCAGAGAAGGAGGACACAACTGCTTGTTAATCCTGCTTTCCAGCTGGTGATTTCTAGGGATAACCTAACCAGGGAATTCTAGGGAAAACGTTAAAAGAACTTCTAGTAATGCACTGTGAGAATAAAATCCCCATCGCTGCAGCTCACAGGGAGGCAACGCTGCTGGTTGCACAATAAACCATGTGAACCACTGGACACAGATCCAAGGATCAGGAAACAAGCAGCAAAGTCTCCAGCAAATTCACCTCTTCCATTATTTGGTTTTAGGAGCCCAGATGTGACCCCTTGTGTTAGGGTAGATTACATGGTGGTCCCAAGACTGCCTTTCAACCCAACTTTTCATGAGTCCAATATTTTCTCTTATCTTGTGCCTTTAATTACTTGTGTTCACATGTTCATCCCTACCACATTTGCCTCCTTGCCTTTATCCCAGGCCCTCTCCCCAGCTTCCTCAGACACCACGAGCCCTCAGCCTGTTCTTGACCTCGCAGTGTGGCAGTCTTGAGCTCTTCAGACCTTGCCTGTGGCTTTATGCTTCAGCACTTTTATTAATTCAGAGATGCCTTGTCTTAGAGGACAGAATATGTAGCAACCTGAAGGCACAAGTTAAGGCCATGTGGCTGCAGCCCCAGAAGACAAGCACGTGCTCTGTGCCCACCTGGATGCTACCTGGCACAGTCCTGTCACTGTGAGGGCCAAGAAATGAATCAACAGCACAGTGCTAGACCTTTACACAGGCAAGGCAAAAAGGCAGAGGTGAAGGTAAGTCACAAAGTCAGAGCTGCATTACTCAGCATGGTCAGTTTGTCATTGCAGCATGATCTACCACCTGAGTCACAGGATAGAATTCATTCTGCTTAAATTTAGACCTCTAAAATGTGGAATCTTATGTCTGGCCACACAAATTGAGCTTCCTTCACAGTCTGTGATTCATCTGACCTCTCTCAGACACTATTGTAGATTGAATCACACTCTGGTTCTTCCTATTTTTCTGCATTGGCAACGAAGGGAGCCGACGGTGACTAGTTCATCCAAAGCCAGACATCTCAACTCTATATGCCAAAATAAGAGCAAAGGAATCCCACTCTGGGTATTGTCATTTCTCCCTAATTGAAGGGCTTAAAACTTTCAAAGCAGAAGGACAATGACAGCTGAATTTGTGGTGGGCTTTTCATGCCAACATTCAGAGACTGTTTCTTCCCTGCCAGCTCACTCAATTTAATTCATGGGAATGTCCAGAAACAGGAACCCCTGGAGCAAAGCAAAAAAATGAGCCAGGCTCTGGCATTTCTGTGAGCAACCAGTTCTTAATTATTTGACTAATACAAGCATTGTGCAGCAACCATTGAGCAGTTTGTGGAGGTTTCTTTGTCACCCATGTACAAACCTCCACAAGGGTCTAGGGTTTCTGTGGAGGTTTGGGTACAAGAGCACAATACCAAACTGCAATTCTTCTCAGGGTGTTTGAGGAATTTATAATGAAATTGACCTTAAATGTAATTTGGGGCAGGAAGGATCAGAGAGTCAGGAAAGGTGGGCTAATGCTGATCAAGTAGGAGATGTATCATGGGCATGAGGCAAACCCTCCCAAGCACTGGAAAGGACAGGAGCATGCTGGCAAAACCACAGGAATTGGGGTTTCTGCACAGAAGGGACAAAACTACCCTGGGGGGAGACTGCAAAGAAGCTCTCTGAGCCATGAAAATGGAGACAAAATTACTCACAAGCCCCTGGATGTTGGATACCTGTGGAGATGTGGGCTCTCCCTTCAGTAGGAAATAGGTCAAATATGGTTAGAAATTAGGATTTTATCATTTCAGCTCCCCAGCCCCAGAAGTATTGCTGGTTGAGGGCTCTGAGGCAGAGCAGAGCCAGGGGGGAAGGAAGTGTCTTGGGCTGAGCCCAGGGGCTGCACTCAGACCCCACAGAGCTATGGCAGGGCCAGGAGGAGAGCACAGGGGAAGGAAGTCTTACAGCAAGGTCGGACAGCAGCTGTCTCCAGGAATGAATCCAGGAGCAGCATCCTCCTGGGATGGGCCAGGAGGATCTTGCATTGACTGACTGCCCTTCCTGAGCTCGGGAGGAAATTAATCTCCCACCATGGGCTCCAGTTTATTTTTACATTGCAAGTTAGCCCAAAGGGAAAAAAAGAAAATAATAAAAAAAGTTCTATTCCCTAAAAGGAATCACAAATTTCACAGCGACCTAAGGAGATTAGTCAAATCCCTGTGACCGTCAGCAGTTTCACTTAGGTCAAAGCCTGGCATAACTCAATCTCTGTGAGAAGGGAGGAGTGGTGTGGACTGCCCAGCTCTGCGGGCTGGCCAGCCTCTCCAAGAGGGCCCTTCTGCAATATCTGGAGGGAAATATCCCTTTTGCAGTCCCACAGCAAGCAGTCAGACTGACCCAGAGTGCAGACTGTGAAAGGGAGCGTTATCTCTTGCAGATACCACAGTGAGACCTTCCAAGCTGGGAAGCAGGAGGAGGACAAATTTCCCAGGCTGGGAGACATCAAAGGCTGTGTGAAACCTTCCAAAAATGCTCACCCTGAATTTCTCATGCATGGGTGGGCATATGGGATAACTCTCCATAGGGTCAGGGAAATGTAGAAAGTGGAGCAGTCGGGTTCTGATTCGCCTCTTGCTTTGAGGGAGAAAATGAAGGGAATTTAGCTCAAAACCTAAAAATAAACATGACACCCATAGGTTTGGCTTTGCACAAAAACTGGCCTGAGTTAGGTAACCTAAGGCATTTTTTTGGATGAATTCATTTCCATCCCCTGCCAAACATGTCTATGTTAATGGGCTCACAGAAGCATCAGCCCTTCAAGCTGTGCCTCAGACTTCACCCAATGGATCAGTAATGTGGTGGTGCTGCTGTGATGCACTCAGTGAGCAGAGAGGTGTTGGAGAAATAAACTGAGAACAAACTTTCAGATTTGGAAATGTTCAGGACCAAGTTTGATGGGGCTTTGAGTCTAGCGGAAGGTGTCCCTGCCGCTGGTAGAGGGGTTTGAACAAGATAATCTTTAGGGACCCTTCCAGCTCAAATCATTCTATGCTACTATGATTATTCTAATGAGAAATAGGGTTTTCAGCTCATACTCCATAGCTTTAAAAATAATCTGCCTCCTTCTCAGTCAGAGGAAAGGGCCTCTTGATAGAAACCCAACAGAAAGTCTCCTGCTCTGTAGTGCAAATACAGAATTTGCTCTACATGTTATCATGAAACCAAAAAGGATAGAAGTTCCAGGGTCCTTCCTCCACTGCAGAGAGGCAGGAGGCTTTTGCAACTGTTTCTCTCTCTCTGATAAAGTTGTTGGTGCAGTTCTTAAAAGAAATAACAACTTTTACAATTCTTAGCTCTTCTCCTAGAGACACTTGCTCTCCCTTTGTGGCTTTTCCATCATTTGAACTCTTCCAGTAGTACCAGATCTGAAGTTTTCAAAATTACGAGTCAAGAACTAGAAAATCCTTACACTGATTTAGAAACTAAAAGATTAAAAACAAAACAGCAAGAGAGACCTCAACTGCAGGGACTTCTGAGTTGCTTCTGGTCTTTGAAGTTCTGAAACCAAGAGCGGGACAGTCCCGTTGCATTTTTTCTGAGTATCATCACACCTGCTCTTCTATCTGCTGTTTCTCTCCTGGTGTTGAGTTCTCTTCAGACCAGAAAGCATCCTTCTGTCCTATGAATGTGCAGCATTTAGCACAAGGTGCTTCAGGCAGGATGCATCCTCTGGGCATGGGAAAAATGAAGGTGAATTGTTACAATCAGCTCTTTTACCTATGAAATACATAAACCCAGAGTAAACCTTTGAGAAGTGAAGACAGCAGCTGGGATAAGGAAGACAGACAGCATCATTGTCCATCACAGCTGGAAGAACTCTCACTCTTCAATATTTGCTCCTGACCCAGTGAGAGCTTTCCTGTGGGGGAAAAGGAACAATAAATAACAGGGAATCATAGAGTTATAGCATGGTTTGGGTTGGAAGGGACCATCTCATTCAAACTCCCTGCCATGGATGGGGACACCTTCCACTAGACCAGATTGCTCAGCGTCCCCCCAACTTCCAGGGATGGGGCAACCATGTCATCATCACCATCCTCATCATCATCATCAAAAATATTGCTCATCATCAACACATCAGAATATCCTCTGCTATTCCTCTAACAACAGGGTGACCAAAAGCATGAGTTTGCACTAAGTGGGTTCAGATTAGTCAGAGGTAACATGGCCCTTTGCTCCTGATGATTTCACCAACATGACTTTTGTTCTCATGCCTTTCTCCAGCCTCCACCTCCCTCAAAAAAACCTGGAAATGCAGTTTCCCTAGCTGGAAGCACACATTTCGTAGTAACATTTTCCAGACCACTTTGCAAGCAGTAAAGTGGGACAAATTTTTTCAGCACAGTTTTGTAAAAGCTCACAGCTCTTACCTGGCCCTTCTTGTCTGTATCCTGACATATTCCTTCAGTAATCTCCAGGTCCACTTGGGTTTGTCTTTTTGTGGTGTTTGTTTCTTTGCCCTTCTTAAATAAACTATTGGCAGTTCCTATGGTAACACACTTCATTCTTTCTCTCTCTTCCCTAAAAGTCTCTTCCCATTTAACAGGCTTTTTAAAAGGCTCTATTTATACTTTCTTTTGTTACCCTGCCCCTGCTCCCTTGCAGTCAGACAAGGGCAGGCACGGAGCAGTGCATGCACTACCCTGTGTTACTAATAATGGCCATCCATAAACACAAGAGCGAGCCGTGGGGATCAAAGCTGTGACCTTCATCAGGAGATGCTCTGCTTCTTCGAGCAAAAAGAAAGGAAACCTGAGACACGGCTGGCTCGGGAGGGAAGCACTGTTTGCAGGGGCCATCCCCACCCTCCCTCTCTCCAGCAATGCACTGAGGGGCTGCAAGACCCAGAACCAGCCAGCATGTGAAAAACAGCCTTGCTGTCTCTGCAGGCAGTTTTCCACCTCCCCTCTTTCCTCAGTGTCAGACATTCATCTACATTACCGGTAATTGGATAAAGAGAAAAATATGAACTGTGCTTCTTTTTGCTTCACATTCTGTGAAAAGGAAAGCTCCCCTCCTCTCTGTGCTTTTTCGTTTTACATCTCGGGGCTATTACCAAGCATCAAGGTTTACTTCCTTAAGGGTCATCATATCATTTAAATGCAGATTACAACTTATTTTAACCCTTAACTGAAGCAGTAGGCGGATTTTTATGATGACAACACATTGTTTCTCAGACATTTCTCCTAATGAAAAACAAAGGGTCTGAAACAGTCCAAGTACAATTTGGTTCCTTTCTCCATCGAGAGGTTTCACTTGCACAGTCAGGCTGGTGCCAGAAACCACACGTTTTTTGGTCATCTTTAGGGTGTTCCAGGAAACATATTGTCAACAGATCTCAATTTTTCAGTAGGAAAAGCAAGTAGAAGAATGACTCCCCAGCCTTCCCTTTTCTTTCTCCACATAAAAACAGCTTCCAGGCCTTCTTTATTGATGAAGAATGACCCCAAACAGTTGTAAATCCTATTTTATTTTTTTTCTTGCTTATGATCTCTCCTCCCTGGCCAGCACAAGAAACTGTGATGCCCTCCAAGTGCCACTGCAGAAAGGGTTAAGGTATCTCAAACTACAGTCTCAAAAAGCAACTAGAAAAAGTGTCCTGTCCCCAGGGTAGGATCAGTGTATGAGAATTTGCTCAGATCATTTAATGTTTGTAACTTGATTTCCTGCCGGAAAGCTTCAGTGGGCGGAGTTTCTGCTGAACCAGACAGAACTAGAGCTATTTCCTTTTCCAGATTGCTTGTGCATGTCCAGTCAAGCTCAACTCAATTAATAGCAATCGGCTTGTTTCCCCCACACACCCCTTCCCATTCACCTTTTGCAGTGCAAATTCAGGAAGTGAGTGATAATCTTGCTGTCAGGGCTCAGGAGATGGGATGGTCCCCGCAACCCTGGGCAAGTCCCATTGGTTCTCTGCACCTCTGGCCCACTTCTTGTCAAATTCTGGAGAAAGGATGCTCTAATGACCCAGCTCCTGCCCTACTGATTTCCTACATGACCTCAGGAAAGTCACTTAACATTTGCCTGCCTCCACCTTCCATGAAATGGAGAGGAAATCATCAGAAGGCTT
Source organism: Passer domesticus (assembly GCF_036417665.1). Classification (NCBI taxonomy): domain Eukaryota; kingdom Metazoa; phylum Chordata; class Aves; order Passeriformes; family Passeridae; genus Passer; species Passer domesticus. The sequence goes on along the minus strand of NC_087474.1, from coordinate 158,153,861 downwards.
TGCTCACTCTGCTGCCACCACCAGTATTAAACCATGGCCCATGAGGACTGAGAGTAGAATTCTTTCCAATTTAAGCTTAAAGACACGTTGCTGTTTTCTCCTGAACAGAGCAGGTCTGTGCTGGATCACCTGAAGCACTTCTGCAAGGGAAAAACAGCCCTGTTACTCCCCACCATGCTCCCAAGTACAAATTGATTAATTCATCCTCTTCCTAGACTATCCCAGGAACCATGAGTTTCTTTCACATTCATCACTGAACGCAACCAAACCTTCTGGGACAGGCCAGATCCTGCTCCAGGTGCTTGTTTTTTTACCAAAGTTTTAGGTTTCATCAAAGTAGTGTGAGCTAACCCCCATCAAAGATGCTTTCATCAATACTGAGATCCTCTACAGAGGGGTGAATGCAGGACCAGCCAAGTGGGATCCTATGGATCTCATAGGAGAACAAGAGATCTACTCCATGTACAGCCTCAGGACTCTACTGGTTTGAATCATGCCAGGTCAATTTATTTGAGGTTCAGTTGGTAATCCAGACACTTCATCACTGAGGTGAAGGTGGGCAAGCCCCCTTCCCTCAGTCAATTTTCAGCAGCACCATTCAAAAGTAAAAAAAGTAAAGTCACCCCAAACAAAAGAAATTAAGCAGAAAAACTGTGAGGTTTTTTTTCTCTAACAGGACCGAAGAGGAAATTCCTCTGAAGCACAGAGAAATTTCTGAGTGCTGTGTTTCTCACCCTTTTCAAACTGCTGTCTCTACACCAGCCTTCGAGCCCCAGTGCTGGATGCCTGGGGCAGCACCCTCTCCCCCCATCCAGATAGTATCATATCCTTAGGATGTGTCTACACTCCCAGGTGGAGCTGGTTACAGAGAATAGTCCTTTCCTTAGGCCTGGCTAAGTCTGGAGGCCTGGGCGTGAGACAGAAAGTAGGCACTGTTCCTTATCATACAAGGGAGATTATGCAAGAATGTCCTGTAATGAGGATAAGAAAGGTGCTTTGAATAAGTATGTGGGGCTGGCTGCAGGTACCTTCTGGCACCAGCAGGGCTCTTGCAGCATGGACCAGCCCTGGTTTCCAGTGCCAATGAAGTGGGGCAACCAGCTGCCCCACACCAACCTCCCTAAACCAAATTATCAATTTAGCTTCTTTCACCAAAAAAAAAAAAAAAAAAAAAAACCACACAAAATTTGAGAGCAACATCAACGAAGGAACCATCACCAGGACCTAAAATTCAAAATCTTTATCTGCTACTGTTACTTCATCGTCCTTTCTGATTGCTGGCTCGTGTGCATGGGAATGCAACGTGTATGGTTTCATTTTCTTAATTGCAATCATCCTGCAGACCACCTTCAGGCACGCTGGGGACCACCAGTAGCGCAGGGACCGCATGTGAAGGAGCCCTGCCCTGGGAGACCCATCCCGCCTTCCCTGATGTGGTTAAAATGCCATTCCAGATTGTGGTGCCTGCAAGGATTTAACGATGTTCTCAGCCCAGAGGAGAGCCCTGGACTGTGCCCTGTGCCTGAGAAAGCAGGACTGAGCTTCAGCTGTGTAGGAGGGCAGCTGTAAGAAACCAGGATATCTGCAGTGGTGGTAGAGCTCCCTTCATAGCCCACCCCATCTCTTTCACGTGCAAGTGCAACCTTGGAGTCTCTGGACCAAGCTCTCTCTGTTCTGAAGCCTTCACTGGCAATTCATACCTGGGGAATCTGTGAAGTAGGCAAGCAAGGTTTTGATGAGTGTGGGAAAAAGAAAGGCGTTACCACGTATGAGTGAACTTCAGTTTCGCTCATGTGCTGAATTAGTCAGTGCCTTCAAGTGAATTCCAAGTGCTGGTCTAGCTATTAAATGACTCTTCTTGAAGAGCTAAGTGCTCCATTTTTAGCCTCTACTGGAGGAAAACTAAATTTAAAAAATCATATTGAATCAGAACCACAAAGGCTTTGGGGTTGGGTTTTTTGGTGTGTTGTTTTGGGGTGGGTTTTTTTGCATTTTTCAACTTTTTTATCTCTCCCAGAAAGAAAAAGTAACCAGTAGTCAACACACAGCAGTTGCTGGCTGGAGAAATCCAGGTCACTCGTTATGCCCATGAATGTGATATCTCAGTCAGGAAACCTCACTGAGATGTTGCAGCCCCAGAGGAACATGATGTGATAATTGCATCACCAAAGGACCAGAAGTACCTGGTGTAGAGGGTCAAGACACAAGCTCCAGTGGCTGAGAAATTCAGGAGAGGACTTGCTCAATTTGAACATTTAGTGGATGGAAAGGAGGTATGAGTGCTGGTACATCAGCACTGACATCTCAAGAATTCATGTTTCACTTCCTACCCTGGAGGAGTGGCTCCTCCTGCAACCTTTCCAACCCAGAATTATCACTTTTCTGCTGCTTCCCCCTCTAACAGTAGGGCTGTGAGAAGTGCTGTCTGCAGGTGGCAAAAAGCAGAGTTGTTTTTTCCATCAGTTCACTGTTAATGGTGTCCTGGCTTGAAGAAAGTTGAGTTTGGCTGAAATGGAAATGACAGAAGGGGCAGGGGAAAAAAAAATTACAGAAATTTAGACAAAGCAGGTGTATGGATTGCATGCCTATCCTTTCTGCAAACACAGAGGCTGCGTGGGCTAGATCCAGGAAAGTGTCCCAGCTGTAATACAAGCACTTTGACAAGCACACATTAAAACATAGCCAAGCTTTCCACTAACACTAAGGCAAACACAGTCCGCTGGGATTAGCATCTGTGCAGAGGTTACAATCCTTCCACATTGCTTTTCAGTGCATTAGGCTGAAAAACATGCTCAAGGATGCTCACGTGCACAGGAGATTGTCGATATTTGTGCTGAAAATCCATTCAAATTCAGAAATTACAGCTAACATGAAGCCTACTTGATCCTCTTAAGGCTGTGACCTGATTGTGGAAACATTTCTCTTTGCTTGTTTTTCTAAAATACAAAGAAGCAAGGCAGAGGCTTGACTGAAGATGGATTCAGGCTTGCCAGGAGACCTGAAGGTGTTCCCCAGTTGCACTGCCCATCAATTTTTAATGCCTCCATTTCCCCTCCAGCTCAAAGTGGACAAAAGCTCCCCTAGTCAGGATATTCTCTGGTTCTGTGGTGCCCAAGAGCATCAGGCAAACTGGCATGAATTTACACCCCCGGCCAAGAAGCAACACTCCCAGGCACAGCAACCCTTCAGCCTCACCCATGCAAGAGGGATCAAGCTGGGCTTGACAGCACTTCTGAGGGAATGTGGTGGAGCCTCATGCTGTTGGCCCTTTTTCTTCTGCCAGAGCTGTCAAGCTGAGGTTGTGCTCGAGCGCTACAATTTGCCATGTGACATTTCAGATGGGAAGCAAAAGAACGGCTTTGCCAACCACCGCTCTCAGGTTCTCCGCTAAATAAAAAACAGATTCCTGACATTTGCTGTGTCTGAGAGAAAGGCGGGTCTGTTGTTTTTGCAAACAATAAAGGATGCAGAAAAACAAACTTATTCCCTCAGAGCCAAGCACAGTTCCCCATCGTGCCTGGGAATCCCCGTGGAAGGGAAATGCTGTTCTAACAAGAAAAGATTTGACCAAAAATACCCAACCAAATGCAGCAACTGCGACATTTTTCTTTGTATTTTTTGTGTGTTTGTTTCAGTTCACGGGGGTTTTTTTGGGTTTTAAAGAAAGCAGTCACAGGCAGACTTCTCTGTGGGTCCCACCATCACTAGTGTTAGCAGAGGGACCTCTGCCCCCCAGAGCTTTCCCCGGGCTTTGCCAGACTGATTTTAGCACCACCAAAAGTCACACTCTGAGTTTTCATTAAAAAAACGTTGATGTGAAAACCAGATAATTTTCTCACTTTGAAAAAGTAGCAGGGAGTCAGACAGCAGAACCTAAATGTCAATAGCAAGGGAAGTCACAGGTTTTTTTTCCTGTTCTCAGCAGACTGCTTTGCAAGGTGTGAATTTGCTGATGCCTAACCAAGGTTAAACTTATGCTCTGCGTTGAGAGGGGAAGGGGAAGGAGAGAATGAAAATCCCTTTCATCCAGCAGCGTGTTTCAAACTTGCAGACACCAAATGTCTTGAATATCCTTTGAAATCAATCAACAGATTCCAAATTTTTTATCCAAGGACCCATTTTACACATTTACACATACAACACTGTAATTGCATAAGATTCATAAGTGTTAAGAAAATTTGGTAAATTTCACTTATTTCCTTTACTCTTTTGAAACAGTCATATGCCAGATCAGCCCTTCTCAATTCCTGCTGGAGGATTTGCTGTAGGTCCTGGCAGGTTGGGATGCCAAGGCTGGGTTGTGTAACAGCCTGAAGCTGAGTCAGGGGAGGTTTAGGTTGGATGTTAGGGAAAGGTTCTTCACCCAGAGCATGGCTGAGCATTGGAATGGGATCCCCAGGGAAATGGTCACAGCACCAAGCCTGACAGCTCAAGAAGCACTTGGACAACACTCTCAGGTGTGATTTTTGGGGTTGTCCTCTGCAGGGGCAAGAGTTGAACTTGATGATCCTTGTGGGTCACTTCCAACTGAGGATATTCTATGATCTCTGCTTCCAGGCCACCCCTTAACCAGAGAGGAGGACTGCATCCTTTGAACAATGTTCTCAGAAACATAAAGCACTCTCAGACCATTCTGGTTCAGAGGACACCAGTTTAGTGCCTTTCAGGAAAGAGGTAAAAATACCCTTAAAATGCTTAATAACATCTGAGGATCTCCTATATTCATCTCTACGTGTTTGTGTCTCCTGAAGAATCTCCTCATCCCTCTGTGCCTGTGACCCCAAGCCCCCTCTTATTCTTTTCATTTTTTGAAGCCCTTGGCTGCCTCTGCGGTGACTTCTGCTAAGAGAGTCCACAGCAAGTTGGAAATAAAAGAGAACCTGCGATGGCATCGGGTGCTGTGCTCCTGTTCCTTTGAATTTATGGTCTTTACACCACAGACCTAAACACAGGCTTTAGACACAAAGGTTGACAACCTGAGGTGAGGGCCTTGGCTGTAAAGTGACAGCAGCTCCTGAATTGTGCCAGCTTGAGCCCGTGACACACTGGGTGACCCCTGTGCCTCACACGTACCCAGAACCACTGATGGGAGATGTTAAATATATCCTGTATAGCCTCAGGAATGGGCAGCCTCTGCCCTTCATCGGTCAGGGCACTAAGGGCACCTCACCCCAGAGGACAGGGGACACTGCTGCACTGAGCCCAGCCTGGGCTGTGTCCCCTTGACTCTGCCCCCAGGCTCTTCTTTGTCTTCCTCAGCTTCCTCTTTGTCATCTTTGTTTTCTCCTTCTTCTTCTTTTCTTCTTCTCTTTCTTCTCCCTCTTCCTTCTTCCTCTTCTTTCTCCTCTTCCTCGTCACTTTTTTTATATTTATCTTCTTCCTTCCTCTTCTTCTTCCTTCTTTTCCTTCTTATTTCTTCTTTTCCTCCTCTTCCTCCTGGTCATCACCATTTTCTTCCTTCTTCCTCTTCTTCTTCCTTCTCTTCCTCTTCTTCTTCCTTCTCTTCCTCCTCATCATCTTCATTTTTTTCTTCTTAGAATCACAGAATATTTTGGGTTGGAAGCAACCTCAAAGGTCATCCAGTTCTAACCCCTGTCATGGGCTGGGATGACAGGTTGCTCCACTATCCCAGGTTGCTCCAAGCCAAATCCAGCCTGGTTTTGAACACTTCCAGGGATGGGACACCCACTCCTTCTTTGGGCAACCTATGCTAGTGCCTCACCACTCTCACAGGGAAGAGATTTTTCCCTAATATCCCATCTAAACCTGCCCTCTGTGGTTTAAGGCAATTCTTGCTTCTCCTGTCACCCCAGCCCTTCGTCCAAAGTCCCTCTCCAGCTCTCTTGGAGACCCTTTAGGCACCATGAGGGGCTCTAAGTTCTCTCTGGAGCCTTCTCTTCTGCAGGCTGAACAACCCCAGCTCTCTCAGCCTGTTTCCACAGCAGAGCTGCTCCAGCGCCTCCTGTTCCATTTCTTTCCCTTTTCCTTTTTCCTTTTTCCCTTCTCCCTTCTCCCCTTCCCTCACGCTCCCCTCACCCCTTGACCCCGCCCACTCTCACAAGCCACGCCCCTTCCCCAGCCCCGCCCACACCCACCCTAGACCACGCCCCCTCCACCGCCTGTCCCCTCCCCATTGGCTCCTGCGGGCGCCACGTGACGCGGCGGCGGCGCGCGCGGGGGCGGGGCCGGGCGCGCGGGTGCGCTCGGGGCGGCGGCGGCGGCGGCGGCGGCTGCATGTGCGGGCGGGGGGCGGCGAGCGGGGCCGGCCGGGCGGCGAGCGGAGCCGGGCGCGGGGCGAGCGCAGCCCAGAGGAGCCGAGCGGAGCCGGCGGGCAGGTCAGTGCGCGGGCGCGGGAGGCGGGCGGGCGAGGGGAAGCGGCGGCGGTGGCCGCACGTGGGGTCCGCCCGCTCAACAATGCGGGCGGGAGGGGTCCGTGCGCCGCCGGCCGCGGGGCCGCCGCGCCGCGCGATGAACCCCCGGAGAGCGGGGTGATGGCTCCGCTGCAGCCATGCCGCGGCTGTGGTGGGGGGGGGCAGCAGCGTGCGTGCCCCCCCGGCCCCCAGCGAGGCTACGGCCCCGTCAGACCGAACCCCAGAATCGAGGGAGGGGAGCTGCAGCCGCGCTGCCGGGGTCACGCACGCTGCTTCCTCCCACGCGCGGTGCCGCAGTCCCCCGCCCCATGTGCGGACACGGAGCATCCCGGCCGAGCCCTTCCCGCCGCGCTCCGTGGGTGGGATGCGGCGTGGGCACCGCCAGGGCCTCTCCACCCCCGGCCGGGGCCGGACGCCGCGATCGGTGTCACAGGGGGCCCGAGCGGGGAAGCGCCGTGCTCCTCCGGCCTCGCCGTCCCTGGGGATGTTTCCCTCTCCCTCAGAAGAACGGGGCTGCCCTGCATCGGTAGCCGCGGCAGGGGTGGCCTCTCCTGGGTCGCGTTTGGAGCAGGCTGCCCCGGGAAGTGGAATCAGCATCGCCGGAGGTGTTCAGAAAACGTGTGGCTGTGGCACTTGGTGACAGGGTGGTGGTGGTGCATTGATGGTTGCACTTGATGATATTGGAGGTCTTTTCCAACCTGGATGATTCAGTGATTCCGTATTTGAGCATGTCTCCTTAGGATACCAAGCCATTCCTGGCCTTGCTGTGGCGTGGGGGCTTGGGAATGCCAGTAGTTCCCATTCCCTGGGCAGGCAGGTCACGCAGCAGGAGGATAGCCCATGCCATGCCTTTCTCTGCCGTAGGTAAAGTGGATTTTTGCGTGCCACTGGAATTACTAATCCAAGCAATTAGCTGGAATCTGTCAAGTTTGCGCTGCTGCCAATTTCTCCAGTTCATTTGGTTACAGCTTCATCTTTGTGCTCAAAGGAACTGAAATGTAGGCAGGGCAACCGAGTGTCTGGAGCTGTTGGGTTGGGTTTATGTGCATCCTTCTGGCCAAAGGAGGATCAGCAAGAAAACTGAGCCTTAATAAATCATATATTTATTGGCAGCAGTGGAAAAAAAGTGGATAAATGGAGCTAGTGGCTTGTTTGTATACGAAATATCATGAATCTCCTTACTAGTTTGTGAGCTGGATTTAAATTCCACTGTTACAAGGATCACTGATTTTTTTAATCATATTATTGTTAATAGCTTACATTAAAAATGCTGCAAGTGGATTTAAAGCTGAGGGCCTTGAGGGCTCAATAATGTTCTGTGCCAATATTTAGGTACATCCAGGGACTTAACAGTGTGTTGTCACTTGGCTTCAGAGTTAGCTGCCCCGCTGGCAGGGGCTGGTGCAGCATGGTCCCTGACACAGCCACTTTCTGGGGGTCTCACATGCCACCAAATTTCCCAGTTGGGCAACTGAAGCGACTTTTAGTCATTGGTAAGTGCTCCAACCTGAACTCTGTTCCTTTTGGGAATATTAAAACTTTAACTTTGGTTAACTTGTGTCAAAGGTGTGTGCCATGAGCCATCGCCCTGTTGGCTCTGCTTAGAGAGATGGCTGCTTGCAGAAGCAAAAAGCTTTTGTTACAGCTATTTTATTTTTATGTGTGCTTTGATGGCTCAAAAATCACTCAGCTTCCAGTCAAGGCGATCCTGGGTGAGAAGCATCCACTGGGATTGGCCTGTTAAGTGAATTTCTTTGATTTGACAGCAGAAGTGCCCAGAGAGACATCAAAAACCCCAACATCAGGGCATGTTTCCAGCTTCATCATCCTCTGCAAGCCATGGAAATCAGCGGCTTGAAATCCAACAGCACTTGATGTTAAAATAGCAAACAGTAAACATCGTCTCCTATCAATAACTTTAATTATGGTTTGGGTTTTGTCTTAAATAGACACACATTGTCATAGGGAATCAAAGTTTAGCATCCAGACGTGCTCAGTGGGGTGGTAGCGTCTTTGAACAGGGTGTAACACGCTTTTATAGCATAAATTAAAATAAAAAAGGGGTTTAGCAGCGTAGCATGCTGTTGTGTAAGAAAACTGCCAACTTTTGGGCTGAGACTGCGTGGTTTCTGGGCATCGTGTGCTGCGGCGTGCTGGCGGGTGGCGTTCCCGGGCAGCTTTGGACGGGGAGAGCGAGTTTCACCACTCTGCAGCTGAACCCTGACAGGGTTTTTCAACCATAAAACGAAGTGCAGAGGAGGCTTTGTGTGTGCCACGGATAGCCAAACCGAAAGCAAAAATAAACACCCGCGAAAGATGGGTTTTTTTGGTCATTGACAGAAAAGGAAAGTGCCGGTCTAGGGGAGGGTGTGAAGTCCCATGTTCCTTACGCTCCTAATCTGGAAAATACAGACTGTGGCACATGGCATCAGCGTGCGTGGCTAATTTTACATCTCATCCTTTTCCCTTTCTGATTTAACCCAAAATTAAGGAAGGGAAGCAGCATTTAAACAGCATTTAACCTATTAAATGTTCATTTTTTGCCAAGTTACGCCACTTTGCGAACACGAGACATGACTGGATTCCTGTGGCAAGGAGCCCTTAAAATTTCAACAGCTCTACCTATAAATACAGTCACCGTGAAAGGCAATCCGGCTTTAAAAGAAAAAAAAAAAGCAACCATGCTCTTTTTTTAGTCCCACTGTATCTGCCTGACTTTAGTGCCATGCAATGCATCTCCAGCCGGGCGATGAAGCCGAGGCGGTGTGGAACATTCAGTCTCCTGATTTCTCTTGCTAATTTGTGTGAAGAATGGGTGTAAGCAGAGAAAAAAATTCATTTTAGTTGTCCTGAAGATTTTTAGTGTTGGGATTGTGGGGCTGAATTTCTGCAGCCACATCATGACCTTTTGCAAAGGGACCTTTGTTGATTTCTTGGTCCTGGTGAGTTCCCAGGAGCTGCTGCATTGTGGGGCAGTGCAGGATGGAGCCTGGAGCATCCCTTGGCTCTAAAGCAATGTCCCAGCTGAAAATTAAAGGGAAGAAAAAGAAAGAAAGAAGCTGGCTACCACCTCACCCCAGAGGTGTCTGGGCTCACCCACTGCTCTCTGATGCAAGCACAGCAGCTCAGGGAGCTCAAGGGCTGCTTTTGGACATGCCCAGGGTTGCCCAGGGACAGGCTGGCCTCAAGAGCAGGTACAGCATGTTCTGGGCACTCCTCCAGGCCAGTGGGACCCCCCACCAGCCCCAGATGATGTAGTGGGGTGATGGCCACTGGCACATCCTGGTGGAGAAGACAGCACTGCCTGCAGGGCTGGGATTTAGGTGGAGAAGCTGTAAGGGAGGGTGGTTTTGCAGCTTAGTGATGCTTTTCAGCATGCCCTGTGCTTGCATGGCAGAAATCCACCTCTGTGGCCAGAGCAGCTGGGTCACCTTGCAGTGCTAAACCTGCTGGGTATGGTTGGGATGGGGCACGGGCTGGGAAGCGTGTGGGAGTGGGGCGGGAGAGCTCAGCACGGGGAATTGCTGCGTGTGCACTTGGGCGAAGTGCTGAGCCTGGGCTGCGCGGGAGCTGCAGACAGAACCCACACGTGACGTCTGAATTTCAGATGATTGCTGGACCACTTTGCCAACAGCCTCTCGCAGCTCATCAGCTGCAATATCGCTTCTTCTTTTCCCTGATTTTTTTTATTTCCTTTCCCCTTCCCCACCCTGCCTGTTTTCTAAGCCGAAGCAGGAGGGATGAACACGACACCGAGGGTGGCTGCAGCTGCGCAGGGTTTGTATCCAAATGGTTTCCTGGAAGGCAAGTTTTTTTGTTGTTTTTCAATCTTAAAAATATTTTTACAGCGAGTGTCTCGTATCGGGGCTGTTTGGATGTCAGGTTTAGTTTCCCATGACATGGAGTGATTAGAGGAGGGAGGGGAAGGAGGGGCTGGGTGCTGCTTTATGTGCAGATCTCTCTGCAGCAGTGTCATTGCCTATTAATGGTAAATGTGTTCCCTCTCATCTCTGTGATAGTTCTCGGAGATTTCCTCTTTTACGTCACTGCAGTTAATAAGATGTTTAACTTGGGAGCTGGGGGCGATGTGCTGTGCTATCGTGTTGCAAGGAACAGGGGGATGACGAGTTCCTGCGCAGACTTGTGCTGGGAAGATCGTATCAATGCTGGGGAGAACAGCTGGGTCTGGAGACAAACCATTGCCTTTCACCCTTAATGAACCTGACCTGGCTGCATCTCTTTTTTTTTATCATGACAATGATTCTTTTCCTTCTAATACTGAGAGAGGCAACTCAGTCCTCTCTGTCTGCTGCATTGTTGGAGTCAAGGGTGCAACTTGATTTTTTTAAGCAGATTGTGTCTGCTTGGGTGCACTTAAGCTCTTTTTTTTCCTCTTTTTTGGGGACCACTGAAGCATTTCATGAGAGCACCTGATGGCTTTTTCTGGTGATGCTGCAGGTGCAGTAACTGCAGAGCCAGAGCCCTCTCCAGGAAAGTCCTTGACTGTGTGTTTTGTGTGTCACCGGTTGATTATAGAGTTAAGAAAGTGTTGCTGTTGTACATGCCTTGACCAGGAATAGCCTCCCTCCTGCCACAGTTTGCAAGGCCAGCTCATCGAGGGCAGGCGAGTTGGTCAATAAACGCTCCAAGCAGCACCCTAGGGAGTTGTGAACCAAAATGGGAACACTTGTGTCCTTCAGCTCCTCCTTCCCTGCCAAGTTGTTTTCTTCCCCCAGCTCCTTCTCCTGCTTGCCACTCAAACCCCCTTCATCCTGCTGTGTTTTTCCACAAATGTTTTTCAAGCGTGACAGCAGGGAGAAGAAAGCCACGAGTGCTGCAGGGGGCTGATGCCTATCAGGCCAACCCTTGCCTGTGGCTTTGGGGGCCCCTTCACTTCAGTGACTTGGTGGCTTCAGGTGGGTTCACATCTAGCAGCTGTTGAGCTTGGAGCTGTTTCTGTCTGCCACCAGACCCAACCAGCCAACTGCAGCTATTCCAAGGCTCCCAGCTCATCCCCAGGGCTTGAGTCAGGCAGGGTGGCCATGTGTAGGTGTGGAGGGGAGACAGGCTCTGTAACACCCTCAGGGAAATGGGGACATGGAAGGTTTGCAGGAGTAACAACGACAGCTCTGCTGGTGGCATTTTCCAACCTTCCATCAGGACCTGTCGCTTGCAGTCCTGATGACATTTAGCTACTGACATGCTGTCACTGATTTTGCTCCGTAACCCTTTTCTTTTTAACACTAAAATGCTGCTTAAAAAACAACATGCCACCAACATGTTGGGATGTTGATTTAGTTTTTGGGAGGCTCGCAGTCTCCCAGTTCTGCTTTTGCTCTGAGGAGGAAGCAACATGGTTGCGTGCAATTTTCAGCCTTCACGAGAGCATCTAAGAAGATGACTCTACCACATCACAGCTCACACCCTCACTGCTGGATGTGGGACTTAATTTTTCTCACTGCTGCCATGCACAACAGCCCCTTTCTGTGCTTTTGCTGTGAGCTGGGACAAGGGGAATTTTGGGTGCAACTCCAGGCAATGCTGGCTCGGCACATGTCCCCAAGCATCCCAGCTGGGCGGCTGCCCGGGGCCCCCTTCATGCGAACGGGGTCAGCAGCTGGGAAATAGCAGAGCAAAGTGCCTCCCTGGTAATTCCCAGCTGCCGTTAAAGCGGCTTTAAAATAAATTCCCTCAAAGAGCAATTCCAAGTATTTGAGGGTTTGAACTTTTCCGGAGAAGGGTTTGGGAGCTGCCGGCTACCGCGCTGCACCCTGGCACGCTGGGGAGAGGCGCCAGGGCAATTGCCCTGATTATCCCAAGATCTAAAAAACACTTTTTTTGATGTCTATATGATGTTTATTTATTAGCTGCATGTGCAGCACAACTGTTGGAAATGGGGCAGTGCTGGAAGCAAAGTTGTGCTAAACTGGGAAGATGGGTGGCTGGGCAATGTCCTGGGCTGGAGGCAATGCCCAAGGCTCAGTGGCCCTCACCGTGCCATCCTACCTGGCCACCAGCCTTACCCAGGGGTGCAGCACTGCCGGGTGCCCCTGGCCACACATTCCACGGCCGGCTCTGCTTGGTAACGTGGACACAACAGAAAACAAACTTTGCAGCAAGCTTTCCTCTCCCAGAGCCCCTGAAGCTTGCTTTAAAAAAAAAAAAAAAAAAAAAAAAAAAAAAAAAAAAAAAAGCAAAACAACTTTGGAGCAATGTGGTCTTTCTTTTTCTCATGCTCATGAAAATTCTCATACCAAACCAGTAACCTCCACTGCCCCCGGTTCATTATTTTTTAAGGTGGCGTTCAGGGGCATTTAAGGGAAGGCTTGTCTCATCTTCTGTGTCTCCTCCTCTCCTACATCCCATCATGGCAAATTACAGCTTCATCCGTGCTTGTGTGACAGACACTAAAAGGGGAGGTTTGGTCAACAAACTGGAAGGTTGGTCTCATCCCTGAAAGGCTCTGGATGTCCCTGTGCTGGTGCTCCCCAGGGTGATGTGTTGCTGCATCCAGACTGGTGCAACTTTTTGGTCACGGGAATGTCCCCATGAAGCTGAGTACCCTGAGCTGGGGACAGCCAAGCTTTTCCCTGCAGAGATAGTTCTGGGCTCTTGCCCAAGTCCCTTCTCGGGGGCCCTGGCACCAGTGCAAGTGCAGGCAAGCTGAAGGCTGGTGATTAAACCCATGATCCAGGTCACTCCTGCCCCTCTCAGTGCCCCAAAAAATAAGGATGCTGATAGCAAGACTACATCCAGTTGGGGATGTTGCACTTCTCTGAGCAGTTCAGCAGGTTTGGGGGTGAGCTGAGCTAATTTGGGGTATAACCACCCTAAAAAAAGCATTGCAGCAGGGGCTTCTTCCCTGCACACCCTTCATTGCTATGGCTAAGTTGCTTGCATTTCAAACTGGTTTTGTTCGTGGGCTGACCTTTATTTTGGCAGCTTCTTACTGAACTTTCTTTCATATATCTAGTTTTTAATTTTTATTTTTTTTTCTGTGTGGGCATGACAGAGCTGTCTCTTGAGGTGGCAGAAAACACATCTTGCCTCTTAAGGACAGGTAGGGAAACCTGCACATGGCATAGGGAGATTTGCTGTGGATGGGACAGCACTGGGTACACCCCAGTGCTGTCCCAACCCAAAGTCGCATCCACTGGACCACACACTTAGCTCCTTTTTTTTTTTTCTTCTCCTCCCAAACTAATCCCTCCAGCCCCTTAGGCTTTTTTGTTGTTGTTGTTGTTGCTCCTCTCTGAATTCCTTCTAATTTGCAGGCTTGCTGCCAGCATCCAACGCGCTATAAAAAGGGGACTTGTTCTTCAAGCTTCCCTCTGGTACAGAGCATTTGCACAAATAGCAACATGCTTGACAAGTAGGTCTCATTCCCCCTGCTATTACCAAAATGCTCGTAGGGTGCTCGGGGAGTAGAGCTGCTGTCTCAAGACAAGCTAAGCTGAATTTCACACAGGGCCCTGAGCCCAATTCCCAGCCGGTGTTTAAGCTCCTGTCAGCTGGAAAAATGGAGCTGTGCATTTTTATTTTCCTCCCCATGCAGCTTCCCTCTCTCTCCAAGAGCGAGCGGATGCTCTTGCATCCCTCCCTATCCCACCAGCACAGGTGGGATGTGGGCTGTGGCTGCAGTCCCATGTCCTGCTGAAGGCAGCCCCAGGGCCACCACCAATTTTTGGCTGGTCCCCCCCGCCACTGTTACAAGCAGCCATGACAGAAACCCCCTGCCAGCTTCCTTCTTCAAACTAATGAGCTGTTTGACCCTGGCAAGTCCTCTGGGAAAGCTGTTGCCAGAGCCTTGCTGCTCACACGGATACAAACTGCTCTCATTTCCAGCTTAAATTTATTTGTGGATGACTCGTACCCATTTGGCCTTGTTCTTCTTGTACCCACACTGGCTTTTAGCTTGGATGGCTCCTTTCCCTGCTCTGGTATTTATCCTCTGGCAGGCTTTGCCAAGTGCTGTGGGTCTGCCAACCTAAATAACCCCAGAGCTCCTGGTGGAGCATGGCTGGGAGGGGTGTAAGGGCATCTAGGCTTCCTCATTCCTGCAGTGAAGACAGCCCCAGCAGCTTGATTTGCAGCTCCCCCATTGAAAAGGAAAATCCACCATGCTGCTTCTCGACATCCTCTCTGGGGATGGTCCCAGCCTGCAGAAGGACAACCCCAGCCATCCTGTCTGCTGACAAAGGCTCTCCAATTTGAAACCATTATCTAATTTCATTAGCACACTTCTCTTTTGCAATGCAAATGATGTTTTGGCAGAAGATGAGCTTTTTTTTTTCCTGGTGCAGCCTTCAGTAGCACCTTTCCCTCTCCTTTCAGGTAGTGCCAGGGCTCGTGTTCCTGGCCTTGCTAATCTCAGCCCTGGTGTTGTGGAGCAGACATTTCGCATGCACAGCTGTGCCAGGCACTTTGCTCCAAGGCTGAAGTGGATTTAAAATGTCAAAGTTCATCTGGTCAAAATACACACGTGGCTCCTTACCACTGGTCCCTTTCGGAGCTGTAGGACTATGCAGGATGGTGTGGGAACAGCTGCAAGGTGTTTGCTTTCCCCCCAGGATGATAATTTTTCACCATGCTTTTCACTGCTGCACCTTTTCCATGGGTTTTCTTTGCCTTTTATGTGCTTTCTTTGGGACCTCTGTGCTTATTTCTGGTGATGCTGAGATGCTGCCTTATCCATCCCAATTTACACCTCTGCCTTCACCTCAGCAGGTAGAACTTGTACCTTTGATGGAAGGAAGGAAGGATGCTCTAGTGCCATCACTCATCAGATCCTTATTTCCTCCAAGTTTCCCTTTAGTTAAGAACCTTTTTTTTCTTTTTTCCTTCTCTCCAGTCTAAACTGCACCAGCATGTGTCCATTTGAGGCAGGATTTCATATTCCCCTGCAGTGTCCTTCCATCATTCTGTGCCCTCGTTAAACCACGCGTAAATTGGCATCATCAAGGAGGAGCCGGCCTCTGCTGTTATTGGCAGGATTATTCTCATCTCCCAGTTTCCAGTGAAGCTGCTGGGCTGGTATAACACAATTCCCACTAACGCTCATCTCCACTGTCAGGGAGAGTGATGCTGATGGGGCACTGAGCATCAGCAGCAGATACCAGGAGGAAACCAGCAGACCCCATTGCATCTTTCCACATTAAGTGATTTTTGACCCCCAGCTCCTCTCCTCCAGGCCATGGCTGTTTAGCACTTCATGTTGGGCATTAACTTCCCCTCCTGAATCTTTTCTGAGCAGCCCGTGGGCTCTTTCACAGCTGCAGCTCCAGCACAGGAGTGCATCACACCCTGTGCTCATCTCTGGGTTCGCTTTGTGTGTTGCGTTTTCTCGCTGCCTAAATCAGCATCCACAGCCTCCAGCACTGAGAGTGGGTACAGCTGGGCATTTTCTGCCTGCACTGGATCTTCCTTGTTCCTCTCTCCCTATTTATTTGATTTCTCACTGTATTTAAAGGAGAGGTCAGCGTGTGTTTTGCAACCTTCTCCTCCTGTTACTAATTTCTTAGAAACAAAGGGGAAGGAACCACAAGCAATAAAGAGCCTGAGGTTTGAGGACTGGCTGTTTATTTGTCAAAGCTAGAAATGCAGTGACTGAAGAGGACAAGAGAAAATCCTCCATGCAGATGTACCTCATTTAAGTTTAGGCTTGTGTAAGTCAGATTTGGGGGGTGTGGATTTCCTCCTGCTGCAGTTTTAGATGGAGCTGTTATCACTACCATTACTGCAAATAGCATTTTAGTTTTGCCTTCTGCACCTCGTTTTTTCACCCCACAGCCTGACTTTCTTGCACCATGCCCATCTGATGCTGGGGAAGCTGTTGGTGCCCATCTCAGTGGCATCATGGCACCCCATGCAGTGGGATTGGATTGCACATGGCTGATGGCAAGTGGGTGGCAATAAACCAGCCCTAAGGGTGCAAAAGCTGCCAGGGAGGCTGGGACTGGCCATCAGCTGCCAGGAAGAGGGGATGAGGAGAAGCAGGGTGACTCAGATGCTGAAGCCAAAGATGCTCAGAAGCCCAAAAGGGACAAAAATAGGTGTCTGGGTCACTCAAGAGGGTTTGAGGACCACTTAAGATCTTTTCCCTCGGAAGCAGCAATTACCAGATGAAAGGGAATGTCTTCAAGCAGGCATTTTGGAGCATCTGGTTTGCATTTGGCACATTCACTGGGAGAAGCAGGGAAGGCTGGAAGGCTGCTGGATGGGTTGGTGGCTGGGCGAGGCAGATGGTGTCCTTCAGGGGATGAATCTGGTGGCTTACAAAATGCATTTTGACACCAGGAGCATCCCACATCTCTCCTCCTTTTTGGACTGTGCTGTCAATAATTTTCCAAAGCCTTTATGCTGAGTAAGGGCTGGATTTTTGCTCATGGGAGGTTAAGGGGTGTCCCCACATGAAGTGGCAAATAGGGGGATGCACACATGGTTTTCTTTTTAGGTTTCACCCTTCTTCACTACAGAGGAGGCATTGGCATGTAATTACCACCAGCTTTAATCCAGCCAGACCAACTGCCTTTCTGGCAGACCCAAATACAATAGGAGCCAAAGGTTATTGCATGCCCTAAATAAAACCATTACAGCCCTGGGGCCTCACCCAAGCCCAGACCGCAAAGCATCCAGGACCGGCTCCATTCAGTTTTTCTGAGTCTGGAAGATTTGGTTTGATGGCAATGACCCGTAACTGTTTTTTTTTCTTTTTACTTTTTTTGTTTTTTGCTTTCCCCCTGCAAAGCCACCTGCACACTTGAAACCACTGTGGCACCTGCCAGGAGCAGCACATCTGGCCAGCATTAGTGAGCCTGCCAGGGATGCACTTGGTTCAGTCTTTTCTTGCTAAAACCATTAGTGGCTTTAATTGAAAGCAGAGGTGGATGAAGGCACGTCACAGAGACACACCACAGCGTGCACAGCTCAGCCCAGCACATGGCTGTGACCAGTGTCCTCTCAGACTGCTGCCAGATACAGCCCAATGTGCTGCCCATCCATGGGATGGACTGAAATTTCAGGCACCACATTAGGACCCATGTGGCCTGGAGTAGCCACCCAGGAACCAGTGCATCCCACACTGTTCTCTTCTCCCAGTTACTTCTCCAAACTGGGATTTACTCTGAAACCTGAAGGGTTTTACTCTTTGTCCATAAGCAAATACAACCCAAAGTGATGCAAATGCTGACCTCGCCCAGATCTCAAGAGGTAAATATTGCATCATTATGAGCACGCCCCGTATCCTTTGACCCAGTCTGAGACACTCTTGAGTCCATCCTGATGCAGGGGCAAGGCAGGCCAGGGAGGAGGTGTGTGGTGGGAAAGGCTTTCCCCTCACCTCCCACTTTAATTATCGGTGTCTCATGTTTGCAGTGTGATGGACACTGGCCCTGCCTTTGTGCAAAGCTGCTCTGGCTCCTGGCATCCCCACAGAGCTGCTGGCAGGGAGAAATTGCATTTCACAACCCATCTTTCCAGGCTCCCACAAGATTACTGGAGGGAGAGGAATGTGCTGAAGAAAATATCCCAACTGCTGTTAAAAGGCACAGTTTTCCCTACCCCTTTCTGGGATGGCCATTCCTTCACTGAACCAAACACCCTCCTCCAGCTGGCAGCACCCACTGGAGCCAGCACTGTGTCACCTCCCCACATTACCCTGGGGTGTCTTTGCCCTCCTGGCCTCCCCTTCATGTGGAAATAATTGAAATTGTGATAAGCAGGCTCTTTTATGAAGAAATTCTGCTTTTCCCTCGCGGTGCTCCTGGGACAGAGCTCAGTCACTTTATATCTGGGCAATAAATCTCCAGGCTCTCTAGGGCACACCCGCCACACAAGGCAGTAATGGGCCTGCCAGATGCTGTTCTGTCTGGGTGAAGATCTCCCCAGCCAGTGCAGCATCTGTTAATCATTTTCCAGGAGGGTCCAGGCAGTGAGGCAGTCTCAAGTTGAATCCCTTTTGGCCAATCCTTTTGAATCACGGTAAAGCTTTCTGGGCTACCTGGAGCTGAAACAACCTGTGAGCTGCAGCAGCCTGTGATCCTGGGCTGAGAGATGCATCCCACACATCTCAGGAGGAAGGTGAGCAATCTTTCTCCTTGGTCCTTTTTCTAAGAGGTGTAAAATCCTCACCAGGCCAAGGCTAAGGTAGCCCTTTTCCTTGATCCCACTCATCTGCTTTTGCTTCAAAATCCTGTGAGCATCAGATGATGAGATGTGGTCCTGGACAGTGAAAAGCAGTGGGGAATCTTGAACTGGTTTGCTGTTGAGTCATCTCCTCCTGGGTGATGGCATATGGACAAGGCTGTAAGCAGGGATGGCTTTCTCTGATGTTTCTTCTCTGTTGAGTCTTCTTTCAATATTCCACAATCCCAGACCACGCAATTTGCCTCCAGCAAGTAAAACACCTCCAGGTTCTCCGCAGAAGATACTGTTGCATCTGGGGGCAATGGTTGGGCTGTTGCACGCATTCTGATTTCTCTCCTAGGCTAATTACAAGCCTCTTGGACTCTCTCAGGTGGCTTTGGCAAGTGCT
Organism: Passer domesticus; assembly: GCF_036417665.1. Taxonomy (NCBI): domain Eukaryota; kingdom Metazoa; phylum Chordata; class Aves; order Passeriformes; family Passeridae; genus Passer; species Passer domesticus. Next base: position 158,134,958 of record NC_087474.1, on the reverse strand, counting down.
CTGCTTTTCTAGTGCCAGTGCCAGGGAGCCCTGGCCACAGCCATCAAATCTTCCCCAACTATTCGAAAGCAGTTACGCTCCTTGTGTGTCTTTTCATTGCCGGAAGCTGGTGAGTGGATGGATCCTACACAAATAAACTTCTGGAGGGCAGAGAGTCAAAATATCCCTGGGCTTGTTTGGTGGGAAAAGGTTAACCAGCGTGAAGTCTATGAATTGCTGCTGACCCGACTTTGTTGACAAAATATAGTTATTAATTGGACTTGCAGGCAAACTGCCTGGGGCTGTTTAGAAGGAACTTGTCCATTGCAAGGGCTGAGATCTCCCTGGGAGAAGATCTGCCTAGGCTCTTTAGAGATGTGCCTAGGCCTTGGCCATGGCTCTGGTTTGGGGTTTTGTTGTTGAGGATAAGATGTGTCAGGGTCTCAGTCGTCCACACTGGCCATGGGGCCACAAAGATTCACCAAGAGCAGAGCTGTAGCAGAGGAGGACAGGAGGAGCCTGTCAAGATGCCTCAGACCAGGTGACTGAAATGGTCTCCTGATCTACAGGAAGATCTCCTTGCTCATTGCAGGAGTAAATACTGTTGGGCTAGACGGCATTTGAAGTTCCTTTCCAACCCAAACCATTCTGTAATTTTTGTGATGACTCTGATGAGGCTCTTGGGTCCCTAAATTCAGAGTTCTGCTGTCAAGCTGAATCCTATATAAAGCATCATTGCCTGGACAGGAACTTGATGGTGAAGGTGAAGTTCTGGAGTGTGACCTGTGCTGCTCCCAGTGTGCTCCTAAATTCCAGCAGCAGTTCAATGCTGCGTTGACACTGATGACACTCACTGTCACTCTATCCTCAGCCCAGTGGCTTATTTTTGACTGTGGCAGAGCAGTGGTCATTGCATGGGTTCCATCACAGCCTTTCAGCCACTATCATGGCAGCTCCAGAGCTGGCTGCTCCTCTTGTGGCTGGTGAGTTCTTTCACAGCATCTCACGGCCCTGCGTGAGGAACAGCTTGTTTCCCTCAGCCTGGGAGCGAGCAGAACACTCGTGCTGGCACCAGCCCAAGACAGAAGCTTTGGGAATCCTCCTCGACAGCCTGACAGCAAATGCTCCTCTCCAGCAGGGCCGGTGCTGGGAGGCTCCCAGCAGCAAAGCCCATCCCGGTGCAGGAAGAGCTCGCCTTGGGCTGCGAGGTTTCCTGCACCTGCGTGACTGAACGTGCTGGAAAGCACCTTCCATGCGTGCCAGAGTGGTGGAAATGCAGCTGCCAGCAGATAAACATGCCTGTGCCTGTCCTGCCGTCCTTTGAGGAGGGGGGTGGCACCTAGTGGAGGTGGGCAAAGGGGCCCACTTTCTCACTTTCCCTAAAAAGCTGACAGTTGCCTCCTAGGTGAGATCAGCCACATCCACATGGAGCCTCATGCAGGTTAACTGTGCTCCTCAAAGGTTGCCATGTGCCTGTAGCCTACAGATGAAGCCACCTCCCTGGGATGCTCAGCCTTGTCTAATTCAAGTTGGGCCATGCAAACATGACCTGGAAGAGCTAATGGGAGCAAGATCCATTTGCTTGTTCCTCTTGTGCAGCCCCTGGACATAGTCTTGCCCAGGCTGAAGTGGCCCCAGGGATGAAATGGTCCATCCAGGCTGGAGTTCAGAGCAGCTTGACCGTTCCCTGAGCAGCCGTGGCAAGCAGCCCACGTTTCACAAGTGGGGTTTTCCCATCAGGCTCTCCAGCTGCTATAAATAACAGGAAACGTTTTGTCGTTTTCTGCTCCAGGGAAGGTCAGGAGCTGGATTCTGTGGTCTTTGGAGCTTTAATAAGGTTGGAGATTTATGCAGTGTACCCAGAACTCCCCCGAGACAGCTTGCCTGAGGCTGTTTGGCTCCTTGGATGGAGAAGTCCTGAATGCCAGCCTTTGACAAAGTTGCCATAGCTGCCCTTTATGAGCTGTCAGGTCCTGCTAAATCCTTAATGTGCTCTTCATCTCCAGGCCAGATGCTAACTCTTGGGTTGCTGCCGAACCAGCTCACGAGAGGTTTGAACCATCCTCTGTCAGTGGTAGGAAAAGCTTCCACCGTGGATCCCAGGATGGATGGATCTAGGGACACCAGCCACTGGTCTCATGAGCTTGCGGGGAGCTCATTCTCATAGAATCACAGAATGTGCCCTTGTGAGACCCCACCTGGAGAACTGTGCCCAGGTCTGGAGTCCTCAGCACAAGAAAGACATGGACCTGTCAGAGAGGGTCCAAAGGAGACTACAAAAATGATCAGAGGGCTGGAGCATCTCCTCGTGGTTGCAGCAGGATGGAAACCCAGCAAATCAAGTGGGAAGATCCATCCTCAGGGGGTTGCTCAGACATCTAGACAGCTTTTCTGGGTCCTGAGAGCCCCAAGCTCAGCTCTGCACTGCCTGCTGCCCCAGCAGCCACGCAGGGAGGAGGCAGAGCCCTGTCTGCCGCCTCTCCCATTTCCCCAGCAGATGCAGGAATGCTTTGATGTCCACTTCCCCAGCCCCAGTGCCCAGCAGCAGGATTAACCACCAGTCAGATGTCTCCATCGACTCCAAATAAATCTTCTAAACTCAGACAAGCACCACTCAGAGGGGTCCCAGCATTCCCCTCTTGCAGAATGAGGGTTAAAAGTAGTTTTTTTCCCTTGCACCTGCCCCTCTGAAGCCAAGGCTGTGTTTTATTTTTAAAACTCAGGTTTCTTGGTGGTTGGTTCCTCTCCTGGGGTGTACAGGCCAGGGACAAATAGAAAAATTGACTATCTCAGTGGTACCAAGGTGAGCAGTGTGGAACGTGCTCACATGGGTTGGGAGAAACTCTTCCCTCCCCCCAGTCTCTTCTTCCTGTAACCAAGACAGAAATGCAACTCTAGGGATGATCCTTCAGAAAAATACTGAATTTTTCTCCTTTTTGCATGTTTATGAAAGTGTTTTATTTGTCTCTAAGGGGTTTTTGGTCAAAGTTAGCATGCCCTGTGCAGATCTCTGAAGCCTGGCTCAGTCCCACTTAAATGGTTTCAGTGAGGCTGAATTATTTTTTGTTAAAGCCCATGTGTTTACATTTCATAAGCTTATTTTAAAACACATGTGTATACAAGAGCAGGCTTATTTATATGGCAGATTGGCCTACTGTGTCCTTACCTGACTTAAGTGTCAAGGAAGCAGCTTTTTTTAACTTTTTACAAGCACAGTTTAAAATAAAATACTGGTTTGCTGTGCGCCAGTGAATCTGCCCAAGAGAGGAGGTCAGGACAAGGTCTTGTTTTCCAACTGTAAAATGTTATTTTGCTTATTTACAGAGCTTCCTCTCACCAGCCATCATTTTAGGTTAGTATGTTAACAACAGCTATAGGTAAAAAAAAAAATGGTTTATGTTCCCCAGAGTCTTGGCAGGCCAAAATCCTCAAGTAGCCAGGCTTCCCAGTGAAACAGCTTTTGGGAACTTTCCATCAGTAAAGCAGGATTTGCTGGGTGATCCATTCTGCCCAGGTTCTTGGCAAGATTTCTGATTTCAAGTACCCCAGGGAAATACTTGAGAAAAGCCTTTGTGGAGAGATCTTGGCATTTTCTACTTGCCCTGGAGGAAGGATTTTATTCTTGGTTTTAATCATACGAACTGGTAACACACCAGTCCAGCTGCAGGAAGGTGAGGAACATTTATGGTGGTGCAGTTCAGTGTTGGATTGTGAGGAGATGTGTGTGAACCTTAAAGCAGGATGGGGAGGATGAGGAGAGCCTCAGGGAGCTACGAATTTACACAAAAGCAAAGGGAAGCTTTGACTGTAGGATATAAAATTCATCTTTCACAAAGATTGAGAAGCCCACATGTGGTTTTTATGCCTGTGCTTGGAGAACTTTTCCTGCTTTTATCAGGCTTCCACGTGGGGCTGATGGATATGGACATGAAGACCTAGGAGGTAATGAGAGAAGTGTTGACATTTACACCCAGGAGAGAGCTGGAGCAGACACAGAGTGAGGGATGGTGTTCCATCCAGAGCAGCTGTAAACCAAAGCCCTGACCACTGGTGGTTATTTAAAGACTCCAGCAGCGTTTCCTGCCATGGGAAGGTGCTTGGCCCACGTTCAGCCTGGGCGACTGCTCTCTGCAAAGCCAAATAAACAACAGCCACTTGAACTTTCCACCTTGCAGGCTCAGCCACATGCCTCATCCTGGGCCATGAGCAGGCACTGCACCTCAGATGGGCCTTGTGGATGAGCCTCTTTGGAGGATTCAGAGTGATCACCACATTTTGGGGTTGAGGGTGCATTTCCTGTGTCTGAAGAACCCTAGTGAAAGAGTTTGGTGCAGTTTGGAGCTGAGAGAGGGCATTTGGGAAGGGAGATCTGTGTCTCCATGCAGGGCCATGTCCTTCAGTGACCTTGGGCAGGGCCAAGGGAGGAAATTATATCCTTTAACTCTAGAATTGTACTTTAGATGCTCTATCTCCTCAGAGGAGCACAGTTCAAGTAGCCAGGACCAGGAATTTCATCCATCAATCCAGGCATGGTGCTAATGCGTGGCTGCAGGGACCATCTGATCTACAGGATGTCCATGAGGGTGCCAAGGCATCAGGGGTGAGATGCCCATAGCAATGCTTCACCGTTGGGGAGGTTGGAGGCTGTCCCTTCCAACCTCAGCCTTCCTGTGACAGTCAGTGTGAGATGTCAGACAGTCCTCTGCAGGTATTTTGTTGCTTTTATTGAGTTATAGTTAACACGATGCACGTCCTTCCCCACTTCTGACCCTTCCCGGGTGAGCTGAGATGTTTCAGCAACTCACATGCACCCTGCAGTGGATGTTCCCCAAGTCCAGCTCCTCAGCCTGGGAACTTTTGCAAGACTTGGCAGCAGGGCTGTTGCAGGAGTATTCCACACAGGACCCAAAAATATTGCTGTCGGTGCAGCGTCGGCCGGCCTGGACGCAGGGTCAGGTCCCGCAGAATTCAGACTGTTGACGAACAAGCTTGAGCACATTCAAATGTTTCGTCTGATTTTCTTTGGCTGCAGAGTTTCCAAGGGAGCCAGAAAGCTGGCTGCTCCTCATGTTGACTCTGCAGACCAGAAATACAGCTGGGTTCAGTGAAATAAGGAAGCTCGCAATTCTTGTACTCGTGTAGCAGAGAGGGGAAAAGCTCAGTTTGGAAAAGCTCAAATGTCTTTCTAGAGATAAAAATAAGTCCAAGGTGGTGCTCTCTGCCTGTACTCAGCATCAGGGATGATTGAGGATCAAAATCCTTGCTTGACATCCCTCTGAATTTCTGGCAAAGAAACAAATCCAGGGGCATTTCACTTGATCAGGTTTGAAAAGTGTGTCCACACTGGCTTTGGAGAGTGCAGAGAGAGGCTGTGCCAGCACTGAGCTGGGATGAGAGCATGGGAGCAGGAGGAGAGCATCACTTTAAACTGCAAATGAACCCTGAAATGACAAAAAACTTGAAGCAAGCCCACATTTTGGGTCAGGCCGGCCATGAATCAGCTCTAGAAAATGAAAGACAAAACTTTCTGACTTCGGTTCAAGCTATGAACTTAAAGACTCTCATTTATCTGGTTTAATGGATGTGAGCCAGAGACATTTTTTGAGGTTAGTGGATGGGACAGCTTCCTGAAAATGAACTCATTGAGAAAGGCGTGATTTGGAGACAAAGTTTGTCTCAAATTCTCATATTGTACAAGGCTGGGTTAATGTGACATGGAAATACCTTCTCTATATCCCAGAGCTGCTCTTGAGCATCCTCCATCCATTTAGTGTTCTCTGCTAAAATGCAGAGGCACGATAAATCACTTCCAAAAATGAAAGTTGAAAAAAACAAATGAGATCTTAAACCCATCTGAATGACAACAAATGTGTAAATAGCTTTTGCACAGGACAGCTATGTAATCTTACTCCATTTCCCCAAGATAACAACCACAGAGTGACAGTGAACTGTGGACAAGTGGGGCAGCCCATGGTCCAGCTTTGTGATTTCATGGCTCAGAGATGAGGATCAGAATAGGAGTGTCTCACATGTTGGTGATTTTTGTCAGCAAATCTTAGTAGGTTTTTTTTTCATAACAAGGCTATTTTTCCCCCTTCACTTTCCCTTTAAAATACTGATTTATTTTTGCCATTCTTTAAAAATGGCAGTGTATTCCCCACAACTGTCTTCAGGCATTACAAAAATCAGAATACTGCCTGAAGCCAGGCATAAAAATGCAGCAGAGGCGTCATGCAGGCAGCTGGGCTAAAATTGGTATCTGCTAAAGTTAGGGGAGATTTCATGAAGCTGTTGTTTGTTTTATTGAAGTGGACAGGTTGAAGACCAGGGTTTTATCAATGCCCTGGCATTTGAGGGCTGCACTACTGGTCCTGCATGCTGTGAGTCTTCCTCATCCTTGGTGCTGTGGCTGCAAGCTGGAAGGGTGGCTGGGATGTGCTCCTGGTGAGGAGTTGGTGGTGTTGTCGCCAGCTTTGTAGGCAGCAGTGCTGGAATGATGCTCCTGCCTGCAGTTGTGCTGGCAAAGTGGATGAGCTCAGAGATGATCCTTAGTGTTAACTAAAGGCTCCTGTTCTTACACTGTGCCAGTCTCCTGGGAGCAGATTTGGGACAGGAGTTCCTCTGTGCCTGGGTTAGGTGTTGGCTCCATGGGTGCACCCAGCCAGATGCAGATCACCACAGTCCTGCCAGCCTGTGAGGCTCACACAGGGAGGCTGTGATCCAGCCACATGGGAGAGGTTGGTTGGAATTTCCCAACCAAGCAGACCTCTTGCTGAGGTCCCCACAATCTTTCAGGTGCCACTATCTGGTGGAGCATGAGGGAAGTCCCTCTGCTGCTTTTGTAGTAAATGCCAGCCCAGGACGTGCTAGTGACAGCAGAGAGGATGTGCTCCATCTGCATGACGAATGACACTTACAGGAGATCTGGAAACAGGATGGGGATGTTTTATCGACCAGCTGATAAAAGAAAATGCCAGAGAAATTCCCCTGTGGGAACACACAGCAGAGTTTCACCCCATGTCTCAGTATTGAATTACAGTGCTCATTTAACAGCCCTTGGCTTTCTGTCCCAGTGCTGCCCACTGTGCCCTGCCTGTTTGTAAAGAGATGGGCTGGGAATGGATCAAGCTGAAAATAAACTTTTTATTTATTTTTTAACTCCCCCAAGGCAAGATCAACTCCATGGTGCCTTTGCCAAGATGGCCTCGTGCTGGTAGAACTGAGCCAAACCAGTACCTGCTGATTTTTCACAGGAGCAGATGAGCTCCATGTCCTGTGGCTGGAGGGGACATCTTCAGTGTCCCTTGTCTCTATTCCCTCTGTCCCAATGTGGTGCTGCCCACACCAGGCTGATTTTGCTCTTCGTTTTCATGTGCAATGCCAAATTTAAATTATTTGTGAAGTAGCAAAACGTCCTTTGTGCTGGCTGCTGAAGTACTGTGTACACATCTGTGTCTGTAGGGTTTTTCTTCTACGGTAGTTGAAATAGTATGGATTTCAGCATGGAGCAAGGTATATTAATAGGAATGCCCTAATTTTGCTTTTTCTCTGTACCAAAGGAGCTTACAGTGGGGGAATTAACTGAGCCTTAAGTCAGCACTGGGTGTTCTGCAAAGCCTCCATAGATGTTCCTCAATGTTTTATTTTCTGTTTGCAGCAGCCTGGCTCTTTAGGAAGCAGCATGAAAAAGAGGTGGAGAAAAACCCTCCCAGGATACATGCATGGCAAACAGAACAGGGAATGTCTGTCTGCTTCCTCCCCAGGCTGAAACCCTCTTATGTGCCCCTGGGAGCACAGGGACAGGGACCATTCTGGACGGATTTCAAAGCCAGTATTTAACACAGACAGCTTGTTACTGCTGTTGCTTTTTCATTCACCTCCTTTCCCTTTTTCCCTGCTGAGAAGCAGAGCATGTGCATTTACTATCAATCAGCTTTATCATAAATGATGAATTTGAGCTTGCAGCTTCCTTTACCCAGGGAAGCTCATTTGCTTTCAGCTTGATTAGAGCCTGCTCCAGCACAGCAAGGGTGGCTTGGAAATGCCACCCACACTGGGGTGTCAAAATGCCTCAGAAACCATCCAGGAGCCAGGGAGCCAAGCAGAGCCGGGAAACCAAGGGGAGCTGGAGCAGCTTGCGTGTCTCCAGGCCATTAAAGCTCACCCCTGGGGCTGGGGAGGATGTGCAGAGCACGGATGAAACGCTGCATCCTGCCTGTCCCATCCCTGCTGGATCCGGCCGTAGGAGCTGAGGAAGTTTTCCTGCTTAGCAGGGTGGGGAGGCTTCACATCTCAGCCTTTATTTAATTTTCAGGTGATAAAAGCGTCGCTTCCTTGCCTGGCGCGTCAGAGCAGCCAGCACCTTCAAACGCTCCCCTTTCTCCAGGGAATTTGCATTTCCCTAAAGGCAGCACCGGATTTATGCAAAAATCTAGATGAAAGAGAGTCAAAGGCAAAGCATGCTCGTGAGTAAGCTGTCCTGGGTACTTCCTGAACAGCCAGACCCTCTCCTTCCAACCTTTTGGCAGTTTGGGGAGAAGTGATGCTGACTGCAGGTTCCTCCAGCCCCAGAAATACTTCGTGATGACCACTTTACCTCCACGTTGTCCCAAGAGTGGTATCAGTCTGGAAAGGTGTTTTGAAGTTGCAACATCCCACTGTTGGATGTGCTTTTCCTGGGTGCACCATTCTCTCTTGTTATGTGTTCAGATGGTGTTTCCTCTCTAGAGAGGATGGATTTCTTCCTCATCTTGCTATTCCCCTGAGGATGTGATCCTTCTCCTTTGGTGGTCTCCAAAATCACCTGGGTGAAGTTCATCAAAGCCAGCTGGCTGTGCTGCATGACCTTCTCCTTGCTTTCCCTGACAGGATGGGAAGAGCACCAAGTATCATCATCCCACAGTGGCTCTGACATGAGCTTTTTACTCATGCAAATCATTGCAATTTCCCTTCCTGAAATACCAGGGCGTTTGCTGGCTTTTACAAAGCCACTGCTGGAAATCCTTCCTGTGAATGACAGGAACAGGATTGGATGACTGTTCATCTTCTGTATCGAAAGACAGTTCATTTAAGTTCAAGAAGTGCCAGGATCTGTATAGTTTGCCATCTTTTTTTAGCTGGTTTCGCCTCCAACAGTGGCTGGGAGCAGCCTTGGCATGCCAGAGCATCTCTGTGTGACAAGTGAGGATGTGATTTAAAATCTGCTCATCTGGGGCTGCAGCAGCTGCTCCCTGCTTCTGGTGTGCAGCCCAGAAAGGGACAGGCTTGATGGTAATTGGGGAGCCCATTTTTGCAGTCCAAAACCACCAAGTCCCAAGCTGCAGCATTGTAGGGCTCCAGCCCAAAGGATTTTTCATCCCATTTTCCTGAGTGTCCTGTTCTAGCAAAGCTTTTTTAATATCTTGGTTGAATTTGAATCCACTTGGAACCCCACTTGATGAAGTTGCAAGTGGGAAGCTGGGTGGGAGCTGATGTGGGAACCCAGGGGAAGAGTCATGGTGACACCCAACCACCCTGGCCATCAGGCACTCAGAGCATCCTGCATTGGTTTGGGACGGAAAGGACCCTTAAAGATTATCTAGTTTCAACCATTCTGCCTGGACAGGGACACCTTCAATTGCAACCAGGTTGCTCAAGGCCTCATCCAGCCTGGCCTTGAACACTTCCAAGGATGGGGCAACCACAGCTTCTGGGGGCAACCCGTTTCAGAGTGTCACCACTCTCATCATAACAAATTTCCTCCTTATGTTCAATATGAACCTGCCCTCTTTCAATTTAAAGCTGTTGCTTTTTGTACTATCACTACAGGCCCATGTAAAAGTCTTTTTCAATCTTTTTTTTTTTTCATCCTCTCTTTAATACATTGAAAGTCTGCTATGAGGTCTCCCTGACCACCAATTCCTGAGATGGGGAAAGAGCCACAGCCACATCCTCACATTTTTATGCCCATCTGAGCTCAGCTGCAAGGTGCATTTCCAAGGGGCTTTGGGTTTCAGAAGTTCTGTAGTTGGGAAATGGCCTCAAGCTGCACCAAGGGAGGTTCAGGTTGGATATCAGGAAGAGTTTCTTCACTGAAGGAGCGATTCAGCATTGGCATGGGTAACTCAGGGAACCAGTGGAAAACATCCCTGAAATGTTCAAAAATAGGTAGACATGGTACTCAGGAATGTGGTTTGGTGAGGCAGGATGGTACTTGGTTGAAGGATAGACTTGATGAGCTTGGAGATGCTTTACAACCTGAAGAATGTTACAATTCTATCTACAATTCCATTATTATGATTTGCAGACCCTGAGTAATCTGAGCTCTGCACTGCCTTAATTTCCTTCCTCCAAAGTGATGCTTAATCCTCCCTCCTCCTCCTTCCAATTTAGTCCCCCATCTTCCACGGGGACAAGGTGCAAATCGGGCTGAGGACATGAGGCTGTGCTTTACACACCAGGCAGGCTTGGCAGAGCAAGTGGAGACATTGCTGAGACATTGCTGTCCCTCCAGCAAGAACAGCTGGGACTTTCAGCATTTCATGCCATTTGATCTTTTATTTGAAAGAAAACCACCTTCATTTGCTCTGCGAGCTCCCACGGGTGGGGGACAACTCTTGGCACAGCTTTGGGGTTTTGCACAAGGGTGGCAGGACCATAGGATTTTTTCCCTGTTACTGAGGATGTCTGGGCCCAGGAGGGTGGGAGAGGGTGCAGGGGAACAAGAGAGGGTACAGGATCAAGCCATGCTGTAGCCATGCTTCCCAAACTGGCAGCTTGGAAGTACCCACCTTTGTCCCTAGAACTTTGTTGACATGTTGCTTTTGCAGAGCACTTTTCCTGTGGCAACCACAGAGCTCTGCTGTGGCTTTTTGCTGGAGCTAAGGAGTTTTCTGGAAGAGGGTTTTAGGGAAAAACATCTCTGCAGGACCTAGGCTTAATGGGAGGAACCAGGAGTGTGATGTGCTGGTGGGTCTTGAAAACATCTTGCCACATCCTACCCAGGAGCAGCCTATTTTCCCATCTCCCTTCACTTGCTCCATGGCTTTTAATTATCCTGGCTGACACTCAGTTGTGTTTCCCTCAGGAAACACAATTGTTGATACTCCTGAGGGGACACTTCTCACCTACATGGAGCATCTCTGTCCCATCCTGCTGGAAAAGGGACATCCCTGGAGGGGCTATTTCAAGGGGCAGTTTCTGCTGATAAAGTGACAATAGCCATGTCTGGGGAGGATGAGGAGGAGATAACCCAACGTGTTTCCCTGCAGCACTGTCCCCATGGGCTTGGTGGCTGCCTTCAGAAGTGTTTTGGTGTCCCCAATACAGGAGAGGGCTGGTGGTGCTGCCACCTGCCAGCAGCCTGTTGTGATTTGTGTGACACTGTCTCCACGGGGTGAAATGTGTAAAGCAAATAGTGCAGAGCGACAGCAACATGATTTGGGAGGACAACCCCAGACAGCATCCAGGGTCTGGATGGTGGAGGAAGCTCAGATACCCACAAACACCATCTCAACCTGGTGCCATTGACTTGGAAGAGCTGCCTTTCTCCAGAGCTTGGCTTCTCTGGACAATCCTGACCATAGCTTGACACCACCAGAGATCCTTCCATGGGACACGTCACAGGCAGAGCATGTTCTGTCCTTTGTTGCATTCCCAGCATGTCACAGAACACTATTTCAACATTGTCTGCGGGTCAAAATCCATCCTTTGGGTAGATTTGAGTCCCTTGGAGCCCCCTTCATCAGCAAACTTCCATCAAAGCCACCGCAGCCTGTCTGGGTTGGGGATTGTGCAACAGGCACCAGTGACGCAGAGAGGGCTCTGGTGGCCTTGGGTCAGGGCTCCTGGTGGCCTGACCAGGTGATGTGGGGACAACTTCCCATCAGAATCCCCCCACCGAAGAGGGACATTGCAAATAGCAAAGTTCAGGTCTCGTGGGACAGAGGTTCAGGCTCAAACTGTACCTCAAAGGGGAGGTCATGGCAGGTCCTCCCTGCCCTTCCCAGGAGTGTGCTGCTGTTTCTCATGTTACCCCAAAAAACACGTCATTCTGCACCCCCACCCCCAAACTTCGCCACCTGCTACAACTAATAAATTCGCTCAAAATACTGTGAGAAACCACAAGAAAAAAGCTGGGCAGGTGTTCAGCTGCACCAGAGTTTCAGGGTGGGAGGGACACGTGGCAGTGGCAGTTGTTGGGGGGACCACTGGGGTCAGTTTGCCCTTAGTGTGTGTTTTGGGACAAGGATGCTGCTTTGGGATTCTTTTCTTTCCAAGGATACTGTTGGACAAGGCTTGAAGCCTGGAAATGCTCAATTGCACACAGAATTGTTTTTTTTCCCCTGATTCTTCTGGCCAAAAGAAATCCCTGAAGGATGGGGGGAGCTGGCCCCCAGTATTTGGGGTGCCTGACTTCCCTGTGCATCAGGCGCCGGAGCGTGGGGACCATCCATCCCCAAACGACCGAGCCTTTCACCCCTCCCCAAAAAAACCCTCTAGGGCACACCCTCTGCAGATTTGGGACGCAGCCAGCTCCAAGCCTGTTATTACTTTTCCCAGTGGAGTTGGCCTCTCTTCCTCCCCCCTCTTTTTTTCTTTTTTTTTCTCCTTTCCCTTCAAATCAAAGCCAGGAAAAACCTCTGACGTCGGCAGCAGGGCTGTGAGCTACTCGTGGCTGCTGGGGGAAGGCAGTGGAGGGGATATCCCAGATCATAAAACCAGGATCTCGCTGTGAGCAGGGCCACCGGTGACTGCCTGTGAGTTGTCCACTGCTGGGAACAGGGTGGGAGGGATGGATGGGGATGTGTTCAGCTGGGGGGGTTCTTTTTCCCCACAGTGTGGAAGGTTTAGTGCCTTTTTGTGGTTTTTATAATCCTCTGATGGCTGAATCTCTTCTGGTACAAGAAGGAATTAGGTTAAAAAGCTGTCCATGGAGACCTCAAATTCGAATTGCTTGGGAGCTGTATGAGAAGGGAAAAGTTGAAATTCCAGTGAAAGGGCTGTGGAAAGGGTGCTTGAAGCATCATATTTCCTCCAGGGCATTGCCCCGTGAGCTCTGGACAGGAGACACAGCCCTGACACTGGTGGCATCACAGGAATTCCAGTGTGAGCACAGTGTCTGTGTCCAGGGGTTGTGAATCTGGGTGAGAGGGAAAAACAACTTCCAAAGGACCTTTGTAGACACTTTCCACACTGTGCCTCAGCTTCTCTTCAAAGACAGAAGGTGCAAATACAAGATAAGAAAGGGTTGATCATGTTACCGGTGCCTCCGGTGCATTCCCAGCTTGCACAGTGCTGGGAAGACTTTGCTCTTCTTTTTATCTGGCTGGCTGGCTCGCTGCCTCAGTTTCCCCATTCCTCCCTCTTTCCTGGTGTCCTGAGTGCCTCCTGCTTGCAAATATCCATGCCAACATCATGTTGGCATCTTTCCCTGATCTCTGAATGTTACCAAACTTCTTGAGTCCAACTGGGGCTGTAAAATCAAGGGCTGCACAGCTCTCTTTGGCAAGATTTAGTGTTAGCCGGTATTTACTGAGCACCAAAAAGGACGTGGTGAAAGATGCATCACCTGGTTTATCTTGCAGGTGTTTTCATGGGCTGCCAAGAGCCCCCATTGCTCTCCCTCTACAGCTGTGCATTTTTAATCCTCCTTGTTGTGTTTTGCTCAGAAAACATCACGTGCAGCAAGAGAAACAACCTAAAAAATAACCCCTTGGAGGAAAAGCCCCACGATGGTTCCCTGGCAGATGGTGCTGGGCACTGCTTCACTCCTGGCAGCAGATACCCCACAGCAGCACAGTACCCAGCATGGCTTTTCCAGGATATCCCATCTGCTCTGTCCAGCTCTGGCCCTGGAGCAGGATGTGCCAGTGGCTGCTTACACCTCTCCCCACAGATTCCAGCTCCTGCTGGGTGTTTTGTTTCCGTCGCTCTCCTCCCGGACCTTTCCTGTTTCCTTCCGTGCGGATGCAACTGGAGGAAATCTCAGCACATTGGCTGTGTCCCAGCTGCAGTCACAGGCTGGGGACAGCACTGTGGCTCTCTGTGTCCTGGGACCTGTTCTCCCTGGCAGTGATGGCGATGGTGGCAGTGGTGATGCTGCTCAAGCTGGTGGAAGTGGTGGTGCTTGTGGCACTGATGGTGCTGCTCATGCTGGTGGAACCCAGTGGTGGCAGTGGTAGTGTTGCTCATAGTGGTGGCAGTGGTGACACTGGTGGCAGTGCTTGGAATGGTGGTGCTGCTGATGCTGGTGGCAGTGGTGGTGTTGGTGGCAGTGGTGGTGCTCATGGCAGTGGTCATTGTGGTGGCAATGGTGACAGTGGTGTTGCTGCTGATTCTGCTTGCGGTGATGGTGGTGGCAGTGGTGATGCTGGTGGTGCTGCTCATGCTGGTGGCAGTGGTGACAGTGGTGGTTCTGCTGGTACAGATCTTACATGTGCAGCTGAGCCTCACAGACCTGCTCCCCATGGTCACTCGTGTCAGTGGCAATGGATGTGTGCAGAAACTTCTGCATGGTGATAACTGAAAATACTCAGAAGCTTGGATTCCATGGTCACTCATGTCAGTGGCAATGGATGAAACTTCTGCATGGTGATAACTGAAAATACCCAGAAGCTTGGATTCAGTTCTCAGGGTGATGGAAGTGCTTGTTGGGAGCAGCAGAGCAGGACTTTATCAGCCTTAAGGGGAAAGGGCTGGTCAGTGTCTTGGTACATGAGCTGAAAGAGAGGTCGAGAAAGTGTGACACAGCTGGGTGTTTTGTTGGATTTCTCTGAAGGTGAACTTTGAACAGGAGATGTGCTCACTCTGAGATCTCTATATTTATATACGGGTGAGATACACATTGTTTGGGTGAGTAAGAGCCTTTGTTCCGAGTCCCGCTGCTGAAGCTCGTGTGGAGCGACACTTTGGCTCTGCAAAGCTTCCTTTTCCTTCTCTTGGGGATGTGCTGTGTTTAGGAAAACCTGACTCCACCATCTGTGTCCCGCTAGCCGGGTACCAGCAGCACAGCCATCAGGTCAGGCAGCTGCTTGCCTCTCTAACCAAGCTCTTCAAGTCACTGGGTGAAAAAGATCTGACCTTTATTGTCCATCAAGTTGCCATGAGGAAGATCAGCCTCATTCCTCTGTTGCAGGCTTAGTCCCTGGACATCTAGGATGAGGCTAAGATGTTTGTAATGGCCTTGCCACACTGCAAAGGAATATTTCAGAGACCCCTGTGATCCCCTCAGCTGTGGGGGTATAAGACAAGGAGATGATGGCTCAGTGATCCCCATCCCAAGAGCAGCAACCTTCATTGCTCTCTTGCCACACTGGTGTGTGTTCATACTGGATCCTCAGTGGGCTCTTAGCTGCAAAATTCCTGTGTAAGAAGCAGAAATTTCCACAGTCATGGTGAAAAGAAAATCATAGAATCATTAAAGCTGGCAGAGATCTCCGAGATCAGTTGTTAACACTGCCAGATCCACCACTAAACCATGTGCCACATCCATGCCTCTTGATCACTTCCAGGGATACTGATTCCACCACTTCCCTGGGCAGCCTGCTCCAATGTCTGAGCACCTTCCTAGTGAAGAAATTTTTCCTTATACCAAATCTAAACCTCCCCTGGCACAACTTGAGGCTGTTTCGTCTTGTCCTGTCCTTTGTTATGTGGAAGAAGAGACCAACCCCCACCTGGCTACAACCTCCTTTCATCGAGGTTCCCCAAGACGGGTTTGAGCCTGACAGGCCAGCACTGCATTGCTGAGCATCCTCATCCAGGGCTTGTTCACTGTGTCCTCACATGCTTCCTCTAGATCCCCCGGAGCGCTCAAATGAGAAGGATTTATATTCCACTTGGCAGGTTATTAATATTAGCTAAAATTCCCTTTTCCACATTGTCCTGCCACGCTTAATATGGAGATCAGCATCGCAGCCTGAAACGCCGGGGATGATTTGTGATTGAATACCCATTAGGGATTTATGGGCTTCGGGACTGAATTGCTGGGATGTGTGATTGCCAAAATACTTGAAACGCTTCCACTGGAGAGGAGACCTTGTGGGAAAGGAGCACTCGCTGTTCTCGTAGGCAGGCGGTTCCCACTGAGCCTCCGTTACTGGCAGCGAGCGCGCCCAAGCCAATAAAAAATTGTCCAGGATCCAGAGCACCGATGGAGCATGAACTGTGTGTTGGATGATGACAAGGGGCAGCGCTGGCATTGGTGCTGGCAGCAGCTCCCAGCCCCACAGGGCTGCTCAGCAGGTGGGATTTAATCCAGGACATGGGTAAACATGGGCACAGTTCGTATTGATGTCCCTGGCAGCCGGTTAAAATGAGATATGAGGTTGTCTGAAGGGAGAAAAGTAATTTTTTGATGCTTTTCCTTGTGCACCTCTGGTGCATCAAATCAGATCGATCCAAATCATTAGGACAGATGGCATTAAACACACTGGAAGCCTGAAGAGCAAAGGCATGAAAAGTAAAAGCAAAATGTCCTCAAGTCCTTTGTTTCAGAGAAACTGGGCTTTCAAGCTGATGGTTTGGGGCAATTCCTGCTTTGCATCAGCTCTTCCCTTTGAGCAGGCAACTGTGGCTGCCCATGTCTCCCACCTCCCATCCCTTTTCGTGGTTGTGCTGGCCAGCAGATTGGCAGCTGGACATGTAGGAGACAGCCAAAACCAGCCCAGAATTACCCTCCAGAAATAACAAATTGGTTCTTACCCAGCCATGGTGAGATCATCCTGAGAAGAAGCAGACCTCACAAACAAAGTGATAGATGGGATCATCACTGAAAAAGCACAGTGAACACTGGGGGAAGCAGGTTTCCCGGCCCATCTTGCAGGATTATTGCAAGCTTTGAGCAAAAATTCCAGCTGCTGTGGTCCAGGTGGGGAGGATCAGCATCATCTGTGGGCTGAGCTGCTCTGAATCACACCTAAAACACTGTGGAGATGCAGCTCCCACCTCACTGCCATGCCTCAGCCAAGCTCCCAGCCTCCATCAGCTGCTAAAATCTGATTTCTCAATGGGGACTGGAAAGTCATCCCCCCTGAATGTCCCACTCATCCCCTGCAGCCCAGGCAGGGTTTGAACTTCGCAGAACATCCTTGCAGGACTCTGGAATAGCATTATCCCCTTCTTTATGGGCAAAAAAAATTAGTCAGGTGTGATGGAAGATGGTTGTTGGGAAGAGTTTGTGATTTTAACAGCCAAACTGGGCACACTCAGCGGAACAGCTCTGCTTCCCCTGATACCTTACCTGGCTTTTTTCCTGTTGCTATTTAACTTTTTCATCCCTGGGTACCACTGGAGAAGCAGGAGGTGTTAAACATGTAAATAATGCTCAGGCCTGGACAAACCCATTGTCAGCACCCAGGTGCTGTTATGAGCTGCTCATCTCATCTCCCTTCTCCCACCTTGTGGCATTGCATAAGGGTGAAAAATCCAGAGGGAAAAGTTTCTGGCTGCTGTGAGGAGAGCCAAGGGGGTGCCTGCTGGCCTGGCTCGCGTTACTTATGTGCTTATGGTCTATTTTGAGGCTCTGGCCACCCGGCACTAAGCAGCCTCTGACCTGGGGGAAGGACCAACTTCAAAACAAGAGTCCAGTGGGGAACAATCTGGGGAGGCTCTGGCTGGGTTTCCCTCGGCTCTGAGTGGGGCTGGCAGAGCCCTTGCCTCCCTGCTGGGCCCATCATCTCATGGATTTGTGTATTTCCACAGTGGGAGTTGATTTTCTTTCTTAATTCTTCCCACTGCCATCCTTGAAAGCAAAGATGCCACGGGTGGAGGAGCCGGGCTCCGTTACTGGGAGCGATGTGCCGGCAGCGTGGGAATGTGGATGAGCAGGCAGGGAGACACATCCATCACTAACCCTGGCAAAACCACACACACGCAACCCCCTCCTCAGCCCCCCCTCCCCAAGATAGCTCATTTGCAGGCGGCTTAATTCTCCTAAGAGCATTAGAGGTGCATTTAGTGGACATGAGCCCAGCGCCAGGAGCATGTGGCCGATTAGCGGCAGCGGCAGCTGGTTTCGGGCACAGCGTGCATTTGGGGTGGAGGAATTCAACGTGCTTTTTGGGGACACAAAGGTGAGGTCTGGGGGAGTCTGGATGGGTGTCAAGGGGGTCAGCTGGAGTGAATTGGGTGCTTAAATCCACCAGCAGGTGCAGGTGTTGGGTGGTATATGGGAGCAAGGCCTTCCCTGCCATGTGCTTTCCGTTCTGCAGGTGAAATGTGATTTATCCCCTCTGGCTTTCCAGTGCTATTCTAGATGATATTTCAGCTTTAGCTTTAAATACCACCTCACTTTCTAATTTGTGTTAAGATGTGAATGGGATGCTCACAGGGGATGTAGAAAGTGATGGTGCCTTCAGGAGCTTCCTTGGGGAGGAGGACACTCTCACCACTGCATTTCCCTTTCTCTCCCCTGCAGCCTCGCTCTGCGCTGGGATTTATGGAGGTGCTGAGGAGCAGCTGTGAGCCCCGCAGCCCCCGGCAGCCCAGCCTGTGAAGCAGCCCCCGGCCGCCTCTCCTCGTCCTGCCCAGCACCCCGACCCTCCGACCCAACCATTCAAGGCTCCCGTGCATGGATCGCCCCAGCGAGGCACCGCTGCCGGACGCCGCCGACGCCGCCCCGTAGGCTCCCGGCCCCCCGTGCCGCCCCCAAGTACTCCACATACCCCGATGGGGTAACGTGACGGGGGCCACCCTCCCGCCACCACCACCCCCCATATGCAGAGGCCTTTCTAGAGCGCCCGGGAGCGCGCGGCACCGGAGGCAGCGGCCGCTCGCCGTCGCACACACGCAGAGGACGCCAACACTACAGCAAAGGGATTTTTTTTTTAATTATTATTATTATTATTATTTCATTAATATTATTTTTTTCCCCCCATCTGGCTTTTTTTTTTCCCCCTGGGAGGCTTGTGGTGTGTCAAGGAAGCCGGTGCGCTCCCAGGAGTTGGGATTATTTGCACAACGTCTGTATATTGAGTTTTCGATCCTGTTTTGTTTTTATTTTTGAAGCGCAGAGGGGTTGTTGGGTTTTTGTTTGGGGTTTGTTTTTTTTTTTTTGCTCCTCCACACCACTCTTTTCTTGGGTTTTTAACCCTGCCACTGTCAGCACCACCTCACCTTCCCACTGTCCCCACCATGGCCCGGATGAACCGCCCTGCACCCGTGGAGGTCTGCTACAAAAACATGAGGTTCCTCATCACCCACAATCCCACCAATGCCACGCTCAACACCTTTTTGGAGGTAAGGAGGAGAGTTTGGAAGGTGGGGACCAGGGTCCAGTTGCATTTTTTGGGACTAAAAGCTGCTGTTGATGAGAGGGCAGCACATCCCCTTTAGTACCACAGCCCCTGGTGGCATCCTGGGGCAGTGGGTCCAAACATTACCAGCTTTTTGGGATGGGAGGTTTTTCAGGACCCCAAATGTGATGTTTGGGCACAGTAGAGATGGAGCAGAGTTTCCTCATTCCTGTTGCATCCCCTGCCAGATCCGGTAGCACATCATGTCACAGGGTTTTGGAGCAATACACGGGAGTGCACAAAACCTTCTCTGTCTGTCCCAGCACCTTAATAATGGCTTTTGATCCCAAATATCCCAGCGTATTTCCAGCACCTAGAGTGTGTTGAGTAGTGCTGGAGAGCTTGGTGTTGAAGAGGCAGCACTGGTAGCAGCTGTGTGAGTGCCACTGCCTCAGGGTGACAGGCAGGTGGCTGTGATATGGGGACAGCCACCCCATGCTCACTGCAGAGGGCGATGGGGACCACACCAATGGAAAGGGAGAAAAATTCCCCTTTCCTCCGGTCTCTTAGACTTTTGGCCGGGCTGCTGAGCATGTGGGGCTCACCACGGTCTGGTGAGCGCACATGGGGAACAAAGGAGGTGGATCATTGGGGATGATCTCATGGTTCCCGGCGAGGCCGGCGCACCGGGCACGTAATCCGGGGGCAATCCTCGCGCCGGGCAGTGAGCCATGCTGGAAGCATCCCAAGTCCCACGCCTGAGCCTGCAGCGCGTTGGAGTGATGATGGGATACGGCTGCGAGGTGGAGAAGGAGCCCCTGAGCCATCTGTGAGATGCTGAGCTCGGCTGCTAGGGCATGCTACGACTCCCCCACAGCTGCCTCCATGCATTTCTGCATCAGGAGTGTGACCTCAGCAGGCACAAACAATTTCTCCTTCAGAGGACTGGCACCCATGTCAGGGTTGTTTCTTTGCCTGAGGTATAAAATCCCTGCTGATGAGGCTGTCAGGGCTTAAAAATAAATGTCCCCATTGGTACTCGTGACTCTGAGGAGTCATGAAGATGCTGGTTAAAAATCCTACAAGGCCACGTGGCTTTGGTGTCCTGGGATTTTGTGTTTCCTTGTGCCTGCCAGGCTGGATGGATCATAGGTCAAGGGTTCAGAGAAGGGGCACAGCACTGTTGAAGGGTCCATACTGCTCCACATGGTCATAGCAGGGCTTGGATGTGTCAAGGTTAACTGGGGTGCATCTGGCAGGATCTGTTCAGACCCCTCCTTCTCTTTCCCTCCCCAGGACCTGAAGAAGTACGGTGCCACCACGGTCGTGCGAGTGTGTGAAGTGACCTATGACAAGACCCCCCTGGAGAAGGACGGCATCACTGTCATGGTAGGTGGGCAGCAGGATGGGCACCGGGGGTGCTGCCCCAAAACACCACCCTTAAAAATCTCATCCCTTGGGGCTGTTAAACAGCCCAGCACAGCATCACCCTGAGGCAGGAGCAGAGCTGGAAGCCCAGCTGAGCTGAGCTGAGGCTGGTGCTTTAAAAAGAGACGTGCTGCCCACACAGCCGAAACTGTGACTCACCCGGCTGAGTCGGCAGCTGCCTTCCCTGCCTGTTGCTCTGAAGCATCCAGGGATGAGAGCGCCTGATCCCACGGGGAAGATGCGCGTGGTTCCCATTACCCCCGGCGTTATCTTATCCTGGGGGGTGGTGTGAGGGTTTTTTGCTGTTCCAGCAGCTGGCTGGTGCAGCTGAGGGGGATGAAAGGGAGCAGGCAGCAAGCTGGGAAAGGCAGAGCATGCAGCTGCCTGGGCTGTATCTTGGCTGATAGGTAATTGGAGATGATGTCAGGCATGATAGCCCTGCCAGGGAGTTCAGCTCCAGCTGGGAAGTGAGGCTCTGCTCGTTATTTAGGGAAGGGTTTGGAAATGCCTTGTGTCTCCTGGGGTGGTCCTCTGTGTGTAGGACCTCTTTATATAGCTCTGTCTGTATATTGTATATCCTAGAGAGAGAGGAGGCTCTATCTTAGATCCTCAGGGATATGGGTGGATAATCCTGTGGCTCTCTAGATATAGATGTCTCTAGATCTAGATGCAATCTGTGTCTGTAGTGGATATATCTTGGAAAGATCACTGTATCCTGCATATATAGAATTTGTATGTTTGAGATCATATCTGCTCACTTACACACCAAATTCTGCATTTTACCCCATTTCTAACTGGAGCCTCCAGTCTGAGTTTCTATATCTAGGATATACATACCTCTTTACATCTCTTATATCTCTCTTATGTGGAGAGATACGTATCTAGGATATGTTTTATATAGAGAGTTAGAGAAACTATACAAGATACTGTATAGAAACTAAATAGCTTCTATATCAACATTTCTATAACCATACAGAAACTATATAAGGTAAATCAAGAGATATCTATAACCTGGTTTTTATAGATAGATGTATCTCTGCAGATACAGAAATATCTCTATAATTGTATCAAATCTCTATATATTTTTGAGATATCATGGTATATATTTTTATTTGATATACACAGTTTGGTGTATTTTTATCTGTATCCTCATAGATATATCTGGCATATAAATATATCTTGGTGCACAAGTCTGATGAGGAGCAGCTGAGGGTGTTTAGTCTCGAGAAAAGAAGGCTTGGGGAAGATCTTTTCCTCTCTACAACTCCTTGAAAGGAGGTTGTAGCCAGGTGGGGGTTGGTCTCTTCTCACAGGTAACAAGCAACAGGACAGGAGGGAATGACCTTCAGTTGCTCTAGCGGAGATTTAGATTGGATATTAGGAAAAATTTATTCCCTGAAAGAGTTGTCAAGCATTGAAGCAGCTTGCCCAGGGAAGTGGTAGAGTCACCATCCCTGGAGGGGTTTAAAAGAGCTGTGGATGTGGCACTTGGAGACATGGTTTAGTGGTGGCCTTGTCAGTGCTGGGTTAACAGGTGGACTTGACGATCTTGGAGGGC
The DNA here is from genome assembly GCF_036417665.1 of Passer domesticus. Classification (NCBI taxonomy): domain Eukaryota; kingdom Metazoa; phylum Chordata; class Aves; order Passeriformes; family Passeridae; genus Passer; species Passer domesticus. Next base: position 158,112,779 of record NC_087474.1, on the reverse strand, counting down.
TTTTCCAACCTAAACAATTCTATGCTTCTATATATAGACCATATCTAGGTCTATATATGGAGAAGTGAAGGCTCTGGGGAGACCTTAAAGCCCCTTCCAGTCCCTAAAGGGGCTGCAGGAGAGCTGGACTATTTACACAGGCATGTAGTGATAGACCAAGGGGGAATGTCTTTAAAATGACAGAGGGCAGATTTGGATGAGACATAAGGAAAAAAGTTTTTTATCATGAGAGTGGTGAGACACTGGCACAGGTTGCCCAGAGAAACTGAGGCTGCCCTATTTCTGGAAGTGTTCATGGCCAGGTTACAGCAACCTGGGATAATGGAAGGTGTCCCTGCCATGGCAGAGGGTTGGACTAGATGATATTTGAAGGTGCCTTCCATCCCAAGCCATTCCATCATGGGATGATTCTGTAGGGTGCTGTGTCATCCTTGGTGTGAACCCCTGACCTGCACTCATGGCTGCAGTGGGGACATGGCCTTGCAGCACAGGCACAGGCCAGCCAGGGAGTCTGGCTCAAACACTACAAATACCCTGAAGCCCAGTGTGCTCCTTTGCTATCAAATCCCTACAGAAATCACACCACCTGTTCAAACACTGAAGTGAAGCAGCTTATTTTGCCATCTCACACCAAGGGTGACTCCAGCACAGCAGCTTAGTGACTCACTCCTCAAAATCTAGGATTAGGGCCCAGGGCCCAGTGCCTTCAGGGCTCACCAAGCCACATCCTCTCCAAGTGATGCTGCCCTTCCTGTCTCTCTCTTCAGTGCTGCATGGCCATGTGGCCATGCTCCCCCTGACAAATCTGTTTTAGGAAAGAAATCCCCATTTTGGGACACTTACCCCTCATAACTGAGCCCAGGGCTGAGGGGTATCAAACGCAGAATCCATTTAACCAACTTCCTCACCATGCTCCAATTTTGAACCCCTGCAACTTGAGGATGAAGCTCAGAAGATGGGATGTTTTTCTTTGTCCCTTAATAGCCTTTCCTGAAGGGTGGTATTTAAATGGCCCCATTTGGAGTGATCTCACTCCCTTGGACTCTCTCTAGGGCTGTTTTAGTGGATCCCCAGACCATTCTTTTGGTCTTCCCCTCCGTGTGTTGCAGGAAGCTGAATTTCAGCACTGCATCAACCTCAGATTTCAACCATCTTCAAGCCACCTTTGCTCAAATCCCCTACAGTGTGCTCCCAAGTGCTGGAATTAGGAGCTGGCAGGGGGGAGGATGGGAACTGCATCACCCCAGGCTCAGTGAGGTCATCTGGATGGGGATGCAGCATGGGGTGGCCATCCTGGTCTGCAGAAGCAGGAGGTCATGGGGACCACGTTGCAGATCCTACAGGTGCTCCTGTAGGCTGAACGTGTGCATAGGAGGTAGAAGGACTCCAGACCTAGATTTGTATGTCTTCAACCCTGAGCCAAAGCAGCCAGGGAATTCCTGTTTGCCACATGATGCCACAAAACCACCTGCATCCCCACAGAGCTATGCTGTGAGCCCAGATCTGGCACTCTTCTACCTCCCTGCAGCTGAGGCCCCAAACACCATCACCCGGAGTGAAAAACTACCCCTGAAAGGTTTTCCCCAGACACTTGACAGCGTTTCTCTCTTCCCAACCTTGCAGGATTGGCCATTTGATGATGGAGCACCTCCTCCCAGCAAGATTGTGGAAGATTGGCTCAACTTGCTGAAGACCAAGTTCTGCGAGGACCCCGGTTGCTGCGTGGCCGTGCACTGCGTGGCCGGCCTGGGGCGGTGAGTCCGAGCCCAGCACCTCAGCTGCCACCCCTCATGAATGCAGGAGAGGGAAAACCATGCCAGCTCTCCTCTTTCCCTTCCCCAACCCCCCTCTAAGCAGGGTTTTGTCCCAGCTGCCACCTCCCCACGAAGGCAGAAGAGGGACAACCATGCCGATACTCCTCCTTGCTTTTCCCAGTCCCTCTTTGAGCAGGGTTTTGTGAAACTTTAGTGGGAGAGTAGGTGTTGATGGGGGAGATCTGCTACCTGAGCTTCTCCTTGAACTTTAAATGGTGGATATCAGCCTCTGGGCTGTGTGACTGGGGAGTGACAGCCACTGCTTCTGCCTTTCAGCGCTCCCGTTCTTGTCGCGCTGGCCTTGATCGAGAGTGGGATGAAGTATGAAGATGCCATCCAGTTCATCCGACAGTAAGTGGAGCTGTGTTGTGGTGTTAGGGCAGAAAGTCCCTCCCTTAGGGAATGGAGACATCTGGCACGTCCCAGGGTTTGGTTGTTTTGGTGACAATGGGGTTTCTTTTCTCTTTGGGAGTGGGAAAACGAGGCATTGGCATGGAGCATCCCTGAGGGGCTTTTGGCAGTCACCCCACCTCTGTCCCACATGTTTCCTCCCCAGCCCTCCATGTCCTGGGAGTCAAAGGGTGGATGAGCAGCAAGGAAAGCTGCTGGGGTCAGTGCCTGTCTCTATTCCCTGGAGGGTGCACCTGGCTTCAGCCTCCAAAATGCCTTCCTGCTCCAGGCAGGGGGTCTCAGCCCCCCAACAAGAGTGGTTTGGGGTGGGGGGGAATCTCATGGCACACCTCTGACTGTTCTGGCATTTCTCTGTCCCCGCAGGAAGCGCAGAGGAGCCATCAACAGCAAGCAGCTGACCTACTTGGAAAAATACCGACCAAAGCAGAGACTCCGATTTAAGGACCCTCATAACCACAAGAACAAATGCTGCATCATGTAACCTCAATGACCTCTTGCCAAAATCCGTGCACAGACCCCCAGGCACTCGCACACATCCCACCCCCTCACCTCCTGGCCCAGCCCTGCGCTCCCCATGTGCTGCCCCTCTGCCAGGGCTGGGCTGGGGACGTGGAGCATCTCCAGTGTGTTCCAGCACTCACAGCACACTCGTCTTGCTGGATCCCCAAAAAAGGCTGCTCTCTCCAGCTGCAGCCCCAAGGAGGGAAGGCAGCACTGCCCTGAGACTCTTGGTGTTAGCAGGCAATCAGCTTGTGTGACCATTCTTCATCACCATCCTCCTTCCCCCTTTCCCCTCCCATTGCACTGAGAGGGGTGGGCAAAGGGTGCTTGGTTTGGGGTGATGCAGGCAGGGCTCTGCCAGCTGAGAAGGGATGGGGTGCAGAAGTGCCAGAGCACCCCCAGAAAAACCTTTCCCCACCTCTTCCCCATAAATTAAGGGCTGCAGCAGCAGGGATGGAGGTGGGGATGGCACAGTGGCCTCGGGGGGGACGGTGGTGATAGCAGGAAGAGGTGACAGGGCCTCTAAGCTCAGTGACCTTGTGACCAGGGGAGGGGCTGAGCTAAGACCCCCAGCACTATTCCCTTTCTCCTGGCCCCTCTGTCAGCTCACCACCTCCCTGTTGCCTCAGTGCCAGCCAGGATGCTGCAGATGGAGTTCCAGCTCCAGTGAAGGCAGAGCTGTTGGGAGCCTCGGGGACCACAGCAGAGCTTTGAGGCACTCAGCTTTGCTGGGGTGCTGGATCAGCACTGGGTCCCCCAAAGCGTGGGGTGCTCTTATTTATAGCTTCCAAATTCAGTGCCCAGGGTGGTGGGTTCTCTGCTGTGCTGTCCCCACCCCTGAGCTGTGGCACAAACCCCAATTCTGGCTGCAGTGCCCTGGGGACACAGTGTGCCTCTCAAGGCACATCCATGTCCTCCACTGCATTTGCTGGCCAAGGGGCTGGGCTGCAGCTCTCCTAGGGGATTTTGGGTGTTCCTGGCAAGAGCACATCACCTGATTTTGCAGCTGCCTTTTCCATGTCTGTACCAAGGCGCCTGGCACCCCCAGCACACACCCAGGTGGGCTGGGCTCAGAGCTGCCCCTGAGCTGGGACATTAAACATCTCTCAACTTTCTGCCTTTGAACGCTTGCAGCAGCTGGAGCAGTGGCCACGTAGGGGGTATGGGGGTGATTTTTTTCTTTTAATGAGGATAACAAGAAATTTGCTAATTAAAGGAAAAAAAAAACTTTAAAAAAAATACCCTGTTTGTCTTCCGCACATCCTCTGGCCTTTCTTTCTCTTGTCACTGCCCAGTAGAGCCCAGGAGGTGACCCATGGTCCCCCAGACTGATCCCCAGCACTATGTCACAGCTGGCTGCCATCCACTATCACCAGAATATACATGTGGCCCAGGGGATGCTCCAGGGCTCCTTTGGCTCACTGCTACTCACACCTCAGCTGCAGAGGATCGCACTTGTTGGGACAAGGAGGGCTGATCATCCACCTCTTGGGGTTTTGGGCTGAGCACCTTGAGATGCCCTCAGTGTCCTCTTGACCCTGAGCTGGGTCTCTCCAGAGGGTTGTGTGCCTTCCAAAACATTGCTGTCCAGAGACATTTGCTTCAGGGCGTTCATCTCTTGGGACAGGTGCTGAGGAAGGCTGCTTAGACACCTTCAGTACCTGCAGAAGGCTGGGGCCTGCTTTGTACCACCACATGGGTGAGCAGCAGAGGTGTTTGGAGCTGTTTCCAGCACCGCTTCACCTGTCCTGATGGGGAAGGCAGGGCAGGGAAGGCCATCCTGTGGGATAAGCTGTGGTGCTGAGTGAGGTGGGGACCCTCCACATGTGGCCCTGGAGTTGTCATACCACACACTTTGGGCCTGTCCAACATTGTGGGTCAGCCTTCAGTCCCTTGAGTTTCTCCTGCTCTATCCCAGGCTGTTGGTTCCCATGACTCGTGGAGAAGGCAGCAATGGTCAAAGGGTCTGTGTTGATTTGGAATAGTGTGGATTGGACTGATAAAAAAGCCTGACTCTGTATTAGAGCACCCTGCTGGGTGGGTCACCATCCCCTTCTTGCTTGGGTCTGTCCTCCTGCTGCTAAAATAGGTGCTGCTTCTTCCCCAGGGACATAGGAGGTGGCTTGGCATTGTGGTGGTGACAACCCCAGTCCCTGCTAGCCAGGAAACCTCCCAGTCCCATGCCCTTCCTTGTGGGAACTGTTGCTTTATGGGCCTGGAGACGTTTCTGTCCTGCCAGGATGAGTTTTCCTCACCCATGCTCATGGCAGCATCACCTGGAATGTTGCCCATGGCAAGAGGTCCTGGGATTCAGCCACGATGCCTTTGAGCTGGACTCAGGCTGGGGACAGAGGAATTTGAATTCAGCCTCCTTTGGCCACTCTTGAGCAAGACTTCACTTAGACCTCAGCTTGGGGGGCTGGCCTGGGGGAACATGAGGGGGACAGGCTTTGCTTTATGTAGCATCAACCCAATCACCTTAAAATTAGGGAGCTCCTGGTATAAAAGCAGTCCTTGATCTGGCCATGTGGCCAAATCCTGAGGGCATCTGGCTGGCAGAGTGGCATCTTGATCTTCCTCAGTTTATGAGTTACTGAAAGAAAAAAAAAAAAAAACAAAAAACAAATCATGCTGATTTAATTGTCCTAGATATTTTTCCTTTTTTTTTCCATGGATGTCTCCCCCTTGACCCTAAAATGTGCTGCTTCCATGGAAAGGATACCTTGGCAGCCCAGGAGCTGCTGTTTTGCATGAAGGGCTAAATTCAAAAGTGTCTCTGGGTTGGACTGCCAAATATTTGGGATTTTTTTAATATCGACTTGGGTTCCTTTCTCTGAGGTACCAACTCCTTGATGTTTCAGCCTAGAGAAGGTTACAGAAGCAACAGACTGGGGAAATTGAGGGGACTTCCGAGGGGGATTTGGGTTAGAAATCTCAAAGAAGAGCTCACAAGTCTTGACAGTTAGGCAAGGGGGAAGGTTGAAACTCAGTAGACAACACCAGAGCAAGGCCTAAGCCGCCAAGGGCTCATGGTTTGGGCTGGTCTTGGGTTCTCTCCTTGTACACTAATCCTCATTTCACCTCAAAAGCCATGATGCTGAAAGGAGACCCTTAAAAATCTGATGTATTTGCCAGTGCTGCCACTGCTCCTGTTGTTCCCACCGAGTCCTGGCAGATGTCACAGGGAACAGACACCCCATGGCTTTGGCTACAAACCATCCTGCCCTTTTCTCCAGAAGCAAAGGCTCAAACTGGGTTTTAATAATTTCTCACCCCTACCCACCCCCTCACCCTCCATGGAAAGCCACCACAATTTGCAGGGACAAGGCTCCAAACTGGTGCAAGAACTTTGCAGACCCAAGGGATGGCAAAGCAGAGGTGCCCCAACCATCAAACTAAGAGCCTTTACCCAGGAGTCAGTGATGTCTGAGCCTCGTGTGAGGGAATAAATCTGAGCGGCAACTTGTAGCTGTGTCCTCTCACCAGGGACACACAGCACACATATGCCCTCAAATATCCCTTCTGCTGTTTGTTTTCCAGTCAGATGGAGCACGTGGAGGGGGTGGGATGGTGGGAAGGCAGGAAATGTGGCCATCACAAATGTCCAGCTCTTAATTTCAGAAAGTTCTGGTGACACACACGTAAAGACTTTGCATTTGTAAATTCATATTACGAGTCTTGCAGCAAGGCTGACGCTGTGGTGCTTGGGCTGGGAGCTTCAGAGGTTTATGTGGAACAGATTTCCCGAGAAAGCAGAGTCTGGCTCTACCCACAATAGAACGAGTCGTTTCCTTTTTTATTTTTTTCCTTGGGTTTGTTTGGTTTTTATTAGTCCCAGTGGGAAAGCACACAGGGAGATTCGTGACTTCCATGCAGTTTCCAAGGTCTTGTATCTTATTTGCTGCCAGCACGCGGGGTAGGTGCAGCTTGGCGGGTGGGTTTGGATGGGATTCTGTCTGGTGGGAGACAAATGTGGCTGGTTTCTTGGCACAGAGGGGGAGTCCTGGGCCGGGCTCTTGCAGACATTCCCGGGGAGGGGGCGTTCCGCTGCTTCCCTTCAGACTATGATCTCCCAATGAACTCTCCACTTCCCTGCTGTTCCTTTCTGTGCAACAAAGAGCTGCATATTTTCCTTTTTAACCCCCTGGGCAACCATAGTAGTGTGTAGATTAAGCCCAGATGACTTTTTTTTTTGTTGGGTTTTTTGGTTTTGTTTTTTTTTTTTTGGTTTTGTTTTGTTTTGTTTTTTGGGGTTTTTTGGTTTGTTTTTTTTTTTTGGTCTGAGCCATAGCTAAATTATTGTACCCAATGCTTTTTGTATCAGATGGCATCACTTTGAATATGCAGATGAGGTATAGGATCTTGACACTTTATAACCTTTTTAAAAAGAAACATGTCTGTTTACTTAACGTCTTGTGTAAAAAGGAAAAAAAAAATGTATGCCTTCGGTAATCACTTTTTTTTTGTTGTTTTTTTTGAGTTTTATGAAATTACAGTGGTTACACTCCAGCAGCAAAATAAAAAGCGTTCACTGTTTTGTACATCCCTGTGTGCCTGGTGCTGCTGATGGGAATTATCAGGATGTGGGAGGCAAAGGCAGAGCTGAACTCTGGCCAAGGGTGGAAGTGGATGGGGGAGTTCGTTCCGGCTGGAGAAGAGAGAGCTTCAGGAAGGCCTTAGAACACCTTCCAGAGCTACAAGAGAACTGGAGGGAGAATTTGCAAGGGCTTGGGGTGACAGGACAACAGAGAATGGCTTCAAACTGACAGATTAGATTAGGTACACAGAAGAAATTCTTGCCTGTGAGGATGGTGAGGCCCTGGCACAGGTTGCCCAGGGAAGCTGTGGCTGCCCCATCCCTGGAAGTGTTCAAGGCAGCTTGGATGGGGCTTGGAACAACCTGATCTAGGGGAAAGTTTCCCTGCCCATGGTGGGGCAGCTGGAATTATGATCTTGAAGGCCCCTTCCAACCCAAACCATTCTGTGATTTTATATCCAGTAGAGCATGGCCTAACCTTGAGTGGACACCCTGAAATACACCCAGAGGGCACACTACACACACCTCACCTGGTCACATGAAATCAGCTGGGTTTTTAACTGCTCCCCATGACCAAGGAAGGCAAAAACGAGTCTCCATGGAGGCTGAGGAGTTGGAGCTTGCACAAACAGGCTGGTAAGCAAGCAAAGCTGACACAAAATTGTGTGAGCTCCCAAGTAATTACATGGGGATTGCATGGAAGAGTGGGGAGGAAACTCCCTTTGTGCTGCTCTGGGCTCAGGAAGGCTTTTAAGCCAGATGCCAGCTGGGAAGAGGATAGAGGTGAAGCAGGGTGGCGTGGCCAGAGCTGTCCTTGGATTCCCCCAGCACTTCCCAAGTGCTTGGCATGGCAGATCCTTATCTCCTGCAGGCTTTGAATCGAAGCTGCAAGGGGCACTGCCTCCTCCTTGTGCAAGAAGCAACTGGGCCTTCAATCAGCCTAATTGCTGCCTCTCTTCTCCAGCAGGAGGGCTGGGGGACTGCTGAACACGACGTGTGTGCTGGAGAAACACCCACCCGCGCTCCTGCCTGTACATGCTGGCTCCTACCTGCTGCATTCCTCCTTGCTCTCCGTCACCCAAAAACGTGCACCCCTTTGCAGGCCAGATCCCAGCTCTCTGTGTTAGGCTGCTGCCACTCCATGCACACGTTCCTGCCCTCCCTAAGAGCAGTACTATGAAAGTTCATTAAATTGGGGGGTTCTGGGAAAGGCTAAGTTGGCCACTCACAGGGATCAGCCCAGAAATCTGTGACTACCCCATCCCTGGAAGTGTTCAAGGCTAGGCTGGATGGAGCTTGGAGCAGCCTGGTCTGGTGGAAAATGTCCCTGCCCATGGTGGAGGCAGGGGTAGAACTGGATGATCTCTAAGATCCCTTCCAACTCAAACCATTCTACAATTGTCTGATCTCATCCCAACTGGTGCCATGGTCCACAGTGCCTTAAACAATTCTCAGAGGATGCTGGTACTCGTGAGGCCCATCACAGCCATGGACTGCAGTGCTTTCAGTCCTGCCAACAGCAAAATCAGTGAAACCCCCCCTCCCCACTTCAAGGTGGACATCCACAGCTTGGGCTCACCCCTGGCTCCCTTTCCAGTCATCAGAGGTCAAGGGACAGCAGCATAGATTCAGGAGGGACTCATCTGAGACTGTCATGGACACTCAGAGCTCCACCAGCATAGAGGCACCCCCAGAACTCTCAGCTCGCACAGACACATCCATGCTGGAGACCCCAAAGCCTTGGGAGATGAGCCATGGCTCACAGCTCTCCCTGTCTGTGTTCGTACCCCACCTCAGCAAGCCAGGTCTCCACAGAGCAAGGAAGCAAAGATTGCAGGGTCTTCAGTAAAGTCCAGACCAGCCACATAGGACTGGATTAAAAAATGTTTTCTGAGGGCTGCCTTGGTACATTCTGAACCATGATGAAACCTTCCTTTGATTATTTTGGACTGCTGCTGCCTGCCATGGCCAACACTGGCTCTTCCCAGGCACAGCACAGCTCTCATCTCTGATCCCATCTGCCTGCTTGGGATCAGCCCTTTCACAACACCTCCACCTGAGGACATCCTGCTGCCTCAAAGGGTCTCCCCACTTCCCTCTGTGCCCAGGAAGGCTTAAACCATCACTTGTGCAGGGGCAAAGGTCTGACCTCCCCCCAGGACCTGGCAGACCCCATGGGTCTGGGCACAGAGTACTGGAAGGTGGGTGGGAGGTGCTGCCCTGCTTGCGCTGCAGTATCTGGAAACTCCCATGCTGGTAGGGATGAAAATGTAGGGCAACTCTTGGGTTGGAAGGAAAATTAAAATGTTTGCAACAAATATAGCTGAAAAGTCAAGTGGGGGATTAGGCACTGCTTGGCAAAGGCACAGGAACACAGATCACCAGGGGTGAGTTTTGCCCTGGGAGCTTTCCCTGGGAAACAGAACAAGGAGGAGAAGGAGAAGCCCTTTGCCCAGGCTCACACAGCAACCCAGACGGTTCAGAAAGGGAATCCTGCAAATCCCTGCTCCACAGCAAGGAGCCATGCTGCCCTGCCTGAGCCACTCGCTGGGCAGGACCTGGGGGGCAGAATTTGCTTTAACCATGGGAGAGAAAGAACATTTGAGTGGCAGGAGAAGAGGCTTGCAGGGAGCTTGGAAAGGGCTGAGTCACTCGCTGTCGGCGTCAGCCAGTGAGGAGAAAAGCGTGACTGCCAAAGAGCCACCTGGAGCTCTGTCAGCTCATCGTTAAGAAAAAAAAATTAAAAAAAAAAAAAAAAGAAATATAAAAATCTCAGCTGCCAGCCTCTCCTGCATCCCACTGGAGAGCTGAATGTGCCGCACGCAGCCGGGGAGCTCCGTGCAGAAGCGGCGGCTGTGAAAATGCCCTTCCCTGGCTGCAGGTGCTGCCTTCTCTTGCGACACCTCCCTCGGGGCTCGCAGAGCAGCGGAGGCAGCGCTGCTCTCCCACAGCACCCGGGCAGCCTCCAGGGACGTGTCACGGCCAAGCCGGGGCTCGGTCCAAGGTCTGGGGGCGGAGGGGATTAGAGAGAGACCTGGCAGAGGGAGGACGCAAGAGCTGCCTCCGCCTCGCAGAGATAACTGCGGCTGACTTCAGCCAGGGACTGACTCACCTGAGCCAGGGCATCTCGTCTGGATATCAGGTGGAGACAGGGAGAAGGAGTGAATTTAAATGAGCTTTGATCTTTAAAGCAAACAACGCCGCCTTGTTTTGCAGCGCTCCTCGGGCAGCCGTGGGTGACAGGCAGGGACGGCCAGGCTGGTTTTGGGGGGCCCAGTTCAGGGTGCTCGGTTTTCACAGATGGGTGCTCAGCACTCAAAACAAGGGCTGTGATAAAGGGCTTATGGTGAAAACTCACCTGGAGCTGCCAGATGCTGTCTTGTGGCTCTCTCTGTTGCAAATTTGCCAGGTTGAGTGAGACAACACAGCTGGGAAATGCAGTGAGGCACGGCTGTGACTACCCCAGCTGCAGCCTGTGGCACACCTGGGAAGAGAAGTCCAGTTCCTCAGTTTGTAGTTCCTCAATTTGTTCCATCCAGTCTCCATTCTGGGAATATTTCAAGGTAAAGCTGTAAAGAACTGGGCTGACCCCCATAACTGCCCTGCTTTGAATGGGAGACCTTCCAGCCTGAATCATTCTGTAGTCCTATGAAGATCCCAGAGAAGAAAAGGATCTCTTTTAGCTCAGAGGGTGCAGAACTGGGTCAGTGAAGGAGATTTCAGAGAGATACTCCCCTTGGGGCATATACCTTCTCCTGACACTGCACCTGTCTCCTCCAGCTCCGTCTGTTGTGGTTAAAATGTCCCTGGATGCAGAGGGAATTATGTCCAGACTGCCTGCTCCCCTCACAGACAGCTCAGGATCCTCTCTAAAGTGTGATTGTCCTCAGTTTCATAGGATCGCAGAATGATTTGAGTTGGAAGGGGTCTCAAAGATCACCCAGTTCCACCTCCCTGCCATGGGCAGGGACACCTTCCACTATCCCAGGTCACTCCAAGCCAGTCCAACCTGGCCTTGAACACTTCCAGGGATGGGGCATCCACAGCTTGTCAGAGAATTTCAACATCATCCACAACTCCTCAGATGTGGATTCCAGACTCATCTAAAGCAGTTAAATCACTTCCCTACATGCACCCATAACTCAAGCTGTCTTCTGTTTTCTCTTGAGAGTGTTTCTATCACGAGATGCAGATTTACCACACTCAAAGCCCAGCAATGAGATGTCTCTGTCTCCATCAGCTGTTGCCAGGTGATCCATCATGTCCTGAAGAGGCTGAGCTGGAGCCCCTCACATTTTGATCCCTCAATCCACCACTGGGGTCCTTTCCAGCTGGATGGAGTGAAGTCTGCATGGAAATGAAGGTGCCAAAGGGTGTCCTGTCCAGAAAAGGGCAGTGGAGCTGAGGGAGGGTCTGGAGAACAAAATCTGATGAGGAATGGCTGAGGGAGCTGAGGCCTGGAGGAAAGGAGAAGGTTGGAGCCAGGTTGGGGATGGTCTCTTCTCCCAGGTTACAAATGAGAAGAGGAAATGGCCTCAAGTTGTATCTGGGGAGGTTTTGACTGGATATCAGTAAAAATTTCTTTTCAGAAAGGGTGATCAAGGACTGGAACAGGCCAGCCAGGGAAGCTGAGCGGTCACCATCCCTGGAGGTATTTACAAGGTATGTGGATGTGGCACTTGGGGACACAGTTTAGTGGTGAACATGGTGGTTCTGGGTTAATGGTTGGACTTGATGCACTTAGAAGTCCTTTCCAGCCTTAATGATTCTATGATTCTGTGAAATGGTTTTATATTAAGAGCCATTGACCAGTCCCTCTGTTTATCCTTTTTCATCCCATTTTTCTCCCCTCACAGCTTCTTCAGGAGCAATTTCACATTTATTTCCAGCTCACTGGAGGAAAAGGCTGCACAGCTTTGGCCCAAGGATTTTCCACTGAAGAAACAGATCCAGGCCCTGGTGATGGCCCACTGATCCCACTTTTTGAGATCTGTCAGACAGCCAACTCTTAGCTCATTTAACACGTGCTCTACTGATGTGTGGTGCTTTTTCCCCCCAGTGAAACACCACGCTGTACAAATCTAATATTTTACAAGCACGTTGAATACACAGTTATGTTTATGGGCCAACCTTATGATCTAAAATAATGGTATCAAGCTGCTACAACAAGACCCCAGTTCCAGAAACAGGGTGGCATTTTTTATATTTCTGTTATTTATGCTTTCATGAATCAGATTCTAGATCTGACTGTTTTTATTAACAATCAGCCTGTTGTTATTACTAGCCTGACATCACCTCTAGACATGTCTGGCCCACAAAGGCAGTTCTGCTGCTCAGCAGGCTCCTGGGACTCAGCACCACGTTAGCACTGGTACCAGAGACCAGGAGAAGATGTTGGCCCATGCATCAAGGCCTTTGCATCTTCCAAGGATCTGAGCTCCAGGCTTGCTTGGGTTGAGCCTGAGGCAGCTGCTCTACACCCAAAAACCGGTTTCCTTACTTTGTCCTGAAGTTTGTATGAAACTCAGATAGAAGACAGATATTATGGCAGCCTGTAAAATCATGAGGGTTCATTTTGTCTCTTTGCAGAGTGGCCAAGGAGAGGAGATGGTTGTGGGGAGCCTGGCAGGATACACCAGGTGAGGCCTGAGCTCACCTCCCTGAGCTGGAGGAAGGGCACAGCCACAGTGACCCTGCAAACCTCTCTGTGTGTGACAGCAGAGTGCTGTGGTCCTTGACCTTTGGGCTGTGGGACATCAGGGATCAGGCTGGGTGTGATTATAGAGTCACAGAATTATTCAGATTGGAAAAAACCTCTTAAGGTCACTGAGTCCAACCATTAACCCAGCACCACCATGTTCACCATTAAACCAGGTCCCCAAGGGCCACATCTCTGTCTTCTGAGCACTTCCAGGATGGTGATTCAGTGGAGGGTGCACAGCTTTAGGGTGCACAGCTTTAGGAAACTGTCCCTGCCCCAAAAAGATTAGAAAGAAGCAGCAGCATCCCAAAAACATCAAATCCTACCCAAAATCAAAAGGTGAAGCAGCTGATCTGCTGAGACCACTGAAGCACACTCCCAAACCCTGCATGACCATTTCCATACAGACCCTCCTGCTGCCTCATCTCAGGCTCTGCTTTGGGCTGTTTGCCCTCATTTTATTCCACATATGCAGCTTCCTCCATAGCATGTGCTTCAATTCCTGATCTTCTGAAAACCTCTCAAACTTCGGTGTGAAAAAGATACTTCAGATATTGAACCAAACCAAATCCTGGTGCAGAGTTTCACCTCCCTCTCCCTGAGCTCACACCCATCCCAGCCTCCTCCTCTTGCAGCTGGTGCTCCAGCAAAATCATTTGCACACTAAAAACCCCGCCAGACAAAGACCCAGCCGCCCACCCGTGCTCTCAGCCTGCCACCGGCGTAGAGAATCCCCGTCCTTAAGGACACAGCCTTGAACAAAAGCCAGGCAAATTAAAAAAAAAAAAAAAATCAACAAAACAAGCTTCTCTGCAGCCTGACCTTTTATTGTCTGAACGGGGCTGCCAAACCAAACCCGCGCTGCGGGTCCTTCCCTCTCCTTGCATCCTGCCCGAGATTCCTCCCCTCCCTGCTGAGGCTCGGCCGCAGCCCTGGCTGTGTCACTGGGGCTTCCCAGGAGTGAGGAAGACAATGGGGGGATTCTCGGGGTGCTGTGGGCGGCTTCCTTTTCCTCCATCCAAGGAGGGCCTGGGGCTTGGCTCAGTGGAGGGTGGGATCCTCAGTTCCTGGCAGATGGAGCAGGGAGCGAAGGTGGAAAAGCATCCGCAGCCTTGCGGGGTTGGCAACATTACAAGGACCAGAAGGGACACGTCAGGTTTAAATCATCTTCTCCCCTCCAGGGCCCATACAAGACACTTCAGGAGGGGGAAAAAAGATAAAGAAAAAAAAAATATAGAAGAAAGACAAGATAATCCCCCCTGCGAATGCCTGGAGCCGGCTGCCAGAAGAAAAGCTTGGCTCAGGGCTGTGCTTGCCCCAGCAGAGCCTGTCTCGCTTTTGCTGCCCTTCACATCTCCCCTCCAGCCCCAGCTCAGCCCGAGAGCTCCTGAGGGCAGGAGCTGGAGCATCCCAGAGCCCTTTGCCAGCCCTGCCCTGCCCGCCTGCGAGCGCGGAGCCGGGGCTTGTCCGCATCGCCGGCTGCCTCCCATTAGCGCTGGGTGATAAATCCAGGGGGAGATGACAACCCAGCGGGATGAATCCAAGCGTCCTACCCTTTCAGTTCTCCTCCTCCCATCACGCATGGCCAGGCTTGCCTGCTCCCATCATCTGCTGGCGGCCGTAAGGCATCGCCCCCGGGTGGGGAATGAACCCTGAGGAATGGAGCATTTCCTTTGCGCCCTCCTGTTGGGAAGCAGAGGTTGTCCCGGCCTCCCTGTCCTGCTGAAGTTGAGAAAAGATGCCATGAGGTCTCCCCTGTGACACCATGGAGAGGTTCAGCCACCTTGTCCAGCACAGACTTGCAGTGCCAGCTGGCCTGGGATACCACTTTGGTTTGAGCTTAGATGAAAAACCACCTGGTCTCATGGTCACTGTCACTGTCCCCTCCTGAAAAACAGGCTGCAAATGGTATTTATGGAAGTCAGTCCTGCTGTGAACAAGAGAGGTGATGCCCAGCATCCACCCCTCCACAAGCCTCAGTCCAGCCTGGCACAGGAGACAGGGAGGGGCTTTGAAAGCCAGTGTGCCATGGATAAGGATGCCTGCATGGAGGCTGGGTAGAGGCAGGTGGTAGAGGTGCTTCCATGGATCACTGAATCATAAAAGGGAGGAAGGGATCTAGTCCAGATCCCACTAAACCAGGCTGATCAGAGCCCCATCCAACCTGGCCTTGAATGTTTCCAAGAATGGGGCATCCACCAACTCTCTGGGAAACCTGTGCTGGTGTTTTACCATCCTCACTGTAAAAAAAACTTTTTCTAATATCAAATCTAAATTGACATCTTTCAGTTTAAAGCCACTGCCCCTTGAACCATCACTACAGACCCTGCTGAAAAGTCTGCTCTCATCTTTCTTATATGCCCCTTTTAGGCACTGAAAAGGTCTTGCTGGAGCCTTCTCATCTCCAGGCTGAACAGCCCCAGCTGTCCTAGGCTGTCTCCAGAGCAGAGGTGCCCCAGCCCTGTGATCTTTTTCATGGCCCTCTAGACCCCCTTCAAGAGGTCCATGTCTGTCCTGTACCTGGATTGATAACAGGGATTGCCCTGACCCAGGTGCAGCACCAGCACTTGGCTTTGTTGAACCTCATGAGACTCCCATGGACCACTTCCCAAGCTTGTCCAGGTCCCTCTGGATGGCACCGTGTCCCTCAGGCACATCCTTCAGGGTGGAGAGGCACAGCCCAGCCCATTTTGCACCAGTGATTCTCTGTCCTCCATCCTCCCAAGCACAGGGAGGGGCCCCTCAGTGCCACAACCCCAAGGGCAGGGGCTGCTTTTCCCCCACAAATCTGGAGGGAACAAAATCTCCTTGAGGGCTCATCTACTCATCATCATTTGGGTTGAGACTGCCTGGATTACTCACATAAATCTTGCTTCTTTAGGAAAACAAGGAAAAAAAGCTGGGCTGTGGTGTCAAAGCATTTTGCTGTGCCAAGAGCTTCCCTGCTGTGTTTTCAAAGCCTTCTCTGGGGTCCTGCAACCCCTTTCTGTCACTGGCACTTTGGGGAGACCATAAACCATCACTGGCCTGTCATATTTTTGGGGACCACCAGCCCCAGGGGTGATGGAGAACAATGTCCTCTCTGCAGATCCACATAAACTGCTCAGAGCTGCTGTACAGGGTGGACAAGCTGTGGATTCATCCCATTCTGAGGAAAAAAAAAGGGCTCATGACCTTTTCTCAGCTCTGACCCCTGAAAAGAAAGGGGGCACCTCACTGTGGAGTCTCTGCACAGCTTTGTGCAGTTGTGCTTGGCTTTATGGTGCATTTTCCATCACACCAGACTTGTCTGTAATAAAAAGTGAGAGAGGATGTAGGAAGATGGAAGCCTCAGGTTTGGGGTTAAGTCAGGGTGGGAGACATGCTGGATTGGGAAGGAGGATGTAGGATGTGGCTTCATGATGATGCTCAGTTACATTTGGGAACACCTATTTCCTTCTGGAGGCCCTCAGACCCTGCCACCAGTTTGGGGAGGAAAACACCTCTGTGGGTTGGAGGATGAGGCACCAGATGAGGGCATGGACGCAGAGACAGAGAAGGATGGAAGCTTGAGGTGCAGCCTCAAACATCCACTGTTCTACTAGCAAATCAATTCTCCTCTTTTGGAGCAGCCTGACACATTTTTGGAGCACAGTTTCACTTGTCTGTGGTGGGGTTGGCTGGCACATGTGTCTGGGGTGGGAGAGCTGCAGGCCCAGCTGCTCTCAGCCCAGCCCAGCGCTGGCCCAGCCACGTGTGGGGCATCAATGACCTCTCCAGGAGCCCTGCAGCTCCATCCCACCCCGGGCTTCCCCACATAGGAAGGGTCCTAAGGCAAACTCTGTGGTCTTAGAGGAGAGAAGGAGGCAGAAGGGATGAAATTCACAACAAGGCAAACTCACTTCTTCTTTCCTCCCCACTAAGCTCCCTGGAGAAAACAGCAGGGGAAAATAAAAGGCTAAATAGAATCAAACAGACTAAATAAAACAAAAGAGAACACCTGGGAGCAGGTCTTTGTAACTCCAGCTGGATTGGACTGTGAAGGAGTGTAGGGGGATGCCCCCAATGAGAGAGGGACAAACTAGCCTTTGTCCCCCAAAAAAGGAAGAAAGCCGAGAAGTTTCTCCCAACGATCAGGTGAAAAGCCACCTTATAGGACCCCAGAGACTTCACTAAAACCTTGGGGTCACCTAATTGGATGAGAGCCAAAAGATCCCGCCTAGGCCATCAGGTAGAAAAAGAGAAGACAAAAAAACTGCGAGGCTTTTGTGAAGGTGTTTTACCAGGAGCAGACCTCTGTACCTGGATCGGATTTTCTGTTTATTGTTTTTCCTTTTATTAAACAGTTTGGTTTCCAACACTGCAGCAGAAGCCATCCTGCTCATTATTTGCCTCCAAAGGTAATAGCTGAGCTATCCTTTGTGTGTATTAAGTTTTCTTTTAAAGGCTCATAAAACCCTGGCCCGACGAAACAAAACTTAATACGTGGCACCTGGACAGAATTTCTCATATTGAGGAAGATGGTCTAGGAATTTTTGATTACCTCAATCAAAATAGGACAATTTTCCTTGGTATTTGCGTTTTTGGGGAAGCAGGCCTGCACCTGAGTTTTTTGTCGCGTTAAAAAAGAAAACTCAGAAGAAGAGATTTGGGGTTTAGAGGGAATCCCAAATCGAAGCCTCATACCGGTGAAGAAGAGGCTATAATTCAGACGGGACGGGAGCAAACGGCACACACCCTCAGAGGATACTGTGAATCGGCTAAGCTGAAACTGTTGCACCCAGGACCCGGGAAAAAGTCTATACCAAGAAGGACGACCAGAAGACTCGGTGAGTTTCACCATGGGAAATCGGTTGTCAGTAGCTGAGCAGGAATTTTTTTCGTATTTTAATTATAAGTTGGAAATCCAAGATATTCAGTTTGACAAAAAACAGCTTAAAAAGCTTGTAAAATGGGTCTTAAAAGAATTCCCAAACTCAGACATGTCTCAGAAACTCGATCCAGACTTCTGGGATTCAGTTGGACTGAAATTATATAACACAGAAAAGAACAAGAAGTCCAACTTAAAGCTGCGTCCAATATTCAGGACGGTATTGAAATTTGTAATAATGGAAAATGAAAAGCAAGCAAAGACCAGGGAGAGGGCAGAAGGCAGGCAGGACAGAGAAGACAGGAGAAAGCGAAGTTCTGAGGGGACCCAAAAACCTTCCTTTATCCCAGCCGAGAAACCCCGGTGGAGAGGCCGGGAGGCAGCCAGGCCAGCTGCCCCCCCGCCTGCCCCACCGACCCCATCCCGAGAAAGGGGGGAGCAGACCAGCCCTGGCCAGGCTTGTCTGCAAAACCCGTCTTCCAAAAACCCTACCAGAGCAAAGTCCTCTCTATCTCCTCTCAAAACCTTGCTTTGGCGTTCAAAATCGGTGAATTTTGACAGTAAAACTGGAAAAAGCCGAGCCGATAGAATCCAGTCTGAGAACAATAGAGCACGTGGCAATCGCCATTATAGCCCCGAGCCCAGCTCTGTCCTTCGTGGGCGTGGCTCCTCGGACTCCCAGGAGTCCCTGGGTGGCTCGTCTCTGAGCTCCTGTCCATCAGAGCAGGGACGCACCCCTTTTTTAGGCGGTGCCCGGTCGGTGTCCCTGCCCCTGCTCCCCGCCCACAGCCCAGGACAGCACACCCCCTCTCTGCCGAGCGTGGGAACCGGAAGTGATGCGCCGGAACTGACCCTGTCCAAAATGGCGGCGCCCATGTCCGATAACTTACCGGAACAAAAAACAAACTATTCCTATGCTCCACAATGTAATTTCAAACAATCTAAGGAAGAGTTTAACACACAGGGAGTCACAGATACCTGGCAGAGGATAAGAAAGGATGCAGTTCAGGAAGGAGAGTGGGAAATTGCATCGAAATTGAAGGTTTTTCCTGTGAAATACACTGCAGGTCCGGGACCCAGGGCTACATGGCAACAAATTAACTTTGCTGAGTTAAAAGAGATTTGCAAAGCCTCTCGTCTGTATGGTAGAGATTCTGCCTATTTCAGAAGCCTATTACAGGCCACCTTCACAGCAAACATATTCACTCCACATGATCTAAAACAGCTTTGCACATCCCTGCTATCTCCAACAGAATTTTCTTTGTGGGAACTAGCATGGAAACGTTTGTTAAACGACCTTTTAAGAGGTTATGCAGGAACTCCAGCTACTGCAAATTTGACTATAGATCAGCTCTCAGGTGAAGGAGCTCATACAGATCCTCAAATACAAGCCCGAACTCTTAGTAGACAAGTATTGCAGGATGTCAAAGAAGCAGCAAAAACAGCTTTGTTACAGGTCCCTGATGGCAACAAGCCAGAACTAGATTTCACAGAAATAAAACAGGGCATAGATGAGCCTTATATTAAGTTTTTGGACCGTTTAAAAATGGCATTAGAAAAGCAGATTCCAATAGACCGAGCCAGACAAGAGTTATTAAAACGGCTTGCAATTTCTAATGCAAACCCAACCTGTAAAAAGGCATTACGTACATTACCACAGGATCCTGAGCCCACCCTGACACAGCTAGTAGATGCTTGCAACCGCCTGAGCACCCCTGAGCATGCAGCAGCCATGCAGGCAGAAGTATTGGCCAGTGCCATCACAACAGCTCAAGAAAACACCCTAAAGCAGCAGGAAAAAGCAGTAGAAAGGCAAACACAAACCCTAGCAGAAGCTTTAATAGCATTCAAAGGTGCAATTGAGAACCAACAAATTCCAAGGGACTCGTGCTATTCGTGTGGTCAGAGAGGTCATTTTAAAAGGGGATGTCCTAGGACCCGCAGAAGGCCATTGCCAAGAAACAGTGGATGCAGAGGTTTCTGTCACAATACTAACAGCTTTTACCCAGCACAGGGTTTTTCGTACCATCTGCCGGGAAACGTGCAGTCCAGCACGGGGCAGTGGCGTGCAATGATACAAAAACCACTGCACCAGAGGCCAGAGACCACCACAGGCCACCAAGTTCAGAACTGCAACACATCCTTGCAGGACTTCCGACCACAATGTCCCCAGGTACCAGACTGGAGCTGTCTACAGCCCAGCCAGTGATGCTAACCAATGCTGTTGCTCACACAGTGTCTACAGGACAGCTGGGACCTGAACCACAACCACGTCAGTTCCTCATCGTGGGAGTGAGCAGATCCCATGCAGAAGGTTTTTATGTCATTCCAACTGTGCTGTCTGTCACCTGTTCACAGGAAATTACAGTCTTAGCTTTGTGTCTAGACCCTCCATGTTTTTTACCCAAAGGGTTAACCATAGCGCAAGCTTTCCTCCTACCAGAGTCACAGAACAACACAGCTGTCATCGCTTGGACCAGGCACATCAGCCGCGGGCGGCCTCAGCTCACCTGTGTCCTGAAGCACCTCGGGCAAGCCATCACCCTCACTGGCCTGATAGATACCGGAGCAGACGTCACTCTGATATCGAGATCGAAATGGCCACAGGATTGGACCATCGTGCCTACGCTGGATCAGCTAGCAGGTATTGGTGGTCACTGTGAGAGCTTTCGAAGCTCGCACGCAGTCACATTTGAGGGGCCTGAAGGTCGTGTTGCCACCACAAGACCATTCATTGTAGGAGCTGATATAGTTCTTTGGGGACGGGACATTTTATCACAATGGCATCTCAGGTTAGAAACTGGATTTTAACAAAAGCTGTTGATGGACATAACACTTTAAAACTTACATGGACATCTAACACACCCATTTGGGTCAGCCAGTGGCCCTTACCTGAAGAGAAACTTGCTGCTTTAGAGCAGTTAGTGCAGGAACAATTAACCAAAGGTCATTTAACTCCAACTACTAGTCCCTGGAACACTCCAGTTTTTGTAATCAAAAAGCCAAACAGTGGGAAATGGAGGTTGTTACAGGATCTCAGAAAAATTAACGAAGTAATTCAAGAAATGGGTTCTTTACAACCAGGTTTACCCTCTCCTGTTATGATTCCAAAAGATTGGAAGCTGTTATTGATTTAAAAGACTGTTTTTTCAATATTCCCTTGCACCCAGACGATGCACCAAGATTTGCATTTTCCATCCCATCCATAAATCAGCAAGCACCTTTGAAAAGATATCATTGGCTCGTTCTACCACAAGGAATGCGCAACTCGCCGAGTATATGTCAGTGGTATGTTGCAAAAATACTTTCCTCAGTTCGTGCACAATATCCAAATTCTCTCATATTACATTACATGGATGATATCTTAGTAGCAGCAAAGGACCAAGCATTAATGCAGGAGACAACAGATCAGGTCATCTCAGCAGTAGAGAAAGCAGGACTCACTGTAGCAAAAGAAAAAATACAGACACTTCCTCCCTGGAAATATTTAGGATACAGGATCACAGAACAAACGGTAACTCCGCAGCCACTCCAGCTAAGGACAAATCCAAAGACCTTGAATGAAGTGCAGCAGCTTGTAGGCACTCTGAACTGGCTTCGTCCACTACTAGGCCTTTCAAATCAGGACTTGGCTCCTCTGGCAGATTTGTTAAGAGGAGACACAGCCTTAAACTCACCGCGAGAATTCAACAAAGAAGCTCAAAATGCTTTAGAGAAAGTGATGAGAGCCATCCAGTCACGTCAGGCTCATCGGTATAATCCTAACCTGTCCTTTTTGTTTGCAGTTTTAGGGGAGAGTCCACAACTTCATGGTTTGATATTCCAGTGGGATCTAGAGAAGAAGGACCATCTGATAATCTTAGAGTGGGTTTTCCTATCGCGTCAATTGGGTAAAACTATAACAACTTGCCCTGAAATTATTTCACAATTGATTATCAAGGCTAGATCTCGAATGCTTTCCCTTGCAGGAAGAGATTTTGCAGAAATCTTTCTGCCTGTCACAACCATCTACTTAGAATGGTTAATTCAAAATTCAGAAGTTATGCAATTTGCTTTGGAAAATTTTGCAGGAAAAATTTCAGTCAATTGTCCCAAACATGAGCTATTAAGTTCATCTTTAAAATTAATTCATAAACCTTTAAGAAGTAATGTACCCCTTGAGGCAATCACATTTTTTACAGACGGTTCTGGGAAGTCTAAAAAATCTGTGATTGCTTGGCAAAATTCAGAGACAAAAAAATGGGAATCAGATATTGAGGAAGTAGATGGTTCTGCACAGATTACAGAGTTGGCAGCAGTTGTACGGGTCTTTTCAAAATTCACATTTCCTTTTAATTTAGTAACAGATTCAATTTACGTTGCAGGTGTGGTAGAAAGAGCAGAAGGATCTCTGCTAAAAGAAGTTGCTAATGATCAGTTATATAGTTTGCTCAAACAGTTAATCTTACTTCTTTCCATTCGACAAGAACCTTACTTTGTAATGCACATTCGCTCACATTCTTCTCTTCCAGGTTTCTTAGCAGAGGGAAATGCCATGGCTGATTTGTTAGCCATGCCAATCCAGCACACACTTCCTAATGTTATTGAACAAGCAAGAATGAGCCATGCTTTCTATCACCAAAATGCACCTGCTTTAGTAAGAATGTTTAACATCTCTCAGAATCAGGCAAAAGCAATTGTTCAGTCATGTCCAGATTGCCAGAAATTAGCTATACCAGCAATAGCAACAGGAGTTAACCCTCGAGGCTTAAATAGCCTGCAGATATGGCAAACAGACATCACTCAATATCAGTCATTTGCAAGGTTCAAACATATACATGTATCAATAGATACCTTCTCAGGAGCAATTTTTGCTTCTGCACATCAAGGAGAAAAAAGTAGAGATGTGATTAAACATTTCTTACAAGCATTTGCATCCCTAGGTATTCCTCAAGAAGTCAAAACTGACAACGGACCAGCCTACATTTCTAATAAATTGCAAGAGTTTTTCAAAACTTGGGGTATCAAACATACCACAGGTATTCCACATTCTTCCACAGGCCAGTCTATTGTAGAAAGAGCACACAGGTCATTGAAAATGATACTAGAAAGACAGAAAGGGGGGACAGAAGTGCTTTCTACAATAGAGAGGCTGAATAAAGCTGTATATGTTTTTAACTTCTTAAACAATTCCTTTATGGAGCAGGTACCACCAATTTTCAGGCATTTCAGCAATACCAGTCAGGCAAAGCTCAAGGAAAGACCACCAGTCTTCATCAAGGATCCAGAGACAGGACAGATTTCAGGACCCCATCCTCTTGTAACATGGGGCCGGGGGTTTGCATGCATTTCTACAAACACAGGTCTTCGATGGATCCCTGCAAAGAATGTCAAGCCACAAGTGCAGCCGATCCGAAAGCAGCAGACGGCACCAGAAGAAGAATGCACAAACAACTGAGCCACGGATAGAAGCAAAGACTGTTTTCTAAGTTTGCATTAGTTAAAATTGTTTACAAGAAAGTTTTGCACTGAAAAAGTTTTGTAGTTATTGTTGTGATAAAAAAGTTGTTAAACCTACCTCTATGTAAAAGTCACACATATAGCCAGAAATTTGAAGCCTACCTGGAAAAACACTTCACCAAAGTTAAGATAGAGAATTGGCAGCAAAAATTATTGGCATTCTAATCTATACTCCTTTCTCCTCTTTCTTTCTAAATGTATAGTAAAGGGTGAGATGAAGGAGTGTAGGGGGATGCCCCCAATGAGAGAGGGACAAACTAGCCTTTGTCCCCCAAAAAAGGAAGAAAGCCGAGAAGTTTCTCCCAACGATCAGGTGAAAAGCCACCTTATAGGACCCCAGAGACTTCACTAAAACCTTGGGGTCACCTAATTGGATGAGAGCCAAAAGATCCCGCCTAGGCCATCAGGTAGAAAAAGAGAAGACAAAAAAACTGCGAGGCTTTTGTGAAGGTGTTTTACCAGGAGCAGACCTCTGTACCTGGATCGGATTTTCTGTTTATTGTTTTTCCTTTTATTAAACAGTTTGGTTTCCAACACTGCAGCAGAAGCCATCCTGCTCATTATTTGCCTCCAAAGGTAATAGCTGAGCTATCCTTTGTGTGTATTAAGTTTTCTTTTAAAGGCTCATAAAACCCTGGCCCGACGAAACAAAACTTAATAGGACTGTTCCTGAGCCAGGCCTAAAACTCTTGAACAAGGCCAACCTTGCCATCCCCCAGGCAGGCCACGTGAATGACAAGTGCATCAGCCATGCTGGCAGCTCTCTTTCATGAGTTTCTTTATAAAGAAATATTCTATAATTAACTGCAGGCCAATTAAACACATCAAACAATCATTGTTGATAACCTCCACCACCCTGTGCTGTCAGGAAATGTGAGAGTGGTTAAACAGGTCTGGCCCTCAGAATGGGAATAAAAACTCACGTGGCTTGAGGGTGTCAGGGATGGGCCATGGCTCGTCACCTGGACACTGGAATGTCACAAGGCTCCTCCACATCTCCTGCCTTCCTGGCTCAGGTGGATGCCCCCAGGGTGGCTAACCAAACCTCCTGGCACCACAGCTCTGGGACACAAGGAAGACACACCTGAAAATGAAACCAAGAGCCCTCCACAGGCTCCAATCAGGATGGACAAGGCCTTTTCCAGCCCTCAACAATCCAGAGCCTCAGCTTTCTGCTGCAGCACCCACAGCAGGTTTGCAATGAATTTTCCTCAGTGTTTCTGCCCTGCTGCTCCAGGCTCTGGGAGAATTGCAGCCACTCACAGCAAACGGGTGCTGGAAAACCAAACTGGTGTCAGAAAAACACACCCAGGGTTGTTCCAGTCGGTGCCATGCCCGAGGGTAGAAAGCTTCTATGGGCACAGGTCTGCTGCTCCCTGGGCTCTGCAGAAGGGTTTTCTGCAGCCTAAGGGGAGCAGATTCCATAGGGCTGGTGGGCAGGCCCTGTGCACAGCAAGGGATGTTTCTGTCACAATCATTACAGGAGGTTCATGAAATCACTTCGCTGCTTGGAACAGCTGGACCCAACCCTTCTTGAATGAACTCTCTCAGGGCCAGCCCAAGAAATTGCTCCTGGATCTTGGCTGCTGAGAAGCCCAACAGCCTCCAGAGCACTGGTCTTAGGAGGGTGCACCAGGGAGAGCGCCCTTCCACAGGTTTTCCAAAAGGAGAGCCACAGCATCTTGAGAATGCTTTTACCAAAGCCACACACCTCACCTTGGACATTCAGTGTTCCCAGTTGAAGCATTCCTCAGGAGTGCAGAGGCTGGGGATTCAGGATCTGTCTCCTGTTGGGCATTTCTCAGTAATAATGTACAGAAAGAGGCTTCCCCAGCCCGGGATCAGACAGCAAAGGCTGGGTGCACCCCAAATTCAGCAAAATATCTGAGCATTCTTTCAGCTGATCTCTTCAGTCTACATCTTCATGATGCCTACATCAAACTGGGTAAGGGGAGCTGAAACCCCTGAGATACCTTGTGAGTGTTGGCTCAGGTATTTTCCTTTTTAGGTCATTTGTACTCATTACTATTGTGTCATTATTTGGGGAGCTGACACTGAAAAAATGGTCCCATCACACAGTGAGGCAGATAGATGTGAGAGAAGGCCTTTGTTTTTTGGGTTTTATCTTAATTACACAGTTTAAATGCTTTGGGGAGATTTTTTTTCTTTTTTTTTTTGCTTTTTTCCATTGAAAATGGAATGGGCAATAATGTCTTGTCCTTATAAGTAGCTGTATGATGTGCTTGCTTATTGGGCTATTAATTACTGGGAAAAGATTAATGAAGGGCAGATATTTGAATAGTTAAGTACTATTTTTTTCTGTTTCTGTTAAATGAGAGAAAGGGTCGAGTGCCTTGACTGCTACACCAGCCACTCATTGGGTCTGTAAGATTTGTGTTCCCTGTGCTCTTGGGCTAAGTTAACAAATATTTACAGGCTGGGGTTGTGGTTCAGCAGAGCACTCTCAGCTGTGTGCTCAAATCTCCTTGGCCTCAGTGGTGCTTAAATGCAACCTTGTGCAACGTGCTAGATGTGAGGACCTTGGATTTTTTGGATAACAAAGACAACATTTGTCATTGCCAAACCAAGGGTCACCGAGTCACGTTGCTGACTAGCACAAAGCACTTCATCCCCTTTGTTCTCTCTGAAATGGTGAAATAGTAGCTGACTAGGTGATTTTCACAAGTTTCTACTTTTTTTCTCTGTGTGTTTGTGTGTGAATGTTGTTGATTTCTAAATTATCTGGATGAAAATCTTTTAACCTGGATCCTAAGTTCACACTTACTTGATTTGCTTTTTTCTGCTGCTGCTGTAATGCAATCAGGAGATTTTCTCATATCCACCAAGAGAAGAAAGATTACTGAGAACATCTGATGTCCCTTTTTTGTGTGAAAATGCAGAACTGGCTCAGCAGGTGGCCAGAAGGGTCCCCTCTCCAGAGGGCTCATTGATCCCTGAGCCAGGCTCATGGAGCACTCAGACCAAACCCCCTCACGTTCAGTGTGCATTTCTCTTTTCCTTGCTCTTGCACTCCCTCTGCTGATCCCGGGAATCTGTTAGAAGAAAAATGCTGCTGCCAGAGATAAGGAAAGTACAGGGGGAAAACAGCTCTAGAGCAAAACATGAACCAACTCTTCCCAGATGGAGAATACCTGAAAGTCAGAGGGCAGAAATAAAAAAAACAGCGTGATAAATGAAGATGTAGCAAATATAGTTCCTCCTATCAGCTGATTCCTTCCTTCTGGTGACCAGAGACATGACCCAAGGGAATGGCTGGAACTGTGTCAGGGGAGGCTTAGGCTGGATATTAGGAAAAGGAAGAGATGGGATTTACCCTCCTACCCCCTTTCCAAACAATGACCACAGTCACCTGTCTGCCTCTCACCCACCCTCCTCTGTAGATTCCTCCTGATCCTTTGGGGTGAACTTGAGCTCTATTTGCATGTTGAGTGCCTACCCCTCAGACAAACCAGGCCCAAAATTAGAAGACTCCTTGTTCAGAAAAGCTGTGGATGTCCCATCCCTGGAAGTGTCCAAGGCCAGGCTGGATGTAACTTGGAAAAACCTGGAATAGTGGAAGGTGTCTCTGCCCATGCAGGGAACTCGATGATCTTTAAGGTCCCTTCCAACCCAAACCTTTCTGTGATTCTATGATTTTTATGATTCTGCTTTGAGGGCCTGAAGAAACACAACCCACAGGGGCTCAGTTAACCTTTCCCCAGGCCTTGCCTTTCATAAGGCAAAGAGATAAAAACTGATGGGACTGCTGGGAAGCAGGGAAGAAGCACAGAATTGCTCTATGTGTCCTTTGGAAGGTCCCAAAAGGAAAAGGTCCTTGACAAGGAGTTTATTTTCATTAAAAATTACAGGCCCAGCTCAACCAGTCAAATAAACAAAGCAAGTCTGTAAAACAGCAAGTGCAAAAGGTCCTGGGTTATTTATAAAGGGCTTTTAAGTATATTAGGCCTAACACCAAGATAAATCAACCCTGCTAGGATTCCAGAGGCATATCACATGTGGCCCTCGCTGTTGTCAGCTTTGTGCTGGAATGTATTTAGTGGCCTGTTTCACTACGAACCTTCACAGCTTTTTCCCTAGTGATTCCCCCTTGAAAATTAGTACACAGACACAGGTTTCTATCTTCAGTCACATATTGATTTGATCAAATCCTACATGGAATCACAGAATATTTACGGTTGGGAAAGATGTGAAAGATCATCTTGTTGCAACCCCAGCCACAGGCAGGAACACCTCCCACTAGACCAGGTTGCTCCAAGTTCCATCCAACCTGGCCTTGAACACTTCCAGGGATAAGGTATCCACAGCGTATCTGGACAACCAATTCCAGGGCCTCACCACTCTCACATGGAAGACTTTCTCCATCATACCAAGCCTAAATCTACCCTCCTTCAGCCTAAAGCTACTCCCCTTGTACTCCCTCTCTATTCTCTAGTCAAAAATCCCTCTTCACAACCGTTCAAATGCCACTGCTACATTCAGCAGACATTTTGCCACCCAGTGTGTCACATAGTGGTGAAGGACCCTGTTGAAGACCAGGTTATTGGATCCAACAGGACTGGGTTGGTTTTTTTTTTCCTGAAACATGATATTCAGTACAGAGGGTCACCAACATCTGTCACTGCGAGCTTCAGCTCAAATAAATCTCAGCAATCACTTCTCAGCTGATCAGAAGGAAGATGAGGATGTTTGGGATCTTGTAGGATGGTCATTTGAAGGATCCTGTTCACATGGTCATTTGAAGGCTCTGGGTAAAGTCAGTGCTGGGAAACAGCCAAGTGCTTGTCTGCTGCTCCAGCTCAACCTCCTTGCACTTCAGATCCCTCCTTACAGTGATCTGGCGCTAACCCAGAACTTGTTTTTGGGTGTTTTCTTCTCCAGTCCCACCAGAACAACTCTGCACCTTCCCCAGGGTCCAGACCAAGTCCAGCACAACATGAGGTGCCCAGGAGTGCACAGAGCTGAAGAGGGTTTGACTGGGGATTCATGGTGTGGTTGTTGGGACTGTCCTGGGAAGGGCCAGGAGATGGACTCGAGGATCCTTGTGGGTCTCTTCCAACTCAGGATATCCTAGGACTGGCTATGGAATTGTCTACATGAGCTTTGCTTTGTGCTAAGGGTGCAGTTTAGTGTCCTAACAGAGGTTTTTCAGACCAGATGGGGTGTTCAAATCAACCTCCAGCTGCCACAAGAGGATATGAGTGTCTGAAGGGTTTAGTGGCCTTCCATAAATACCTGTAGGGTATCCTGCAGTGTTTTGAACAGTGCCAGATGTTTAGGCAACTTCTTAATTCTCTGTAAACCCCCAGAAACTTGGATAAAAACATATTCCATTTAGTGCTTTGCTCTGTAAAGTTAGGGATAGCCCCATTTCCAAGTCTCATTTCTGCTTTTTATTGCTCCAGCTCCTGTTTGGAAAGAATGCCACATGAGGGAAGGGAATGCTTTAGAGGGAAAATATTCTTAGAGCGACGTCCAGATGGGTGCCATCACTGGGATCCCAGTCTGCTCCCCAAATAATCTGGCTGGTTTTGCACCCCGCTGGAGCAATCTGGACAACTGATCCACCCTTCCAGAGAGGGTTCAGGACAGGCTTTTCTGCCTCATTCTGGGATGAAGTCACACCCCTGTGATCCCCTGCCCAGGAAGGTGATGATGTTCTCTCACTGTCACAGGGCCAAGGGCAACATCACAGGTAAATTTTCTGAAAGGGAATGCAGAGAGGGAAGTACCTGGTTTGGGAAATCCTTTGCATTTGCTTTTTTGATGCCAAATTCCTCAGCTGTTTCAAATTTGTTGAAATTAACTGCAGTTTAGTAACACCCAATAATTGCCTAATTGGTTTGAACTAATTGACTACATACAGCCCAGAAGATGCCAGCTGGTGATTCCCTGCCTTTCTGAAAGGACTGTAGGAATTGTCTGCAGGAACAATTGCTCAGTAGGAAAGGCAAGTTATGCAAAATCAAGTTTTGCTGTGAGAAAAAAGCTGTGGTTTTGCTCAAATAATTCAAATTTTTTTGTTTGTTTTTCTTCCCGGAAAACTCAAATAAAATATCTTCCTTTGAATAAGGTTAGTGCCAAACATTTGCCTTTAACTTTGTGCCATGAAACACACAGAGCCCCAGATCCTTATTTCAGCTGAGCTGTGTTGGTGGTGCCCGTGAACACAGTTTTGCTTTCTCCTTAGACAGAAAAGAAGCAGATGAAAACACTGAGACTGAGGTAAATAAAAATTTGGCTATTTGGCTACCGAGTTATAGTATATAGCAACTTCTGTTGTTATTTGCCCCCATGACTAGAAAATAAAACTGGTGGGGTTTTTTTTCTGGTGTGATCTCAGCTCCCCATTTTAAATAGAAAAGATAAATTATCTTAAAGATAAGTTAGAAAAAAAACTTTTAGCAACGTCATAGACTCAGATGCTCCCTATGAATAACAGGGGTCCAGCCTCCACTGCCCATTACTTTTCTTTCTTTCCTCTGCCCCAGCACTCATCAATTTGTTCTTTGATGCCCCAAATATTGCTGAGAGGAGAATCAGGCTGAAAATGCTGAGGATGAAGGTCATCTCCCCTTGAGCTGCAGCAGTGCTGGTGTGGGACCAGCATCACCACCCTTGCTCTGGTCAGTGTTTCAATCTCAGGCAGGTATTTCCCTGCTGGAGCTGCTCGGTTAATTCTGGGAACTTGCAGCAGATGGCGATGCCAGCCCATTTCCAGCCTCATCCCTGAAAAGGCAAACTCTGGGTTGCATCCCTGGATTGTTTGGTTTGGGGGTTTTTTTGTGTGTTAGTGGCTGATGCCTGCTGAAATCCCTGAGTGTCCCACTGCAGTGTTTCCTGCTAAGGTGTGCTCCCACAGGAATTCACTGCTGTATCTTGCCGTTATCCTGTGGGGAACAGACAGGCAGGAGAGAAAACAGCCTTCAATGGGTTCAGGACAAAGAAACATTTACAGGGATTACAGCATGGCTGGATATAAGGGGTCAGAGCAGAGGGGGATGGAAGCTGCCAAGAGCAAGGTCAGGGCTGAGCAGCCAAAGAAGAAACTGTCCTGACCTCTGGCCCAGTAGAATCAGAATCATGGAATAACCTGAGTTGGAAGGGACACACAAGGAGCATCAAGTCCAGCTCCTGGCCCTGCATGGGACAGTCCCAAGAATCCCATCATGAGGCTGAGAACACTCAAATGCTCCTGGAGTTCTTGTCAGGCCATGACCACCCTGATCTCAAATAGACATGTGGGTATTCCCACACCAGGGGGTTAAAAGCAGCCTGCACAGAACCCTGATAAATGCACATCTCTGATCACTGATCCCCCCACGTGCTGCAGCATTGACTTTGCAGTGATGTTAAGCAGATTTTGTACTCTCTGAGTTTTTTGGGGCTCCCCTCCAGCAGCTCCCAAGGGCTCGGTCAGAGGCAGATTGCAGCCATCCCAGTCTGCCTGGCCACCAGCATTTTCACCACCCTGATGTATGTTCCCAGTGCTCCCAGAATCTGTCAGGGAGCTGCTCAGTAGAGAGCAATTGGATTTACAAAGCTGGTTCTTGGATGGGAAGTGCTGGCAGGGTGACAGGACAGACCCTGCACGTGCCATCTGATCTCTGTCCAGGTGGGATCACAGCCCTGCAACCCAGAGGGTGGGAGGCAGAGCTCTGTACCTCATCTCCTGCCAATCCTTTGGTTTGGTTTGGGATGCAACACAAGCAGGGCTGTGGGCTGTGGGCTGCACACAGAAACACCTGTATGGACAAAAAAACAGCATGATGAGCAGAGCTGGACACAAAACAGACCTGTCAAGGCATTCTCTGGGAAAACTGAGCTGTTTCTGCACAGATCTCTGTGGTCTGAAAAGCAGCAGCCAGTGAGGGGGGACTGGCCCCATTATCACACTGGGGATGCAGAGGCCGAAAGTTGGTTGAAAGATGCAACTTCCCAGCCTGGCCCATCTCTGTCCAGCATTTTAAATGAATTATTTTATGAATTATTTTATTATTTTTATTAATTATTAATTATTTTTATGAACAAGATTGTGAATTTGAATCCTGTGCAGAGGTGAAAGAATGCCCTGGGGGGAAGCAGGGAGAAGGAAAGCAGTCTGGCCTCACTAGGACATGGCATCTGCCATTGTTACTGCAATAATAACTACCTGCTCTACACTGCCATGGTTTAAAAGCCCAGGTCATAGCCAGTAAAAATTTTCATCCCCCACTTGCCCCTGCAAGCACAGCCTGATCCCAGGGGAATTCTACATCAGAACCAAAATATGTCCTAACATTAACATGTGCAAAGGTTTAGACCACGGCTGTCAAACAAACCCTGATCAGTCATTGTTTAGCAGCTATGGATCCAAGCTACATAAATTGGTGACAGAGCTCACTGGGAATTCATCCACCTTTCTCTTCTGGAAGTTCTCAAGGAACTCAGCCATGACCCAGCTGATCTCTTCAGTCAGGCAGATGTGTTTGCAGGTGGTGTCAATCCCCTGCATGACAGGATAAGCAACATCTGAACACAGGAAGAGCTCAGGGAGGAGAGGAAGGGAACAAAGACCAGGATCAAGGCAGCTGGAAGGTAAGTACTGCACAAAGTTGTCTCTCCCCTCCATTCCATGGAATGGGTAATACCATGATTTCCACATTCTCAGAACTTCTGACTGAGAAATAGAAGTTAAATCATCATTTTTATCCCCAGAAAATCAGAGGGAATGGGACAAATGTGGTTATTTGGTCTCACCCAGGCCCACAGACAGGTCACTTACCAGAGTTCACATCTCTGTTCCACCCTCATCCAACCCAGCTACCCAACTTCCAAACACTGCCACAAGTGAAACCATATTTACTCCTGTTATTCCAGAATCCCACAGTCTAGAAGGCTACCAACCTTTCCCAAAGCTGGACTCAGAGTCAAGATAACAGAGCCCAGTACATGGTTAATCATCACTGCAAAGAATCTCTGCTGTCAGGTCTGTGTTTCCCCACTTTCTAAAAGCTGATATTCACAGCAGCAGGGATTTCAATCACTGTGATCCCTGTGCTGTGGGATTTCCACATTCTCCAGGCTCAGATAAAATGGCACAAAAAGTCCCTGTCCCTCTGGTTCTGGCCCCAAATTCAGATGGGGACCTGAGATATTTTTCTCGACTGAGGTTTCATTGAAATGAATATGTTCCCATGGAAAGTTTCAGTTTCAATTATATCAGCACTTTTTATGGGGGAAAAAAAAATTAATCAGAAAACATTCCAGTCAGATCTAGACAAATTTGCTAATATTTACCCAAAAAAGACACTCATGGAAGACTTGTGTCTTATTATCAAGGTATTTGGGCTTTCAGGTTATACCCAGAAATTTTTCTGATGTAGAAACAAGGCAGGAAAGGCTTTGGATTGATAACTTTAATATGTCTGTCTTCCCTTGATTAGGAGTGTTAGTGTTGGCCTGCCTTTGTTCTGCTCAAAACCCTTTTCTGGATTCAAAGGGATATTTATTGCAATCTCCAAATTCTTCATCTGAACAGGGAAAGGAGGCTGAATCCTTAATAAAGACTTCCTTCCTCCCAGTGTTATTTATTCATTGGATAAAGATAGGCTAAAATAAACACAAATTACTTGTAGACTTAAAAACTTCAGTGATTAAAACATCGTCCTCATGTGAACACTCCACATAAATTTCTTGATTTCTAGGACACCATTTCTGTTTCTCCCATTCAGCCTAAATTACCTCAGATGGCAGACAAAGCCAGATTTTATCATGAATGAAGGTTACAGATTTTTGGAAATAAAGCCCTTTGTGCTCTCTGAGGTGGAATTCCTTAAACGGGGAACCAGTTAGAGCCAAATATGGCCAAAAATAAAGTGTTTTCTGACTGCTCGTTGTGTTAGAACACAACCAGCATCCAGAGTCAGACAGGCAAAGGGTTTGATACCAGCAGATGGAAAGGGTTTTCCTTCTACACAATGCATGTAATTAATTTGTGGGACTCATTACCAAAAGAGATCATGAAGGTCAACATTATGCATGAAATTACAAAGTATTTATTAAAAATTGTGGAGGATTTCATTGGGATAAATTAGCACAGTGGTCTGGCTGTGGCTTCTACATCAAGAAATCCCTAAAATACTGAAAAACAGAGGCAGGATCTGCCTTGCTCTGGGCATCTGTATTTCAGATCCACTGAAGGGGCAGCAGAAAGAGGTGCACTGGCAGAGTTTAGCAGTTATTTATTGACTAGGGTGACAAGGAAAATTGGGGATTAAGGACACATATCTATATTTAATAGGATGTGGAGAACAGGTTTTCAGCTGCTGTAAATCAGCTTGTGTTTCTGGTTTTCCACGAGCCTCTGGAGATTCTCCTTTCCCAGGGATATAGTTCTTTTTGTCTTTTCCTGACTGGCAAGGACATCAATTTCCAGCATGCCCAGAGCATTGCAAAGGGTCCTGGCAAAGGTCTTGGGGCTTGCTGGAGTTTTCCTCGTGTCCCTTCAATCTCTGGATGTTCACAGGACCTTCACTGAATGCTGTGCCCACACAGCCCATGCAGGTGACTGATGGAGCTCAGGCACTTCAGCACCATCCAAATGCAGGGGAGCAAGCCAAGGAGCCTTTCTCCAGTGCCAAGCTGTGCATCTTCCTCTCTTCTCCCTTGATCTGAAGCCTTTTTCTCTCCCTTCAGAACTGCCTTCAGCAGGGAGGGGAGGATTTCTTAGGAGAAGTGCCCCAAGAGCAGCTAAGAGCTGGTTTGGGAGGGTTTTGATAGCAATGAGCAATATGCACCTCTTGGGATCCATCAGCCACTTGGACTTTGAGAGGCTGTAGAAAGGTATAAATCAAGTCCTTTAAACTAACCATTGTAAGAATAGCCAGGCCTCAGAAATAAAGGCAGAAACCCTCTCTTGCCAGCAGAAGGACACTGGGCATACTAAGCACAGAGTGGGCACCTGCTTGGCAGCCCCCAACCCTTCCCACAGGACAGCTTTATCTCTTCCTACAGGATTTGCCACCATCTCAATACATCTTGAGGTTTCTTTCCATGCCATTGCCTAAATAAACTTTTCTAATATCCATAATATTAACTGATTTCAGTTTCTCCAAGGACAGAGGGCTCTGTCACAGATGAGGATCACATATTGATGTAACACTCCAGAATTTTGCCTTCCTCACTTCCCACCCCTTGTGATACCCTGTTTCACTAAAGCAGTTCCCAGCAAGCAGCCCAGCAGCTGAAAATGCTACATAGAGAGGAGATCTGCTCCTGATCTGAAGGATTTATGCCACCTGCACCAGGCTGCAGAGCCCAGATGCTGACAGAAATGCCACAGACAGCTCCTGCCCCCTGTATGCTCCCATCACCCAGCCAAGGCTGCTCCATGTGAGTGTAACAGAGACATATTTCAGAGTTAAACATCCTGCAGTTCAGAAGGGGCTGCCAAAGGAAAAAAAAAATTCATTTCCTTCATTTCTTTACATTTTCTGGCTGCATCCACCTCAGGGTCTTCTCTGGTGTTCATTAGTCTTCTCTCCCCTGTCCCGACTGGATGGATGGATCTCCAATCCAGCACAGGCTAGGAGCACAAGTCTAAACATTGAAAATCCCCTGCTTGATACCAGGAATCACTCTCATTTTCTCCAGTGCCAGCTCTAATGTCTAATGCTGTGTGATTATGGAAGCTCTCACTCTCATTTTGACATTTCAAGACAGCACCAATTGTGCCCTCTGAGAGCACCTCCTTTCCTAGGCATGCTTTGGAGCCCACTCCCATCTCTGAAATAGAAGAGTAGGGCACTGGATCAAGCCTAGAGAGAGATTTGAGGTGTCCTCACACTCAGTTTTGTTTTCAGCATCAGTTTCCAAGGAATTGCACCAAAAGAAACCTCACCAGGAGGTTGCTGTCTAATGCCACCCAGTTTGCTCTTTGATGTATGTGAAAAACCTCCCTTTGGGCCGGTATCTCTCTTGCTCCTTCTGCTGCCAGCTCTTGATCCCTTCCTTGTCCCCAGACAGAACTGGACAAAACAGCAGCTTCTCCTGAGCCTCACACCCTGCAAATGACACAGAGTAACCCCAAAAAGCTGGGCCAGTTTAACAACACACTGGTTTTATCCATTTAACTAACTCAGGTTTTTCTTCCTGATTTGCTTTTGCTGACCCTGCAGTGCAGTTTGCTGCCCTGCTCTGCAGCCCAGACCATCTCCCAGTCCCAAATCCCTGCAGCAATCCTGCTCATCATCAGAGGAAAGCCCCTTTGTAGCAGGCAGACAGCAGCAGAGGGGTTTGCTGACTCTGCCTGTGACCCTGGGAGACTCCAAGCCCTTTTTTTCACCCCTTGGCATCCTGTCATCCCTGTGGGTTCAGCCACTGTCCCATGGTGGACACTGGCATGGACATGAATGAGCTCCCTTGAGGAAAAGGAGACCAAGGTGCCAATGGATATGATAGCCCTGACAGCTGGATTTACACTTTGTTCCTCTGTGTTCACAACTTGTTGCTCTGCTTTCTGTCCAGCCCTGCTTCTACCCCGCCCCCCCCCTTCTCCCTTTATGTATAGATATTTTATTGCAAACACTCTGGCTTTTACGACCGGATTTTTCACGCTCTGGACCACTTCCCCCATCAATTCTTTTGTCACTTTTACTGTCAGCTGCTCCTGGATAAAAATAACAAGAAGATCCAGGTTTTGTGAGCTGGCCTGCTCTCTGGGGAGAACCTACCAGAATAACCTGCCAGGAGAAGCAGTTGCTAATAATAATATGCCCTGTGAAGAGCAAAGAGCCCCGTGCATTGCAACTCACTATTTAATTGAAAGGATGACCTCCTTTGAGACCTTCATCTGACCAGACTGTCATAAATCAGCCTCTCACAGCTGACCCCAGCCTGAGCTGGAAGCACACAGATGCTGCTGGAACTCCCCAGTGAGACCCTGTTGCCATCAGAGCTGAGCTTTGTCCTGCTCCCACCCAACCATGGGGCCCACCAGCCCCTTCCCAGGCAATCCTTGGTGTCTGATTTAAAAGGAACCATGCATGAAGTTAATTCCAGAGGAAAACTCATCCATTTCCAGACCCCTGCACCTTGCCTCACAGTCCCACACCAGCAGTGTCTCATCAGGAATGGGAAAAGCTCCAGAGCCAGGGAAGGGTGCTGGCTCTCCTTGCTTGCACCCTGTGAGTTTGCAGATAAGAAAGCCGAATAATCCTTAATTTCACACCTGATGTAACTAAATGCTGGTTTTCTACCACTTTTGAGTAATTATAAAGGGACTCTGTTAGAGAGAGGGATCTTCATAAAACCCACAAGAGCTCAGCCAAGCAGAGCTGATCCTACTTCTGTACTTAACCCAAGCCCAACAGTCCCTATTTCTATGTCAGCAGGGAAACACCCCTGGGATCACACTGGAATGTCATTTTTCATACTGTCAAACCACTGGCACAGCCAGCACTCTCCCTAACACAAAAATCAGGAGTCAAAGCCAGGCTTTCCCACCAGACAATTTTCACACAGACACCTTGTCCTGGATGTAAGGAGTGTTCAGCAGTGCCCTGGTCATTCCCACAGAGCTCAGGGGAGCAGGAAATTCCCTGATTCAGGACAATTTACTATCACAGGCATCAGTGGCTTGTGCAGATGAGTTGGCCTTGGATCTGCTGCCCTTCTTGCCCAAGCATGGCTCAGACTGTAGAGCTCTGTGGGATTATTCCCAATGGGACCAGGAGTCAGTGTGGCAGCCAGGGACTTTGCTCCATGTTTGCCTACAAAACCAGCTTCTGGAACTCATCCTTGACAGCAGTTCCCAGCTGCTGTGACCAGCAGACCTGTTCCCTGTGATCAGAGAAGTTCCATCTCTCTGCCTGTCCTCCTCCACAGCTGTTCTGGCTTCCCACCTTCCCATACCCAGCCCTGGTTTTAGAAACTCCGAGGCACCTCTCAGCCTGCAGCTTTCTCACCTCCACCTTCTGCTTTTCTTGCTATTTGTATTCCCCAAATTATCTTCCTTTTAATCTTTGCAAAACAGACCTTCCTTGGCTGGTTCTGAGGCAGGAAAGAGAGGGCACAAGCAGGTGTTTTTCTTCCCCACAGCACAAATCTGTGGGGTGCAGTTTTAGGTCTTTCCCTTCCCAAGGCAGTGCTGACTGTGCTTCTCATGGCAACTCAAAAGAGCTTCCCAGAGTTTCATAGAATCCTTAAATGGTTTGGGTTGGATAGGACCTTAAAAATCAGCCACTTTTGAACCCCCTGCCATAGACAGGGACACCTTCCACTATCCCAGGTTGCTCCAAACCCCATCCAACCTGGCCTTGGACACTTCCAGGGACAGCCACAGCTTGTCTGGGCACCCTGTTCCAGGGCCTCACCACCCTCACAGGGAAGAATGTTTTGCTAATATCTAATCTAAACCTTCCCTCCTTCAGTTTACTCCTTGTTCTATTACCCATGCCCTTCTCTTTCAGCAGATTGTAATTTTCTGGTAGAATAAAAGCCAGTT
The DNA here is from genome assembly GCF_036417665.1 of Passer domesticus. Lineage (NCBI taxonomy): Eukaryota > Metazoa > Chordata > Aves > Passeriformes > Passeridae > Passer > Passer domesticus. The sequence continues at coordinate 158,074,964 of NC_087474.1, read as the reverse complement.
CTGAAAAACAAAGCAGGCACTGCTGCGCTAACAAAAAAAAACAGAGCAAAATTCATTTCACTTTACAACAGACTGCCAACAGTTAAGCATTAAAGATGAGTCCATCATTTAAATTTTTCTCTTATTAGCATCTGAACAGACCATCCCATGTGTATTGTAGCTGAGTCTTTTCAGATGTTAATTATTTCTGATAAAAATACCTTCCTATAAAGATGGAAGTTTCTCCTTTAAGTGTTTGCATATCTGCCATGCAACAAGGTTTACAGTAAATGAGGGCTGGCTTTGGCATATAATTCAATTCCTTGCAGGGAAAGAAAAATTTGATTCAGAGTCTAATAATTTTCTTTTGAAAATGATGCTGAAAAAATAATTTCTCTGGGTTTTTTCACAAGCATGGAAGGGAATGTGGTACAGCAGCTCATGAACACCTGGAAAATTGAGCAGCTCATCTCCAGAGATATGAATTACATTTGTATTACAAACTAAACAGAGATACTAAAGTTGCACAGGTTTTTTCATTTGCATTCATGAGACTGGGAGTTTCACAGACAAAATGCCACAATTGTGACTGTAATTGGCAGGAGAGTGCAGTTCCCAAGTTGACAGGAAAAAAATTTCCTGTCCAAATTGGATTCATGTCAGTAAATGGCTCATTTTTAGTTTCCTACAAACTGGAAAGTTTCCAACCATGGTGCACACCCACCACAGCTGGCATTTTATCAGTTCCACATCAGAAATTGATACCAACTGTGCTGCAGTGCCACAGGCACGTTCCCCTGCTCCTGGGTTTAATCCCTCTGAGAACTCACCCAGGGCTCCAAATCTGGCAGGTTCCAAAGTTCCTGGCCCATAATCCTGGCCAGCTTCCACTGAAGCCTAACCTTGGACTCAGTAAAATCACTTTTAACCTAGGTTTTTTTTCAAATGAAGAATTTTGTGTTTGCTGAATTGCTATTTTCCCATGACTCTTTAGCACAAAAAAAAATATATAATATTTCCAGTTGCTACAGTAGGTCTTTTATGTGCCTGTCCTCGATTTTACACGGATATCTGTGCAACCTCTCCTACCCAGCCAAGTGCCAAGCATGTATAACACAACCACACAGCTAATAAAAGTGGTTATTTCAGACAGCCTGGAAACAGGAGAAAAAACCATAGATTAAAAATAACTTTAACCCAGATGAAGTCAAGGTTGAAAACTTATCAACAACTTTCAGGTGAGCAAGTTACAGAACTCAAGTGCCAAAAGGAAAAAAAAAAAGCATTGTAAACACTGGGAAATTAAGTTTAAAGAAATCCAACCACTTTAATGTAAAGAAACACAAAGGTAGGATAGCAAAAAAATTAACTCCAACTGTAGGAAGTCCACATTTCACTATGATATAAATCTATTTTAAATCATCATATAGACTGAGGTGCTCAAGGTCATGTTCGATACTCTCACTTTTCTCTTTTGTGATGCAATTCAGACAAAATTAACAAAACGGACGTCAAGAGCCTTAAAAAAAAAAGTGGTTTTGCAGAAGAACATGTAGGCAGTGGAATTTTCTTGCCATAGCAGTCTTCTTGCTGGAGCAGTTTAAATCTGGATGAGGCGCTTGAGAACGAAGCGAAGAGACAATCTCGCCCCGCTCCTGCCGGGGCATGTGGACAGGATGACCTAACAAGTCTTTCCCATCTGCCATCCCTGTGGTTCTCTGAGAAATGAAATCCCACAGGACCCAGGGCCTGATCCTGAGAGGTGAACCCAGAGGAGCAGACTTCACCCTCTTTAAGCTTTGCTATAAATAAATTTGTGTCGGGGCCAATTACTGGCATTTGCTTCTTTCTCAATCCTTTCAGTCAGAACCTCTTGGCATTTAATGATGTGATTTTTTCAGCAATATGTGAATTGCTTTCACTTCTGTGTTTTTCCCAGCTGTCTGACTCAGAAATGTGGTCTGACTTGGTTAAATCAAGGGTGCCAATGCTAGAGAGATGGGCAAAGATGTCAAAAAAACCCACCCAAAACAAAACAAAAACACCACACCCTTATTTTGCAAATATTTGTGCAAAGGAAGAAGTGAATCTGCCTCTCATGTGTCTCCCCTTTGCTGACATCATAGTGAGAATGCCAGTGGATGGCTTTTCTGGCAGGAAAACTGGTGTATAAAGCACACATTCAGTGAACATTCAAAAGTAATTCAAGAGGGTTAATTTTCATGGTGCAGCCTCTCCTAAGTGTCATTAATCTCAATAAAGATCAAATATTTTGCTGATTAATCTGTGTACCCTGCAAAAAGTTAACCAGACATGGAACTGTCGCTAATTGAGAAATGTTTGCCACCACAGGATGAAAAATAATATCCTAAAATATGTACAATCAAGAAAACCTTCATCCCCTAGAGGACAAATTAAAACAGAAAAAAGAGCCTAAATTCCTGGCCTGTGCTATTTAACTGAATTATGTTCTCAGCTTCATTTCAATTTTTTTCATATGTGCCTTCCAGTTTGGTGAAAACATTTGACAACATTTTAGGACTGTTCAAATTTTTTTTTTTTTTTTTTTTGTGAATTTGCATTAAATCCACTATTTTCTGTGCAACTGGTAATCTACACAAGAAGTTTCCAATTTTTTCTGCAATAATTTTGGCCTTCAAAAATGCCCTGGGACGACATCTCAGTCCATCTAATGGATGTTATCAATTTAGTCACAGAATCACAGAATGGCTGAGTTTGGAAGGAACTGGTGGGGTTATGTGGTTCAACCTTCTCCCTCCAGTGTAAGTTGCCAAGAACCTGAAAATTGTTTTCACTCAGCTTTCAAACATGGAAAAACTGGAACTTTAAATATGCTAAAAATTAAATGAATTTACATAAAATGGTGTTTTTTCACATGCACATCTGGGGGCAGAAGGTGGCCTTCTAGCACATTTGAAGTTCTTCCCCACATGCTGACCTCACTAACAAGATCAGCAGCAGTGTTGATGCCAGCCTGCTGTGTCCTGTGTCTGACAGCTCCAAGAATTTGTCATCACCAGGGTTTCCCCTCAGTTCTTGATGGAGAATTTCTTCTCCTTCATGTCCCACTGGGCCAGAGGCCCAGGAATCAACGGTGGAAAAATGCTGATGAAAAAAATTGATATCTGATAAAGATAAGAGCTTCCAGTTACATTAAGCAGCACACACACATATTATAATTTCTGCAACAAGAGTGGCTACAGAGTTTTTCCAGGCCTTTTCTCACCCACAGAGGGTCCTGAATCCTGGGCAGGGCTTACTACATCTGTTCCATAACAGTCCTCCATGATTCAGTAATAAAACCTCCATCCAGCCCAACTTCAGATGAGAAAACTGTTCCTTGACATCCCAGAACGAGATATAAAGGGATCTTTTGGTGTACAAATAGGGGATTTTCTCCTTCTGATTAATTTCCTGGTGTTCATTTTCCATTTCCTGACCACCCTTCACAGAATCGCTGTCCATGGTGAAGGTGAGGGGTGGATCCAGTGTGAGGATGCCTCAAAAGGCCACTGAGCAATAAGATCAGAAGTGAAGATGTCCAAGTTGAATGAATAAAATGCCTTGTTAGACACTGGTACCTCGACAGATGGTAAGATGGACAGACCTGGGGATGGGCAGGGGGATTTTTAAGGTCCCTTCCAACCCAAACCATTCCGTGACTCTGGCACTCCAGGCTCTCTGTACCTTTTTCAGCACAGATTGGTCTGTGTCCATCTTGGACAGAACCACATCGTGCACCTGAAAAAAAGGCAACAAAGAGAATATCCTCCACGCCTGCTGTGCTAATATTCATTGTCCCCACCCTTCCCCTCAAGGCCTGTGTCTGGAAGATGCTGAGTCCTTCCTGGTGGAAAAAAAAAGCATTTTCTTCCCATACCCACACAATCTCAGCACTTGACAGCTGGACTGTGTCCTGAGCTTCCAGCCAGCCTGGCTGGGCTTTGGAAGTTGACAACCCTTCAGCAATGCAGTTATTCTGTAATAATCAGATCAGTTATCAGTGATAATGTGAAATGCATTTTTGGGGAAGGCTGGGGCCACACTGGGGAATGACTCCACATAAGGAAAAGACAACTGCATGCTCCTTCTCCCAGGATTTTCCCCACACTGAGCTGGAAGCCAGGCTGGCCAGCAGCTCACCAGGAAGGCAGTGAGCTCAGGGAGGACTGCACCTACTGCCAGTGGTGGAGACTGTACCTCTCCAAAGGACCTGGCTGCAGGAAGCTCCCACCAGCATAGATTTCTCAACACAGTCCCAGGAAAGCTATCCCAGGAAATGCACAGTGCTGCCCACTCTGCCCAAGGCAAGGCAAAAACCTTCTGTCCACAGCAGTCAAGTCTGCAGTTCAGTCTATGCAATGCCTTACCCTTTACCAAAATGACTGGTTCCAAGGGGCAGAAACTGAGACCTTTTTATCTGAGCCCTGAGAAGAACAGAGGTAGCAAAGGTAGAAGGAATTAGGGCTGCTCTGGTTTGTGCTTCTGTACCTCTAGCCACGAATGAAACTATTCCTCTTCAAAGGAAGATCGTGTTCCTATCTCAGCTGACTGCAAAACATCCAGTGTTTTTAGTGGCAGCAGAAAACAGCCTTGGAGGAAAAAAGGGCAAAGAAAGGCAGCAAATTCATTGTTGCCATAAATGTACCTGCACATCAGCTGAGGCCTTGTGTGAGCCAACCTCCCCCCCTCACCAGGAGCCATCAGGCTGTGTGTGGGTGGTCAGGGCAGGCTCACAGCAGGGTGGACATCCACCAAGGAGCTGCTGAGGATCAGAGCCCTGCTCTGCCCAGAGAGAAGGCCCCACAGGCTGACATGGCCCACGTTAGGAGACAAGTGGCTTTGGCTAACCCATCATGCCAGACCAAGGAGAGAGATGAGGGGAATCAGGTGTGGGGCTGGGAGCCTCCCAGCATTGCCACACAGCACCATCATCCAGTGGTTGCTCATTCCCTGCTGATTTCAGAGACTATCCTCATCACCCCATGCTGCTGACACTGTGCAGATGAAGGTGGTAGTACTGGAAAGGGTCTTTGGGGTGCTGCTTCAAAATACAGATTTCTTCAGGATTCTTTTCTTTTTCCAGGAAATGGAACAGAGGCCAGGTCCCAAGGCAGACTGCCAGACAAGCAATCCTGGAATCTTCAGCTCTGGGAGTTTCACCTGCGAAGCATCCTGAAGGTCCCCAGAAAGCCCAGGCTGCCCAGGAGCCCCCACATTAAGCAGCAGATAAACATGGCAGGAACCAGGCAGGTGTGCACTACAGTCCATTTGGCTTGGAGCTTTATCAACCCAACTGGATTTGCTGGAACATCAGTGCCACGCAATGCTCAAGGCATGAGAGGGTCTGGACTATACTCCCACCCTAAGGGAGTATACTTTTATGATTAAATTAATGATTATTCTAGTTCATCACCTGGGCAGTTTGTCTGATGGGGCAGAAGTGACTTCTCATTTCATCTATTCACAACCCCTCCTTTCTGAAAGTCTTGCAAAGAAAATTAAAATACGAGAGACTTGAAGATGCAACTTTTCTCATGGAGACACTATTCTCTTGGAAATATGCCAATTTCTTTTTCTTTTCTCTTCCTTTTTTTTAAGGGAGAGAAGTGTTGGCAACCTTTATGGAGGAAGAAAGAATAAATATTTTATAAGATGAAAGAAGGAGGCAGGTGTGACATGAGCTCTCATCTTACAGAGCTGTGGCTGTAAGGAGAAGGATTAGGGCATGGGTTTTTCAGGCATTCATCTCCAGCTCTTGTATAAACAAAACTCTTATCCATCAAGTGAAGGTTTTATGTCCCAGAGAATGTAACATTTTTTTTTCCTGAGAGCTCTTCAAAGGAAAAACTAAAATGTAGTTCCAGAGCTGCACAACTTTCTGTAAGCCATAGTCATGGTTGATGTCACCATAAATAAACAAAGGAATGATGGGGCCAACCATGACAAAAATGTCAAATTCTTCCTAGAACAGTTACCTTGGCTGCTCTGAAAGCAAAGCAAGCTCTTGTCCTGCTGGACAGAGGAGTCTTTGGAAAATGGAACACAGCCTGGAAAGGCCACAGAGACCTAATTGCTGACCATATTGTCACAAGTACCACCATTTTCGTCAGTGGACAGAAAAGCACCAAGAAAATTGTGCTCCAGGCCAGTCCTTCCTCGTCATCCCTCATTTGTGTGGCCAGGGGTTTATTATGTGGAGGATGGGGGCATTATCCTCTAACAAAACAAAAGTTTGTTCTCTCCTCCCAAGTTTGCTTGAGAGGAATGAAAACAGGATGAAATGGTTTGCATGAATGGCACCTGGGAGGCAGAGCAGGTTGAGACCCCCTCCAGGTGAGAACACCCCTGTTTGGGTGCTCCCATGTAAATTTGGGGTCTGAATTTCCACTATAGGCACTGCATTTATAGTCAACAACCCTAGGACTCGATCCAGCCCGACCTCCAGTAGATACCCAGCTTGGGGTGGATTTACTTGCCTGAAAGGAGACACCTACAAAGGTGTTCAAAGGTATCCCAGTCATCCACATGAGGCTCTTTAGAAAAGACACAGGATCTACTTTAAATAAAAGACAGAGGATCTACTTTAAATAAAGAGTGTTTCAGCAACTGAATCCTATCCAGAACTGCTCCATGGGGGTCAATGACATTGACAGATCTGTCCCCCAGGAAACATAAATGCTGTGTTTGCCTAAATGATTCCACAAAGTTTGGAGACAGTGTTAGGCAGCTGTGCCATCTTTCCTGTGAGGTCTGAGGAAAATAAACCTTTCAGCTCCCAAGGGTGACAGAACAGCATTTCCCCTGAAAGCTCTGAGGAGACACCTCAAAACAATCACCATTCTCCAGCTTAATGTCATACTGTATCAAGGCAATGTCTTGATTTTCAGAAACATTCATTATATTTTGGGCTTCCTACTATTTATGCAGCATTTCCCACCTAGTCTTTGCAGTGGCTTCACCAGTGATGGTGGAACCTCTGTACAAATTGTGACCATCCTGTTTGATATGTTTCTTCATCCTAGAAGGCTACATTTGAATGTCAGTCATGTCAGCCTGTTTCCATTAGCTCAAAAATAAGGATTAAAAGAAAACCCTGAGTCACCAGGCTGTGTCTGAACCCAAGGCCTGTATCTTTAGGGCTATTTCAATGTCTCCATTTGGTGTAAATGTCCCCACACTGTCAGCTCCTTCAGCATGGAGGCTAAGACAAAATCAGAACATAACTGCATCCATTTTCCCACTGAAATAAGGATTTCTTTGACTACATCCTAGATGTTTTCAGTCCCTGGCTCCAGTGCACCCAGCTGTACATACATCACCTCTCCTGGACCCTTCAGCCATCCCCTGGGACCAGCAGGAGAACAGCTTGTGTGAGTCAGCATCCTGCCTCCAACAGTGGACGCCCAAGAAAGAACATAGGCTTAGAACAAATATGTAACAATATTTCCTTGAAACACTTCCCAGCATTCAGCAGTTTGTGGGTTGGGAATTTCCCAGGTAAGAAAAAGGGATCTTTGCATTTTGTAGTCATCAGTGAACTTTTCTCCCAGACTTTTCCAGTGTCTTCTGGAGCACACACAAACTTAGCATATCTACGACCTCCTGCAGCAAGGCACTCTACAGGTTTTATAACACAGTGTCTGAACAACCACCTCTTTTTTTAACTCTTTTTTCTCAAACGTGGCTCTCAGTAATTTCTCTTGGTGTCCTCTAGTTCTTGAATTGGCAGGGGCTGTGGAGAGTCATCCCTGAGTTCCCACCTTTGTGCTGCTGGACTAATATTGCCCTATGTCCTTTCAGTCCTCAATTTTCCTGAAATCCCAAAATCTGGCTGCACTGCTGCTCCTCAGTGCAGGTCAGCAGAGGGAGCTGATGGTCTGAGCCCTTCCAGCAGCTGCTGTTGCTTTTCATGCTCCAGCTTTTAACATTCAGTCTAAATATAAAACAATACCCGTTGTTTCTCCCAGCTGCACGGCTGAAAGTTTCAGAGGAATGAAATCAAATAGCCAAGAAAGGCAATGCACTCAAAAGGAAGAATACTGGTAAATAAGATAATGTTTTATTGCAAACTAAAACAAATTTCAGGGCTTGTCCTAAGCCAGCAGCCAAGAGAAGAAAGACAAGTAAGAAAAAACAGTCCTGATTCAGACTCCTCAGCAAGGTTGACAACTAGACTTTGGTTTGTTTTTAACCAGTTGCCTTCTTTTGTATTAACAGAATATTGAAGATCTTGCCTTGAATGTCACATACAGTGTGGGGTCTGAAGGAGGAAAGCTTGACCTTTGTAGGAAACCCACTTTAATTCTTGGAGATGTCATCTGAAGTGTCTGTGCCTCAGTTTCTCCACTCCTCTATGCTTTATTTATTTTAATATGGTTGCATTAGGACAAGGAGCATGACCTGGAGTCGCAGAGTATGGAATTATTTGGGTTGGAAAGCAACCTAAAGATCAGCCAGTTCCAACCCCCTGCCATGGGCACAGACACCTTTCACTAGACCAGGCTGGTCAGAGTCCCACCCAGCCCAATCCTGAAAACTTCCAGGGATGGGGGAGCCACAGATACACTGGGAAACCTGAGTGGGCCTCACCACTCCCATCACCCTTGCCACATGTCCAGCTTGGATGAACTGATTATCTGCAACACTCTGGAAAAGCTCCATTTCCAGAGTCTTTTCCCAAATTCTTGAGCATGTTTCCCCTGAATACTTTCTGCACTGTAAAAGGACTTTGCCTGAGCATAGGGGAAACCAGGAGCTGGGGGGATGTTGCCCAAGAGGAGATGAGGTCTGCCATGAGATTTAGGATGTGTCTGCAAACCCTGATCTCCCCACCCAAGCCCTGGACCCACCAGCTGAATGTGCTCCTTGGGAAGCCAGCTAAGCCAGCTACATCAGGACAACCAGGAGCCTGATTCCTTCCAGTCTTCCAGAGGCTTCAAGGGGAAACAAATCTGGTTTTAGTCCGATTTGGACACAAACAAGCTCATAAAAAAAAAATTACAACCCAACACTTGATGAGATTTCCTGCCAAGAGGAAAGCCAGTGAGCTCTCACTCCCTCCATCACCCCTGGTTTTGGCATCCTCCAGGGCCCACGTGCTTTGGCCAAGTTTTGTTTGATCCACAGTGCAAAGGAGCCCTGTGTCTCCGCTTCTGGCAGCTGGATTGCACCACTGGGTAATTCTGTGGCTAAACTGTTTAAATAATGTTAATGTCTTTACAAATTCACTTTCAAAACAGCCTGAAGTGTAAAGCCAGTGGAGCTGAAGCAGCTTGCTGGGGCTTAGGCATGTTTAGATAAGAGTGGGTGCAGAGTAAGCTTTCCACACGAGCCACAGGAACCAGAGATTGCTGCCTCTCAACCACCTCTCCTGCACTGCAAAGGGGCAGATGTTTGCTGCAGCAGGGCAAGGATGGAAAGCCAGCACAGCTAGAGGCTTTGGGATCAGTATTTTTGTTCTTCTTGGCAGCCCAACTCCCTCTGTGGCAGGTGCTGTTGGAGAAAACCACAGCAAAGCCATGGGTTGTCTCAGGTTTTCAAAACAGCAATAAATAAAATAAGAAATAAAAAATAAAAGGGTTAGCTGATGGTGCTGAACATAGGATGAAAAATCAAGATTTGACACAGGGCAAATCTGACTTATACCCACCTACTTGAGGCAAAATTGCAATTCTCTGGCAGGTGTCCCGCTTTAATATTTTATCCAGGATGCTCCCTGGCTCCTCAGTTGGTAAAGAAGAGCTTGAGAAATGCAATACAGCTTGCTGGAGGACAGAACTGAGCTACATGAACCTGGGGAGAGTGCAAGGTACAGGGATAGAAGTCCAAAATCAGAGGCACAAATGTGGCAATGGGGACAGTGACTCTGTTTCCCCATCCAGACCTTTTGTGGGCTCAGCACAGAAAGCTGGGAATACCAGAGCTGCCTGTGCTTGTGTGTATTTGCACACTGACCCTGCCTGGTACCTGCACTGGCTTTGTGCCCTCCACAGGTTATGCTGTGATGGTGAGAGTCATAACAGCATCATGCAGGATTATCTGTGCCTCTCAGCAGCCCAGATTTCACACAGGTCACCCATTGCATTCCTGTAATCACAGTTGTACTCCATTATCTCTCTTGGTCAAATAAAAATAGGCTGGGGCAATGTTTGTGCTTTGATTTACATCAGAATAAATCAGCTGTTCTGCCCCAGTGGTCAGCTGTCTACAGGCAAAGGAAGAGTGAGGTAAGGTCAGCACAGACCTCTGGAGTGTCTGCAGCTGAGATTTAATGTCTGACAGCATGGCTCAAGCTTGTGTTTAGGAAACCAAACAAGTTCAAAAGAAAAATGAAGCACATGCTTAAACAATACAGATAATAAAACACTAAAACAAGTCAGTAATGGGAAGGGGTGGATTTGCCAGTTCTTTATCCTTCAAACCAAAACGAAAAACCTTTCCAGTGAAACATAACTTATGGCAAGTTATGATGCTCTCTGAAACACCCTTTGCCTCAAACTCTGGAAGATTTGGGAGTTTTACTAAGCAGGAAAATTAGGCTTGCAGCCAGTGCAGAACCATCCTCACACTGGTCCTGGCACCAGCTAAGAGGAAAACCAGACATAACCAAGTAAAACCCAAAGCCCAAACACCCCCAAAGCAGCATTCATCCTGTGTCCCAACACAAACCAGCAGCTGCTACTTCCCTCTGGATCCACCCTTTGGTTGTGCAGTTCCCCTGCCAAGAGGATCCACACTTTTCCCAAGGGCAGACCCAAAATCCCAGGAGAAGAGGAGGCTCAGGAGGGACCACATCCCTCTGTGCAACTCTCTGAAAAGAGATCGGAGCCAATCCTTCTCCCAGGTGACAAGGGACAGAATGAAAGGAAATGGTCTCAAGTCATGCCAGGGGAGGTTTATATTGGATATAGGAAAAATTTCTTCACTGAAAGGGTGGTCAGGCACTGGAAGAAGCTGCCCTGAGAAGTAGTAGAATCGCCATTCCTGGAAGTGCTAAAAAAAAATATGGATGTGGCATTTAAGGACGTGGTTTAGAGGTGGACTAGGCAGTGCTGGGTTAATGGACTTGATGATCTTAGAGATCTTCCCCAACCTTAATGATTCCATGATTTATGAAGCCACTGGCTCCAAACATGCTCTGCACAGAGCTGTTGGTGGCACAGAGCCTGTGCAGTCCCAGGGCTGGATCTGGTGGCACAGTCTCCTGCTCAGAGCTGGGTTTAGGTACTGTGTGGGACATGGTCCACGCTGCCATGTCATTCCCATGTCATACAGTGCTGGCACACCTTCCATTGCACTGGATGGGGACTGCCAAGAGTTCCTGCTCTCTCATGAGCTTCTGCCCTCAAAGTGGTGAAAGTGAGTTTTCCAGTCAGGAATAGGAAAAAAATGCTAATACACACCATTCCATCAATCTTCCCCATCTCCTCCCTTCCAACTGCAATCCCACAGGTTCTGCTACAAAGGAGCAGAAAGATGGGAAGAAATCATTTAAAGTAGGAAGTCTGGCGGAAATTATTTCACTTTGTCAGGTCACTAGATGCTCCCCAAATATATTTTTCAATCTGCGCACATCTGGAGTTAATACAGATGGTGAATAAGAGCATCCAGAGACTCATATGTGATGGCTGGCCACTGGTCATCTACAGGATCCTTTTTCTTAATACTTCTTTCCAAAATTGTTCTGGGCAAATTACCCAGCAATGATGCAAAATCCTGAGGCTGCTGAAGTCAGGAGGAGATTTGCCAGTGACTCTGAAGATTTGCAGTCTGGTTTTAGCCCTGATAGGAAGAGAGAGATCAAACCATGGAACCATTGAATATCCTGAGCTGGAAGTAACCCACAAGGGCCATCAAGTCCAGCCCCTGGCCCTGCACAGGACAATCACAAGAATCCCACCAAGTTCCTGAGATCACTTGTTGAACTCTGTCAGGCTTGGTGCTGTGACCACTTTCCCAAGGATCCTGTTCCAAATGTCCCTGTAACCTGTTCATCCCTCACCTGGGCTGGGGTCAGGTTCCCCCAAAGGCTCAGGTGTGTCAGAGTAACCCTGCTCAAAGCACCCTCAAAGAAGACAGCACAGGGAGGAGGCACAAATCCATGTTTGCTGAGGCTGGACACAGCCCAGCAGCCTTCCTTCATCCCTCCCCAGGAGGAGAACGGTCCCACCCAAGGGACTCAAGGGACTTTTCCCACACCCTCAGCTCCCATGTCCTCAGATCTCTCCCATGTTTCAGGAGAACAAAGACACCTCATGCTGCTCCAGGTTTGCTCCCAGCCCAGCCTCTCCAGCACATGTGCCCTGCAGTCCTTGCCCAGCTCATGCCCTGCCATGATTCATGGCTCCTCTTCTGCTCTTCCTTATAAGGGGACTTGGAACTTCACATTTCCTGCGCTAGGAAAGCCAACGCCAAAAAGTGCCCTTTTCTCTGCTCTGCCACCAGCCCTGCCTGCTCCCCTGGTCCCCTGTCCATGCTGGGCACAGAGCCAGCCTGCCCCACGGTGCTCCCCACAAGGGTTCCTTGGGGTGCCCCTGTCCCACACCATCCCCTGCCCCACAGATGCCATCCAAGGCACGGATCCCTTCCCCATATGGCAACCCCTGGTCATTCCCATGTCCCCAAATTATGGTGTACATGCAGCAGGGCAGACTGTCCTGGGAACACTTCCCTGCTGACCCAGACAAGGGAAGTGGCTGTCTCTCTCTGTTAAATCCTCACTAAAATGTTAATTTTCATCTAAGTGCAGCCAAATCAGAATTTTTGCTTTTATGTTTTGAGGTGAGATTTTTTGCTATTTGGGAAAAAAAAAAAGAAAGAAAAAAAAAAGGCTGAGAATTCCTTTAGAAAGCAAAAATGTAATAAAATTATAGTAATAAAATAAAGTAATAAAATAAGTATAATATAATAAAATGCAATAAAATAAAAGCACAGGAGTGCAGTAATTAACTCTTAGAACCATTAAACGAAATAATTTTTAAGCCAAAGTCCTCAATGAGAATATTTTGGTCTGTAATGACAATCTGCCTTCTCAGCAGCCCTTTCTTGTCCAGCAATTTCCTGACAAGGGTTCGTCAATCCTGACTGTGGCAAGCAGCTTGAAAATTCTGTTTTTGCAGCCAGGGAATACAGCAGATACGGCAAAAAGGGATTGGCAGATTTAGGAAGGCAATTCCCAGAAAAAGCATCTGGCTGGTGAGAAGATGATGGGAAGGAAAACTCTCCTGAGACAGAAAATCCTTTGGAGGTGAGATGAGATGATGCAACACATCAGTTCTCTCTCCAAACATTATCTTCTCCAGAATATAAAAATAAAACAAGAGTACACAAAGGGGCAAACAAGAGTGGAGTAGGAATCAGTTGGTCAGGAATTCTGGAAAAGGAAAAACTTTTTTCCAAACATATTGGATGGGAGAAGACCATCCAGCAGGTGGGTACCCAAGCCCAGCAGGATGGAGGATCATTGAACTTCTCATCCATTCCCTCCCACCTGGTGACAGGCACAACACCCACAGTGACAACTCCCAGAACCATCACAAAGAGAAGTCTGAGGAACAAAAAATTGATCCTGCTGGGTCTTATCCAAAGGGTAGAATGAGTTTTCTGCAATTTCCTCCTCCAATATTTCCCATTGCTGTGTCCCAGGGTAGCTTTGATCTGTGCTCATTCCTGCTGCTTTCCAGTAGGATAAGCCTTCTTCCCTCTCCAGGCAAAGCCAGCTTGTCCAGCTCTCCAAAGGGCTTCAGAGGGGTGGAAGACAGAGTCCTCAGGACCCTGGCTGCAGTCGTGGTGTTCCTGGAAGGAGTGGGGATGTGTGGCCAGGGTGATTCCTGTTCACAGCTCTCACATGCTCAGCTGGAGTTTGCAGTTGCAGAGATTTGGCTCCAAAACCCGGGGTGTGATTTCAAATCCCACAGTCCATGCTGCCCCCCTGAATTGCAGCTGCTTTTCCATGTCCCTGGCAGGTGAACAAGGAGGAGGTGACATGTACTCTCACGGGCCTTGGGCGAATGTTGCTTTTGCTGCTCACATTTAACAGCCACATGTTGCCACTGACATTTATCTCAGCTGCCTTCTGTCTCTCCATGAAATGATCACAGCTCTCTGTATGGAAAATTTAGTTGCTCTGAGGACCAAGCTGTGCTGCTAGTTCCATGTGGGAAGGATCGGAAGTGGATTAAGCAGGATTTCAAAACACAGATTGAAATGATGGGCTGGAACAAGATCTTGGTTTGGAAGCACCATGAAAACATCATCTCGGATTTCGGCGTGCTGAAAGTTAGGAGTGAATTGCTGGCCAGGATTTTTCAGACTGGGAGAAAAAAAAGAGAGAGCAATAGGAAGGATGACAGAGATTTATAAAACCACGAAAGGAACAGAAAGAGTAGTGATTTTTTCACTTTCTCTTAATGCAAAGTATAGGGAAATCTAATCAAAGTAAAACAAGGAATCTTCAAGGCAAAATGCAAGTCAGTTCTTCATGTGATGTGTGGTCATACTGTGAAAATCCTCATCACAAGATTTTGTGGTGATAGAAGAGATTAGGCTGACAGGTCAGTCATTCCCAGGGTCCTCCTGGTCACTCTTTTTATTCTCATTAAAAATAAGTTCAATGGTTTCCTTTTTTCAGTCCCTGGGGACTTCACTGACTGCCATGACTATTTAAATATCTTAGAGAGTGGCTTGGCAACTGCCTCAGCCAAATCCCCCAGGACATTGGGATGCTTCTTGTCAGGTCTCACAGACTTATACACATTCAGAATCTTCAGGTTGTCACAAACCTGATCTCCTACAGTGTGAGAGACTTTGCTCAGCCAGTCCCTGCCCTTGTAGCCCATCCAATTTAACTCTACAGATGATGTTCATGCTCCTGGGATGCTCCTGAGTGATTTACTGCTGTAGACACACCCTGTGCATCCCCTCAGCTCCAGCTGTGGTGGGACACATGAAGACAAAACAGCACAAAGGCTGAGCTGCAGTGACATTGAGGTGTTGGACGAGGTGAGTTCAGCTTGTTCAATGTTCTTCATGGCTTACAGCTGTCTGGACATCTGTGGAGAACATTGTTCACCTGATCCAAAACTGGTGCTGATGCTCCCAAGCATCAACAATCACTCAGCACTGATTAAACACTCAGTCTCCCCCCAAGCTTGTCTCTCTCCTGCTCTCTGCTCTCAAGTTCAGTCTTCCCTCAGGGGAATTGCTGCACAACTTGGCTTTAACCAAAATAAACTGTCCTGGCACGAGTTCCTGTTTTTCAAGATATAGCTCTAAAATAACAAGGAGCAGATTTTCCCCTTCCTTGCTCTTACAGGCTCCATTGTGAAAGCTTCAAAGATCGTCACCTACAACACCATGGTGACCCCAGAGCACCCATATATTTATTCTCTCATGAGAGGCATTTCTGTAGCTGCTGGAGATTTATAGGTTGAAAGCAGACAAGATTTTCCATTACTTGTAAAATTGTGGAAAAATCAGAGGGACAAAGATAGCTTGGGGCTTCCAAGTCATAAAACAACACTCAGCCCATCTGATTTTAAGTGTTTTAGACTTTATATCAATATTGTTCTTCCATGGGGGGGTAGGAAGAGGGACTCAGTGGGAAGAGGGACTCATCTACCCCAACAGCAGGAGAAATCTTTTGGAAACAACAACAAAACCACAGGCCTGGGTAATCCCTGTTAACAAAACAAAGCTGCAGTTTGGATTGTGTGTACAAACTCAAATCAGGCAGATTTATTCCCGTGGTGCTGTGAGACCCAGGAGATATCAAAATGGTCTCACAAGTATCTTTAGAAACTCACCAAGTGCATCCTTTTGTCATCTTCTCTTTTCTACTTCAATTGGAAGGAACCGAGCCCCAAGCACTCTAATCCAGCTTGGATCTCCAACTCGGTTCCTCCTGTTATTTTAACTTTAAGCACAGCAGTCCTTTGAAAACGTGCCCTGTTCCCACTGCCTGGGAGCTATGGGAAAAAGCTATCTTGGTCCTATCAGGAATGTGCCTCGCCTCTGCCCTGCGGTTGTGTTGCCTTCAGAGAAGCTGGTGTCACTAAGCTCTGCAGAAAGACGGGCCACAGCGTTCCCTTGGAAAAGCTGGGGAAAGGAGGGGGACAAGTGGCTCAGGCTGTGCTGTTCCTTTGCTTCTGAGAAGCTGGAGGAAAGTTGGAGGTACCTGGGTTGTTTTTCCCAGCTCCTTGGGGATGTTTTAGAGAGGTGGAAAGTTTAGGACAACAAACAGCCGGGATTTGAAAAACCCAATCCCTGTGAGCAGCTGGAGGCTGAGTTGGATTTGATGATTTAAAAGGTCTTTTCCAACCTTAATGATTCTCCAGGATTCTGGAGATGCCGGAAAGTGTCTCACACAGTGTTAGGAACCCACACATTTGCAAGTGAATCAAGACTTTTCTGGCTGGTCTCTCTCTGCAAGGTAATAATGGGAGTTCAGAGCTAGTACACATGGATACACAGACATGGACACTCCCACACATCTAGGTCTCCATCCAGAGCTGAATCCCACGCTGGAGACAGTGAGGTGAATTCCCACCCACCTGGCCAAAGGATTTTATGGGTGTGGGTACCATGAGAATTACACAGCAAGGGTTGAGTGGGGAAGAACACAATTTGTAGCTTGGGTTTGCTGCATGTCCTACCTGACACAGTGCCTGGAAATTCATCTTTTAACCCAAAGATTCATCTCCTTTGAAGGTGGAAGAGCATAAGTGAAAAAGGAGTCCAGTGGGCAGGTACAGACCCTCCAGGTGAGCACCTGTACTTGCATTCCAGCCAGGAGGGATGTTCAGCTGGAATACATTGCATGCTAAAGAGATGCGTCTGCTATTTCCCAAATAGAACCATTATCCATGTAAAGTTATCCTACCCAAAATTCCCTAACAGAACTACAAGAAGTGACCAGAAGTGGCAAGCTGAGAAACTGGGACATCCAGCCTCAGAAGGATGAGAGCCACTGCTCTCCATCCCACAGCCTGGACAAACTCCAAGATCCAAAAGTGTCTCATGCCAGTGTCTGGGAAGTCCACCTGTGGATGGAAGATTTGTCTCCTCAGGAACTACAAGATATCCACGACCTTCTGAACCAACTGATCAGCCAGTATTTCCAAAGGTATCTCAAATACCACTAAATGCCCCTGTTGAGGTAACTGAAGCCTGACCATTCCTGACCATCTGACTCTAACAGTTTGATTTCAAGGAATGTTTGGACAACACTCCCAGGAACATGTTGTGATCTTTGGGGTGACCTGTGCAGGGCCAGGAGTTGGACTCAATACTGGTGGTCCCTTCCAACTTAGCATGTTCTATGATCTTCCCATACACCCAAACCCAGCACCTCTACCAGATTTGGAGGTTTAGCCTGTGACCTTTGGTTGCTCAAAGTCCCGAAATAAGGAGGTATTTCTTCCCTTTATGTCCCTATCAAAATTCTCACTGAACTCAGAGAGAAGAACCAGAAGTCACAGCCCTTGGTGGTAGGAAATGCATCACAGACAAGGGATGAGGAGGGAAATCACAGAAAACAGCTCAGCTAAAGCTCCTCCAGACCATTGTCATTGCCCCCTTCACCTCAGCCCACTCCCCAAGCACATGGACCCCATCTGTGTCCCAAGCTGCCAGGAACATTGCACTTGGCACCTGATGTGCCTGCCCCAAAAACCCTCAGCTGTGCAGAGAATGGTGGGCTCCAGTCTGGAAACACAAGCCACTCTGAGAAGAGCTCTTCCCCCACTTGCTAGGAGGGGACAGAACAGGTTAATCCTTTTGCAAGGGTGCTAGGCCAGGTGCCAAGCCTGCCTGTGGGGAATCCATCCAAACTCGACTCATCCTCAAGTGATTCAGATTGTTCCCTTTGGTGCTTTGAAAAGGTTATCAGTCTTCTTGAATCAGGCTGGAGCAGGGTTGATGGATGAGGGAGAAGGCAACATGCACCACCCTTGGCCTCCTTCAGAGTGATTTGGGACTGGCTATTCACTCGTCCTCCACAGAAATCCACTTTCCACATGTGAAATGAAGGGGTTTGCACTTCTCTGCAGTATCTGAGTACTTCAGGAGATGACCTCGGGCTGGACAAGCATCCTGGCTCTACTGGACTGGGAGCCCATAAAAAGCAAAGCAAGGGCTGAGTCAAGCCCTTGGTATGCTGCCCTTGCAGCAGCACTCTGCAGTAAATGCACTGGCCAGAGCACAAAGCCCAACCAAAGAAACAGCATGTCCAGTGCCAGCACTTCCTAGAACTGGGAACATCACACTCTCCACAGACATCCCCAAGGTCACACTGTTTTCCAGGCTCTGGAGAAACCTGGGAGAAAATGCCCCACCTATGCTGAACCACCAAAGGCAGGAGAGGAGATGATCAGCATCAGGTAGTCACTCCTTCTTTCTTCCTCCCTTGGAGCAAACAAGCTCCTCATCCTCACTCTCACAGATGGGTAGGATCTTCACTGGACATGTCAGAGTGTTTTCTGGTAAATAACTATTACAAAACTGTAGGAGGAGGATAGGAAGTGCAGATGGGGAATGGGAAGAGCAGCAGGGATACCTGGAAAGGACCAGGGTGAGCTGGTTCTGCAGCAACACATTCAGCACCACCAGGTCCTACCCTTGGAGACTGTCTCCTCTTCTACTGAGCCCACATCTGCCCTTGCAGGCACGCCAGGGAACTTTTAAGACCCAGGATAACTTAAGAGGAGATTTAGGAGTCATTTTGACTCAGTAATGCTGAAAGTGAAAGAACAGAACTGAAACTAAGAACAAAAAAAATCAGAATATCACTTGCAAATACAGACTCTTTACAAATAATGGGATATCACTAGAGCCCTAATTAGATCAAAGACATAAAAGACAGGTCATAACAAATATAATGTAGATGGGAGGTCATGTTTATGCCATTGTATCCCATCCAAAGCAGTCAGAAGTGACCTTGGAAGACCTCAGAACCAGAGGCTGATTCTGGTAATAGCAGAGAAGCCACATAGCTCCCATTTGTTTCTCAGTGCTTGATATGAGTTTGGCTCAGAGCTGTGCTGGCAGACAAAGATAAGTAACATCAGTTTCCCATTAATATATGGCCACACAGTCATTAGGTGTGTGGAATCAAAACAATAATGCTGAAATCTACTTCTTTCCTTTGTTTTTATACCCATGGTCTTTTGCCAAAAGCTCCCAAAGCCATCAATAGGAAGAAATCAATAACAGGACTGAAATAATTTCCAGGAATGAAAGCCTACCTGTTTCTAGTAAACACCTAAAGGAAAGAGTTTCGATTCCTTGCTCAAGCCCACAGAAAGGTTTTATATAGTGCAAATTAAAAAAAAATATAAAATATACCAATGGAGTAGCTATTCCTTAAATATTGTGTCAGTGCATCTTCTTGACAGGCTTTTGGCTGAAGACAGGTAGGTGGCTACCACCAGTTGTGTAAGTAGATGGAGGGACCTCAATGCTTCAGTCCACATCAGCCAAGTTTGCACAGCACAGTTTGCCTCCAACAGGCAGAGCAGGGGGTGATGTCAGAGGCCAAGTTTGCACATCAGAAAAGAAGCATTTTCTGAACTCAGAAGGATAATGACCCACTGTGTCCTTACCAACATCTGCCCAAGTGTGGCCTTGCAGCCATCTCCAAACTGCTGCAGCAAAGGTCAGTCCTGCTTCACCCTCCACAACCTCCCGAGTACACATGAGCTCCCACGCTCCTATTCTGCAGAAAGGCTGATTGAGGAACTGCTCCAGCGTGGAATTAAGCAATGTTTCATTTTTCCAAGACCCTTTCACTTCCAATTCTCTTCAGTCAGTTCCTAGGAATCGACTCCAGCATTTGCCCAGTGCAAATGGGGCAGGAGTGGGAGGGGAGGGTGAAAAGACTGCAGAGCTCTGACTGAAGCAGAGGAAACAAACAGAACCCCAGGCATGACTCAGGCATGACTTCTGTCCACCCACAGACAGAGAGGCAACTTCAGAATGTGACCTCCAGCCCTAGAGAACAGCTCCTCGAGAGCAATAACTTTGTCACTACTAACAGACCCTTTTTACCTCCTCTGTTACTATCTATTTTCTCCATGCTAGAGCAGACATTTAAAAATAATAATAAATTACTAGATTTGCATCCTTTTAGGGCTCCTTTGCATCACTGGAGGAAATTTTGCATGTTTCAGACTCAGGCTCACAAGTGGATTTGTCTATGGAACATATCCCTGCACATACCACAGAGCATGTTGATTGTTTGCCATATTCATACAAGAACTTGACCACTTTAAATTGAGTTCAGGGACAGCCCAGAGAGCTTGCTTTCCAAGGCAGGCTGCTGTCACCCCCTGCTCTGGGTGTAGACAAGGCTACTCAGTGGATACACACAGGAAGAGGAGCACTCAGCCAGGAGCAACCTGGAATTTAAACGGAAGAGGAATTAAAATAATTTCAGCTCCATCTCACGTTTTGATTGATTGGTTTTTAACAAATTGCTTTGGGAAACTCTTTTATCCAAAATGACTATTCTGTAGAAGACCAAGAACAGCTAATACATCTCAAGTAAAGACACATAAAGTCCTCTGACAGCTCTTGCATTCATGTCACAGGGCATGACACATGGCCTGCCACAAGTCATGTGGAAGATCCTGCCTGGAAGCCAAAGGACAGAAAGGAAAACTCCCACTGATTTCTTAGAGTCATAGAATCATGGAATGGTCTGGGTTGGAGGGGACCTTAAAGATCATCTTGTTTCAACCCTGCTGCCACGGGCAGGGACACATCCCATTAGACCAGGTTGCTCAGAGCCCCATCCAGCCTGGCCATGGACACTTCCAGGGATGGGACATCCACAGCTTCTCTGGGCAATCTGTGCCAAGGCCTCACCACCCTCACAGGAAAGAATTTCTTCCTAATATCCAGTCTCTGTCAATTTAAAGCCGTTGCCTCTCAGTCTATCACTACATGCCCTTGTCAAAAGTCCCTCTCCACCTTTTTGTACAGGAGACTTATCTGCAAAAAAATTAACCCACAGCATTGCATCAGTAATGTTCAGATTCTTGACACTTACTCATCAGCATGATGGGATTGCCAACAAGTCCAACTAACTCCAGCCAGCTGACTTTGGCCCAATAAAGCCCTGGCAATTCCTCCATTGGAATCTACATAAAACAAATGTGTTATTTCTTTCCCAAACATCTCACCTCATCCCAGCCATAGATCTTTGAGTTTGCTACACACTTACAGCAAACTGGCTGAGAGAGAGCAAGGACACACTTAACAAGAGAAGGGCAGGAAGAACATGAGTCCATGAAGCTGGAAATTAAAGGGAATAGATTTTTTTTCCCCCTATTTTTCTACTCTGGGATAGATAAATCCCTCTTATGTCCAAGCTCACATATTATCAGGCACTGATTAAATACCCACATATAAAATTAAACCACAGAGTCACAGAATCATTGAAATAGGAAAAGACCCCCAAGATCATTAAGTGCACCATGTCAAGTAAAAGACAGCACTAAGTCCAGTGGTTTCTTGAATTTCCATGGGTGGTGACTCCACCACTTTCCTGGGCAGCCCATTCCAACATTTAATATTCCTAGCAGTGAAGAATTGCTTGTTACCTGTCAAAAGTCACTTTAAGCAGCCAAGGCACAAGTGCACAAAGGGACATTTTTGCACTGAACTGGCATTTTTCTGACACACAGCCTGTGGTAGACCTTGTCAAGGTTGGGAACCAGCCCAGCTGGTGCTGGCATTGCTGCTGTGCTGCTGGGCACCCTTCCCATTGCACAGCAGGGATGGGAGCAGGTGGTTCCACCCAAGCTCCTCCATCAAAAGTTAAACTAGGGAAAATTCCCAAGTGCCAGATGATCTGCCATTAACCAATCAGTCATGTGTGCCCTTCTCTGACCAGCTGAACTAGGACCTACATGAGTTGTGCTGTTGACTAATGGAAAGTTAAGCCTCAAGGGCTCTGAAGGTTGGGCCACTGAGCCTCAAAATCTCCCTGCTTTGCCAGTTTGTCTGAGACATTTTGGCCTGTACAGAACATTGCTGTTGGGCTTTTATTTTTATTTTTAATCTTAATTTTAGCCAGAATGGCAGAGCAAGAGGATGGAAGAAATGTAGTGAGTGTATTTGAAATGGGCATGGAATTTTACACAGGGCAGAGCTCCCAAAAATAGCTACAAAACAGAGTGCTTTAAAAAATTTGAAATGACAGATTTTATTGGTGTTAGAAGAATGATTTCTCAGGGCTGTATTTACTGTGGCAAGCTTAGAAGGAAGGGAACATGTGCTCCTACACAAGAAAGGAGGAGATGTGCCATCACACAGCCAGACAGCTCATGGGACCAGGCTGCTCCACCATGCTTATCACAGTGGCACTGCAGTACTGAATGTTCAAATGCCTTTGTAGATATTGACTAAAGACTTGGAGATTTGCTCACGTCACAGGAGAGGAAGAGGAAAAGTGAAGACACTGATTGGTTGCAAACTGCTTCTTCACTTGGTCACTGTGGGAAAAAATATCCACATGTTCATGTGGTAAGGAAAATCCTCTGATACAGTTTCATGTTTCCCTGGGTCTGGTCTCATACCTAAGTTTCTGTAATATGGGAAAGGAATAAAAAGAAAAGTTTGTAGCAAAATGAGCTCAGCCAAGTTCCCAGTATCCTCACAGCGAAGCTCCTTTCACAGAGGTGCAAAGCAAGGAAACTGCAGGCTCTGAATGCAACCTCCAGCCCAGGCAAAAGCTCACTGGGAGAAACAATAACCCCTGGCAGGGCTCCAAATGAATCATTACATCTTTATGAGCCATTGTTTCCCACTGATGGACCTGCTCTCATTCACAAAAAGCTGCATTTGTGAGGCAAGAGGAAAAAACACATTTGGAAACACATAAGTGAATCCCTGAGTGGTGAGGGTAGCATGGGAGCACTGTGAGAATCCAGCTGTTATTTACCCCAGACAGCTGTGTGGACAGTGTTGAAATGTCTTCATGGACAAACCCTCTTGCTGTCTGCTTCTGTCCTTTATTCCTGTAAACTTTGCTGTGGAGTTTTCCCTTTGGAGCTAAAGTTTGGCTACAGCACCTCTAGCAGCTCCTCTTGCTTTCCATCCCACCAACACAGCCCACGTTGATCACACGGCTCAAGAACTCCTGAAGGGTTTAAATGAAAACAAAAGAGGCTGAAATCTGCTCTGTTTCATCCCTCCATTGATCAGTTGGCCAAGTGACAAGACCACTGCCCACTCAGCTTGGGAGAGGGTGCTGAGGCTCAGTTTGGGTGTGTGGCACCTGGTGGCACCTTGAGCCATTGGAGCTGTCCCTTGGTGCTCAGTCATGTGGAAGCCCATGCAAGCAAAGAAGAGCAAACACAAAGTTTGCATGAAATGAAGTTAGTCTGAAATGGCATCTACATGTAGGCAACAGACTGAGGACCCTCCTGGCTTGTGCCTGAGTCTCTGTCTAGGCTATCCAACTGTCTTGACTGGATGTCCAGTGACTGGAGCAGGAATCTGGACACCCAGAGGACAGGAAAACACCAACACTTGGGATTCTTCACACCAGACAGAATCTGCGCTCTGATGTCAAGTGATGCCTGACATGTTTTACTAAAACCTACACTCTTCACAGGGCTGGGAAATGAGAGACAAGTCCTGCTGAAGACCTGTGAGCTCAGTGGCTTTTCAGCATCTCAGGTGGGCCAGGCACCTCCATACAGACAGACAGAATCCAGCCTCAAGCTTGTCTTCTCTGCTTTCTCCTCCCAGCCAAGCCATGCTGGCCCATGTCATGAACTGCACTGACATGCAGAGCTCAGGATGCCAGGCTGGGCTGGGGACCAGCCACGGAGATGTGGCCACAAGGTCCTGTGTGCCTCTGCCAGCTCTGATGCCTCTCACAGCCCAGCCTGGCTCTGACAAACAACACAGCAGGGTGGCTGGGAAAGGGATGCTTTTTGCAAATGTCACAGAAGCAAAGAGCTCCCACTGTGCTAACAAGGATTCCAAGAGTGGTGTGCCATCCTCTACTGGGTGAGAGGCATTTCTTTGGCACCATGAAGGGCTGAACTCTTGTTTGACTCCACCTCTGCATGCTCACTTTTGAAGAGGCCTCTACTCTTTCTGGAATGATGCAGATTTGCCTGGCTGCAGAAGTGGTTTGGAAGCAGCTGTTGGAGCAGAGAGAGCCCACTCTGCTCTCCCTCCCCAGGGTACCTTGGATGTTCACGTCTTCAAAGTACAGAGCCAAGCTCCTGCAGGCTCCAAGAGCCACCTTTGCTCCCAGCACTAGGAACTGCAGGAAATATTTTCTTCCACCCTCAAAAACTCCTCAGATATGTGCCAGGCTAAATCTACACTCTCCCAGCTGCTCTGTGTTCCTCTACACAGCATGGGATTGGAAAGCTCCTCAGCTCATCTAAGTACCTAAAACACTTGGATGTTTGAAGCCTTATGAGTCTGACACTGCCTGGGGCCCCTGTCCTGGAGGAAGAGGGAAGATGGGGAAAGGATCATCTTGCTTGGAGCCATGAACAGCTGAATTTGTACCAGGGCATCCTAAAGGCGAGGAGCAGACAAGTCCTTCCTGCAGGGCCTGGAGAGCTGCTGTTCAGCTTTGAAGAAGAAACATCCCACAGACTGCAGCCACCCAGCAGAGGATCTGTGGGACCCCATCCTCCTGGAAGGTTTGGGAGCCTACAGCCTCCCTAGCTCCCAACTCAAGCTCATATGTCAAAAACTGTGGTCCTAAACCTCTCTTTCACCAGCTACTCTGAAAACTGAAGTCTCCAGGGTACCTAGGGAAGGCTTGACAATATTTTTCACTGTGAGGCTGAAGACACCTTCTCAAGCCTAGAGGTACCTGTGTTTTCAGGTCTGGTCTGCTCACCAGAGCCACCTCACCACAGAGTCTTGCTGAGATCAGTGGCAGCTCAGCCCAGGAGGCACCTCAGCACAACCAGCCCTGCAGAAGAGCACCAAAAGATGAAGAACCTGCTTATTCAAATATTTTTTATGCAATAGCTTGGAAACTCACTCAAAACAGGGAGACAACTATTTTTCTCACTGCAAAGTCCCTCCTGATTCAAATCCACATGACCTGACCCTCAGTCACCAAGATAAAATATCCAGGGATGAGAACTTCATACTCACTGCTGTAGAAATTTCCTGGTTTCCACTAGGACTCCCTGCATAGACAGAGCACATTATTGTGTAGCTCCACAGCCAAGGTCATGGAAGAGTCTCCATTCTAATGAACATTAAGACATTTTTAAATAAACAGACTCTGAATATATTCTTCCAGAATTAACAGAGTAAGGACTGCAGGTCTCCAGCAAGGCTTTCTTATCCATGAGGCATGACAGAGAAAAGCCCCCAAATCTCTGCCATCCTTGAGTATTATCACCATCTACCCATCAAGGACTATGTCATGAGAAGTGTCCACTTTTCATTCAAACTGAGAGCTCTGAATCATGGCTTTCAAGTTCCTGCAGCCAGGTGCAACCTGTGTAGTGGCAATAGATCTAATTTCCTAGATCTTGGCTCTAGCCAAGGTATGGGACTTTGCTTTCAATCTAACACCTACATGACCATAAGATTTCCCTGAACAACCCTTCACACTCACTAAAAACTGTGAAAGACTGTAAAAATCCCTGTCAGGTAAATGAAGAGTTAATATTCCTGGGAGGTTATCACTAAAACAGGATTTCTGCCCAGGAATGATGGCTTTACGGGCACAGCTCCACCGTGATTGCTTTCTTCAGATCTAGATGATCTGCCTTCCTCTGTTCAGGAGGTCCATTTGTAGTAAAAATCTATAAATAGTCTGATAGGTTGGGAGAAGAGATGAAAAAGGGCCAGTGCTGGGTCATTTAATGTATAGACAAAGACATGTTCACTTCATCTGTCATATAAACCTCAACTGCTCAAGTTTATCATTCACTGCCAAAAATGCTATTACAGCAGCTTGAGATTAGAAAGGCAGTTTTATTCCTGTTTCTGACTGACCTTTGGATGGATTTTTCAACTCGGAATAATAAAAAAAAAAACCACTTTATATGCTCTGAACTGGAGCTTAGAAAAGTCTAACACATTTCTAAGTATAGATGTGGTGATTTACAGGGAACTCTTTTTCTGGTTTTTATAAGACTCTGTCTTTCTTCAGCCATGAACAGTGTATTGGTTCTGACAAGGACACTGGGAACCTTTGAGAGTAGAATTATTTATGACTGGGAGTGCATGATCCAATGGATAAGAAACTGGACTTATTACTTGGCTCTGCCATGGATGTGCTGAATAACAAGAGCTTTCCCTTTCTGTGTCTCTTCTTTTCTGCAGTGATGGTACATCAGAGTAAAAAACTATTTTCTCACTTCTGTTTTCCAAACAAACCAGTACAGCCCAATCATCCTGGTGGGTCAAATGATGCCTCCTTGTCTACAATCCCTGCTCCCTGCAGGGTTTTTTTGGCACAGCCAAGTGTCCTCCAAACCAAATACATCAATGTCATCAGGTCGTTGGTGCTCTTTATGAGTCTGGTACCTGGACTCACACAGACCAATCTCAGTGCCTGCTCCCAAAAGTTCATAATAAATTATTTGTATCAAGGTACAGATGGTCTAGTAATGGATGACAGACCAGTTGTGTTAAGAGCTAGAGAAGTGATCCATGATCCAAAGAGAGAACAGGTTTTATTGTTTAATTACAGTTGGTCCAGCAGCACTGGGGCAAATTCTGTATTTGCCTTACCTGAGGCTCTGAGATCCAAGTGCTCAATGGTTTGCATCACACTGCTCAACAAAAACCTAAAAAAAAACCCACCAGCATTTAGGGCATGAAAGTCTGAGTCTGGAATTCCTGGAAGTTATGTGGTCATGCAAAGGCATCTGGCTTTGCTCGTGGCCAAAAGAAATCCTAAACATAGGTGTGATTGATCTGCTGTGAATAATTTGGCTTTAGTGATCTCACTTGCAGGCTCTGCTTCCTGACAGTGTTCTCCAAATCCTTCACAAGTATCAGCCTTTTTACACCCCCCAAAAATGTCCATGCACACTTTGGCTGCACAGGGCTGGGGGAGGGAAATGCTTTATGTAGAAGGTAGTGAGGTACTGGCACAGGCTGCCCAGAGAAGTTGTGGATGCTCCATCCCTGGAAGTGTTCAATACTGGGTTGGATGGGACTCTGAGCCACCTGGTCTTGTGGAAAGTGTCCCTGCCCATGGTAGGGGATTAAAACTGATGGTCTTTAAGGCTCCTTCCAACCCATGCCACTCTGTAATTTGTATGTGAGGGTCAGGTCTCCAGTGTACCCATCTTCAGGTGATGAGCTACACCCAGGTCTCCATAAGCACCTCTTCTTTCAGCATGAGCCCCTAAAACCTCCCACCGCTGCCTGCCCACATCACAAAAGTTCATCTCCAGCTCATCCTCACTCCTCTCCCTTCCCGACCCCTCCCCTCTCCCCTGAAGACATCCTTTTTACCAAAACGAGCCGTGGAGGCTCGAAAAGACACTGACGTCAACGTAAAAGTAAACCAAGGAGGTCTGGATCCTGTATCATCCCCGCGCCGAGCGCCGAGCGCCGGGAGCGAGCCCACGGCCACTCGAGGAACCCGGAGCGGCTCCGGGCTCAGCAGCTGAGCTTTCTCATTCCGGCCGTGTGAGTCCTGCCTGCGGCGCGATCCGGGCTGGGAGCGAGCGGGAGAGGGAGGGATATCCACCGGCTGCAGCTGGGGAAGGCAGCCTGCTCTGATCCCGGCTGCGCTGAGAGTCTGGAGGCATCCAGGTGGGGATGGGAGAACTTGCAAGCCGGGAGCACGTGGGTTTGGATGCGAGGTGGCTCCACATGGGTGGGAAGGGCACTGGAGAGGATGGAGAGTGCTCCACACCAGGTGCTGGAGGGATAGAGGAGGGTTGGGGAGTTCAGAGCTGGTGAAAAGGAAAAGAGCATCTCATCGAGAGAAATGTTGGGTTTTCTATAAACTGATCTGTTTGGATGGTAAAGAGCCTTGTGGGGGATTCTGCATGAAAACTTGAGTATTTCTGGTAAACTTCCATATACAGATTGCTTGAGTCAAGTCCAGCTGCACACACACCTGTGCCTCCCACAAGTGTCCCTGTATAAAGATGCAGAGCTAAACACAGGATTTTTAGACTCAGGCCACGAAAAAGTGATCTGAGAAGGCTCAAAATGAACTTTAAGGTTAGGAAGCAGAAAACTTTCCCCAGGGAAATGGTATGGAAATGTCCTTAGTCTGATTGCTGTGTGGGTGGGGGAAGTAGCTGGGCCGGAGCTGGGATGGCTGAAAGGGATGAATGGCCTCACTAGGTCCGTCGGCAAGTCTCTGCCAACTGGGACATGTCTGGCCACAGTACAGCATAGAGAGAGCATCTCCCAGTGTTTACACAACCCACACTCAGTGGCAGTGTGATGAATTGGCAGCGTGGCTCTTCGGAATCATTTCAGCTGTGTTTTGGTGACAGGAGGCGCCTTTTCCTCTAACATTTCTCACATGCCAGGGCCAATTGCTCTTCTTCAGCAAAAAGCCAGCCCTCTTCCTGAAATGACAGCTCCTTCTGCAAAGTTAAAACTCCTCCATTCAGAAATAAAACAGTGGGCATGCAAGTTTAATCCCTATTACTTGCGCGTGCCGGTCCCAGTTGAAAACCACCAGGGTGAAAAACTCTGTCACCCACGATTAGATGCAATGCTGCATCTCAGCTCACTCTGTAAAACTCTCCCTGAGCAGGGGAGAGCTGGGCAGCCATGGAAAAAGGGGGCAGAAATATCCACCACCCTCCCACTGTAGCATCTGCCAGCACAAACGAGGGCAGAAGTCTCCCTTTGGCAGAAATCTCTTTACTAAGACATTTTCCATCTCCTTTGTGCACAGATATCACTACCAACCCACAGTTAGAAGGAAAATCCCCATCTTCCCTTCATTCCTTTCTTACAAGGACACATGGCAACTTAGCAATGCAATTGAGCAGCTATTTTATTAATCTATTTCAGAGCATTTTCCCTCACCCTGCTCAAGCCTCCTTCCCCACATCCCCAGTGCACTGAGATAAAACACAGACACGGAGCCATTTCTCCCCTCCCCGCAGAGCCTAAAGGTGCCAAAAGCACCCTAAAAGTCTTTCTTCCCCAGTTTTGAAGCAGGAGGCAAAGGCCAAGGAAGGATTTGCACATGAAACATCTCTCACAGCACGTTCTCTCCGAGGCAGAGCAAGCAGAATGGAGGAGGCTGCTGAAGACAGCAATAAATCCCACCAGGCGCACGTACAACACCACCACAGCTCTGCTCCCCCTCAAGTGCATCATGCCCTTGGGATGACGTGGTTCTCACAGGGATGCAGGCTGACCTGGCCCTACATCCCCTTTCAGAGGGGGAAGACCAAACCCTGCACTCCAAATTGTCAGAAGGGCTGCAGGATTTTGGCAGTCCACATTTTAAGGGGCTGGAGACAAGTAAAGGGGGATGTTTAGCAGGCAGGTGCTCATCACATTCAGAGAAACCTCACCCATTAAGGACATGTGAATCTTGGTGCCTAAAATCAGGAATCCAAATCCCTGAGCCCTTTCTAAAATGGGAGACAAAAATTCCCCATGGGAGTAACATTCAAAGTTCACATTTTTTGGACTTAAGTCCAGGTTGGATAGAGCTTTGGACAACCTGGTCTAGTGGAAGATGTCCCTGCCATGGCAGGGGACTTGGAACTAGATAATCTCTAAGGTTTCTTGCAACCCAAGCCATGCTGTGGTTCAATGATTCTGTGATTTATCTTTCCATCCTGGGCTGCTATAGCAGGTTTTATAAATGTCCAGTCACCAGGTTTAGGAGGAGGTGAGACTACTTATTACCTAAAGGTACATGTTAGTGAACATCCTATGGCATCTATGGTAAAATCTACAGCCCCTTCTGAGAAATGTCTGCTACTTCTTAGCCAACTCATCTGTAAATGCTGTAAGGACCCTTCCTGCTCTCTCTTTTGCCTCTCATCCATTTTTCATCCTTGCTTTTTAATTTGTTGCTTTTAGCTGTACATTTTTGCAGATCACAAATAGCTGAGCAAATCCTACTGATGGCTTAGCAGGGAAACACTTCCCATCCAGTAAATCCCAGAGAGGCACAGCAGAGTCCAGCCAAGCATGACAAAGTCCAGAGACAGAAGTAGTTGTGCTGAGGTGAAGGATGAATCAGGAGAATAGAAAAGTGAAACCCAGAGGCAGAGTGAAGGATCAGTAAAGCTGTGGGGGTCAGATGGGATTAGGCTGAGCTGGTTGTGACAGCCAAAGAAATGATGTCACCCATCAGGATGACACTAACCAGGGAGGCTGCTGTTCAGTCTCAGCATGATATTTGCTGGGATCAATACACCATTAGTGTATAGACACAGAAGAACTGAATTCTTTATTACCTCTTACACATAATCTATAAAAGATGTACATCTCATCTATCACAGCCTGAAAAGAACCACTACAACCATTACCACACAACAGAAAGGACGGATTCTTCCACGTTGATGCAAAAAAGATTTACTGTCAAACGTCCCTTCCTCTTCATGGCTCCAGCCACCTTCTCTACAAATATCTGCCAAAAAGATGAGGCTCTGGGAAATGCCTCTAAGGCTAAAAATGTAGGGAATGGCTTCCAGTGTGCTGGTCCAGCAGACAGCTTCCCATCCTTGAATGTACTGAATTTGTCACCCTGTCTATGGGACACATAGAGATGAATTTGGGTCACTTTGGGGAGCTGCCCCATACTGAGGCTATCACAAGTAGTCTTTAGCCTCATAGATGAGCGCATGGATGCCTGTGGAGGTTTGCCAAAATTTTGTTTCATTCAGAGCTAGCAACAACTGCAAAGACCTAGACATCAGAGTAGGTTGTTTGCTGCAGGTAGGCATTAGCAAGGAGAAACAGCTCTGAGCACACTGACCCACACAGAAACCAGCACTGGCATTTGTAACCCACCTCTCAGAGTGGTGAACTCAGAAGGATGCAGTAAAGTGGGTACCTGGGCACTGAGACAGCCTCAGCAGGAAAACCAGCCTATTGCATGACATGAAGGAGGTTTCTAGCACTCAAGTGCAGAGGACAGGAGATTGCTGGAGGTCATACACCTCCACCACACAGAGCCACTAGTGTGCAGCCAGCCTCTCCTCTCAGTGGGATGTATGGTCACCCTCTTGCTGGTCTGGCCATGCTCCAGCAGCTGATCCTGAGCAGAGCAAAGTGAACAGGCAGAGTTCAATTTTCCTGCACCCACCACAGTCTAACTGGTCATTATCCATCTCAACAGAGAGGTTACTGCATTATTAGGCATATCAGAATCACAGAAACACAGACTAGTCTGGGTTGGAAAGGACTTAAAGCTTCTTACTTCCTTACTTCCAACTCTGCTGCCATGGCAGTGACACCTCCCACTAGACCAGGGTGCATCCAGCCTGGCCTTGAACACTTCCAGGGAAGGGGCATCCACAGCTTCTCTGGATGACCTGGTCCAGACTCTCATCACCTTCACAGTGAAGAATTTCTTGCTCATATCTAATCTAAATCTATCCTAGTTTAAAATCATTCCCCCTTGTCCTATCAGTATCTCCTTGTTCAAAAAGTGTAGAATTATAGAGCAGCTCAGGTTGGAAGAGACCTTAAGCAAGACATTGAGCCAGGTGCAATTTCACCTTTATCCCCAAAGTCTTTTTCTGGCAGGATGGAGAGAGAAAGCTGAGTTGTCATGCTGGGTTTCACCTGCTTGGCACTCACAGAGCTGCAGTTCCTCGGCAGCCAGGCTGGCTCCTTTTGCCTGGGTTGAATATGCCAAGCAATACATCTCTGAGAAAAATCCAGGCTGCCAAGCTGTGTTATGCTGTCTCCAGCTACCAATTATGTGGATAAATTGATTCTCGTTAGAGTGATAAAGTAGCACAACAAATACACTTTCAGGAACCAGGCATTTTTCACACAGCAACTTCGAGGCTTCCCGCTGCTTCGATCAAACACACAGAAAATTGTCTGCAGGCTGCGGTGGTGTTAGAGACACAGATTTTTGGAGGCTGAGGAAAACTAGCAAGAGGCTTAAGATACACCAATTAGTTCACCTTTGTGCACTGTTGTGCAAGGCAGGTTGATCAGCTGCTTTTTGAAGGGGCCACCGTAAAGCTCATTCCGACCAGCAGCCGCCTCAGAGGATACCCAGGACTGAAATAGCAAGGGGCAGACGTCAGGAATCAGAGGCAGTGGCAGGAGAGGGAAAGGAAGAGGAGTCGTGCTGCCTCTGTCCCCTGCCTAGATTAGATCTGTCTCATACCAGGGCTGCTCTTCTCCCACTCACAACAGTATCAATTCACCCAGAGAATCAGCGCTCCTAAGATGCTGACATTAATAATTCCCAACCGTATTATTCTTTGTGAGCAGCTTACCTAAGGAAGTGTAAGATTATTTTAAACACTCTGATTTATTAATACACCCAGGATGGCTCAAGCCATCTGATTCTTACCCAAGGGAGTTCAGCAGTGGAGCCCAGCATCTTGACTCACAGTATTGGGACTGATATATGACTAGCTATGATCAGATGGCATATCTAAAAATACAGAGCCTGCAGTTTATTTTTCTTGGAAAATGGAAAGACACCCAAAGAAGCAGAGCCCAGTTTAGCAATCACAGCAGGCTGGATTTTTGCTTTAAAGAAGCCAGCAGAATTTCCCCAAAAGAAGGTGCCATCTCAGGTTGTGTTACAGCCATGGGATTAATCTGTGGCTCCAGCACTGTGGGGGAACCTCTGGCTGCTGCTGTGGCTGTAACTCTGAATTACAGAGGACAGGGATGCTGATTGCACATCCCTGCCCCAGGAGACACAAGCAAAAGGATTCCTCTTACCCAAAGGAAGTCTCTACACTGAGACCATCACAAACTGGGCTGATTGTCTGGTCCAGACTGGAGTTAATGAACTAAACCATGTGAGAGGAACCCACCTTGCACCATTCCCAGGGAAGCTGCCTGGAACATCTCCAGAATCTCCACAGCTGTTATCAGGTTTGCCTTCTCTTGTCTCTTCTGTAAATTAAACAAGCCCAGTTCTGCTGGTCTGCCTTGATGGGCTTCAGGTCATTCCAGCTGGTTTGGTTTGGATGTTTTCCAAGGTACAAACACATCCCCCTTTCATTAGTCAATTTAACACTATTTATTACATGTAATAGTGCTTTTGTAGAAAATAATCCCTCCAGGTGACATGAAAGGCAAATCAAACAGCACCTTGCAGCACTCCCAACATAACAAAGACCAAAGCTATCAGTACCAAGGTGAAGTTATGGAAAGGAATGATTCAGCAGTGACAGGTGGAGCTTTTGCTCCTGATAAAAAATTTGCTTTGAGACCTTAAGCACAAGCTGGAGTAGGGCCTTGGTCTTCCCTCCATTATGCCATCCACTGACCACACCCCAGTGAGCTCAAGACCTCACCAGCAGGGACAACCTGGTGCTGTCTATAATCACATCCTAGACAGAGAAAATATCCCCTTGGATTTCTGAACCATCATGTTTCCATCTAACTCAGGTCTCAGCAGGTTTTTTCTGCTCCAGGTGGGAGACAAAAGGATCCATGACCCCATACCCAAACATACCACCACAAATAGTACCAGCTGGATTCTGCTGCCCAGCATCCTGTTCTGCTTTTTTTAGGAGAAAATTCATTATTTGGCATTGTGGTTCCCAGTAAATCACATATGTGATTTCCCTCCTTTTCTTCCTGAATATTTCCCAGAGCACTTCTGCACATTGTGCTTAGAGGGATGGTTTCAACCATAAGGAAACTGAGGCACCTCCCCAGAAAATGAGGATTTTTTTGTCCCCAATTAGGCCACTCAGAACTTGCTTCAAGGAGAGGATCTGTAATTCTAAACAGCTGAGAACACAAAGGAACACACCCCCTCCAAAATAAAAGGGGGAAAAAAATCAGCAAACGTACCAGCTTCTTCTAGAGGCAGCAATTTTAACAATTACTTGTAAGCAAGCAGCAGGGTGGTTGTTGGGGTTTTTTTCTTCCCAAATGGGGCCCTTTCTTTTCTTCCCATTCCTACAGGGCTTTTCATCACTGTGGCATTTCCTATGATAATCCCCCAGATTTATGCTGCCCTGTTCCAGATCAGAGCATTGCTGAGCTCTGTGCACGTCTAACAAAAGACAGCCCTGCCCTGAGCCCTTCCAAATCTCCCCAAACCAGGCAAACAAAGGGAATGGGAGAGGAGGATTAACATGTTTGCAGAGAGTGAGCAGGGAGAGGATGTCTTTCTCTAAAGCCTTTTTTTTTTAGGTTTGTGGGTCCAAGTACCAGATTTTCCAAGTTGCAGGTGTCCTTCCTCCTGGGCTAGGTTACTCATATAGCAAAAATCCCTAAAAGTTGAACAGATGGCCCTGGGAGCCTCCTGCTGCCCCTTTCCAAATTTGTGGTCACTGCTAAATCAGAGCAGGTGGAGATACTAGACCGAGTCTTTAAATTCCCCACAACTTCCTTGACATGGGTTTGCAAAGTTCCTCTGGCCTCTGCATCCTTGCAAGGCACAGCACATCTTGAGTCCAAGGTTTTCTGGCTCAGCCCTGCCACGCTGCACTTCCCACTGCCACAAACACAGGAGCAGAGCATTGAGAGCTCTCTGGGGGCTCTTCAACCATCCAGGATCAACAATCCTGCCAATTCCTGCTCTGCAGCCTTCAAACCAGAGCTGGGCAAGAGCCACTCCACCCAGCATTGACCTCCCAGGGCATGGTGGCCAAGAAATGCCAAAGCCCAAAGCTTCTGTAGCTTTCCCCTTCAGGCACTAGTGTCCCTGTGTGCCCAGTGACAAACAAAACCAACAGGAAATACTTTGCTGGGAATGGGGAGAGTTCTGCAGTGAGGTTATGACACTGGACATTGAGTTCTTGGCAATTAGCTTCTGTATCTTTGAAAAAAATAATCTAGTTAAGAAAAAGAGTACAAGAGGTGACTGGCCAGAGCTGGGTTGGGGGGCCAGGAGGGTCACAGCAGGACCCTGCAAAAGATCCCAATGAGGTTTGGATCAGTAGGGGCAGCTGAGACATGATGTGCTTTGTTGGGTGGCCAAAGAGTCTGGGTGACTCACTTTGCTGGTGCCTTGAACTGAGGAACCTTGTCAGAACCCTCACAGCTGTGAGACCTGTGGTAAACTGGCCAGAGTGGGATGGAGAGAGGGATCCTGGTTTACCCCCACAGGGTGCATTTATAACACCTTGTCATGCAAGAACTGGAGACAGGCAGGACCAATGTACTCCAAACCACTCAGAAAAGACCTCAGGGCTGCCCAGAGAAGCAGCTCTTTATGCACTGCAGACATCTTCATTTTTCTTTCAGCTCAACAGGTCCATCAGCAAAAATGC
The DNA here is from genome assembly GCF_036417665.1 of Passer domesticus. NCBI lineage: Eukaryota > Metazoa > Chordata > Aves > Passeriformes > Passeridae > Passer > Passer domesticus. The sequence continues at coordinate 158,039,583 of NC_087474.1, read as the reverse complement.
CAAAGCCTGGGGAGAAAAATTCAGGGGGAGCCAGTGGTCAGCAAAGCCAATCCCAAATATGCAGCAGGCAGGCAGGAAACTGGCTCCTACACTCTTCCTCCCCCGTGCCTGACTCACCCAACAGGAGCCATGGCCATCATTTTAGGGCACCACTTGTCTTTCCCTGTCCCTCAAGCAGATGAATCACAGCTGGATCCCATCAGCAGAGGCCTCATATGGTGAAAGTCTGATCTCCCTCTTGCACAAACACACAGATGGGGAGCCTGATCAGAAGCAGGGATACAAAATTATGGTGGCCTCCAGCCCCTGCAGTCCTCTGAGGACAGCAAGTGACAGTCCAGTGAGTGCTGGGAAGTGTCTGTGATCCTGAGCAGTTGGCAGAGGACACAGACTGTCCCGCAGAGCTGCTGACGTCAGGAAGGTACAGCTGTCTCCAGACCCTGCTGAGATGCCATCAAGAGAGCCAGCTGGACCATCTTTTGTGGCTCTCCACAGCCTCTGCTGCCCATGCTGGCAGTCAGGTAAAAAGCCCTGGGGGTACTGAATATCACTGGTGGAGCAATCCAAACCCTCCTTCTCCAGGGATAAGTAGTTCACATTTCTTTGTCTATTTGGTGTTTCTATCTCAGCACTGCAGGAAAGGGACAAAGGTCATCCCTCGAAACAGATTCTGTCTAAGAATTAAGAGAGAGAGCTCTGATCTTTTCCTCCAGTCCTTCCAGCTGCACATTAGGCATAACCAGCATGAATGTCTCGGGGAGCAGATCCCAAAGCAGTCCCAGGATCTCCCAGATGTCCCAGAATGACAGACCTGGATCACAGAAAGAACAGCAAAAATGACCTCTCAATAGCCCAGTAGGTGAAGCAAGGGCCACAAGCTAAAAGCCAGGCTGGAGACAGATGCCAGCCTCAATTTTCAAGGTTCTTGCAACTGGACTTCCCTTGGATTCTACCAAAAGCACCAGAAAAACCCTGGATCTGCTTTCAGGGTCTGCCCATTTGCAATGCTGTCACTTCTACAAAGTACCAGCTCAGGAGCCACCAAAGAGGAGTGTGTTCCCACACACATGTCACTTCTTTATGATAAGGAAATGTGGTGGGGTTGAAGAACAGCTGACCTAGGTGGAAAGTTCCTACATATTTGGGGAGAGCCCTGTTGCCCACATATTTCTCCCTAAATCAAAGATGACTCCTGGAGGGTGGTCCAGTGCAGAAATTCATCCACGCCTGGTCCACCTGTGAGAACCTACATGGTTCTCTGGGTTAGTTCTGATTCACAGCATCCCATAATAGCCTTGGAAACCATGGACAACCAAGATCTTAGGGCTCATGAGCAGTGCAAATGCATATCATAGAGACATACATTAATATTTTCCAGCACTTTTTAAGGCCTGAGGATTTTCTCAGGTAGATTTACCAGAAGGAGGAGCAGTTGGAGAGGGTAAAATGGGTGTAAGCTCTCCTCAATGCCATTCATTTTATCTGCCATGGCAAAGGATTACTCACCTGGCAAGCTCACATTGTTGCCTCTCCATCAAGCCTGCTGCTAAAAAGAGGTTTTCCAGATAGGACAGTGAAGATCCCACCCTTCAGTGTCTTCCATCAGTGAGAATCCCACTCTTTGGTGGCCTGCACACGGTCATGACCATGGATAAAGGCTCCTCAGTTTTCTGAGCTGTTATGTCTATGTCAAACACCCTCTGGGGTAAGAATTCTGCTTTACTGCTGAAGAAAATAATTCATTTGTTAGGATCTGTTCAGTATAACAGAACCTAAATTCAGCTTTCTAAAAAACACAGGCATGTTTGGACATTGGATTTGGATCCTTGCAGAGCTGCCCAACAGAGACCCTTGAAAACTGATCTGGCCATGTGCCTTGAGTCCATCTCAGGTCTGTTAAAGTTCATTATGCAGTGCCCAATCTCAATCTCTTCTCCTGCAGCAGGGGATCAAAGGATGCTCAGTTCTTCTTTTTGAATAGGACTGGAAGAGTACACCCTTCTCCTGACAAAAACAGGACACATCTCCCCAGAGGGATGTGTGGTATCAGCTTTCTCTCCACCTCCCTCAGGAGCTGTCTGGTCACCTGCTTTTCTGCACTGTGCCACAGAAAACTTTTAACCAGAGCCCTATTCTATATGGCAAGGGTAAGGGATTGCTAAAAATTACCATGGGCTAGTAGCACCCTTCCCTGACATCATTATTAATCCTTCTACGTGCTGATTTTGACTGAGCCAATACCTTCTTCCACCTACAGTCTCACTCCAGTATTTAATACTGTTGTATATTGAATGAACAAGCTTGAAAATTTTCCACTTAATAAAGCTTTACTCTTTTCTTTTTTTTTTTCTGCCTTTCTCGCTCCCTCTGGGAGGGTGATAAATGACTGAAAATCAAGAGATGATAGAAGCTCTTCATTTATCAGCTATGGTTGCAACTCCTCCTGAAGCTGAGTGTGGGAACCGGGTCTGGGACAAAGCATGGCCCTGAGCCCGGATGTGCCTTCTCCACCTTAACAGCAGCATCTGCTTCCCAATATGGCATGTTCTGCACTATCTCAGGCACAACTTGAAACTTTGCAGCTGTTGCCACTCAGAGCCTAGCTCTAAATCCAGCCAGGAGGGAGAGGCTGGGATAGTGGGGGAGTGCAGGGCACTGATTATCCCATGCACAGGGATGGGAATGCAGCTCTCATGTATCACATGGAAGCATAAAACCAAACCAGTCCTCACACAGGAAGGACCAAACATTCCCAGAGAAGGTGGACAGAGTGCAGGTACCAATAGCTCATCCTGGAGGAAAGTTATCTCTTTTCTTACAGTCTCGCATTTTTAACTTCAGAGAGTCATTCCCTAAATATAAAAATTTTGTTGACAGGCTAGGGAAAACTTAAGCATTGAGAATGATGGAATCATAGAATTCTAGAAAGGTCTAGGTTGGAAAAGACATTAAAGACTACCTAGTTCCAACCCCCTGCCATGGCAGGGACATTTTCCACTGCACCAGGTTGCTCCAAGTCCCATCCAGCCTGGCCTTGAAGTCTTCCAGGGATGGGGCAGACACAGCTTCTCTGGGAAACCTCTCCTGGTGCCTCAATAGAGTCCAAGTTCACCCACCCTGCCCAACATTAGACCATGGGTTGGATTCTTCTCTTTGTTTTTACCTCTGTTAAACTTCCAGGATGGAGGGAACTGAAGGCAAGATGATCACCCAGACAGGGCTCTTGAAGACTTTCTAATCACACTTGCTTCCCAAGCATAAGGAAGTGAGAAACTGCCTGAGCTAGAGGTCAGTTGTGGAATGCCTGGATCAGGTCCCCTGGAACAGGGGGCTCATAAAGCCAAGGAGGATGTTCCTGAAACTGGGGGAACAGTCTGCTCCTCAATGTGCAGAAACTCAAAATAGAAAATCAATAAAATAACCAGACAAAAAGGATCAGCTCAGTCTTCCTGGGAAAGATCCAAGGGTGAAAAAGTAATTCCAGAAAATGAGGTCAACCTTCTCTAATAACCATAGCTACTGTTTGTGCTCCAGTGAGACACGCATGTGTGGAGTTTACCTCTCCTCTATTTATGGATTTGGCCTCTTGACCTGGAATTCAATGCCTCTCAGTTGATCCTGTCGTGTTGTGACAGGCCATATCCTGCGTGTTTATTGCATTGGCACCAGTGTTGTCTTTATCTAAAGTGTGATGCAGGCCAGGGCTGATACTAAAATCCAGCATCCATCCTCTCTGTATTCCTAAACAACTAAATTTGATGAAAGCTCTAGCTTTTTTCTGCCTTTCCTCCCAGAGGAAATCTCTAAAGCTACTGAAAAGCTCCTGGAGAGAACATCTGTGCAAACCCCCCAAAAAAAAGATTGGGTTTTGGTACCAGTTTAGAGCAAGAAGTGGAACTTGAGATGGAACTTGGGGGATTTTGAGTCCTTAGTGAATCAATCAGCAGAGGTGTCTTGAAAGCTGCTCTAGCTTGAACCCATCTCAAAAATGGGATAATTCATTATGCTTTGTACAATGTCAGTCCCTTCTCATGTAGCCAAGGGTGTAGAGATACTTAAATCCCCACCTGACACCCACAATGACTCTACCACCAGCAGGGAAGGGCTGTATAATGGTGGAGGAACATCTTGGAGGGCTCCTTGGTGGACCTCAGACTCTCTATTGCCACCCATGATCAGCCATTTCAGCCCTGGATAGATCTCATAATCTCCTCTCCCAAATGACTGCAGCAGCACTACCAAAGTGTGCAGGGTCACCCTTTGGCTCCCTCTGCCAGGGGTTTTCTCAGGGTCTGGACAGCTGGGTTGGTTCAAAGCACATCACAGGCTTTGGTTCAGCACCTTCCTGCATCTGCCAGGGATGCTCCTCTCCAATCTCAGTTCACATCAGGAAGACAAATAGAGGGGTATTTTCCTCATGTCACACATGGTGGTGGCATTGTGGTGGCCTTGAGCTGGCGAGTTCCCAGCAAAGAGATTTTGTTCCCACAAAGACACAAGAAAATTGACCTGGGGGCAGCAACATCAGTTTTAGTTTACTAGAGATGTTCAGGCATTAGCACGGTGAGTACGGCTGGAGCCCTCTTCAGCATTTACAGCACTTCATAAATTTCAGAAGGATTTAGGGCAAGGAGCCAGATGTTTGGGGAGAAATTCTGAACACTACAGACAAGTGGAAATATTTTTTTTTTGGTAGTGTATATTTTTTCCCATTAGTTGCAAGGCTATATTTAGAAGGGGGGTGGGGAGGGGGAAGAGAGGGAGAGAACGCAAGAGACAGATTAGGCATTTCTTCATATTCTGTAGTCACTCCAGTTGTTCTGCTTGTAGGAACAGATGTCTCTTTCCTGGGCTGATAGCACTCAGGTCCACAAGGAAATTTTCTTACCAGCAGCTCTTCTAACATAGAAGGGAGATCGGGCCAGAGGTAAGTCAGTCCTTCATGCAGGAATACACTGCAGGGACCATTGCAGGGAATGCTTTGGGATATTGGTCAGAGACAAAGTGGGGAGCCTGGGATGGGAGACATTGGGGGGCCAGGAAGGATTTGCTGGATATTTGACTCCAAGTCCTGGCTATTGCAACAGGGAGCCCTGGAAGGGGTGGGAGCAGAAAGGGTCCTGCACTGAGCACATGGATGAGCAGCTCGGGAAGTCTCTGCCTCTGTCCATGCAGCAGGTGTGGAAATCCCTTGGGAAGTGCCTGACTCCGAAAGCCAGGCTGTGCCAGCAGCTAGCAGGGGCTGCAAGGAGCTTCTCCCTTGTGATTTTCTTTGCTCTTGGGATTTGTGGCAGTGTAAGGATATTTGTTTTTTCTTCAAGGAGATGGAGGGTAGTGGGAGAGTGCAAAGTTGCAGGGTTTCCCTCCTTGAAAAGTATTGTGACAGCTCTTGTGAAGAGGAAGGTGATATCATTTGTGCATGTGTAACCCAGGTGTAATGAAATTTTGGTGAAATGCATTCAGGAAGGTTTTGGAAGCCAGGAGAAGAGATGGTGCACTGCCTGGAATGGGGTTAGCTGCAAGTGGGGATGTTTTACCTGTTTGGCTGTGCAGCAGGGTGCAAGCTCAGCTCTAGGAGAGGTGCTGACTTCCCTCTCTGAACCCACTTGCTGGGTTAGTAGAAGGAGAAAGCAGTTCCTTTCCAAGATCCTTAGCAGACCCCTGCAGAAATGCTCCCTGATTTCTTTCACAGCAGCACGCTCACCAACATCACTGAGCTTTTCCAGTGAATCCAAAATTTGCAGAACTCTGGAGGCACTGTGGGGTCTGCACACTATCATATGTGCCTTGCTAAGGAAACCACAGAAACCAGACTCCCAAAGGGTTAAATCATGGTTGTCCATCCTGGGATGCCTCAAAAACTCTCTGCTCCCTAACTGGGTCTCCCACCTTGCTGCTTTCCCCGTGCCAAGACCACACATGGCTCTGTGCCTCAGTTTCTCCCTGCAGCCAAGAGAGCAGCACAGCTTGGAATGAGTGCTGGGAGGCAGAGCTGGTACACCTGACCCCTCTGCATCACCCCTTCATCCCTACCTGCACTGGAGCCCTGTGCTCCTGGGGTGTGAGCATTGTTTCACCAGTCCTGCATTCACTGGCTGTGCAGGAGCCCAGGTATTTCCCAACAGCAGAACTCTGCTGTTGTTCTTCTTTTACTGCCCTCTCAGTTTATTTTCAAAGGACAGAGCAAGCAGGCAGCTAAAGGCAGAAAGATGAGAAAGTGCTCAAAGAGTGCTAAATTTGCAATTAAAAATTTCCTTCTTAAAAGCAAGCAGCAGTACACAGGCCAGTTATTGTTTTTGCACTTGCCTGTGAAGTTCCTGCATGTGCCTATATGGTAATTTTCACTGCATGATTCTCCTTGCACAGAGACACAATAGCTGTTATTCCAAACTGACATTTCCAGCACTTTGTCTCAGGCACCCTGGAAACACTTGATGGATTACTGTAATCCCTATAAAATCAAATGCATTTCTCTTTTACTGTTACAACCTCCCAAGAAGACAGGCTCAAATCCATCTTTACTGGCTGGACCCATAAGAGCCCAAATCTATATGTTTTGTTTAAGATGTAACTTTTTTTAAAGAAAATTAATCATCTTGGAAAAAAATCACTCAAAAATATGTGGCTTTCCCTCATGTATAATGGTCCACAAGGGACAGAGAGGGATGCATTCAGGAAGTCATGCTCTGATTTCTCTGAAAGTAACAGAGCTGGAAACACACAGCTCCTACTGCAGAGATGTCATTCCATGCTCCCTTGTGACAGATGGCACTTGGTACGAGCCCTGACAGGGTATGAGATACTGGTCTTTTAAATGCTAGCAGCATGATAGATAGAGCATTCACCAAGACACTCAGCATTTCTGTCACTCCAAGGCTAAGATCTGATAACACAGAAAAGAGGGACATGAAAGATACAGTGGAATTGATAAGGCATCGTAGACATCCAAATATTTTAGGAGGGACTTTTCTACATAGCGTGGTATAAACAAGTGAAAAGAGGCAAACCCCTTTATTATTACCTTTCTTATATGTGACTAGTACTAGCAAGCCTCCTCAGAGATGTGCTGGGGGACTTCTAGGTGCCCACCACTGTGGATATTTGTAGGTCTGGAGAGGCAATGTACAATCCCATTTCTCTTTTTGCTTGCACATGCACATCTGGGCTCTTTCTTTCAAAGATTGAGGCATTGCTGCTGCAACTGGCCATAGAGGAGGTATAAACTCATAAGAAATCTGCAGTACATGAGTTTCCTCTTCTGTGTATTTCTGGGAGCTTCTTTTCAGTGTTTTCATGCATGCTCAGGGCAAGGGCTGAGGGTGAACCATGCAGACCTTTCCAAATTTTAAATAGATTGTCTCTGGGGTGTCCAGGACTGTGATCTGTCACCTGGTTTTAAGCAGCAGGTTCAAGCCTGGATGCAGAGAGTTGGCATTTGGTCCAAGCCAAGTGGCATCAGTCCCATCTGGGTCACTTTGCTCCGTGAAGAAAAGGAATGCACTTTGGAGAGCTGTGTTCTCCCTCATCTAACTGGCAGTGATCCCTCACGGCCTAGGGTGACCTAGGACTAAATCATTGCTTGGGCACCCACAACTATTTCCTGTCACAAAATGAGCTAGGGATGTGGCTCCCTCACCTTCAAAGGATGAGGTTTTGGCCTTGGGCCCATGGAGAGCACAGGATCCACCCGTGTGTACCCACAGCATTGAGCTGGGTGTGGTGGAGGGAGCTCAGATCACAACACAGAGCAATATCCATTCCCCATCCACAGCAGGGCCTTGGAGATGGAGGAGCACACAAAGGCAAACTGGGCATCTCAGGCAGGAGAAACAGCTCAACAGCACATCATCAACACCAGCCCAACAACCAGCACTGCATCAGCCTTCACACATCCTCACTCTGATTGCTTGCAGGTTTTGAAGGATTACCCCTATGCCTGAGACTGGACATAAAAGTTTTCCCCCTTGCCAGATGGGAAATCTAAATTTCATAATTTTTGAATCTCTAATTTTTCATTAGAGAATCAAAAGTCAGTTTGGGGGGGTTAATCTCTCTTAGCCTTGAGAGGAAGTTGTATGAGGAGCAGGTGAGGTCACTTGGTCTGTTCAGACTGGAAAAAATTGAGGTGAGGCCTCACTGAAGGTAAAACTTTTTTGTGAAAGGAGGGGCAGAGCACAGATCTCTTCTCTGTGGTGACCTGTGACAGGACCTGAGGTAATGGCCTGAAGTGGGGTCCAGATAGGCTTAGATTTGATATTAGGAAAAAGTTCTTCACCAGAGGGGGGTTGGGCATTGGAACAGGCTCCCCAAGGAACTGGTCACAGCACCAAGCCTGACAGAGCTCAAGGAGCATTTGGACAACTTTCTTGGGCACATGGTATGACTCTTGGGGATAGTCCTGTGCAGGGGCAGGAGTTGGACTCTGTGATCTTTGTGGGTCCCCTCCAACTCAGGATATTCTGTGATTCCAGACAAAAGCTGCAATTCAGCACATGACCATTCAAACCACCAGACAAAGTAGGACTTGCTGGCCATCACACTCTATGACACATGGGCAAGCAGACCATGGCTGAATACCTCCAACACCCTGCAATTAGCCATCATCTGTCCCAGTCAGGCTGGTTCTCCCATGGTTTGGCATAAATCTGAAATTATTTCTCTTCAGGAAAACAATGAGAAGCAGGCAATACTCTGTTTCACAGAAACCATCCAGTCCTGTTTGCTGTGTTTCAATGCCAAAGCAATTGTGAATTTGCAGGGAATAAGACCCAAATGAAAGGATGTGTAGTGGAGAGTGTTAACAAATGACTTGCAGGTTCACATTAGAGGAAACAAGGATCACTCCCAGTGCCTGTTTGTGTGGTTGTCAGCTCCGATTTCCTCCGTCCTCCTAATGTTTTTCAATCTGCTGCCTAATTTCAACTAGAATTTGGCAGAAGGGAAAGATCACCTCAATTTTCAGGAAATTAGGCAGCAAAGAAAGGAGAAAGTCAAACAATTGTTGGAGCCAAGGGAAGAGCTGGAATGTGAGTGCTCATTAAGGCAGCCAAGTGTCCACATGGGAAAAAGTTATAATAAGCATCTCAAGCAGGGCAAAGCATTCCCCCAGCCCTGCAAGCCACTGTGAGACATGAGACTGCAAGAAATCAGGTGTCATTTAATCTGACACTCATAAAACTATGTGTTTTGTGTCTCCAAAGTCCCTTTTATGTCCATGGCATTGGAGGGGAAGGAATAATCCAGCTCTGCTCTGGATTTGGCAATTTCTAACTGCAAATCCCCAGAAGGTGGGTGTTTCACACACTTGTTGCAGTCACCCTCAGATCTGGAGGTTTAAAGGACACCTAAATGCCCAGGAATCAAGAGAGAGCAGAGATCTGATACCCACAAAAATGGGATCTCACCTGCCCTGAGAATAGTCCCATTTCTGCTTCAGAGTAGAATCTGTCTCCCCCAGAATTCTCTCTCTTCTCACAGCCCAAGCTGGTGGCCAGATGGGCACCAGCTTTTTCCTTTCAGCAGCTGGATTCATTCCTTTTCTCTCCCTTTCTCTGTTCCCCTTGTCAGCAAACCCACCCTCCCAGGGCTAAGCACGAGACACATAGAGCAAGCTCTACCATGTATAGGGCAAGGTCGACATGCACAAAAACACCATATTTGGCCAGTTTGATCCAGAGTTGAGTGAGAGCTTGCCAGAAGGAGAATCATACAATTTAAATTGAAATAGAGTGAGTTTAACCCTTCATTTATAAATATGATGATAAATCACCCAGGGAATTTTAAACACAGGAAGGCTGAAAAGCTAAACACACACTGCTGCCACCCCAGGCAGCAGAATAACACCAGCAGGCAGGACAGGGTGAGGGGAACAGGGAGGATGATAGAGGAGCCAGGTTGCCATATCAGATGTTCCAGTTCAGGACAGGCAGATGAGAAAAGCTGAAGCTGTTTATACTAAATTACACTCATGCTTGTTAACGTCCTTTTCAACTTTCCGATCCCAGTGTGTGGCTCTGGTGTTCTCTGGGTCTGCACACAGAGATCCTTTCTGCACACCAATAAATAATCCTTTTGGCATGCAGTTAGGACAAAACTCAGTTGTCTGACCTGCCTTTTCTTTTGTATCTTATTACTTGAGTTGCTGAGCCAGATCCAAAAGTCCCCTGGGCTAAGGAAGTGAACCCCGTTAATTTCAGCAAGGTCAGGGTGAGGCTTAAGGCTGTCACCAGGCACAAGGCAGGGTGAAGTGGAATATGGGATGGCCAAGGATCTCCTCCTGGAGCAGACATAGCACTGAGCTGCCCATGGTAAGTCAAGAAGTGTGATGCCAAGCAGTGAGTGAGTGAGGGAAGAGGCTGTTTTCAGCACAGTGACCATCTGTTTCCTATTTGGCCCAAGAATGATGGAACTGGTTGTGTCACACAACAATGAGAAAGTGTTTCAGAGCAAGTCCCCCTCTCCCAGTGCTGAACAGGGACCTTTATCAGAATGAGGGAAAGCAGGTCAACCTCCATTCTCTGCCCCTCCCTTTATCCCATTTCTACCCAGATTCCTGCTGTACTTTTAAGGAAATGCTACCCAGTTTCCCAGCCAGACAGACAAAACCCAGCCTGAGAGGTATAATATAACAGCATAGGTCAACTGGCACAGTCAGACAGCTCTCAAAAGGGTGCATGTTTACCTATCTTGGGCTTTGCAGACTGCCAGCTCCAAGAAATAGGGATTGCATGGAAATCTGCCGGGCTGAGAGCTCAGGAAGGTATGAAGTAAAAAGCTCCAAGGCCTTTGAGGATTTTAGGAAGGGGGTTAACTCAAAGTCTATTTACTCTATAAGTAAAGGTGGTTCTTGCAACTCTGCATGAGCTCATGCCATAGTCATGAGTAATAAATATGCATAACACAGCAAAATAAAGGTTTGCAGAGGCTGCAAAGCTTCTCATTAATTTAGCCATGCCCCTCACTGACTTCCATATGCCACCACGTCATGGTGATGAGTAGCTGAAATGACTCACTTTCATACCTGCATGAGTATGTCTGATGATAGAGAAAGAGACTTGGTTGAGATAGTATTTGGACTCAGAGAGGGGAAGAATTCAAAATCTTTGGAAATGTTTAGCTTTGCTCAGACACAAGGTCAGGCTGCCTTTCCGTGCTGCAAAATGGGGCAATGCACCTTTCTCACAGGCTTGGAGTCCCACAATGGAAAAATCTTTAGAAACTGTAAACTGGGGGTTTGGTCCAGCTCCATCTCATTAAAAACACTCAGAGGAATTCTGTTGCTTGCTAGTCCAGTTCTCCATCCTCTCTGCTTGTGAGCCATGAGATGAGAGCAGTCCCACAAAGAAAGGAAGAGGCCATTCACCCAAACATCCATCAGTAACAATTTGATTAGAGGAAGATTTTTCCCACCACAGCCCAAGCGGCAGCTTTTCCACAGACTGTCAGGGAGGAAATCTTCAGGATTAATTAAATTTGCTGGGACTTCTTTCATGTAATTGTTTGGATTTTGAGTTCAGATAGGACAGAAATGGACTGGGAAAGCTTTAATGTAGCACTTCTTTGTATATTCAATTTGGCAAACACAATGTTACCTGTTGTTTTTCAGCAGTTTACAATATCTGGAGTTTATTTCCTTGCACATGGGGCTCAGTGGAAAAGGTGGCTGTGTAAGCCAGCACATTGCATATGCTGATTATTTTAATTTTCAATTTGTCTGTAACACATCCAACATCCCTCAAAGGCATTGTGAAGATGAGGAACATTTGAATGTGTTTGGAATTGCTGATTTCATTGAGACAAGAAAGGCAAAATAAGATTAATATCTTATTCAGGTGTTTGTGATAAGGGATCTCAGACTGAACAAAAATCTCCCAGAGGAGGCAAGCTACTAACAAGAGGCAAAATCAGAGCAAACAGCCGGTGCCATGGAATTACAATGAGAAGAAAAATGCATGTGCAGTTCTATAGAGTTTACTGTAAGCTCAGGGATGGGATGGGTGATTTTGTCTTCTCCCCTTGCTCAGGTATGTGTCTGAACACAGATATACAAGCTCACACTGCACGCCAGGGACATCAGTCTTTCTTTATTCCTTGGCTTCCACAGTGCTCCTCTTGATAGCATCTGCAAAGAGAAAGCTGGGAGCAGATCCAGGCATCTGCTCATTTCAGTTTGTTTTCATAATTAAAGAGTGAAACAAACAAACAGAGAAGATGGTGAGAATTTTAGGAAATCAGTAAAAAACAGGCCAGGATTCTGCATCGTCCCCATGCATCTTTCTCAGGTGCCAGACTTTGCAACTCCACTACCTTCAGCCTATTTTGGGGCCAGTTTTTTCCTGTTTTTCTCTGACAGTGTGCTTGGCACAAAACGTGAAGAGACAAGACTCTCCCTCAGGAGTCTGCAGGCTCAGTCAGACCCAAACAAAACACCATGAATATGTGTGCTACTTTGGCTGCCACCGGAGCTCAGTGCAGAGTGAGGTAATCTGGTCATTCCCAAAAGAGATGATGTTCCAATGTCTGGTTTCTGCTGGAGATGGCCTAGAGGGTAAAGGGGACAGAAAGTAGCATTGTTCTTCTGTGCCCAGTAGCTCTTTGGGGCACTACAGGTGGCCTGACCCCAGGCTTCAGGATTTCAGTCCTGCAGTGTATTCTGGCACTAGGCTGGATCTCAGGAGGGCTTTATCTTTGAGCATCAGCCATTCCAGTGGACAATTCAGCTCCTTGGGCTTCAGTGTCTACCTAAATAACAGAAATTTTACATTTTATTAGAAATGTCCTTCTGAGCTCAAGATATTAAAAAAACAGCTTTTTCCTTCAAACCAGTTCCACAGACTGAGAGGCAGGAAGAAACTAGAGCAAACCCAAGATTCCAGGCTAACAAACCCAAGATCCATCATGACAGCAAAGTCACTTCTCCAAGAATTTTCACACCTGGTCTTCTAAATTCTCAATCCTAATCTCTGCTTTTTCTCAACAAATGTTTGCTTCGCTCTCACCTGGCTTGAATGAAGCAAGCAGAGTAATCACAACTAGGCTGTAGCATCCCATGAGGACTATTGATCTTGAATGTTGACAATTGGCCAAAACTGGTGAGACACATTAGGAGTGCTGTATGCAGAGAGACATGGTGGGCAGGCAGAAGAAGGCTTTGACACTCATGAGGCAGGCTCAGAGCTGCTGTGGTGTTCTCTGGACTCAGTTAGTACTGTCCCTGCAGAACATTTTCTTTTGGCCAGCAGGGACTCTCCTCAGGACCTACTTTTCACTTTTGTCCTATCTCCCTCCTCTATTTTGTACACAGCCACCAACAGCTTGAGGCACCTCACAGGTGATACAGCACCTTTGGTCCATTCTCCTGATCCCCATAAGCAGCAAAAAAGATTTGAGGAGGGGGAAAAAAATCTGCCAGAGGATGGGGTATGCCTGGAGGAGCTGGACATCCAGACTCCCTCAGCAATTCCAGACTTCCACTCTGAGACAGCCAGCCCAGGCACACTGCAGTTCTGTGAGCACTGGGAGATGCGTTTGCAGCTCCTCGTCTCCCAGTCCTTCTGCATTTGGCTCATTAGCAGGGATTTCAAAACCTCATAAATCAACTCTTTCAGCATCATTCTCTGCTGATCCAAGCTGATTTTTTAACCTCAAAGCCCTGCCCAGCCACTTTGAGATATTCCAGACATTTTTCAACCATTTATTTTTATTGAAACCAGCCAAGTCTCTGTATATATTGGGTCTTTTTTTTTTTAATCTTTAATATACAAATCAGTTTAAAATAGTGTATAAGTCAGGAATGATTTGCAAATTAAACTGTCAAACCCTGGCAGGACTAGTGGCTTACACCCTTAACTTGAAATCTTCTGGCTGTTGTTGCTGTGAACACAGATCTGTAGAAGATGCCACACAACCTGTTCTGCTTTCTCAGAAAATTCAGCCTTTCTTTAATTTCAGGGAAATCTTAAAGCTCCTGAAAACACTGCTGCATGTATCACTCTAATGGGATCACCTGCTCAAGGCAAGGGACATGATATTTTAGGAATCAAATGCTGGGGTTATGCTTATGCAAAGGTCTTCTGGCCTTAAAATAATTTCTGTACAAGGAAGAGGAAGGGAAATGTGAAGTGGGGTGTGTGTCTTCCCTAAAACATGCATCTGGAACTACTGGAAGACACTAATTATAAGCCCAGGTATTTTTCTTGCAATTATTGGTAATCCCATATTGGTAGATGGGGATCTACTACTCAGGATGTGCAAATGGGCTGGTTAAAATGTTTTTAAGTGACAAGATTTTGAGCCCTAAGGAATGCTGACATATTTATCACTATACATCTGTTGCTTTCCTTCCAGATTTTGGAAGTCAATGACCATGCCGACCTCCTCCACCCAGCTGCCAGCCCTTGAATCTATCAACTCCACCAAGCCACCTGACTCCAACATCAACTTGTTCTCCAAGTTCATCCACTCAGACAAACAACTGTTCACAGATTTTTATAGCCTGTGGATTGTCCTGATGGTAGTCAATGCCATCATTTTCCTGGTGGGTGTTGTGCTGAACAGCTTGGCGCTGTATGTCTTCTGCTTCCGTACCAAGACAAAAACCACCTCTGTTATTTACACCATCAACTTGATTGTAACTGATCTCCTGGTGGGCTTTTCCTTGCCTGTCCGGATCATCATGTTCTACAGCACAGGGGATTGCAAGAATTGTTCCTTGGTTCACATCTTTGGCTACTTTGTCAACATGTACTGCAGCATCCTCTTCCTGACGTGCATCTGCGTTGACCGCTACCTGGCAATAGTGCAGGTGGAAGCCTCACGTAAATGGAGGAACCCCACCTGTGCCAAGGGGATCTGCATCTTCATTTGGATCTTTGCCACTGTGGTGACTTTCTCCATCCTGACCATGGCGATACAGTTTGCCGAGTGCTGCCTCTCCAAGATCCTGGTGCTGATGGTCTGTGAGTACTTCTTCCCCCTCATCATAATCATCTTCTTCACCACCAGGATTATGTGTGCCCTGTCCAAGCCCAGCCTCATGCACCAGAGTCGAGAGAGGAGAATGAGGGCTGTGCAGCTCCTTATCACCGTCCTCATCATCTTCATGATCTGCTTCACTCCTTTCCATGTGCTACAGGTCACAATCTCCATCAACCCAGACATGCCCCACAACGTCAGCCTCCTCGTCTACCATGTGACAGTGACTCTGAGTAGCCTCAATAGCTGCATGGACCCCATTGTCTATTGCTTTGTCACCAATAACTTCCAGTCAACCATGAAAAACATCTTCAGGAAAACCGAACCAGAGCAAACTAATGCAGACATCGTGGGTATGAACAAGAACTCCAAGGGCTCCAACGCAATCATCGCCTTCTCAAACACAATAGGAAGCCCTCTGAACTTGCCATCACCAAGCAGTGTTCAGATATAACCCACATCTGATGGGACACATTGCAGTAAGCCAGTGCCATGATGCTGGAATATTGATAGGATGCACAATACTATAGTTTTTGAACTCTTTGTGTTTTAGGCTGAGGTTCAGACTGACAATAGTGGAATTTATTCCTCAAGAACATTGTGGTCTGTTTGGAAATGGAACCTACAATGCTGTTAGTACCATACAAAAGAGAGTCCATTAATTACTGTTCCCAGCAGGGAAGTTTTCTTTGTATTTTAATACAGACATTTTGCTAGCAACAAACTCTTTACTGTGGTTTTCTTTGCATGTTTGTCATCATAATGCAACACTTCTAGGATGACTTAGAAAGCAGGATAGCTCTGGTTTGTAATGAAAGATTTTGTGCCTATATGCTTAAGAATAAAGGACAAGAAGGAAGTTTCCAGAGCTATCCACTGCAAAGATTTTAGATGCCAATGAAATAGGAAAAAAGTATTCCAGCCACATGTCACTAGTGACTACTCCTTTCCTGAAAAAGTCTGAACCTTCTCAGGGAAGAGATGAAGTCCAGCAGTGAAGTCTCCTCTTGGCTATAAGAAAAAAATATGTGTCAGTGTATATATTTTCATACACATTGTCTATGTTGGGGAGAGATTAAGGATATGCTCCACCTGTATTTGGATCACTAAATCCCCTGAATTGCAGATGAGTATACAAAAATCTGTGAAAATGAACATGAGTCCCAGCAAATTCTGCTGTTCTGCTCTGTCTCCCTGAGGAACAGCCAAGATGAAAACCAGAACCAGACTATGATGCTATAATACTCTGGTTTGGTTTTTCTTCCTGGCATGTTGCAACATCAGGGCTTGCTCTCCTAATTCCTCCAGCACTCCATCCACTCAGTCACCCAAAAGCCAATACTGCCAAGCACAGAAAATGAATGCATCTCAGGCATCTAGGTTGAAATCATTCACCCCAGGACAAACTCACTAGGATATTTAAAGAGCTATGTTTAAAGTCTCTTAAAGGCCTAAAGAGGCTAAGGATGCTGCAAAATTCTATCCCCAGTGGTGGGGGAATCTTTTAGATGACATTATATCAATTAAACAATGCAAATGCAAAAAAAAAATCCTAGGAAAATTGCAAACCCTGTGGCATGAACAGCAGTAACTGTTGTTGTTGCTTCACATTTCCTCACTCACATCTATGGCCACTCCATCTGCAAGGCTACTATGAATTCATCAAGTCTAGTGATTAGCTTTTCCTAGCACTCACTGGTGTTACTTGTCAGAAAAGGAGGCATTGGTCCAAGCTGGAGCATCCTAGAGTACTTGGCTTCCCTGAGGTCTGACTTTGGTACAGACATCTCTATTCCACAGGAACACAACATATATGCAACACATATATGTTTCACCTAACCTATTTCCCTGACCAACCCAATGAATATAAAACTTGAACCATCAATATCACTGCAATATGGGAAACTGGGTGTTCCAGTACCTGTTCCAGTGGAGTCTGTAATTGCCAGTAACTCCTATTGCCAGGCATGTGAGCTCTTTCCCAAGCAATGCAGCTGAGTCAGTGCCCTTCTTCTGGGACTTCTATTCCTCTGAAGAGGATTTTCCCTCCAGGGGTGGTGATGAGAGCCACCAGCACTATGGCACTATCCCATGGGAGGCAAGACTGTTGTCCTGGTCATGGTTTCACTTCCCAGGGCCCAATTGTACCATGGCTTCCTTCTGCCTCAGCTATTTCCTTATTCCTGTAAATCACTGATACAGGCACCTCACAGCCAATATCTGTCAAATGATGCATCAACACACACGGATCAAGCTCTGACTTCTCAGCCAGGCTGGCCACTTCACATTTCTGACACCATTTTCCACCAGTCCCTCTCTTGGAGAAAACAATCTTTTGCCTCAGAGGTCTGCACTTCTCTGCAAATTCCTGAAAACTCAAGCCCACCAACCCAGCACACATGCTCAGATCTTTCCATGCCTCCCAAGATGCTTGTAATGAAAATGTGTGTCATATATACAGAGCTGTTAACAGCACTGTTTTGCCAAGGCTACTCAGAGAAACAGTAGAAAATGTGCAGGCCCTGTGCATAGCTTATTTTAGCTTCTTTGTTCCAACAACCCACAGATTCACACCTCCCATTCTCTTGCTATCAAGAGTATTTTTGCCATATACAGAAATGTCTTAACATCTTTCTCAGTTCAGTTGTTCATTTGAGGTCAGTATAAAATCTCTAAGATTATTTGCTTAGATTTTTTTTAAGTTCCTAAACAATGTCTAAGTCAAAGCTATGTCCGTCTGCTGTAAACTTCACTTGTAGTCTGAATTGTCCTTACTGTCAGTGTATTATTCACTCCCCATAAAAGCCTCCTGAGACTGGATAATTCCCTTTATTTTTAATGCCTATTGCCTTGTCCAGAGCTTTCAGTGGTTCTTCTTCATTTTATATCAGCTCCAAAACAGGATCTGCTCCCTTATCAAAGACACAGTCTTTGAAAATTGGAAAGAGATCGATTTTTTCACAAACTGACCGACTTTTCTGTGAGTTTTTGAGCTTTCTATTTAATCCATACTGTTTAACATCTCGCTTTTCCTCAGGGTACAGTACTTGCTAAATTTCTGTCCTATTTAAAATCACCCATTTGTGCTCAGGGCACAAAGTGGAAAAACAGAACCAAAAACTCAGCTATCATCAGAAATATTTCCCCAAACAGCATGGTTTTGGGGGGCATCTTCCACCTGCCAGCTTCCATTGCTGCTGAAGTATCCCTCATTTCTCTGTGTTTCTGGAGACTGGGGCAAGGTCTCTCATTTCCTGATCTGCACTGTCCCTCTGCTCAGAGTATCTCCTTGGGTTGCCTCTTGTTAATCACCAACAGGGATTGGAATTGTCCTGTTCCTACTCCAACCTGCCCTTTCTCTAATGAGAACAGCCACATGTGACAAAATAGGGACACTTCCAAGGACAGTGTGAGAGATTCCACGCATCACTGAATACATGAAGAGACTGCCAAGGTAAAGCACACACACAAGCCAGCCTTTGCAGGGCAGTCCTTTATGCAGAGTATTTAAAGATTTAGATGCCAAATTCCCAATGATTTCAAATTAAATCCAGTACTTAGCAGTCTTTGAGGATCTGGATCATTCCCTAGAGGCTGAAATAGTAATCAGGATGGATGGGCATTGCATGTCATACTACCACCACCGAATCTGTGATAGACAGAATGTTTTCCCTAAAGAGCTTAACAGCAATAAAGAGCTCTGTAAAAAGCCCCGACCTTTCAGGGAATTACAGCATTCATTCCTCTTTGATGTGCTGTGCTTCTCTTGTGCATCTAAAATCCTATAAAGTGAATTAGAAATATCCTCTTCTATCAGCTGCCCAGAGGCCAGCAAAGAAAGATGGTGAAAAATCTCTCATGTATTTCTTGGGAATCTTGGTCATTCCTGGGACACAAAATCTCTGACCATGAGCCTGAGTCACAACACATAGATGTCTGCAGTCTGTTGACATGCTAGGGGAAGGGTATCCAGAAATGATTGAGTATCTTTCTCTCCCTGCTGTGTGTCTCACCTGCATTGTATCCAGCACAGTCCATGATTCAAAGCACCTCTGTCTTTGCAAGGTTTTTCCTTTTAAAGACCAGAAATCTGTAGCAAGGCAAAGCTGTACAATAGCCAACCCTCAATCATACTGCAAACATATCAGGGCCCAGAAAAGCTGAAGATCTTGAATTCTGCATCAGAAAATGAGCCCCTGACCCCACACGTGGGGTTATCTGCCAGCCTAGCTTCCTCCTGGGCTCTGAGCAAACTCTGCCCTCCCTCCACAACCTCTTGGTAAATGCCAAGAGGAAACAACACAGCCACGTGCAAGGGCAATTTCTTCCTTCCTCGTCCCTCTGGGGTTTGGTCTCTCTGAGATGTGTGCACAAGACTCTCATTAGTCAGGGTAATAACATTAGTAAGCATTGCTAGCAGGTGTGGACTCTGTGGGCAGAAAGGCTGAGGAAAATGGAATTGTCACAGGTCACTCTTCTGTACCAGTCTTCCAGGTGTAAGGGCAGGAGTAGCTCTGGGCAAGGATTTGGCAGAAGACAGGTCTGATCTCCTCAGCTGTTCCGGGACAGAGGAAAATGTGGAAGACATTGCAGAGGAACCCAAGCCACAAAGTAATAAAGGAGGAAGGAAAGGAGAGGGACCCAGCAGGTTAAACAAGTTGGGTTCCATGAAGGGCAGGGCTAATAAGAACAAGGATGAGGAAAGTAGGACAAGGGAAAACAGACAGGGGATGCATGGACATGATACCCTGCAAAGGACGACATAGGAAAACAAATGTGGGCTGGCTTGCTTTTCCCCTTCTGGACACAATTAGTCCAAAAACAGGAGCTCTGGGGAGGGTGCCAGTGCTTGGATCAGAGCTGGAAGACTCCCATTTTAGGAAGAAAAAGCTTTTAAAGCAGGGCACTTTATCGCCTTCCCATGGTGAGGCCCAGGAAGGGGACAAGTGCGATCTCCCCACATTCATCTGAGTTTTTGTGGTCTTGCAGTAGAAAACAGGAAGGCCTCCAGTGTGCTGAGAAAGAGGAGAAGCGTCTTTATCCCTACACCCTTGGGAAGAGGGTGCTGGGGATGCAGGAGGGGATCTGGTGGGGTGTGGGTGCTCATGGACTCGTATCAGCATCCATTGTAAATGCTGGCTACGTGACAAGCAGGATTATCACGGGAAGTTCTAAGTGAGGCTTATGATAGGTGGTGCCACCTGAAATGTCACATCTCAGCACATGTCCCATGCTCTGCAGGGCATCCCAGGCAGGACAGACTGGGATTACAGCATGTCTCCTAACACAAGAAATAAAAATAATCAATGACTTCCTGTAGTATTTCAGTGCTTTGTGGTGGGCCCTGTTCAGCTATTGGAGCTGAATGGGGATGCCAGGGAGAATATCCACTGCAACCATCGAATCGTAGGATCATTTGTTTGGGAAGGATGTATAAGATCATCAAGTCCAACCCTTTCCCCAGCTACCTCAAGGCCACCATTATGTCCCTATGTGTCCACATCCACATACCTCTCAAATGCCTCATGGGATGATGACTCACACACTTCCAATGCTTCTGATTCCTTTTCCTTCAAATGTGTCAAAAAGCACCCAAACTTCCCTGGCAGAGATGTGAGTTTCTCTAAGTTCTGCTAAGCAGCCAATGCTGGCAGGATATCAAGATCTTAGTTCATGAAACTGTCCTTCATGATTCTTGTTAATAGTGTCAGAGATCAGATTAATTTAGGTATGGAGGTATAGGTCTGAGTTCTAACACAACAGATTTTGCTTTACCTTCATGGCTGTATGCACAGCTAACAGCCCAGCTCAGGACTGAGGTTCTTCTTTCCAGCTGCTATGCAACAAGAAAGAGCCTGTCAGATGAAAAAAAAACAAAATGAGTTTACATGCAGGAGAAAGTCCTTGTTCACCTCACAGCAATCTCAGGGAAAGCTCACTGAGAGGAGCTTCTGCCATCCCAGTGAGAAGGTAATGGAATGATAAAATACCCTAAACTGGAAGTGACCCACAAGGATCACTGAACCCAACTCCTGGCCCTGCAGGACCATCCCCAAGAGTCACACACCATGCGCCGAGAACTCTGATCCAAACATATCTCCTCCAAGCATATCACCTGTGATCTTCTCAGTAGGAAAAGACAAAGAGCAAGGACTAGTCTGAACTCCAGTCCCAAAAGAAGCATTCTTGGGGATGTCTTGAAGGCTTGGAGGAGACCTCTTGGCTTCTCTTTGATCCCTTAGTAGACCTTAGTAAGTAAATCCTGACATGATCTTAAAGCAAACAAACAAATTTCCCTCTATGGGGTTCAAGTACCCAGGAGTAAAATAGTGGTGATGGTTTTGTTTACAGTGGTTTTACTTCCATCTCCTCCAAAAGAGGACTTTAAAACAGGCCTAGAAGTGCTTGTTTGTCTCTACAGATGGAGAAAAATGGAAATTGCTGCAGATCAGTTAAACAGATTCCCCCAAGAGACTTGCCCAGGGGAAGTCCACATGGGAGTAGGGCATGGCATGAAAGCCTTGGGCCAGAGCCCAGCTGTTGGCTCATCCGTCCTTTGATCCCACAGTCAGCATCTCTCCAGAGAAGGATCCTTATAAATTCATTCCTGAAGTTCATTAGGCAGGAGCTTAGACCAAAGCCCAGTATCCAACCCCTTGGTGTTTTGGATAGCTTGGAGACTGCCCAAATCCTGTCTTCCCAGGGAAGGCCTCTCTTGATTGATTGTATTTAGAGCTGGAAATGCCACCCTGCCCACATTGCTTGAAAAACACGGTGCGCTGAAGACGCCGGCTCAGACGGACTCCTCTGTACAGCTGCCCATTTGCAGAGCATGTGGTGGGAATCTGTTGATAGGTTCTTGACAGAAGTTATGGCTTGTTTATCTGGTAGCTTTACTTTGTGCCTCCTGCCCAACCCGGAAACCCTTCCTGTTCTAACCTCTTGGCCTGCTATTATACACAGAATTGTCTACACGATAATTTTGGTAACCATGATTCATTTTACGACAAACACTGCATAAAGCAAGCAGATTTGTATTGTCATAATTAAAGCAAATGATTGGATGTTTTATCTATCCAATCCTAACAGTTCTGCCACTGCTAGTACTGTACCTGACCTGCAGAGGTTTCAGTAAGTCACTGTAGGGTGTATTAACCCATGGAATATTAAAACAGGCACAATCCTGCTGTTTCTCAAGGCTGGAAGGACTTGGAAGTCAGCAGGACTTCTTTCTAAGATTACTGATTGCCTAATGGAGGTAAGAAAGCCACTCCTAGCCATCCCAGCATCAACCCATTTAAACTGGAGCCCCTTTTTCAGAAAGCCTCCAATTCTGCTCTAATTTCTCTGGCATTTAGAGAAGATACATCTCCTTCTTTGTCTTTGCAGCGTTACATTCCAAAGACACAGATATTTTCTCTTTGTCTAACAGATAACTACACTCTGAGATGCCAGGAGATGCCAGACCTTTTTTCCCCAGCAAAGGTATTTGTAAACAACCCTCTATTCCTGCATTCCAAAAAAATTAAATTACTCTGTCTCTTCCTACGAGGCGTGTTTCCACGGTCAGTCTTTCTGGTGGTTATTTGCTCAGCTTCTTCAGATGTTTCAGCTGCCTTTTCCAGGTTGAGGCATGAGAGAAAGGGAATGAGGAACAGAGGGGAGTTAATCCACCAGTTGATTTAAAATAGGTTAAACCCCTTCTTTACACTGGGGAAGAAGAGGGGTGATACAGATGGACTGTGGAACACAGTTGATGTTCCAGGACACAGAAGCATGGTGCTTCCATACCCACCACCCAGAGCTCCAGATCTGCCAGCATCAAAGACCATCCTTTACATTCTTTGCTTCCTTTCAGCCACCACACTATCTGTCCAGACCTGCCCAGCAAAGCCCACATACTCTGCACTTGGCAGCCACATGTGAAGCCCTCCCATGCCCAGAGGGATTGGAGGAGTGGATGGGAGGGTGTTCTCTGTTTTCTCTACAGCTGCCATGTCTAACACCAACAGCAGCATCTGCCAGTGCAAGGGATGTGGATGTGCCATTTGTAACTTAACTTTCATGAACAATAGCACAGCTGTTTGTGCTGCAAGATGCTGGGAGGCAAGAAAAATCAATGGTTCTGCCATGAGCATCCTGGAGGGTTATTTGTCAGCAATGCTGAGCAAGACAGCAGCAGAATCCCAAGGAAGGGATGCACAGAGGAGAGCAGGACACCTGCACAGAACATATCTATGGAGTAAGGGTGGCAAATATGGAGTGTGTGTTCGCAGTAGTATCTGTGGGATGGACAAACAGGGCAAGGAGATGGCAGAGGCAGCTGCAGGCAGGGAAGTCCTCTCCTCTGTGGCAGGCAGCAGGAGCCTGTAGGTTGTTTAATATGCCCTCAAATTCTTGCTATGTGATACAGATAAGACATCACCCAGATCCCAACACAGCACTCACTAGCAGCCATGGAGGATTTCAGAGGAGTGTCTGGTGTCTGTTCTGGCCTATTCCTGGAAGCCCTTCTCACTGCAATTCCAGTGGCATTGTGCAGTTGGGGACTTTGCAAAATCTCCTGCCCAAGGACTCCAGCACGTGGCTGAACACCTGCAAATGGAAACACCAAAAAATGAGGGGAAAAAATGCACCATAAATCCAAAAGGGATATGTTTGTGCAACAATGTGCTTGTGTGTGCATGTGGTGAGAGAAAGAAATGCTTCAGTGTGACTGGGGACAGGATTCAGAGATATGAATGAACTCATCATGAAGGCACAAACCCTGAAGAGACCAGAGAGATGAGAGGCAGGACACAGGTACAGTGTGGGGTGAAAGCAAGAAGAAAATTAAGGCACAGTCTCTGCTTTCAGGTTCTAGTGAAACATGTCAAAAGTTTATCTACACCACATCAAACGGTGTCCCTAAGGGGTCCAGGGAGTTTCCCTCTTGCCAGGAGTGTTTGTGGTGGACAGCAGACAGCATCATGGGCAGCAGCAGATGACATGAGCAGATCAAAACCACAAGGTAACTTTTGTGGGGGAGGGAGCTTTTTTATGCAGCCTCAGTGGGGAAGGAGAGCCCTTCATTCTCCCTCCAGTTCCCCTCAAGGACAAAATTTCTCTCCTGTACGTGGCAAGGTACAATTTTTTGCCTGCCATCAGCAAAAATCTTTCACAGATTAAATATGTTCTAACAGCTCTCCAGGGGATCCTCTTTGTCCAGCTCTCAGTGCATAAAATCACAGGAAACAGCCTGTCTTAGGGCTTTCCTCAGCAACTGGAGAAAAGATAAAGCTGCTGGGACACAGGTGTAAATATCCCATTGGTTCTTTTGAGACTTGGGCTTCATGCTGTGAGGTCTCATCCCTTTTGCCTGCAGCAGGACCAGAGGATGCTCAGCACCAGGCAGAATTTGTGTTACAACTGTCCTGGGTATTGTACCAGAAGAGATACTCCATTTGGCCCAGGTCCTTTCATCTTTCAGTGTTTTCACAGTGCTTCCCATATGGAACCTATAGAATATATTGATTTTGATTAACATGCATAGTTAATTTTCCCTGAACAAGATTTTGACCTAGGTTTCACTTTTAAAAACCCCATACACCTGTGTGGGGAGGGGCACAGGCCTATGGCAGGCACACAGAGGGATAAAGGGCTCCAGGTGGGCAGGCAAATCATGGCCAAGTGCTTGATTTAATTTTTGAACTTCACTTCCAGTGCTCCCAGTCTCCAGTTCCTCACAAGCTCTGCTCTGCACTTATAACCCTGTTACAGTCATCCCTGCTCTCTGCTCACCTATCGTCACTCACACCAGTGCATCCAGGAACCCAGCTCTTCCTGCACAGAGGTGGGATCCTAAAACTGGGCTACTCCAGCGACCCCAAGGCTGCTCTGCACCAATAAGTTCAATGTCATGTCACCTGCCACCAGCCCTGTACACTGGCCAGGAATCCCCAGCCTTGGCTTCCCTCCCACAGCAGTATCTGCCATGCCAGCATCCACAAGGAGACTGTCACAGGAGTTGTCCCCCAGCATCCCCTTCCCCGGCTTTCTGGAGCAGCTCAGAGCACCTCCACACCAATTTTTCTGTGTTTAGGTAACTTTCCCAAGACCACTTAGGACACATTGCTTGGTCCAGATGGCTGGTATCCCTGTGCTGAAGGAATCTTTCCTTTTTTCTGCATCTCTTCCCTTCCCACGGGAACAGGATGCCCTAATGACAAGATACTGTATTGTATCCTTCACTCATATGAGCATTGCTGGTTACAATTACTGTTTAGGGAAATTTTATAAACACATACAACAGGTTTAAGCTTTCCTTTTATTTATTTTAATTAAGTACTTGTGGATAACAAAATGCCAAACTTCTCAAAAAAAACAGCAGTAAATCTGAAGATCTAAACTGAAGATCATAATCTTTTTCCTTGGAAAGTCTATATTTGTAAACTCATACAGGATGGGAAGAGGGAAGTTTGCTGAATTTCCCCAAGAGACTCCAGTGACCCACCATTACGTCTGCATTACACTGATGCAAGGCAGGGAGGATTTGCTTGCACCATCCTTTTTTGCAGCTTTTTTGGATATTCTGCTGCAGAATGATCTCAGCAAACAGCACGGGAGTGTTTTAAGAGGCCTGATGCTGCAGCCAAGTAGTGACCGAACCAACCACTGCCCTCTGCTGAATGCAGCCTGGAATCCCCACGGAGGTCCCAGTGGTCCAGAAAATCATAGTCATAATCCTATTTTGCTGTCAGGATGGAAAAACTCAAACTATTCCCTTAGATCATGAATCTTCCCTTCAGGTCAGCTGCCAAAATCCTATATTTCATGGCTTCCATGTTGTATTCCTGCTGCAGTGATGTATCTTTATAGCTCATTTAAGTGTCTCCTTCAACTTCAGAATATTGATCACTCTGTTAACTAATGCAGTTTGTATTCAGTTTCCCTCGCTATAAGAGCTCAAGGAGCCCTGGGTGTTTCCTCATGCACACCATGGTGTGCTGGACCCCACAGAAATCCCTGGAAAGGTCTCCAGCTCACTGCTGATAACAGAGAGCATTGTTTGTTCATGAGCCGGGACAGTAAGCACTGGGGAGACTGTACCCCACATTCTGTGCTCAGTTTTGGGCTCCTCATGACATGAAAGACATTGAGGTGCTGGAGCAAGTCCAAAGAAGAGCAATGGAGCTGAGGAAGAGGCTGTCCTGTGAGGAGTAGTTATGGGAGCTGTAGGGATTAGCCTGGAGAAAAGGAGGTTCAGAGGGGAGCTTATTGCTCTCTACAACTCCCTGACAGAAGGCTTAGCCAGGTAGGGGTCAACCTCTTCTCCCAGGTAACAAGAGACTGGACAAGAAGAAATGGACTCAAGTTGTGCCAGCATAGGTTTAGGTTGGCTATCAGGAAAAATGTCTTCATTAGAATGATGGTCAAGCATTGGAACAAACTGCCCAGGGAAGTGAAGGATTCACAAACTTGGAGGCATTTAAAAGACATGTAAATGTGGCACATGGTTTAATGGGGGACTTGGTAGTGCTGGGTTAATGGTTTTACTCAATGATCTTAAAGGTCTTTTTCAACCTAAATGATTCTATAATTCTGGGATTTCCTGTCCCCTTCAAGAGCTTGTTGTATACCTGTCCCCAAATACCCAAGGGTCAGTCACCACTACCCCAGGGCAGTCCCTGCTTCAGGAGCCCTGGCATGGCTGGAAATGGTCACCAGAGCTGCATTTAGGTGAAGAGAGAGGGTGGGGAGGCCCTGGCATAGATTGCCCAGAGAATCTGTGTCTGTCCCATCCGTGGAAGTGTTCCAGGCCAGGCTGGACAGGGCTTGGGGCAGCCTGGTGTTGAACAAAGCACCTTCCAGGCACAGCAGTGGGAGGGGGTTGATGCTGAGGCTTGTCACGGAGGGGGAGCTGCAGGGCATGTCCCCCCCGGAGCCCCTCAGCAGGGCCCCCACATGGGCTGGGCCGTCCCCGCTGCTCGTTCTCCTCCGCCCCAGCCCCAGCCGGAGCTCGGCGCTGGCTCCCGGGGCCTGCCCGGGCCGAGGGAGCGCAGCGGGACGGGAGCGCGGCCGCCGCGAGATGGCGCTGAGGGAGAGGCCGAGGCGGGAGCGGCGGCCCCTCAGGGACGGGACCGCGGCCCCTCCAGAGCGGGCTCAGACCTCGTCCTCCACAGACAGGATCTCCATTATCCCGTCCCCTCTCTAGCAGGACCCTCGGTCCCTTGATGCGGGGCACAGCGTCCCCTCAGTGACCGGATCCTCAGTCCCTCAGTGGTGGGGCTCAGACCTCGTCCCCTCAGTGATCGGACGCCCATCCCCTCAGTGGTAGGACGCCCCTTCTCTGCACTAGGGACTCAGGCTACATCCTCTGAGGCAGAACCCTCTCTGTCCCTTAGCTGGAGGGGCTCAGATCACGTCTCAGATCATCCTGCTGTGGGGTTCAAGACACACAAGAGGCAGGACCTCTGTGGTGGGGCTCAGTCCTTGACCCTCAAAGCCTGAACCTTCAGACCCTACATGGAGTGCTCAGACTGTGTCCCCTAAGAGGCAGGAGCACCCTGCCCTGTGGTGGAGCTCAGACCACGTCTCCTCAAGGGCCAGACTTCTGTTCCATCCCTCGGTGGAGTGCTCAGACCTCTTCCCCCAAGAGGCAGGGACCCAACTCTGTCCCCTCGATGACCAGACCCAGGGAGATGGAGCTCTCTGGACACTCCTCCGGCCACCTGTGGTCAGAAGCAGGTCCCAGACCAGATATTGACAGCTGTGGCCAAAGCAAAAACCACTGTGACCATGGCCTCAGTAAGAAGCACAGGTTCAGCAATAGAGGGACCCCACAGATGCTCTGGGCAACTCTGCTTCCCTCAGCCTGTGACACAGGAAAGAGGACATTCTCCTCTCTTTGCCACCCTCACACATAACATAGCTGAGCTGTGGCCCCATCACTCAGCTGCTCTGGGCATTCAACAGCCTACATGCTCCCAAAACCAGCAGCAGTGAGGCATGAGACATGGTCATGGCTGGGAATTGTCTTTGGGCATGGTCACAGCTGGGAGCTGGCTTTGGGTGATGCTGTGTAGAGATAGATCCTCTAGCCAAGCACTGGAAGGGATGTCAGCCTCCTACAGACCCTTCTCCTGTATGGGTGGTGCTGGCAACTGTACAGGAAGGGTTCCCCTGTTCTTGCCTTCGCAAATGCTTCTGTAAATGCCATGGGATAGCCCTGGGATAACCTTTCCCACTACAAATCCTTCCTCTGTATTTGATGAAGGCCCGGTTTGGTCTAAATGACCCCTTTCATCCTGTAGCCATATGAGGAGGTCACTATCTATGTCTTGACTTGTTTGCTGAGCCATGTTCAGTGTCCCAGAAACACCTGGCTAGAGCTGCTGTCATGGTCTGGAATGCTCCACTCCAGGACAACTGGTCCAAGCCCAGGCCTCCATGAGAACTGTGGTTATCCAGAATGGGTGAACTGCTGGATCCATGACTGAGAAATGCTCTGGGTCAGTCACATCACTGGAGCATGTATGGGAATACATTTTCATCTCCAATACAAACCTGCACAGTTACACACTGTAGTAGACTTTGACAGTTTCCTGTCTGAAACTGTTTCATTTGTCGTCTTCTTGAGTTGCTAGTAAATCAGAGTGGGGGGGGAAATGCTATGACTTATCCCTTCCACCCTCAAACACAAAGTGCTCCTGGGTAGGCAATGCCTGCATCAGGAATTTCCTTTGGGTTACCAAGTCACTGCAGGAAGAAAAGGTTCTGACGGAAATAAGTCACCACACACCAGCCCTGGGAACCATCTACCTTGGAGCACAGAGCTCCAAAACAGATCACCATGGTCACTTTATGCATTGTTCCCAGGCAGTAACTTCATGTCTGAAAAAGCTCCCCAAAAGCTCTGTTCAGGGTCTTGCTCAACTACAGCCCTTCATGGGCATCCCCGGCAGTCCACAGTCAAGAAAAGACTTGAAATGTAAGGAACTTAAAAGCCTCCAAGTACGATGTGCCATTGAAAAAAGGCAAGAGACAGCAAGTATGTTGCCAAGGTCATGGATCCATGTCAAATGATGTCACCCACCCTCTGCATTACAGAGAAGGAAGGACCCAGCCCAGTTCCTCTCTGACGTTAGGTCTGACTCTGGGACAATTTTTGGGTGTGAGAATGAGCTGGGCACTCAAAACATTTCTTTCTTCTTCTAAAAGCACAAGTGGAGTGCTCAGCCTTGCCTCAAGCTAACTTTGATGTGAGTCCATCCAATGCTAACTGGTAAAAGAGAGAAAAAAATCCCAGGAACAAACTGAACCTGAAGCAAAGTTCTGCATTCCTCCTGGCAGAAACCCTGAAACAGGGGAATAGTTAAACCCAGTCAAAATGGCATGTAATAAACTGAGAGCAGCAATGATCATCTCCTTCCAACGCCTTGCTCAGAATATTGATTAATTCCACACCCTCACTCCCTGTGCAGTCCCTTCCTCAACTTTACCTCTTGGACACTGAAAGAGGCTTGGTGCCTTTCTTTGGAAAGATTTCCTAAAGAGTCTTTGAGGCTTAGAAACACTATTCTCCTTCTCAAACTAAAGATATCCATGTCTAATTTATCCCCACTTGATCCTCCACTAGTTCTACCTTTTAACATAAATACCTCTTTTAGTACAATATATTTAATATAAATATTTCTTTTTCACCCAGACTTCTTTTGCTTTGCTTACAAACAGCATCTTTCAGCTTTGGTTGCCTAAGTGATTTGGATGCTTTTAACAAAAAATACATCTTGCTTTGCCTGATCCAAGCATAGTCTGAATTTTCTGAGACTGTACTGCACTCTGTGGACCTACTTGTAACCCTCGGTGATTAATTCCTCCTTGTTTTTTTCTTAGGAGCAGAATCTTCTACGGTTCAAAATGCATCAAGGGAGACAATATTTCCCTTATCCCACTTCTGTCCCTCATTGCACATAGTGGCACAGCCTTGCTGCAAAGCCACGAGGCATCCATAGGCTGGGAACATTTTTTGACGTTCCTTTCCTAATCCATTTGAACCCCTTACAATTTGACAGGTCAGGCAGACCTAACAGGTTTTTCTCCCAGCTGGCAGAACAGAAAAGAAGAGCTCATCCCCCTTAAAGCAGGACAGGACCCAAAGGACCAGGAGGCCACAACAACCTCCAGCCCTGTGAAATTCGTGATTCGGTGGGGTGCTCGGGGAGACAATCACCAGTAATCCCGGAGCCTTTCCCTCTAATTCACACTCACGAGGACAGGGCATGTAACCTGCCTGTGACTCATCTCGTTCTCAGGCAAAGTGCCACAAAGGAAGAACACACAAAATGGCTCAGGACAACACTCGGCTGCTTCTCTCCAAGTAAAACAGGAGAAGGAGAGGCAGCTGCAGAGTTGTTTCCAAACAGGTCCACAGTGAAATGGTGACACAGCAATTCACACAAGTCCAAAACAGAGCACAGATCTGACATAAGCAGCCTCTTTTACAGCCCAGCCTAAGGAGGGGGGCAGCTCACCTGGCTGGGGATTTGATCTGTTTCTGAGTGACAAGTCAATGCAGAAAAACATGGTGATGCATCAGTCAGAAAGAGCTGTGTGCAGCAGCCAGGCAACACCAAAACCTGTCCCTTTCCCTGTTCTCTGCAGAGTTGTGTCCCATGGGTCAACATAGGCTGTTATTTCAGAGGCAGAGTCCCCATCCTTGCAGATGAATGTAGACTCCATGGAGGAGGTGCCATGAGTGGCTACATGTGGCTAAATATCCATGTGGAGAAGTGCCATCATTACCACCTCAGCACTGCTGTACATCAGAGCTCTAGGGTCTCCTATACCCTCTACCCTAAAACATTAACCTACCTTGGTATATATTATGGTTTTCTCAGTATACTGACATCTTGCTTAGACCACATTAAGTTTCTATGTCTGCACTGTGAGAACTAAAGTAACTTTATTTCCAAGCAGTTTCGTTCCTTTGTCCTGGTTTAATGCACACTCTTTCAATTCACCCATTGGGTAGTTAATTTAAAATGCAAAGATTTCTCTGCAGAGATGAGCTCCCACCTAACTGCTCTGTGCTACTGCCTTGGCACACATCACAGGTTTCTTTCTCTGCACTTTAGTTTAGCCTGGTTCTGGAAGTGGAAGCTCTGGAAACTCCAGCAGGAAGGACTAACCTGGCTAGTATTTGTAGGGTGCTATCTACATCCTGGCTGAGACAATTTCAACAAAAATGTTAACTGTACTTATTCTTCCCTGCATTTGATCACACAAGACCCACCTAATCCTCTTCCCACTCACATCCATCTGGTGAGCTGAGCCCAGCCCTTCAGATCTGAGTTGATACCAAAGCTGTAAGAAGGCAGAGAGAGATAGGGAGAAGGGCAAATACAGCTACAGCCATCCAGGGAGAGGAGCTGGCACAAGCCAGCAGGAGCAGAATGAATGGGGCAGGGGTGTTGGGTACATCAGGTGTCCCTCTCAGACTATGGGGTTGCTGTCAAGTCTGGGGCCATGGTGGTTGAAGGGAAGAGGACAGTGCTAACAGCTCAGAGAGCAATAGATAGTGTGTTCTGGTCTGACTCACTCAAAACTCTGAGTCCATTCTTTGCATGCAGGGAAATGTGGTGGGAGACGCTCCTCCTTCCCTCCCTGAGGAAACAACACCCAAGTCAACCTCTTCAGTAGAGGGTGGTCCTAGCCAAAGACAAGGAAGAAGAAAAAGCATTAATGACTTTCATGAAGAGGCCCTGCTGCATCCCAAATTGCTTGCTGAGAGTACAGAAGCCAGCAAAGCATACAATCACAGAATCATAGAATATCCTGAGTTGGCTTCATGTAATTCCTTTGGGTCCTATAACTGGTCACCAGAAGAAAGACACTGGTGCTGTCCCTCTGCTTCCCCTTTTGAGAAAGCTGTAGTTTTTCATAAGGACTATCCTCAGTCTCTTCTTCTCCAAGTGAAATAAGCCAAGTGACTTCAACTAGTCCTAGTAGAACTTCCCCTAAAGCTGCTTCACCATTCCTTGGATGCTCTCTAACAGCTTAATATCTTTCTTGAATTGTGGTGCCCAAAAAAAGTGCATGCAATATGCAAGGTGAGGCCACCCCTGTGCAGAGCAGAGTAGAACAACCCCCTCCCTTGCCCAGCTGGTGATGCTGTACCTGATGGCCCCAGGACAGGGTTGACCCTCTTGGCTGCCAGGGTGCTGCTGACCCACATTTAACTTCCCATCATCCAGGACCCACAGGTCCCTTTCTGCAGCACTGATCCCATGTATGCTGTCCATACATCCAAGGTTCTCCCATCCCATGTCAGAACCCATCACTTGCTGTTGTTGAATTCCATATGATTGGTGTTTGTCTAGACCTCCATTTAATCAAAATCTCTTTGCCTTTGAGGGAATCAACAGCTCCTCCCAGTTTAGTGACCAAAGGTCATTCCACTTGCCCTTCTTAAAAACTGGGACAACATTTGCCAGCTTCCAGCCTGTGTTGCATGTAGGTCCTAACAAGACAGAGAACATGATGGATGTCTTCAGGAGGGCTATTAAGCATGCAGAGGGAAGCTCACAGTGAGATGAAATGAGGTACTGTATATTTAAAAGTGTAAATAATGCCTCTGCTTGTACATCATATTTCCCACAGATTGGAAACTGCATTCTCAGGAATGTCCAAGCTGATCTGTATCTCCATAAAAGCTTAGTCTTCATTAATCCAAGGAAATGCATCATTTGAAGGAAGCCTTTGTGCTCTCCAGACACAAACTTCTCCAAAATCACCCCCAGCTGAGACAAACTGCTCCCTTCTGCTGCAGTACAAGCAGCCACAGTCTTTCAGCTGATATTCTGGTTCTGGGAGAAGATTCAAGTCTGCCCAGGGTTATAACCAATAAGTGAAATTAGCAGTGGCTTCATCTCAGTTAACCTCAAATTGCCTCTGTCTACACAGACGTGCCTTGAAGCAATTGAACTCAAGCTTTCCCTTGGCACTGGATCAAGCACCATGGATTTGCATTTGAGTTTTAGCTCATACTTCACATAACATTTATGCAGACAACAGGCATATGTGAGCATTTACCATCAGCTTCCCTTCCTTCTTCCTTTTTCCACAGCAAATTGGCAAGGTGTGTTTCTGACAGGCTTTTAAAGCCCAAATGGTCAAAATAAATAGGTATGGTATTTATAGTCTGAGGCTATAGGAATAAGGCTACAGGAATAAAAATAAGAGCCTGCAACTGAGCTGTAAAGCTCAGATTCAGCCTACTTTAAAGCATGACCCTTCTGACCCTTCTGACCTTCAAACTATTCTATGATTTTATACAATCCCCTCCACACACAGCACAAGACTTTACTGTGCATAGATTGTATTCACATGTGACACATGGTTGCTACAGGTGAAGAATTAGAATGCTTGCAAATTTTTCCCTTTAACCCCATCATTCCCAGCATTCTATGGCACAGCGGTCACTGCCTTCAGAGATGAAGTTTCACCCACTGAGTCCCGCTTCCCCACTGAGAGACACAGGCAGTTGGAAAAGTCAGTGGTGCTCTGGAGAGCCTGGGAGTTTGGTTCATTGCAACCAAGTTCAGGAGCTGGTGATGCAGTTTGTTTATAGCAATGCCAACAACTCTTCATTCCTGCAAAATAAAGCTATGGGTGTATCACAGCCACATCTCTACGGCTGCCCCAAAACTGGCAGCAAAGCCTTGCTCAGATGTGCAGATGTAAGAAAACAGAGAAAACTACTTGATGCAGACAAGGACAGAGTTGTGCCCTGTGCTTTCCCAGATCTCCAGGATATTGCTCAGCACAACACCCTGTGCTTCACCTCACCAAGCTCTGCAGAAGAACATCCTTGCTATCACCAGTGATGTGCTACAAAACTTCAGCAAGTATCGAGGCTCTTTGGGACTAGCTAAAGAAATTCAGACACAGGCCAAAAGTGGAAGGTGGCCTACATGGAAAACAAGTTCTGCTGAGAGACACCAGCCTTCATTCTCCTCTTTTGGGGATAACACCCACTCGGCAAATTTGAGCAGTCCATAAAAGTGATGCAAATCGAATGATGGCTGGAGGAGGTGGCAGAAATCTGTCTCAGAGGTGAGCACAGGCTGAGCTACAGCAGATGTCTGCTTAGACGCCAGTTAGACAAAATTCTCTTTTGCCTCTTTCCTTACAAAACCACAGTCAGATAAACATCAAGATCTTTTGATGTTCCTGAAATATTGTGGGGTCTTGGCAAAAGACACAGTGAGATGTCTGGGACTTGTTTACCTGGTGCATGCATGTGGTAGTTCAACAGCATTTCTCAGATCAAAAGGAAAGGCTATGTCTGTTTTATTCCAAGTGCACAAGGTCTGAACCCCCAAGATCCCTGCATTTCTGTTTATTTAGCACTTCCTTTGTGCTGATTTTTCTTTTCCATCTGAAAACCTTCACTTTTGGATTCAGGTGCTGTGATGTGAATCAGATGCTGTCAAGGAAGAACAATCTGTCCTCTTAAAATGACAATGTATCCCTTGCTTTTCAAACAAGAATCACTGGCATTGATATACTTCACAGTTACAATATTACTGCCTGCTGATCCCATTCCCCTTCAAACTGTCCCCTTTCCCACTGTTCTTTTGGACACATGAACACTTGCAGATTATAATTCTGTTTTCCTATCTTTTGATAAATCCTCCCAGAGTCAACCAGATAGCCACATGTATCACTGCAAGGAAAGTTTTCTACCCCTTCTTTCCTTTCAAACCATTATGCCCTGGAAAAATATCTACATCCATCATTGCTGCTAAATTTCAGACCATCTTTCTCACTTCTCTCTAGAGACTGCAGGTTCCTACCAGCCCTTAGCCTGCCCTATGGCTCCACTGCCATAAGAGTGGCAGCTCCTGTTGTTTCAAAGATGCTTTTACAGCAGAGGCAAAACAGGAGGGAGGAAGACGCTCACAGAAACTTCCAGAGACTCCTTTCCCTAACAGCTTCCAAGCCCTTAGGATCAAGCAGAGGCATCTGGAAGACACCTGTGCCTCCAAGACCTTCAGAAACCCTGTGGAACATCCCTGGTTGAGTATTCTCACCACACCTTGGGCACTGAGGGGCTGAATGGACATGCTCCTCTAGCAGACATAAAGCACACGTTGCACAGCTCCAGATCTTTTTGCCTTGGCCTGTTTATAAGAAAGGATGTCAGTGTCAGGCACTGCTCACTCAGCTGCGCTGTTCAGCACAGGGAAGGTGCTGGATCAGAGGCTGCTTGTTTTTCCCCTCCTAAACCCCTGGTACTACACCTCATGGAAACTTCTTCAGCCCAGTCTCTGAGCTGTTACAAATGGCTATAGCACCAGCAAAGGTGTCTAAGCTGCTGTAAATCAGGAAGGATCTGGATCCTTTGCCTCTGGTGCATCCCTGCATGTGTCGTGACTTTATAAGCAATAACTAAGAATAACATTTAGCTTCACAGCCTGAGTGCTGTGCAGAGTATCAAAGTAATTCACCAGGAGTGCAGCAACACGACTTTCTTCTGTCCTTCACGATCATAAAAATGTTCTCTCCTCCCACATCCAGGGAAATAGTGAAGTCACTTATCCCCTAAATTATACAGAAATCAACAGAAGCAGCAGAGTCCTTGTTTCACCTGATGTTCCACTTGAGAAGGAGCAGCGTGAGAGGCTCTGTCATGGCAACTGCTCGTCCCTTGCAGACGAGCTGTCTCCAGGCCTCTCCGATTACATCTTTGCCGTTATAATTCACATCCTGCACTTATTAGTGATAAGGTCAATGGGAGAAATTACAATGGGAGCTGCTGAAAACTCTGTTGTTGCACATGCTCCCAACGACACTCACTGTGCTACAGAAACCAAAAATAACTTCCTGGTCTCCCAGAGCGGCATGGAAAATATTTCCCTGTATTTTCTAGGTTATGGATAACTTCCCTTCTTTAGCTTTACAGTGGCTATTTCTCCAGGAGAGCCAAATACAAATCTCCCTCGGGGCATGTACCGTTTTCCTCTGCTTTTACCCTAGAGATTTCCATGTCCTTCTTATGAGGGCAAGAAGTCACTCTCCCTCACTTCTCTGACTCCTACTTACATGTACACAGCTTTAGCTCAGTGTTTTTCCCTTTCTTTTTTCCAGCATCCTCAGAGTTATCCTCTTACTTTAAGGCTTTTAATTCTTATATGAACGTGTGAGCTCTCAGTGCACACCCCTGGCAGAGAATGACATCGCTTGTGTCCTCTGTTGTTCCCTCTAAATGAAACACATGAAATCCCTGAAAGTCCCAGAGGCTGTTTTTTACTTCCCTTGTAAAGAGAAGGAAGTGTTCCAGGAGCTGCATTTCTTCCCTAAGAGAAAACACATCTGCACTGCCTAGACAGCATGACAGCAATGGACCAGGAAAATTACTTCTGCTCAAGAGATCTAAATTTTCTGCTTCTTCCTACCACTTTCCCATTTCTTTCTTTTGTCAGTGCCTTCACCTGGCTCTGGCTCTAAGTGGCAAATGCAGAGACTGCCTCTCTGCACTGGCTTAAAAGCTCATGAATTATTTCTGACAGTCTATAAATGTTACTTGGTTTTGACAAACAGTTGTAAATTACAGAACCACAGTGAATATTAGAGGAGACAGGAATGGGATATGAGAATCCAGCAGGGTTGAGAGTGAGAAAGAGGTGTACCCAGGGACCTCTGTGAAGGTCAGGTCCTGCAGATAAGTCATAAAAGCCATTAGCACAAATTGTTTTTCTAGGAAGAATCTGAGTCCCTTTTCCTCATGTGTTTGAAAATACAACTCACACACACATGGGGTGACCCTAGAACTGCCATTGCATGACACCAGAAAATCTTAGAGGCCAGCAAGACCCTGCTGTACTGTCCTGTGGAGTTGGGGTGAATCCCTGATCGAAGTAGGATAAACTGGCAGGGCAGAGGACAGAGCAGGCACAGACAGTGCTGGGCAGGGGAAGAAGAGATTCAAAGCCCCTTCACTCTAAATGTATTACTGCACTAGTCACAGAGGAAGATTCCTTTGCTGGGACTGATCTGTCTGGCTGATCCCAGACTCCCAAAAAAGCACATGAACTTCTGCAGTTTGAAGTATGCTAAAGGCTGGGACTTTCCCTGATCCAGATGCAAAAATCACCACCGTTCTTGACAGCTACAGCTGTGGTAATCACTCATTGTCAGAGCAAACATCTGTGTCTCATCTAACACATGGGGCAGCACAAAAAGGGACCAAGTTATTCTATAAAGAAACCTGATGGTCAGGCCAAGACAGGGAAGGCTTTAAGCTGGTCTGCACTGATCTGCAGTCTCCAGAACATTACTAAATGTATGAGGATGTGCAAGCCTGGAAGGGACCCAATGCCCTTTCCTGACCTCACATGCTGCATCCAGTTAAGATACCGAGCATCATCCTGTGTAAGCAGCCAGCTGCTCAGGAAGAAAGCCTGGATTATGTAGGAATGGTTGAATCATGCAGGAGTTGGATCTCCTCTGAATGGTAAAACTCCCAGCAATCACCCAGATCCCCTCCAAGCCTATGGCCTTTCACCTTCTTCTTCTGGCTCACCTGAAACCAAGATCCCAAAACTTGGACTCTACTCTCCACCTCCTTGACCCTGTTCTCCCTGATTCCTGGTCCTTTTCAAGAGCAGACTTCCCTCCATCCCTCTCGTAAACCTCACCAGTCTTCTTTTTCTTTCATGCCTTCTACATCTTCCATGGCCCAAACCTTGGGTGTTTTAGAGCCAGCCCATCACAATATAGGGAACAATTTGGTTTACTCTTGTGTCTTATGGGATCAGACGTGACAGCAGTGAACACAATAGAAAAGCTCTTCACTGGAGGAAATACAGAGAGACTGGAGTTCAGATCTGATGACTGGGAACCATTTCAAGTGTTAATCATTCTTTGTTGTTCTTTATCCAAGTTGAAGCTAAATCTTAATCTCCTTAATCCCACTATTTCCATGTGAAAGGTCTGCAGGCAATGTGGGAGATAAACTCATTTATTTCTCTTAGAAATTATGTCAAGGATGAGAAGATCCGCATAGGCAGGAATTTTTAGGTACAGTCCCCCAGGGTGTGAGAGCCGTGTTCTTTTTTCAAACCTGATTAATTCTGCATCAGCTGGGCACATTACAGACACCATTTTCCTGAAGTCTACAGTGTATTCCCTGGGCCACAGCTGCTGCTTCTGCCACTACTTGCTATTTGTGGAGTGATTGCATCTGACAAATAGCAATGGGGAGACATTCAGGAATGACTCAGAGGCAAAGGCAATTTCACATCCAATTTTATATCCAAGGACAGCTCTTCACTGGTTACAGAAATATGAATGGATGAGGCTTACTCCCACTGCAGCACACTCTTGGGATCTTGTCACATCCTAAGCCATGAGTGTCCATCACCTTTCAGCATTTCTCTGCTCCAGGCACCGGGGGCAATGACAATCAAGCCCTCAGCACATTTCTTGAGTTTCTCCCAGGCTGGTGACAGTGTGCTGGGTTTGGATGTACCTATTTATCCCTGAAGGAGCTGCCAGTGGTTGATGTCTCCAACCTGAACTACCTTTGCAAGTTATCAGGATTTACTAACTGGCTTTTCTTTCCCAGTCTGGGTGTCCTGAGACATTGCACATAGCTGTGCTGGGATCTTGCTGATTTGCTCATCTAGTGGCCATGTACATCTGCCATTTTTGCAGCCCTCTGCTGTTTGTCTCTTTTGGTGCTCCTACCCCAATCCTCATCCAATTTCCATTCTTTCCAGTCCCAGCATTTTTATTATAATTCCCCAACACACACAAAGTCCCTTCTCCTACTGACAGCATAACAACACCTTCAAGATGGGACAAGATGCTGCCACACAGGAATCTGCCCACACAGACCTCATCAGCTGAGACATTTCAAACACAGTCCCAAGTTCCTGTGGGAAATACTGCACAATCGACAAGTACAGGCTACTGCTCTTCAAGTCCCTTTGCTACAAACAACTGTAAACTTTTAACTGCTCTGGTGTAATCAGCCAAGAAACACCCTGAGCCACGGGTGGCATGTTCACACTGAGTTGTCCCTAGGGGAACATTTATCTTTGGTGGCAGAGATTGCTGTGACTTTATCCCAGAGAGGGGTAAGACAACAGTACCCCTGCCTTCTTTCTTCCAGCACCATTCCACAGAGCAGAAGCTCTCTCTGCCCCATCCTGGGGATGTCTGTAACGTGCTCCATATCCACCAGTTTCACAGCACATGGCACTACTGGGCAATTTGTGGAGTGGGAGTATGGTTAAGGAAATCCTTATGCTGTAGTGATGAATTATCCATAGTGAGCAACCAGCCTGGCAGTACTGAGTGCTCCATCAGGGCAATGAGAATTGAGGCTATTTCCCTTCACATCCAGTCCTTTCTGCAGCACTGTCGAAAGCCCATGCAGGAAACCGAGCAGCAAGCGGCAGATGTCAGCAGTGCAGCTTGCAAACTGCAACATTGTTGAGCTTCAGATACAATCCCACAGCTGGCATAATCCCTAAACAATTAAAAATTGATCTGCAGTGCTCAGTTTCCAAAGCACCCACGATATGAATTACTGGTGACAGGACATCAGTCAGGGTGGGATATGGCCACAGTAGTGACTCTCCTGCACCTGCAGAACCCACCTGCTAATGGGAACCAAGAGAAGCCTTGTCCCCCACTGTGGGTGAAGTTGACACTATTACCATATCCCTGCACAGAGAATCATGGAATCACAGAATCATTTACGTTGACTATTACATCTGAGATCATTTACAGGCATTAACCCAGCACTGCCAAGTCCAGCACTAAACCATGTCCCTAAGTGCCACATCTACACATCTTTTAAATACTTGCAGGTATGATGACTCCTTGACTTCCATGGGCAGCTTGTTCTGATGCCTGACCACCCTGGTCAGACCACATTATTTAAAACCCCATCCAGCCTGGCCTTGAACACTTCCAGGAATGGGGCAGCCACAGCTTCTCTGGGTGACCTGTGCCAGGGCCTCACCACCTTCACAGTAAAGAATTTCTACCTAAAATATAATCTTTCATCTTGAAGCCATTCCCTCTTGTCCTATCACTACCTTTGTCAAAAGTCCCTCTCCAGTCTCTTGTAGCCCCTTTGGGTACTGGCAGGCTGCTGTAAGGTCACCCTGGAGCCTTCTCCAGGCTGAAAAATCCCAACTCTCTCATTCTGCCTTCATATGAGAGATACTCCAGTACTCTGAGCATCTTCATGGCCTCCTCTGGACTCACTGCAACATACCCATTTATTTCTAAAGTTGCAGCCATCAGGGGTGGATGCAGCACTCCAGGTGGAGTCTCACTAGAGCAGAGCACAGGACAGAATCCCCTCCCATACCTGCTGCCCTCACTGCTTTTGTAGCTGCCTAGGACACAACTGGATTTCTGGGCTGCCAGTGCAAATTGACAGGTCATATCCAGCCTCTCATCCACCAACACCACCACCAAGGCTGCTTTCAATCCATCCTATGCCCAGCCTGTATTTGTGTTTGGGAATGCCCCAATGGATGTGCAGAACTGTGCACTTAGCCTTGTTGAACTGCATGAGTTCTCAGAGTAATGGGAATTTACGGTAGATATTAACGCCTCATTTTACTCCCGCTGTTAATATTAATGATAGCAATTGTTGTTATTCCTCTGTCAATTAGAAGAATAGAGTTATTGCAGATATTATATGCTGTCATTGACCTCTAACCCTGAAGCACATCACAGTGCTCACCATGGGAGAGGACACTGTTCCAGGCTTTCTCTGGGCCAGCCATGGTGACCTGAGCCTCAAAGCACAAGCCAAGAGGCTCCTTGGGGAGATGCTGGAGGGAGGTGAAGAAGTGGGGACATGAGACATGTCAGCACCCTGGCACAGTGAAAGTGTGCAAATTGAGAGATCCAGAAGCATTCCCCATCTCCATCACAACCTTCCTGTGTGACCTCCAAAGAGGTATTTGGAAAGCCACTGGAGACAGGAGGCAGATGCAGCTTACAATGCTTAATTGCAGGTGTCTCCTTGTGTGTTAATGCCTGGTCTCACATTACAGCCGCCAAGGAGCTCATCAGCACTGTCAGCGCAGACTAATTAGCAATTTAACTGAGTGAATGTACAGCTAACCCATTTGCCTAAACATAAGCACCACACGTTATTTGAGATGCTTGAATGTATCTCTGACTGAAACCTGCTGAATCTCTTCATGGTGCAGCTCCCCAGCAGTTACATGGAGATATTACAGCTCGCTCCCCTACAGCTAAGTGTTCTGACATCCTACTCCCCATGATAAGAGGAGCACAGAGCTCTGTCCTCAAATGAGAAACATCAGTTATATTTGTAACAACACGAGTTTTGCTTTGTGGCAAGGCCACAATGTCAGCACCTGATTAACTCAATTTTGGGCTTCTATATGAACCTCATATCTGCATGGAAATCTCAAGATGAGCCAAACACATCTATATTTTGAATATATTTACACATTTCAACCCATCCTGGAAGCTTAAAACATCTGTGAATGAGAAGACAAGCCCAGCTACATATGCTGACCACATCAATAACAGTGATTCACTGTTCCAGTCAGGAACATTGCAAAAACCAGCATTGGTCCTGCTGGCCACCCTCTGCTCCCCAGGAGTGACATATGACAAATGAGATTCTTTGTCCTTCCCCCAGGGTGTGCCACAGGTTGTACTAAAGACATTCCTGTGTCCACTCCAACCTGAATTATCCTGTGATCACAGACTCCTGCAACAAAGCATGGATGCACAATGTGAATGTTGTGCCCACCAGTGTGGCCTCATGTCAGGAAGGGTTCTTTAAAGGGCATATTTTGTTGATTCTGGAATAACACCATTTGTGCCATTTGTCCTTCTCTCATATCTCTTCTGTGCCAGGAGACCTGGGGGGCTCTGCCTTGACAGCAAACCTCAGGTTACCCTGGGCAGACCTGGCTGAGGAAAGCCTGCCAAGGCAGTGTGGCTGGGGCTCACCTCTGCCTCCATCCAGCTCTGAGAAACAGCACAGCAGGGCCAGAGCGTTGTTTTTGGCCCCCCTCCAGCAGGTCATTGACCTTCCTGCTTCTGAGCAGGGGTTTTGGCAACAAGACCCATAATCAGTATTTATTTGTGAGTCAGACAGATAAATAGCAGTTAACCCACGTCCAGAGAAGGGCAACAGAACTGTGAAGGGTGTGGAGCATAAGTCTGGTGAGGAAAAGCTGAGGGAACTGGGAGGGCTCAGCCTGGAGAAAAGGAGCTGCAAGAATGGTCTTCTAGGTCTCTACAACTCACTGAAAGGAGGATGTAGCCGGGTGGGAGTGAGTCTCTTGTCCCAAGTAACATGTGACAGGACAAGAGGAAATGGCCTCAAGATGCACCAGGGCAGAATTCAGTTGGATATTATGCAAAATTTCTTCACAGAAAGGGTAGTCAGGCATTGGAACAGGCCACTCAGAGAAGTGGCAGAGTCACCACCCTTGATGGGATTCAAAGGACATGTAGATGTGGCACTTGGGGAGATGATTTAGTGGTGGAATTGGCAATGCTGAGCCAATGATTTTAGAGGTATTTTCCGACCTATATGACTCTATGGATTCTATTTCAGCTGTCTTTCCTTACGTGCTTCTTTAGGCTGGTGACTCTGAGCCTTGGGCTATGGCTATACAGCCAGCCTGGATCTCCATTCCAGGAATTAACATTGGTGATGGCTGTTGGATGGACCTCGTGATTTCCTCCTCCTGGCCCAGGGCCATGGGAAGGACTCTTTGTTACTCGGCACCCTGTTTAATCATTTATAGCAGGGTAAAGGTGGGGCAGGCACAGTGTCCCCATGCTCTCAGTGCCTGGGGAGGTGTCACACTGGAGAGGCTCCCAGCCTGCCCATCCCTCTCCTGCAACCCCACACAAGGCTGACCCAGGGACTCCTCCCCTGCTGGGCAGAGCTCTCTGGGAAGGCTGAGTTCTTTCAAACGGGTTTCAAAACACTGTTTACTCCACATCCAGCCTCAGATCTCCCAGGTAATGCCATTCTTTTGCTTCACACTATGTGCCTACTTGACCCACACCCAGTTCTTTGCCCTCCCCACCCAAGGAGAAATTAACTCCTTCCCACCCACGGCAAGATTCCCTTTCACACCCAGGAAGCCCTGGCCATTCCTGGTGACACAATCTCTGTCCACAATGCTGACACTCTCTCTCTGAACCCCAAAATGTGCCAGTGGGCATCCCAGTACCTCCCTTGGGATCAGGAGCACTTCTGCAGTTCCCTTCCCCACTGCCATGCATTGGGGGTACTCACATTCCTGGTGGCTGAGCACCATGCTCGAGGATCTCAGTGTGTGTCATTCCCTGAATCCTCCACTCACAGCCCAGAGTCCCAAGCACTGAAAACACTGTGGGAAAAAGAACATTGGTAAGACATAAACAAGCAGACTGTAAGAAACCTGTGTGTCACTGATGGGAGGGCCTTGTTTCCAAAGTAACTGGGTGGATCTTCAAACCACTGAGAGCAGGATTGGGAAGGACACCAGGAGGTGACCTTGTCCTTCCCTCTGCCCCAAGGCAAGATCAAGCATGCCTGAACCAGTCCTGAGAACTCTCAGTTTAACCTGCCTTTGGAACATCCAGGCCCACAATATTTGTTGCCTCCAGCTCTGACAAGTTTCTGCCTCAGTTTCCCTACCTGTAAAAGGAGGAATGGTCAGAACTAGTGGATCCATTGCTGTGTTACTGGAGAGGGAACAAGTGGGGAGGGAGACCTTTGGCTGGTGACTGATGATTCACAAACATCTGGTGAAAAGCAATAAATAAGCCTGGATTATTGTGTACCTATGGGCAGGAACTGTGACCCAATTTCCAAAGGATACCAAATATCACTTTTTAACTTGTAGCAAGCTTGCTTTTTTATTTCATTGAGCATGGAGAAGTGTGGGAATCACAGAGCTGGACTTCCTAAGAAAGGCCAACATTTGCTAGATTAGGCCAGCATCTGACTGAAGTCAGCAGAGTGGCAAGAGGATCATTATTTGTGTTCAACACTGCATGGATCTGACAATTGTTTGAGTACATTATTCCAAGTACACCCAAAAGGGTGTTTTTAAAAGAACAGCATTTTTATGGC
This sequence comes from Passer domesticus, assembly GCF_036417665.1. Classification (NCBI taxonomy): domain Eukaryota; kingdom Metazoa; phylum Chordata; class Aves; order Passeriformes; family Passeridae; genus Passer; species Passer domesticus. The sequence goes on along the minus strand of NC_087474.1, from coordinate 157,995,476 downwards.
ACTTACAACCTCAAGATTTGAACTCTACTGCCTTGAAAGACGTCTTGAGCCTCAAAAACTGGTTATTGTGGGTCCAGGTCTCTGGTCAAGAACAGTCTGAAGACAGAAGGTGACAAAGGCTCCAACATGGGCTGTGAGTATCAAAGTAATTTGGGTGCTGGTGCTCATGCAGAGGCACAAACCTATTTCAGCTGTCTGAAACCATGGATGAGCTGCACCTCAGCTGGAAAACATGAGGAGCCATGAACATGAGGAGGCTGAAAACAAGGCTTTGAAACCCAGATGCTCTCCTGCACAATAAACCCATATAATGCATTATAACAGCGTTACAACATACATCCCAGAGCCCTCCAATATGACAAAGAAGCAGTAAGAAAGAAATAAAAGCAAAATGGATTTTTTTTTTCTCAAATTTGAACAATAGTTTTGGCACATGCCAGAGCAAACTTAGCTGAAGTTGATTTGGTGTCCTATATCTTATTATGTTCCTAATTTAGCTCTCAAGTCACTGCTTCAGCCAGTGACTTGATACACTAAACCTGTGTCATTAAATCATCTCACAGCTCTCCGGGGAACAGATAAGATTCAGGATGGCCTCTCAGCATTACTGTGCAATTTAGGTCTCTATAATTCCCTTTAGCCAAGAAATATGATGAAAATGTAGCTAGGAGACCAGTAATCAGCCATACAGCTTCTATTCTTGACAGATGCACAAGCCCAGCTTTCCACTGATAGTAATTGCTTGAGAACCAGGACCTCATGATTTATCCAAGGCTCTTAAGAGCTTGATATCTGCTGTTCTTCCAGCAAGGAAATGCAAAGTTTAAATATAAAACCTGCCTTGAAAAGTTCTGTGCAATCCAATCAGCCAGTATATTTCTTGCAGATGATAGCACACTGATCCTGGCGTAATCCAATGTTTCATAAATGTCTTAGAAGATTAAGGCATCATTTTCTGCCCAAATGACAGAGGAGATTCACATGTCTACAGAGTAAACACTGGCAACACTCTTGCATAAGAGCCAGCAATATTGTTAAAATTCTCCTTTGTGCTTCCTTACAAGGGCAATTACATAACCAGAAGCCTTCCATCTATCAAAATAAATCCTTTTCATTAAACAGATGCTGTAGTGTAAGTGCACAAACACACATCCATGGGAAGGAAGGGAAGGTGGCTGGATTGAATTGCATGACTGACCTGGAAAGAGGATTTTAACCCTGCAGTGACTCACCCCTGCTGGCTATTCTCTTTGGTTGATTTCTAGCTCTGACTCATGAATCAGAGACCCCAACATACCAGACACTGTGCTTACAGACACACATGTCCCATCCTTTTTAACAGACAAGGTTGCAAAGGAGAATGGGTCTGGCTGAAAGACCTGCAGGTGCAGAAATGCCAAAGAAACCTCACCAGCTGCTTGCCAAAATGGATCCTGCTCAGCCAAGCTCCCTTAGGGACTAATAGTTCTGCTGCTCCCTCTGCCAGAGGCTGCCTTAGTTCCCAGTTTATCCTAAACTGCAACGAGAACCGCAAATTACAGCAATTCCTGTCTGAATCCTAAGGTGACAGCAGACAGGATCAGGTGTCTGCATGTGACCTTTCATCCAGATTCCATAGAATCCATAAGGAGACATTCCCTAGGATGAGATGTCCTAGTCAAGCCTGTTTTCCTCTGACAATGGAGGATGAATCTGTCACAATCTGCAGCACTTCTGCATCAGTTCATCTTCAGCACCCATTGCTGTACCAGTTCTACAAACTGGTACAGCAATGGGCAGCTTTGTCACCACCTCCTCTGGCACTACACATAGCAGCTGTCCCAGGGAAAATCACATCAAGAGCCATATATGTGTCGTGAAGAACCATATATGTCCAGTTATAGAACCAGCAAATGTGCCAACAAATCTGGAATAAAAGATCCCTGTTGTCTGCTCCCCAACAGAGAGAGACCCTGGGCTTGCTCCCTTACAGGAAAGCTGTGGGATCTCTTGCCCTCACTGGGGCTTTCCCTTGAGCTGGCAGCTCAGATTAGGACAAATATATTCTCCTCAAGGAAGGTAAGACTAAAATGTGCAGGGGCTCTGAGGATGCCCCTCAGGAACTGAGATGAGCCTCATGTGTCTGTTCTTCTTATTGCCATCCATGGTGCAGCTACAAGGGGAAAATTAGGGACAGAAAGGACCAGATTTAATATACATTATCTCCTCTGAGTCAGCTGAGGAGGGATGTAATTCACTGAAGTGCCTTCCCTCAGTGGGAGAAACTTTCCTGACTGCTGATAATGAAATAGCAGGAAACTATTTTTCTGCTCAGACCTGGCAAGCACACAGCGAAGAGGGAGGATTTTTGACAGAGGTCCTCTCAGAGAGCAGATAGTAACATGATAATTGGATGAAGGCAAATGGGAAGCAAGGAGAAGGAGGCCATGATGGCAAGGTCAGAGTCTGCAAGACAGGAGTCTTCCTTCCCAGGAAAGGGAAGGGAAGCAAGCACAAGTTAAAATAGATGGAACAAGGAATAACTTTGACAGAGAACTAGGGGCAGGAAATGGGTGTCCCCAGAGAGTCCCCACCAGAAACAGACATGCAACAGACCTACAGCACAGCTGTGACCTGCTGGTGTGTCTGGGCCTCCTAAAGGCTCTTCCCTACAGAGCAACAACATGAAACCAGACGAGTTTATTTATGAAAAGATCCCACCTCGTATTTAGGCTCATCCACTTGTGGATCTAGAAGTCCCACATTATCTTTCACTGCCATTTCTCTGGCTTCAATTCAGGCCCCTTGGGTTTCGTGGCTAAAACAATGAAGTGTCATAAACTACAGAATGGTTGGTTGAAAAAGACCTTCAAGATCATCTCATTCCAACTGCCTGTCATGAGCAGGGGCACTTTCCACTAGACCAGGCTGCCCAAAGCCCCATCTAACCTAGCTTTGAACACCGCCAGGGATGGGGCAGCCATAACTCCTCTGTGCCAGGGCCTCACCACCCTCACAGTAATACATTTCTTTCTAATATCTAACCGAAATCTGCCCTCTTTCAGTTTAAAACCATTTCCCCTTGTCCCCCTGTCCCCCCACCACAACCTCAATACTTTCCTTGAGAAAATAAATCCCTGCTTCTGAGGCTGCAGGTGGATCTAATGAGTGGCAAAAGGAGTTGATTTAACCAGCACAGAGATCAAGGATGGAGAATTCTGCTGTGGTCCTCCCTCCCATCAGCAGCATGACCCAGGCCACAAAGCCACCCTCCTGCAGTGGCAGTTTTTGTGGTCTCTCAGCTCAAGTCCAGGTCCCAGACTGGAAAACTACAAGGGCAACAAGGTAAGGGAGACGATCTAACAAACCCCTGCTAATCATTCACTGCAATGAAGAAGCTGTCCTTGGAGAAGTGGATCAATGAAACCTTCTTTAAAGAGAATGGAAGGGTTTTTACAGACAGTTTTTGGAGATTTTTAGAAACTTCTGCTCTGGGATAATATGTAATATCCTCATAGCATTGTATTTCCACTATTGGAGGCACTGAAAGAGACTTTTCCTTTATCCAGCAATTAATATTTACAAAAGTGGTAGGAATTTTTATATCTGCCATTATTGGCTCTTCACCAGACATGGCTGAAATGGGAAAGGATTCAAAGGTATGGAAGATGAAGCAGGAAAGACATATCAAGAGAAAGCAAGGCAGCATTAGCTTCCTATCTCCAGTAGATCAGAAATCAACATACTTAGCTACTGACTGTGGCATTCTGATATTGCAAGAACTGGCCCCTGAAAGGTATGAAAAGATGGCTCAGTAATTTCAGAGGTTCAGGATGATTTTGCCACTTCCTGTTAGCGTTTTCAGGAAAAGCTGGGCACCCAGTGGGAGGAGGAGAGCAAACACAAGGCGATTGTCTGAGTAACTTTCACATACGTTCACACAGGCGGCTGTGCAGTGAATGGTCCCATTGAAAGTGTTTCAAAGCCAGGCACGAGATTGGTCGTAGAAAAAAAAATTTTTGTTGGAAAGTATTAGCACTGGAACTAAATACCTGTTGTGCTCTGCCCATGGCAAGGTTGCAGCTTATCTCCCCAGCAGCAAAAAAGCAACACAAGCCCTCCAGCAAAACAGCAAACAGCAGCAGGATTAATTAATAACACCCAAAAAGGAGACAGTGCAGGAACAAGCCATTACTACTGTACTCAGAGGCCAGACCTGCTCTAGGAAGCCACTTTCAAGCATTGGAGGATGACACAATAAAAGGCTTATAAGATCAATTACTCTTTGCAAAAGATCCCCTGTGATGGAGGTTCCATGGGTCCAGGCAAGGTAACACACAGAGAACCAGGGCCACCATTCATCCTCTGAGTCCCAGCAGGGTAAACACGATGCTTGGGACAATAGAAATATCACAGCCTGCACCAGGCAGAAGAAAAAAAATACAAGGAAAACTGCTGATATTGCAGCTGAGGGGATTGAAAAGCTGGACTGACTTAGAGCAGGTCACTTCCACAGTGCTTGGAACTGCCTTCAAATTATCCGGTCAAATGAGTGTTAGATAAGCAGAGTCCTTCTGGGCCTTCAGGGGAATTCAGACAAGAGGGTTATTCAGCAGCTGGGTGATGACTAAAACTTTCTGAGCAGGTGGGGGATAAATCCCTTCAGTGATCAGAGACTCAGCTGGTGCTGGAGGGCAGGCTGGGAGGGTGACTGAGGGAACCGGGGTGGCTCAGCTGGGGCAAGGTCAGGGTCCTTCTCTGTGTCTGTCCTGCCCAGTTACCACATCCCTGAGCTCTTTGAGGAACCTTATTTCAAGAGGGGATTTTTTTTTTCTCAGATTTGTATTTCTGTCAGGTTTCGTAAGTTGCCAGGAAATCCCCTTATGCAATCGCTGTGCATGACTGTAACTCTGCTCCTGAACAACAATGTTTTGCCTCACCAATGCAGGGCTCTCAGAAGTCCAAACAAAGGTTTTTTCAACACGTGATATGCAAATGGTGAATGAGGAGAGCACGGTGCTTGGGATCAAAGGGTTTAAGCAAAGCATGGGATCACAGTCTCTCTGTCCCCTCCATAACACCAGAGGTGAGGACAAATCTCTGTAGAAAAGCTGGAGGATGCTCACCCTCAGTCACACCTCAGATTGTAGAGATGGACAGGAGATGGAGAGCATTCCCATCTGGTGGGGACCATCTCTGCCTGCCTGCAGCCAGGGCTGGGCCTGCTCTGGGACCCTGGTGAGCATTCTGGGGCTTTGTGCAGGGGAGGGACCTGGAGAGAACCATATCTGCAGTCTGGCACAGGGCTATCCTTGGAGATAGCCTGGCTGGAGATGGAGAGGGCTGAGAGATTGGAGTCTGGCTGCTGCCAGCACGTCACTGCAGAGCTGGGCAAGCTGCCTGTTCCCTAATGCCTCCACTCCTGGCAGAACCTGGGATACAGCTCTGTCCCCACACTGGGCTCTGAAATCAACTGAAGGAGGCAGGGGTTGTTCATGAGCCATCCCAAGCCTGTCCCTCAGAGCCTTGTGAAGGGAAAGGGCACAGTTTCTCCTGCAGCCAGCAGGGTCACATACACAGCTGATGACTCAAAGTGTATCAGTCAGGTCAATGAAGGACACAGAAGTCATTGCTCCCCCTTCTCTTTCCTTTCCTCTTGTCTAAACAAAGACCATTTCTTTCAAGTGCTGTCTGAGGAGAATGGAATTATTTAGGTCACAAAGGTCCTCTGGGTGTCTCTAGTCCAATCTCCTGCTCTGAGAAGGGTCATCTTCAAACTTTGGTCAGGATCTTACCCAGGTGACTTCTGGTAATTTCCAGGTGTGGAGATAACACAGTGTCCTGTGTATCTGTCCCCTGTTCAAGTGAAAAAGGTTTCCTTTGCCATGCAGGGCTCCATAACAGAAATGTTCAGACTGGAAGGAAGGTGGATGTTTTTTATGGATGCACCAGAAGGAACAAATGGCAGGGAAGGGCTACACAAGCAGCACATTCTGGTGGCACCTGACAGAACAAGCAAGCAAGTTCCCAGCACAACTCCATACACAATCTCAGGACACTCAGGATTGGACACAAAAGCCAGTGAGTAGATCCTGGTGATTTTCAGACATGGGACAGGATGGAGAGGTTCAACTGGTGACATCCCTTGTCCTCCATGGCTTTGCAGGGAACCCTGGACAGATGACTTGGCCTCGAGTGTTTTGGTGCCAGACTGGTGGGTACACACGGCTGCTGTGGGCATGAAAGCCTGGATGCAGTAAGGGACAACTTTTGTTTTGATTTGGGTTTAAAATGTAATCAACTCCCAGCAAATTCCTCCTGTTATTTGTCAAATATCTGCGTGAGCAGCAAGAACAAGCTCCTGAATCTTTGGCAGTGAGTCTTTAAGTATTTGCTGATAACTAACTTTCTCCACTCCATTTCACGTGTCTCCTCTGCTGTGCCTGATAAATTGGCCCTCACATCTCCATCTCTGCTGAGCAAAAACTGATTAGGAGCAAACATAAGAGAAACAAACAATAGAAGGTTCCTGCCAGTTTGGAGATGAAAGGGTGTTTTTAAATCGTTAAGAAAATAATTGAGGGGTGTTTTCTTCCTCCAAAGCAGGAGCCCAGTTTAGCTTTTAATTATTTCCTCACCCCTACAGCCCCCTTGGGAAGTTATTTCTCCAGCTGGTTGAGCTCATTGAGGCCCAGAAGCAAGAGCAGGAGCTGCAAGACAGGATGTCTGGGCTCCCCTCTGGTTCTGTCCCTGACCTGCTGTGGGAAACACAGCTCAGCCCTGCTCCTGATGGGCTGAGCCTGCCTGAGGGGTGGGTTTATGCAGCATATGTCACTGCAGCTGTGGTTTTCACTGACTGACCACTATGGTGCTGTAGTGCTTCCTTCTCTTCTGCAAGTGTCAGGAAGATTAGATGGTGTTTGCTCAGCACTGGACAGATGCAAGGGGAGGGGAAAGGTTCCCTGCCAGCTCTTCCTTCTCACATGCAATTCTCTCTCATGTTTTCAAGGTCTGCCAGGATCCCTGTGCTTGCCTTTGCCTTCTCCCCTCATGTGGCTTTTGCAGATCAAGGTCCCAGAGCAGAGCCTCTCCACCCAGCATGACAGGAGCCTTCCATGGGAAAAATCAAGGCTCTTTAAAAGCCCTTCTCTTTCACATCTTGTTTTTGTGTCATCATATAATCATGGAACGGTTTAGGTTGGAAAAGGCCTTCAAGATCATCTTGCTCTAAACCCCCTGCCATAGGCAGGGACACCTTCCACTACACCATGTTGCCCAGGGCTCCATCCAGCCTGGCCTTGAACACCTCCAGGGATGGGGAAGTCACAGCTTCTTTGGGCAACCTGTGCTAGTTCCTCACCACCCTCACAGTAAAGGATTTTTTTCCTAACATCTAATCTAAATCTGCCCTCTGTCAGTTTGAAGCCTTTGCCCCTTGTCCTACCACTTGAGGGCCCTTGTCAAAACTCTCTCTCCAGCTCTCCTGTAGCCCTTTTAGGTCCTGGCAGGGGCTCTAAGGTTTCCCCAGAGCCCCAGTTTATCTTCTCCATGTGGAAGACCCCAGAAGTTCTCCACCCCTCAGAGCATGGCCCAAGCTCCACTCTCCACAAGCTGAGAAACATCTACAAAGCTGACATGGCCATCAGCTCTAGGGTATAAAAAGTTCCCCTGCCAACCCTCAGTGCCTTCCTCACTCCCCATGCTAATGCAAGCAGCACAATTCCCTTTGTCTGAGACACTGTCAGGAGGAACTGCAAGTGGTGACACAGCACCACAGGTGACACACACCCCTGTGCCACTGCACCAGGGTGCAGAGGAGCCTGGCTGTTGCGGCCTGAGGACACTCTGCAATGCAGGTGCCTTTCTCCCAGGGGTGACCAGCCAAGAGCTGCACCAGCTCAACAGCACAAAGCCAAGGCACGACCTGCCTCTGGCAGGGACATCCCATTTGTCTCGTCTGTGGTCCTGCTGGCTTCTCATTCCCCATGCTGAGCACTGCCTGCATTCGCTGAGCATCTCCTGATGCCTCCAGGTCTGGTCTGAGCTGGCAGAGAGTCTGCAGCAGAGCTGCTGTGTCCCACAGATCCCTTCTACTGTGGGCACAGGTCAGGGTATAACACAGGCACAGCTTGCAGGAAGCACAGACAGACCATGTGTAGCCAGGCTGGTCAATCCCACAGCCCCACAGGGTATGTCAGGAGCTCTGGTTTTGTGGCCATGGCCCATTTTTGGCAGACCTTCCCCTCCCACTACCTTCTGACCTCCCCAGCTGATGCCCTTCCATGTTTCCTTTGCTCCACCCTTTCTCCAGCCACAGAACTGAAGTGAGCACATTACTCTGCTCCACTCTGCAGAGAGCTGTGGCCATTTCTCCAAGCCAGCAGTGCCATGGGGACAAACCCTGCACTTTTAATGAGCCCTGTGGGGAATAACCATGGAGAGTGCAGAAATACAGCAGCCAAGCAGCACCACAGCCCTGCACAACTGAACTACTGTTTGAGGAATGAAGAAATCCCATTTTCTGTGACCCTGCATTTGCCCCGCTCCACTCCCTCTTTGCTGCCTGAAGCTTAGACACTGCCATGATTCATCCCCAGGAATAAGAGGCAGGTTAGCTCTGAGTTAATTCAGATCCCCCACACAGCCTGGTGGCTGCAAAATTCCACATTGCCACCAGCTGAACCAGCTGCTGCTGAGTCCTGAGCCAGACTCTGAGGCTCCTCTGTGCTGCAGATCAGCAGGGCTGTGGGGCAGGGATGCCCTCAGAGCAGAGAGGGGCAGGAATACAAAACCAGCAGCATTGCTTCGGGAGAGCAACACATATCTGGCTGCAGTGGGGAAAAGGGGATGAATAACTGGACTTGCTTCCAGCTAAAGGCTGACTTCAGTGAAGAGCATTTGACTTCATGCCAACCCCAGAGCCAGCAGGTCTTGAGGGGAAAAAAAGCAACCCAAAAAGAAAAGTTCAAAGTGAAGCATTCCTGTACTTGGAAGGAGGTTTTATGAGGCCTTGACTCATAGGATTTTTTTTTAACTTTATCCTTAGCATAACCAAAAGGAGGGCAGGAATCTCAGCAGGTGAGGGGACCTTCATCTGGCCAAACAGTTCTGAAAGCTTTCTGTCAAGGAGGATTCTCAGGTGACCCAGCTGTGAGCAATCTCTTCCCATGCTGGAGCCTCTGCTGGGGCAAGGCTCCTGCTGCTGCCAAATTTCCCAGCTTCAACACAGGACAGCAGTTTGAGGAATCAAGGAGAATTTATGCATCCATCTCCTCACCCTCCACCTTCTGGTCATGCTTCTGATTAAGCATTGTCTCCTTAAAGCCCAAGTTTCCCTCACCAAGCACCTCTCTGGTGCTCTGCTCTGTATGTGCACATCCCAGTGCCAAGGAAGCAGCTTGGGAAGGGGGCCAGCAAACACGGGGGTGGGCAGGACCCCTGCATGCTTTTCTTGCAGGGAAACAGGTGTGCTGCAGGCAGACACATTGCACATCTACATGTTTCCTTCATTTCAGGCACCTCTTTCACTCAGCTGTTTGAGAGCAGCGCAAGGACAAGGCATGAGGATGGCTCCCTCAAAGTCAGTCTCCCCAAATGTATGTGCACAGGAAGCAGAGATTTTGTAAGCAATGCTGCAGAGCACCTCCTGGCCATGTAACATGCTCACAAAGCTTCTCATGACTCTGGCTAAGAGGGACCAGTGACCAGCATCTGGTTCAGAAGTCACAAGGTTTAAGGCACATGGAATGAACAATGCTCAGCAATGCACCCTCTTGCAAAACCCAGCACTGACCACTTCTGCCGAGCCCGCAATTTCCTTTTGTGCAATAATTTTGCTGTGTTGATTTGGAGATTTCCAGCAATGGAGAACCTACTGTGCACCAGCTACCTCAGGTGGCTGTTCACAGTGGTCTGCAGCCTGCACCAGTTAAAGCCAGGAGGGCATCCCTGACTGAACACATCTGGCCCCTGCTCAACATCACTGGATGGGGTTTGGTTTTCCCAGTGAGACTGAAGTGTTGTTCATCCCTTGGAAAGTCTTTTGCATCCACCTCATCCAGGTCAGCTCCTTCTTTTCTGAACTTCATTGCTGCTTTGGGCACAACTGTGTCTCATCATCCACAGTGGCCAAGAACGGCTGTGCTCTGTTCCCTGTTCTGACGCCCCTGATTCCCCTCAAAGCCACGTTACACAAGATCTTCTCAGATGTTCAAAAACCAAGAGCCACATCAGGGCCAGGAAAGGCCAAATCAACATCTGCTGGACAAGTTTCTCTCAAAGAAATCACAGTGAGGGTGCAGGACATACACACAGGACCTGTGGATGTTATTATCTGGGTGTACTTTTATTAAGACTCAACATCATGTGCTCTCATAGTCTCCACTGACCCCCAGCACATTTTTGGTGATCCTGGTAGTGCCAGCATCCTGGGATCTCAATTCCAGTCATCCTGCCTTCTTGCAGGCCCATGGGTAGAGGCAGGTAATCTGTCCCCAGATCACCTCATCCTTCCAGCCAGGGGCTGCTTTAAGCCTGGGGACAGCCACTTTCACAGCATTCGGATCCAGTGTGCAACTTGTTCTCCCCAGGAGCATCAGAGGTTCCCCACGGTGGAGATGTAGGGGGTGTGGAAAGCCAGGATATGCCTTGTCCTCAAGTCAAACCCCAGATAAGCAGGCTGTTGAATCCCTGTGAAAACCCACCACCCCTTAGGAGCCTTTTGCATGATCTCACTGACCAACAAACTGCTGACCTCACCCCCATTTCCATCTCAGACATCCCTGTGGCCACTCCATTTCTGCTCTGGTTATCTCCCCAGGGTTTTCTGACTGAAGTCAAACCTCCTCCCCAGCATTCTGTGCCGTCAGAGAAGCCACTTTGCCTTTCAGCTGCCAATTTCATGCGAATCTTTGATTTGCCAGCACCTGCCAGGTGGGACACGGCAGGATCCCTGAGCAGAGCAAGAGCCGCAGGGATGATCCACGCAATGCCTGAGCTGCAACCGGATCTGGAGGGAGAACCTGTGAGATCTGACACGCTCACAACAAACCCAGCTGGCTGGCACACACACCAAGCCCAAAACACCCCAGGCCACCCCCCTCCCACCCTCCTGATACCATCACACCCCTCAGCAGTTAATTAAAAAAGGATTAAAGCGAGGCTGTAAGGACGTGGGCGATGCTGAGGTCAAGGGGTGCCTTGCAAACCTACGCCAAGCCCCGCAGCTGGTGCTGGGACAGGGGGCTGCCTGCTGGTGAATTCAGCTTCTCCAGGAATAAGGCAGGTCTAATCCAAGACCCAGGCAACCTACCCGGGCTGCTTGCCTGTGGCAGTGCTGCTCTGCACAGAGAGCTGCAGGGCAAGGATTGGGATGAGGGATGAGGGAGCCTGCAGGGTAAGAGGGCAAGCAGTTATGGCTTGTTTGCCAAAGCTTCCATGCTGTCCTGCTGGCCCTTCCAGAGCTCATACCTTTACCCCACATGAGCCACGTGCACCCATCCCAACCCTGGCAGTGAGGTTCATCTCGTGCAAGCAGCTCTGTCACAACAGTACAGGCTGTTCCTACCCGCTCCCTGTTTCCGAAAATATTAATGTTTCACCAGGGCAGCGCTCAGAGGCTTTTTCCAGCCAGAGTGATGCCAGGTAGATAGGTCCTTCCCACATCCAGCCTCATTGAAAGCCCTGGGAATATGTGTGTGGATGAGGCACAATGCCAAAGAGTCCCTCATCTTACCTGGCTGAGATGCCATGATCATGGATGGCTGGAAGTCACCTCTGCAGGGGGATTAACACTGGGGTTAAAGCTTCAGTATCAGTAAGTTACACCTTCAAGGGAGGACATTTTTTTCACAAGGAGGTGGAAAAACCCTGGCTGACTCTGAGGACACTCCTATGCTGTTCAAAGGTCTTTGGGAGCAGACTCCATGACATACCTGGGAAGCTCCCACATGGAGAGAAGCAGAGGGCAAAGCTCAGCAGGAAGGGTCAGGGGAAATAGAGACTGTGGAAGATGCAATTTTCTGGCACAGAAACAAGCAACAGGTCCAGGTCTGAAACTCACCCCTGAGTGATAGGACATGTTGCATGGTGGCAGCAGAAGAGATGTCTCAGGCTGGTGGTGGGCTGCACCAACATTCCTGATGGGAACCCTCTCAGCTTGTAATCACTGCATGGAGAACTCTCCCTGCAGGACACAAGTTGGCTCCTCAGCAGCAGATCCGTGTCCCACCCAAGCCTATAACATGGGGCCAGAGCCTGCAGGGAGGGTGAGTCCATGGTACATTAAGTGCTCCCCACTTCACCCAAACCACTCTTATGTCCCTCAGTGCATTTTGGTTCAGCCCCAAACCCACCTCTTTCAGAGTGACTTGGCCAAAACAAGCGTGAAGAGCTCAATAAAATTCTTCATGGTCTTTTTACCTCTTTCTTCTATGAAATCATTGCCTAAGGGACTCCTGCTCCCTAGAGGCAGCTGCTCCACGTAGGACCTGACCATATTTTTATGCCCTAAGTGCTCCCAGTCATAGAATCACAGAATGGTTTGGGTTGGAAGGGACCTTCAAGACCATCTCATTCCAACCCCCTGCCATGGGCAGGGGCACTTTCCACTAGACCAGGTTGCTCACAGCTCCAACCAGTCAGACCTGGAACACTTCCAGGGATAGGGCAGCCACATCTTCTCTGGACGACCTGTGTGAGTCCCAGTGACCTCAGTAATTGCTGCTGTCCCCTAACCAACCCATGCTACTGTCACCCAGCCTTAAAAAGTTTCCTCCCTTGCACTTGCCAGAGAAAGGCTGATTCATCCATTCTCTGCCTCAGGTATCCCACTCAGCCACTGATGATTGAGTTACTTAACAATTAAGCAGAGCCTTAAATCTTTGCAGCACTTAACATGTATTGACTAATTAATCCAAGCTTTATCTGAGGTAGGTTAGTTCAGTCTTGTGTGTAGCTTCCAAACATGCCCACGGCCGCCTCCTTGGTCAAAGGCAGGAGCAGCTCTGCAGAGATGATGGGAGGTCCATCATTCCCACTGCCCACCCCTCAAAGAAGGACCCAGTGGCACTGCCCTTCTGTGCTGTGACTTCAGAGATCACTGGGCCCAGGGGACCATGTCCCCAGCCCAGGACTCTTGCCAAGCTTGCCCTCAAATGGCCTTTTCTCCTGCATCTTCTCTGGCCCTCCATGATTGCTTCATTCCCTGCTCTCCCACCCAGTGGGGCTCTGGGCACATCCACCAGCTGAAGCCAACTTGCTTGGACAAGCACCAAGTTGCCTGAGGCTCTGCCAGACCTCGAGTGCAGGTGGGATAAACCTTTCCCTGGGGTCTGGCTGGCAGCCATCCATGAGTTCTGCTGATGCAGGAGAACAAACCTGGCCTTAGGACGGTGACAGGTGGGCAGAGCACAGCACACTGCTGCATCCTGCTGAAGTGACACCGGGGGAGCCAGGCTTCCCCCTCAGCCTATTCACAGGGACTGTCTCAGCCACATCAAACCCCACATTCCAGTCTCGCTGTCAGCAGGGAATGAGGCCAGGTGTGGAAGGCAGGGAACACATTCCCTGCACGGATGAGCTGCACAGGAACTTTGTGCAGATGAGTGGGATGGGGAGGTGCAGGGACACACCCAGGGTTCTGCAGAGAGTCCGTGGCAGAGGTCAGTGCCTCAGTGACTCCTAGTCCTGGGCTTTGAGAGAGGAAAAGGGAAGGGGTTGGCAGTAGTTAAAACCAGGGAGTTGGGGACCTGAGCTGGATTCCCAGCCACACAAACCTTGGGACCTGATCCTGAGAAAATAATCTCATTTTCCTCCAGTGCAGTCACTCTAGTTCCAAGATTAAAGGAATGCCATGTTCCTTGTGCCCCACAGATTCCCGGCCATTAGCTAAGACCAAGAGAGACATCAAAACTCTTGCCATACCATGAGCCTCTTGCACTGGAGCACAGGATCCCCCAGCACAACCATAGAGAGCCAGAGATAGAAGATTCTCTTTGACACAACACTGACACCAAAATGTTTCAGCCCATCTGAGTCCTCTGAGCACCTCTTACCCTTTTTCTGCCTCCCTATCACCCCAGGGTTTCAGCTCAGTGATATCCCCAGCCTGACAGGCAGGTGATGAGCCTTGAGAGATGCTTGATGTGAAGGATGTGGCAGAAGAAAGGGACTTTGTCCACCTGGGGAGTCATGGAGCAGCCAGGTGGAAGAGAGCTTAATCTGAACAACCTCACTCAGGAAAGCCAGGACCACTGAGTCTGGATCTGCACAGCCCATGCTGTAACAGCAAGGTGCTGGTTTGAGTCAAAAGGCATCAGCCTGCAGGTTATAAAGGCATCTCTGCTACTTCTAAGGGTGCCCTTCACATGCCCTCCACCTCATGTGGCTAAGGATGGGTTCCTGCCTATCCCATGGATGTCATCACCATTTGTTTGCTTTTTAACAACATCAAATGCAGAGGAGAAACTCCTCTCTCTATGAAATTCACCCCAGAAAATCCTGAGTAGTAAAGCAGAGCAACTTGTGGACCAACACTGTTCCTCTGGGTCTTAAACCATCACATTTATTTTTTTTTTTTTCCTTGACTGAATATGTGCTGATCTCATTCATCCTGGGAAAAGCACGGGGTGTTCTCATCCCAGCTATACCTGGCAAGCTGCACACACTGTGACAGAGGGAGCGAACTTCTGATCAGGCTCTGCAGTGGCTGCTGCCCAGCTTCTTGTGGCTCTTTCCCGGAGCGAGAGGCCGGCTTCTTCACCTGGCATTCCTGGGAGAGATGAAGGGTAAGTCAGCAAATCAGCTTCATGCACTGCAGACATCCTCTGCTTTCAGCCATAGCAGAATTAGCTCAGGTCGGGATTTGCTGGTAGCTGGGCAGAAAAACATCAACAGGGCTTTTCCCCCCATCTCCACCTCCTTTGGAGAGAAAAGGCAAGAAAATGTTTTTAACTCGCTGCGTGCAGGCAGGTTGCGGGAGCCGTGGTCCCCGGCACGGCTCAGCAAGCACTGCCGGGGAAATCAACAGGGAACGTTCCTGATGCTATTTTAGACACCGGCAGAAAACGCCGGATAGCAACACCGAGTTCGACGGGGCTGCACAAACCCCGGAGCGGCGGCGGCGCGGAACGCAGGGACCCGCTCCCGCCGATGCGTGTGTGGGTTGTCAGCCGATTTGCTGATGAGCTTGCTAACCACGACGTTGCTTTGACATGTCAGCTGGCGAGCCGGCGTCTGGATGCCTCGGTGTCATGCAGGCAGCTCCGTCTGAGCCCTGCGGAGAGCAGCTTAGATCCGCTGGCCGGGGTTAAAAATGAGCCGCAGTTAAGCTGCTGAAAGGGATCCGCGCTGCCGCCAACGTGAGTGCTCCTGCCAGCGCAGGTGGAAGTGCATGCCTGTCTCCAAGGGGGGATGCAGCCCTGCCGGGTGACTGCCGGCTCCATCGGGAGCGTCCTGGCTGGCTTGCCTGGGAGAGGATGGAAAGAGGGCATTTGTAGGGATTGATGCAGCCAGTGGTGCTGCTGAAGGCAGAGTGTGAGATTAAAGGCGGTATCTGAGCATAAAGATACCGCAACCTGATTTAGGAATAATGAATGTAGCAGGGCTGGCTGCTGCAGGAAATGTCCCCTTTGTAAGTCGGGCTTTTTAGAGCAAAAAAGAGCAATTATGTGGATTCTGCTGCAGCTCATTGTGGTCGGGTTAATTTGGGAAAAGGATGCTTGCTGGCAGCTAAAGGAAGCAGCCTGGCAGAGGGGTTAAAATGTGCAATTATCAGACCAGGCTGGGTTTTGAAATGGTACAATAACCCCAAGACAGGGGAATATTGTTTGGTATGATTTATCTTCTGAAACAGTCAGGAGCAGGAAGACTTTAGTTTAGAGGGCTATTCTTAATAATTTTTTTTTTTTTAATTTTAACAATATTTTCAAAGACAGACCCTGTTTTGCAAAGCCCTGACACCACAATGACAGGCACTGCTGATACCAGCTGTCCTGCCTGCCATCTGAATGCCAGGCCTTCCCAGAAATGCTGCTTGTGAAAGATCCGTCACAGGGAAGTTTTTAACGCCCCGGTTTTGTGTGTGGGTGCAAAAGCACATCTGTGTTTGGGGAGAAGAGACACGAACTGCTCGTTGTACCCCAAACCTGGCTGTGCAGCCAAGAAATTACTGTGGCTGTGATGATGAGTGTTAGGCAGGGCTGTGCTTTTAAAAGGACAGCCTGGCTGGGTTTAACGTGGTGATCCCTCCTGGAGCTTTCAGCGCTCATGGTCTTGGGCATTTCATAGATAAAACTGGTGCCTGTTCCTCAAAAGCTGGTGTCAAATGCCTGGTGCTCCCATAGGACCTCCTGCATGGACACAGCAAGGATACAAGGTCTGAGTTGATTCATAGCTCCAGCTGGGGTGGCATAGTGAAAATGCCATGGAGGGCGACTTGGCAGGGTTGATTTGGACAGGATGGGGATTGGAAAGGAGGGCAAATAGCAGTGAATCTTCCTGGAGAGAAGGTGACCAGGGATCAAAAGGGAGAGATGGCATTGGTGTGTGCTGAGACAGGTCTGGAATGTGAAGGGGACAAGGGTTTGTGATGGCAGGGAGTGCTCCCTGTACTAACCCATCACTGTCTGTACTTGTAGGCAATGCACAAAGCCACAAATGAGAGATATTATAGTTTTGCAAGAAAAGGGGAATGTGCTCCTTCCTCATTTCTCTATTAAAGTTTACATTGCAAACTGTGCCTCAGCTCTCCTTCCAGAGGGAAAAGAGCAGTTGCTGTGAAGGCTTATTTTCTTAAAAACAGTAGCACAAGGAACTTAAAGCACAACCTTCCTCTGACATAACCTTACTCTGGTCTCAGTCCCAGTGGCTGCTTCAGGACTGACCAGAACCAAACCATTCAGCAGTGTAACAGCACATCCTCTGCAGAAGCAGCAGCCTACCTTGGAGGGCTACTTCATTTTCATTCATTAAATTTACTGTCTGTATTATTTTGTTCAATGCTGTTGAGGAAAAAGGGTCCTCTCTGCTGAGCATTCCTGTTAAAACATGCCTATTAAACCTCACCCCACAAAATCACAGGGGCTGGCTGGTGCTAGTGGCAGCTGGAAGGTTACAGGAACCAAGCACAGACCAATGTTGCTGCTGTCAAAGGCCAGGGGTCTGCTGGTATGAAAGCAAGAACAATGAGTGGGGGAGGTTTTACAGCTTTCTAGCTGGCAGGAGACGTTCCCGATGTCTTTTTCCTTCCCCCTTCATCTAATGTGAAAAAGGAGATGGAGTAAAGGCTGTCCCTTCGTGGTTTGTGGCTTGTTAATAGCTTTTCAGGCAGAGGTTGGGAGGAACCAGTTAACACCTGGGCACTCCTGTAATTTAGTTCTTCCAGCAACTAATGCTGGTTCATGATCTGTGTTTTCAGAAACCTCTCCATCCAACTCTGAAGCATGGTCACTGTTTTGCTTGGCAGGGATCAGAATCCTGGTTATCACTTGCTATTGACAGGGGCATAGCATTTTATCCTTCCCACCTTCCCTCCATGAAAAGATGGAGCAACTGATCACACTGAGCAAACTGATCCACACTGCTCTTTCTCCTGGGCTGACATCACAGGGTGGCTTTCTCTGCCATGGAGCCCTGTGTCAGTGCAAGCTGCTCTGAGAACATGGACCCAGACCCAAAACTGGGTGAGGGCAAGGGCCTCCAACACCCCACAGCAAGGAGAATTGTATCACATGCACAGCAAACACTTTGCCAGTGGCTGCACCATACACTGAAGCAACCACACAGCCTGCAGCCCTGATACAAAACCACTGACCTGAACAGCAGCCAGATCATTTTTCTTATGAGAATGCACCATTCTTGAGCAATTTTTCCAGCACATCCCACGCAAACAGGTTTCCTGTGAACACTGCACGGCAGCATTTACCATCTCATGCCAGCTCTTGTTTTTCCCTAATGGCAGGGGTTGGGAGGGCTCTCACGTATCACTGGTGTGTCAGTGCTGGTGGGCACAGAGTCTGAGGGGTATCCTCATGGAAAGTTGAGCACTGAACCCTTTCATGTCACCAGTTCTGCTGAAGACAGAATTACAGGATGCTTTGGGTTGGAAGGGATCTTAAAGATCATCTATTTCCAACCTTAAGTTAGACTAGGTCACACCTTTCTGCAGAAATCTGAGATCCTGGACCTTGCACATGCATACTAGTCTAATAACACATTCTTCATCTTCTTATCACTGCAACAGCTTTTCCAGGAAGGGCACGTTCACTCATCCCAGCTGGCATGCAGGGGGTTGCAGAAGCAGTGTTGATCCCTTAACACTGACACTAACTCCAGTTGTTTGGGATATTATGCTAAATTAGCTGATCTTCTTGGTGTAAAAACGAAATGTGAAGGGAAATGGACAGTATCTGTAGAGTCTCATTTATGGCCCAGTGTATTTTGTGCCCACTCTGACCTGGAGTTTAAGCTACTGTGGAAGCAAGGAGATTTTAAGGCATTTTTTTGGCCCAATTTATCAACTTCCATTGCACAACAGCACCTCGGGGCAGCCAGGGTGTATCACCAGATACATTAACTGGGCTTCTTAGTGGTGAGTGATGGCCATGTGCTATTTGTTCATAACTAAGAAAAATAAATGGCCAAAATCCCTCTCTTCCCACATGGCAGAGAGAGGGATGTTTCTACAGGAGCAGCTCTGCTCCTTGGCAGCCACTACTTTTTGATCCAAGCTTGCAATATCCTCATGTCCCTCATTTCTGTATGCAGGAGGGATGAGGAAGTAAAAGCAGCTGTGCTTCTCCTACTTGTCTGGCCCTGGTACCCCATACATTGATCTGATGGGAAGACCAGGGCAAAAAAGGTATTTATTCAAGATGATCTAATTAACATTTCCCATATTGTCTCATTTGGTAAGAGACTGATACTCTATATCTCCCTTGATCACCCTGAAAAGTCAAACCTGCCAAAAAAGGATTGAGGGATAAAAAGAAAAGAGCAGAAATTGAGTATTTTCCTTTATTTGTAATGCAATGCAGTAAATAATGTTCAGAAGTGGCAAATGCCCAGGGAAAAGCATTTTATCATACAATTTTACAAGAGAGAAAAGAAGCAAACCCAGTAGTTATGGATTCAGTGGCTAGAGTGGATTGAGCCCTGTCCCTGTGCAGTACTGCAGTCAGTCTGATCAACCTCCCATGTCTCTTGCACTTGTCCTGTAGGACACATATGAGGGTATTTGAGGTGATTCTTACCTAATTGTCAGGCACAGAATCAACTTATGTCTGGGATCATGACTGTGCTGTGAGCTGTGAGCTTCTGGGTTTGATTCCTGTGTTCACAAACTTCAAGCAAGTACCTGTTGGGAGAGAATGAGCTGGGTGGTAAGCTAGGTTCTTGCCATTGTCAGAGGATTCAGTGTGGTTTGGAAGAAAGGCAAGAGACTATAGGGAAACAATTCTCATATACACAAGTCTACAGAGAAAGCAACGATCAGCACACAAAGAAAAACACAGCTTAACTTTAGCAACCTACAAAATTCACAGCACTGGTACTGCACAGGGGGGGCTTGGCATGATATGTGAAAAAGTTAAGTGGCCCCAAGAGTGAAAAAACATGGACAGCTGGCAGAATATTATTCAGTTCTCATCAGAGCATCCGAATTCCCCCTCAGTGAGCTGCACAAGGCTGCAGAGCAGTCTGTAATCGGGAAGCTTGGCAGTGATGGCAGAGATGTTCCTGGCATCCATTTTGACCAGTCCATTGTGCAGCCGGGTCTGCAGAGCCTCTTTGGGTACCAGAGAGAACAGAGGCCTCCCTGCAATTGGGCAAGAGCTGTGGCTCTCCACACATTGGACAGGATCCACTTCAGCCCCCGGCACAAAGCCCTGGGAGCAACGGAGCCAGGGCCACGTTGCCTCTTTGTACCGAGTCTGGGCAGACGCATCCAGGTCACTCACTCCAGACAGCATTCATGACCTGTGTCTTTGCTGTTTTTCAGTCGCCCAGAGGGGAGCTCAGAGCCTTGGCAGCAGCCCTGTCACAGTCCCTGGAGTTCCTGGGCTGTCCTGCCTGTTGAAGCACGGCTGGAGCGTGTGGCAGCTCAGGAACTTGGGAAGAGGCCACCACGTCCAGCTTGGATGTGATGTGCCTCACCCCACGGTGCCTTTTGGGTTCATTTAGGCACTCAGCTCATTCTTCAATGGCTGAAGGGAGATCCAAGAACAGGATTTAGCTGTGGCTCACCCTCCCTTTCTCCTCCTCAATCCTCTAGAAAGAATAAATACTAAAGAAAATGAAGGTCATCCACGGCCAAGGCAAGTCCATGCTAATCCCTCTCTGGAGTCTTGACTGAGTGCAGCTTTTAAGTCCTGGGAAGTATT
This sequence comes from Passer domesticus, assembly GCF_036417665.1. Taxonomy (NCBI): domain Eukaryota; kingdom Metazoa; phylum Chordata; class Aves; order Passeriformes; family Passeridae; genus Passer; species Passer domesticus. Next base: position 157,975,119 of record NC_087474.1, on the reverse strand, counting down.
AGGAAATGGATAATAGAACAGGAAATGCCAGATTTTGGTAGCTGTGAAAAGGAGACACACACATTACCCATGCCATAAAGAGGAGGGTTTCCCTCTCCTCCCAGGCTATGGATGCTAGAACTGAATGGACATGGTGTCCAAATTGGGTGAAAAAAGACTGTGCCACTCTTCTTGAGGGGCTTACAGGGAGGGGGCCACACTGGGGAAAAGCCAATGGCTTAAGGATGACTTTCCTTCTTGGTGCCTACCCCTCCTGTGCTTGACCCCATGGAATTTTCAGTAGGCACCCTTGCATGCATTTGAGAGGGGAAGAAAACCTGTCTGACAGCCCATTGCTCTAGCAGATCTTCCCTTTCATTTCTGAGCCCAGCTCAAAAAGGACTTTTCTCTGCCATCCTGGAGAAAGAACTGAAAGTGCATGATCAGCTGAAAAAGCAAGCTCAAACAGCTGCAAGCAAACCTGACACCTTCTGCAACATCCAAGAGTCCAGAAACTTCATTTGGTTTGTTTCTACACAACTGATCAATTGAAACCAATCGATGAAATGCTGGGGGTTGCCACATTCCTGCCTCCACCCCATGGGCTCTGCCTGATCCTGATCCCAACAGCAGCCCAGAGCTGGCTCCCATGCAAGTGCACACACAATTACATATCCTCCAGTGACATCTGATCCTCCGGGATATCTCATGGGTGTCTAATTATTATCTAAAGCCCAGCCTGGACAAAACAGAGTTTTTTTTTATTCCTTTTCTCACAAATCTTTTATCTAAATCTTCTCAAAACACAGAGGGCAACATGATGGTTTATCTGCCATGCAGGCACCTCCTCCTGCTCTTCTTCAAAGCCTGTGAATTGAGGCTGCAGTTAAATCTTGCAGAATTTAAGCCCAGCTTCTCCAGCCCTGCAGGTAAAACTCTTGCATATCTCTTCCTTCATCTGTTACTGAAGCACTTCTCCTGGGCCCTGATCACACTTCAGTCTTATCCATTCACGATACCACCATGGAGATTTTTCTCCTAACCTTTCTCTTTTGTCCTGTTTCTCAGGCTGTACCCCTTCATGGGTTCATCCCTTCCAATGACACCAAACTCAGGTCTTTGCTGTCAATGCCCTGTGACTTCTCTGTCCATAGCCCTTCCCACCAACAACCAGCCCACAATGATGGCCAGCCTCCTTTCTATCATGTCTTTGGAAGTGCTCCTCAAAAAACCTCCAAAAATCAGTCTCTGGTAGAAACCCATCTTTGCTCCCAGTATCTGCATACTGGTCATGTTGCCACACAACACATTGGCAAACATCACTTTCCTTCTCCATGTTCCCATTTGTCTGAGCCACCCATTTTCCTATGTCTTAATCTTGGAATAGCAAGAGTGAGGATTTGTTGCGTAGCACAGCTCAGCCCAGCTGCAGCTTCTTGTCCTATGGCAACAGGAGCCAGGATTAATAACAGCAAGGTGGTGACTCATTAAAACCAATAACCTCAATAATTAGACTTACTTAACTTTTCCAATTGTATAAACAGCTGAGAAAAAAAAAATAGAATCTTAGGCTTTTCCAATATTTTTCCTTCTTCCAGTTTCCCACACAGAAATTGTCAGTGTTGGCACTTGTCACAGTCAAATTTCCTCTCTCTCCACACAACAGTAAATTCATGGAGTGAAGTGAATGTTTGCTTTGTCCATACTCTGTGAGTGCTGAAGACTCTCCAGCATCTCTTTGCTCTGAGCAAGGAGGAAACCAGCTGCAGCCCTGCCTTGGTGCCAACATTGTTCCAGCTGCTGTTGCTATAGGAAAAAAACCAAAGGCAGAACTGTCTAAGTTTCAAGTTCCTGAAAAAATCTGTTTAAGTCAGCAGGGATAGAATCTGGATGCAAATTTCTCTCCAGATCTCATGATCAGTGGGTGCCCTCTACCACTTCATTCAGCTGCTGCTGGTTGAAGCTGCATCCTGGTACAGCCTCTATGCTCCTCCTGTGATCTGCCCCTCTTAACACTTCCCTGCCCATTGCCAGAGGGAGAGAAAGAGGCTTGGACCAAGGAAAAAGCTGCCCATGGGATTAACAGAGGGTGTCTGTGGGACAAGGAGCCATCAAAGTAGGACAGAGCTCAGAGAGCACTGGAGAGAAAGGTAGCCTGGGGGCAAAACACTGGGACAAGCCAGCTGGTGAGATAAGGAGAAATCAGGATGGCAGGGGGTGGGAGAGAGGAGGCAAGGAACCAGGGAGGAAGACCTGAGAGGACTGAGATGAAAAGGCAATGAAGAGACCAAACTGCTAAGAGAGGTGGGCATCATCCCTGGGCAGAGCCTCACACTCCACTCCTCTTTCTCAGTCCTTGTCCCTGCATTTTGGGCACACCAGGACCTTGTGTTTAACTTTGTCCTTCTTTAATTTCAAAGGACCTCGGTCCCCTGTAGCTGATGTGGCTGCAGAACCAGCACTGCCCTGGAAATGGCTGCTCTGACCCCAGCTGGGCAACTGCCCTGCTGCCAGCATTGAGGGAACCTTAGTATGGATCAGACCTCAGGAACCTGACTGCCAAACCTGCCCTACAGACCTCACCCCCCTCCCAAAAGAAGCACACCAGTGAGTACAATAATATGGAGTTAAAAATGGAAAGTGCTTTTGGAGAGAGATCAGCTGCTTTGTGAGGCAGCTGTATGTTCTGGAGCTCCTTTTGATGTAAATGTGTGAAATTACACATTTATTGCAGGATTCAAATGTAGCCATGGCAACATGATTATCAAACAGTTTCATATGGAAGTGTAAATCCATACAGGTTTCTGGCTGGCAAGATTAAACTGCCCAGAGACAGAGCTCAATGTATTCCAAGCCCAGACCCCCCGTGCCCAAAAGGATTCATCTCTGGCTTCTGTGCCTGGGAAAAAATTCCATTTCTTTGCAAGCAAATTGGCTCCACTCAAGTGGGCCAACCACCAAACAGATGAAGAGCACTAAACAGGCCAGCGCCCTCAGCAGAGAGGCAGCACCAGGTACCCCCCTGCATGCTGCTGTACAAGGTGACCCTGTCCTGAAGGCTGATTTGGACAAACTCCTCTGCTCAGCCTTGCAAGGGCCAGGGACAGTTCAGCCAGGAGCTGTGTCTGCAGAGCAGGTTTCAGTTACACCTCGAGCATCATCAGGCTATATTCATAGAGTCCCTGGGCAGGAAAACAGGCTGGGCAGCCAAAGACACCCCCTCACCTCATGTGACAGTGATCTGGTGACATGGTGACATCTGAAGAGGGGACAGCAACGCTGGCATGTGTACTGGCTGCAAGTAGGAAAGGGCTGTGCCCTTATAGCCTCAAAACCATGACCTTGACGGCCATTCCTTGGAAACAGGGCCCGTCCATTAATTTTCCACAGCTGTCAATTCCAGGCTGAGCCACAGTGTCACAGCCAAGGAAAGTCAGGCACAGTCTCCTCCCCTGGATATGCAGCAGGCTCTGACACCTCATGTAACAGTGTCTGCACATAGACTGGGCTCAGCTCAGGGTCCTTGTGTGTCTGGAGTGATAAGTGATGAGTATAATCAGGTGGACTGTGAAACAACAAGGGAAAGGGAAAGAAAGAGAGAAAAAATAAAAATAAAAAAGAAAAAAGGAACATGCACCCCAGCACGGAAACAGACTGGTGGGAAGGAAATAGAGGTTTTAAATAGGCACAAAAAGATTGGCAGAATTTGGCTGTAAATGAAAACAGAGTAGTGGAAGGGCAGAACTTTGTCCTTTTTTTTCCTTTTTTTTTCCTGAGCCTTGATGAGGCTCTTTCACTGAGAAACACAAAAGTAGGGCACAGTCCTGCAGCGGGCACCCGGGGTATCCACAGTCCCGAGGTTTGGGGATCTGCAGCAGGAGCCCTGGCATCCATCTGGAACCAGTGGAAAAGCAGGTTATCTCCACAACAACGTGGTGAGCAGCTTCATGGGACACCTAAAGCATCTGATGGAAATGCCCTCGAGCCATCACATAGGAATTCAAAGGATGGCTTCTCAGTAGGATGTTCCTATAGTTAATTAACCTCTGGTCCTGATTTTCAGCGGGAACATCTCATGTTTTCATCTCCAGCAAATGACTCTAATAGATTTGACAGCCTGCTTTCAACTGGCACCCTCTTCTGCTGCAGATATTTCTGGGCAAAATCCCTTCTCACCTTCCCTACTGCAGAGTAAATATCCTGGAGCTCCACCACACTCCTGTTTCCAAACCTGTGAAGTCCCAGATGGTCCATCAACCATCCTCCTCAGTTTCTTTCTCGGCATCATGAGACTTCTTGCAGAATCTCTTTACCTTTTCTCAGGGACTTTTTAAATAGTGCTGTTTCACAGAGGATTTTTGTGTTCGGAAAAAATATAGGCTGTTGGCACTAAACGCAGACCCTTCTCAGTAAACATGAAGCACTTGACTTTAAAAGCGACAAACCTTGCTTTTTAATTTAAAAAAGATTCATTTTCCCAAGCCTATTTAGAAAATAAAGAAAAACTATTGCTGTGCTAATTGCTGTTACCAAATGATTTTCACATCATCTCCCACCTGTGGCCACACAGATACAGGTCGTGTAAATGGACTTGGCATTCCAGGCTGCCGCAGATCAAGTATCAGCTTTCTGGCTAACCATGAATTATCACAAAAAAATAAAGGCATCCCAGCCCTGTCGTTAATTCTGCCTGAGTATCATGACTTGGGAGTGCTGCTGTGCTGTGCTGCCATGCCATCTGCTCCCCAAATTTGGCCTCTGCTCCTTGAGAGAATGAACCAAACCTCCCAAAGAGGGGAGGTGAAGTTATTGCCCACATCTCCTCATTCCCCTCGCTGCAGTGCTTTCATCTCTATGCTATATTAGCATTCTGGAGAGCACTAATGGGTGTGAAGTGGCTTAAAGCCATTTTCTTTATTGCTGGATTAGTGCTGGAAGGGTATGAAACTGCCGGCGCTCGGCTCCAGCACGTCAGAGCTTTCTGCTCCAAGCAGACACGAGCGCTCAGAGCCCCGGCCCGCCTCGCACAGCCCAGCTCACTGCTTTTATGAATGGAGTTAAAAACAACACACGCCGTGAAGCTGTTGCTTAGAAGCTTTTTTTTCTTCCTGGTGTCCTGACTGCTCCGGCCAATACAAGCCCCAGTGCTCCGGAGCAGTGCACAGCCATGAAAACAAGGAAGTGGGCAGAAAAAGCAAAGCACAGGTTGCCTATCTGTTCCCTGCCTGCCTTTAGTTGAGCAATTATACAACTCCAGATCTGTGATTATTCCTGGCAAGGTTTGTTCATCTCATGGGAGACTTTTGGAACAACACAGTGCTTTTGTAGGGAGTGTCAACCACCAGGCAAACGTGTCTTCCAGATCAGATTTTTTTTTTTTAAATATGTAAGTAATTGTTTCTTTACAGATTGGTCTTTGCCTTTTAATGACTCACATTTCTACCTTGTCAGCTTTCAGCACGGGCCCTGCCCTCCCTCCCAGTGCTACAATCCTCCCAGATCTCACCCACAGTGCCAGGTCACACCAGGTGAAATCCTGAAGGATGAGAATCCATTTTGTCGGCGCCCTGTCCAGGTGCTCTGCTTACAGGGGCTGCTTTTTTGGGGGCTGCAGAAAATACAGGCACAGCAGTCAGAAGACATAAAACCGAGGTACAAACCTGCCTCTAAAACACTGAAATAGGGTTTTGTCTGTGGTTTATTTTTTGGACAAACCCAGATGCATTTTCATGGCAATGGTGACAGATTCTCATCCCCAGCACTGCTGCTGTGCCAAGAGTCTCATTCCCACTCTGGCCTCCTGAAGTGCAAACATGCTCTTGAAAATAAAGAGGGAGAAGGCTTAAACACCCCTAAAACTAATTCATTAGCTTTAAGCTCAGTGCAATATAACTGCACCTTTTTAAGAGGGGATTTTTTTTTTGTTGTTTTCTGAAGCTTTTCCCCCTTCACTGCTCTCTGAAAATGTATTCAACGTGAAGCAGGGAGCAATTATGGAAAATTTCAGGATGGATGGTTAAAGCATGGCCAACTTGTAAAGTAATTGGAAATGCAGAAAGAAAATGTTTGGCAACACGGGATAAAAGGTGCTGTGTAAGTGGAGGATTTTTTCTTATTGCGAACTGTCCTCTCTGATACGTTAATTGTGTTTGGCCTGATCCCTTGACAGTCCATTAATTCGTTGTCCAATTGCAGGCTGCTGAGGGCAGATAAATTTCAGGCTATTATGGGAACACCCTAGAAGTTTGTATAGAAAGGAAACTCTCTGTTTCCTGTATCATCCTTCTGGGGATCTTGAAAGAGTTCACAAAAGCCACTTAAGCAAACTTTCTATGCTGGATAACGGAAGGAAAGGAAGCTGTGAACAAGCAAACAACACTCAATTCCATGAGACAAGAGATACTCATAGGTCATTTGAGAGAAAGTAAAGTCTGTGAATGAAATGCACACACACACACGCAGAAGATATTTTGTACTCTGAAAATAATGGGTATTTCTGCACCCCTGCACTCTCTCTGATTAAAAACAATGTAAATCCTGCAAACCACCAGTGAGACAGGTGGTGGAACATCCATCCCTGCAAGGGGTTTCTTTCTTTCTTTCTTTCTTTCTTTCTTTCTTTCTTTCTTTCTTTCTTTCTTTCTTTCTTTCTTTCTTTCTTTCTTTCTTTCTTTCTTTCTTTTTCTTTCTTTCTTTCTTTCTTTCTTTCTTTCTTTCTTTCTTTCTTTCTTTCTTTCTTTCTTTCTTTCTTTCTTTCTTTCTTTCTTTCTTTCTTTCTTTCTTTCTTTCTTTCTTTCTTTTTCTTTCTCTCTTTCTTTCTTTCTTTCATTAACAGTGCAGCTGCCAGAGCTCTGCTACAACCAGCTCTGTGCTGTTTCTCACCCACAGATAAAAACCAAAGGTCTGAAGAGCTCTAAGTTTCCCCACGGCTGGCTTCAAGTGCAAAATTCACACAGAGCTCAGGGAGCTGGGGCAAAACTCAGCATTCAGGCATTCTAAACACAGCCTTCAAGCCCAGGAAATATTGGGGGGTTCCAATTTATAGGCTTGTCCCTGTCTCTGAATTTTACGCCAGTAATCTAAGGAGGTGAGGTTGGTCCAACAGTGCAGTGTGTCCCTTTTCCTGAGAAGTTTTAAATATCTTGGCTTCAGCTGCATTTCAGAGGGAGATCAAAACAGAGAGAGGATGAAATGCTCTAAGTTTGTTAAAATAAGCTCTTAGTGGAGGAAATTTGTAGCTCATCTGAAATATGGGGTTTGTGGCATTTGATGGGAGTACATCCATGTGTTAGAGAGACTTTGTATCTATTCAAACCACAGGAAAACAGGTTCAAGTTTGCAGTCAACAACAAGGCACGGTCCTTTAAGAAGAAATGGTTTGGGAGAATACTTGGTTAGCAGGAAACTACCTGGGCAGTGACTGAAAATTTTTTAAAGGCATTTAGGAAATCAATTCATCAATTGTGAAAATATATTTTTTTTTTCTAGCAGATTCTACAACATATGCCTATGGTCTGACTAAAACCACTAATGGTAGGGTGGGGCAGGAGGGGGGGGGGAAGGAAAAGAGCAAGGAAAATATATTAAATATTTGTCAGCTGAAAAAAATAAAAAGGTTTTGTTCAAATTTGGGGCAATCCATTAAGGCCAGTTCTTGTTTAATTGTGACTGGGGAAGGCCTTTTCTGGCAGAAATATAGCTGATTATTTGACAGGAAAAATCTAAACTCCTCAAAAACATTTCTCCTAGTCTCTTCTCAAAGTTACTCACAGGAACAGTACTTCCCTGGGGAGCTTGTTAAACCTCCCAAATAACCTCACTGCTAGGAACTTTCTCTCAGTTTTACAAACTTCTTTATCTTCAGCTGTAACCTCTTGAGTTTGCTCTCCAGGTTTCAAATGATCTCCATTCAAATAATCTGTTGTCCTTCTGTGCTCTGGCCCAGGTGAGGGCCAACACGTCCCTGTGGAGAGCATCCATCTGCCCAGGGTAACTGCATCGCCAGTCCAAAGAAATGGGCTGAATCCATTCAAGGAGAAAAGTTCTTTATTCCTGTTCTGACAGTAATACAAAACTTTTGGTCCTACCAAAGCAGCCTTGAATCTTTGAGGTGCTTAAGTCAAGAGCTTAGTTGCCAGGCTCCCGATATAAATAAGGAAAGAAGCTGCTGAACTGATAGGATTGTCTAAGGAAGAAGAGCAGCAGGAAAGCACAACTCCATCCTAATCTTCTGGTCTCTGCTGTTGGCACAGTGTTCATGCACACAGGCCACCTTCAGGTCCCCCTTCAGCAGGTTGTGTTGTAGCCCTTGGAAGGTCTGGTAAGTGTTTGAGGGAAAATTATGAAATTGCTTGAGGAGAAACTGGAAAATGAAGCTCTTTTTATAGGAGTCAGAAGTGAGAACTGGAGGCTGATTCGTTCTGTGAAAGGGCCTGACCATGACCTGGCAGCCTTGGCAGGCCCACACAAGGTGTAGGACCGTGGCATGAGTCAATGTGTGCGGTTTCTTCAACAGAAAATTATACTTCTTTTTTTTTAGGATTTCTTACCAAATCTATTGGATGAACTGATTCATCCCAAGACTAAACTCTTACAATTCCTTAGGCAGAGTTCTGGGGTTCCACAGTGTATTGCTATGTATTTATCCCCACAAAAATGTCTGCAAATTGCATTACCTATCCCACATTCCAAAAGGCTTCTATTCAGGGCAGTCATTTAAGGAGAGCACTGTATTTGTGGGGGTCTTCGTAAGGGCCCCTACAGAGTTCAAGCAGTGCCTGGGCAATGTCATAAGGTTTAGTTTTAGGTTCTGCAAGGAGCAGGGAGTTGGAGTAAATGACCCTTATGGGTCCTTTCCAAATTGAGATATTCTGTGATTCTACAGAGCACAAGAAGATGAAAAGGAAAAGTTACTCCTTTTCAGAGAAAGTGGTTTTAAAATCATTTCGGTTGAAAAGTGACACTAGAGCTCAAGAACAGTGGTGTGAAGTATCCACATTGTACTTCAGGTAGAGGGACTTGCACAAGTCCAACACTGCATGAAAATCAGTGACTGGGGTGACATTCAGGTCTAGGAAAAAGGGAAAAAGTACTAAACACAATTAATTCAAAACAATTGGTTTGAGTTAATTCCAAAAACTCGGAATGTTTCAGTTTACACTCATCTTTTAGGAGCAGCAGGTTGGGGGTGGTGGGGAATGATTAAAAGAATCCTAAAAAATCCCAGTATTTTGTAGGGGATTTCCACTGCAATCAACTATGGAATTTCATTTTTTCCTCAAAGTTTAAAATTACTTTCATAATAAACACTTTAGGGTCTGCAGCTGTTTGGTTCTCTGGTTGTGTTTGGAAATTCAAGCAATTAGAATAAAAAGTATTCACCCAATTTGGTTTCTCAGTCACAACTAAAACAGCCTGCTTGGGGTTATTCTTGAAACTTGGGTTGCTTAAGTAATTTAAATAGATTTCTATTTCAGAAACAACACAAGAGCCAACAATTTCACAACTAAATGCTCGAGGGCTACAAAACTTGGCTTCACCTAAGACTCTTAACATTGTTTTTCATTATCTTAATCACTAGGTTCTTTACATACTAATTTTCCATCCCGTTGCCAACCAGTGCCAATCCAACTCGCTTTTCCATCACCCAGGTGAGTGTTACTCATGTTTTCATGGAAATGTGAAAACACTCTGAATACAGTCAGCACAACAGTGACCATTTTTGCAACTGCTCATTGGCTTCTGCTAACACTGAGTTACATCTGCAGAAGCCACTAACTCAGGTGTAGCTTCTGAGCTCTTTTCTAGGATTTTCCAAAAATACGGAGAATGTTGATGGTTGTCCAGATGCAGTTTTGATGACACAGGGCTAAACAATTTGTTTATGCTGGGACCCAAAATATTGCAAACACCAATTAGGTATGTGACTGATTAAGCAAGGGGGAGAGATGAGATAAATCACAGCACGTGGTTCTAACAGGCCTTAGCAGAGCAGAGAGTAAAGTGAATCCTCCAAGAAGGCTACAGAGGATTCAGGTCCCACCTGGCGATCAAAACAGTGCCCAGTAACACCTGCACAGTTTGAATCCAGCTGGAGCCACAAGGCTGCAAAACAAACAGGCAGTGTGAACAGGGATAAATGCTCAGTTAACTAGAGGTCATCCCTTAGTGTCTAGAGCTATAAACTAAGCATTTGTGCGGTAATCAGGTAAGAAATGGTATTTTCTTCTCTCTGGGTTAGCTCAGTTGCCTAATGTCTATTAATTAATTCATGAAACATTGTGTTATAATGAGAAAGCACTAAGTAACCAAAAACTACAGAATGGTTTGGGTGTTGGAAGGGACCTTGAAGCCCATCTCATTTCAATTCCCCTGCCACAGGCAGGGACACCTTCCACGATCCCAGGTTGCTCCAATCTCCATCCATCCTGGTCTTGAACACTTCCAGAGATGGGGCATCCACAACTTCTCTGGGTAACTCATTTCAGTGCTTCACTACCCTCTGAGTAAATAATTTCTTCTTAATACCTAATCTTAACTCTCCCCACTTTTAGTTTAAAACTGTTCCCCCTTGTTTTAACACTTTCTGGCTGTATAAAAAGTCTCTCTCCATCTTTTTCTAGAAGCTTCCATTAAGTACTGAAAGGCCACAAGATCTGAAGTGAAACTTCAGAAAATTTGGCTTTACGAGAGGCAGCAGGAGTCTGTGCAAGCAGAAGACTAACTGGTCTTTTTTTAGATATTCACCAGTGTAAACTGAAAATGTTACCAGTCAGCTTTCACCAGGGTAAGGCTAACATGAATGAAGTCATGAAAATCATCTCAGATTTAAACAGTCTCCTGTACTTCAGGCTTTGGTTCAGGATTTTGGTTCTCTGCACACACAATGTGATGAAAACATATCCTTTTTTCAATAAAAATACAGCAATCAAAATACAAATATCCCTGTGCAGCAATGGAAACCTCATAAACATCACAGTCATGGTTTCATAAGAGGCAGCTCAGAAGGAAAACTGACTAATCTCAGCTCATTGCCCAAGTGCAGAGAAACAGAAAAGTAAACAGAATTTAAAAAAAAAAAAAAAAAAACAGGTTCTGATCTCTCCAAGACAAGGGAAGCAGTGACTGAACTGAATAAGCCCTGCAGTTCTTAAGTGCTGTCTAGCAGCATCTTAACTGCTCTTGGCACTTGAGGAATGAAAGCCACAGTTCTTGAAGGACTGTCACGTCACCCCTTGACACCTATAAACTATTCTGAGGCTTAATTCCTCACCGTTTTATTGTGAAGATAATTACAGACCACATAAACTCAAGAGGCAGGATAATTTCTGGAGCCATTAATACCAGGTTTCAGCTGTGCAAACCAGGAACATAATGACAGGGAGCTCTCATTCTTCAAGGCATGAACTCATGATGAGACCTCACAAGAGGCAGAAGCAGCAAATCCAATCTTACAGCCTGTGTGAGCACCTTGTAACATAACTGCTTCATGAGCTACTGCTTTTAGAGTCATACAATCATTTCAGTTGGAAAAGACCTTTAGGAACATAAAATCCAACCATTACCCCAGCACTGACAAGTCCACTACTGAATTATCTTCCCAAGAGTGATAGAGATCATCTCTCTTGTAGACAGTGGTAAGGTCACTTCTCAGCCTCCTTTTCTCCAGGCTGAACACCCCCTGTTACCCTCAGCCACTCATCCAGACCCTTCCCTAGCTCCATTGTCCTTCTTTGAACATGCTCCAGCATCTCAATGTCCTTGTTTTTAGGGGTCCAAAACTGAACAAAGGATTTGAGGTGTGACCTCACCAATGCCCAGCACAGGGGGATTCCAGGTTTCAGTGCAGGACGAGGGCAAAGGGAACCTACACCTCCACCACCCTGTTTGCTCAGGACTGTTGACATTGCTCTGGGGTGGCATGAACCAGCTGGCTCCAGATGGGTGGACTTTGGGCAGGTGACAGAGCAAAGGGCTGAGTCACACTCTACACCTTGAGTTCTGTCAAAAGCCCTTTGGCTCTCAGAATTAGAAGCCAATTTTGGCTAACAACCTGAATGGACCTGAAAATCTGCCTGTCTGGGTGCCAGTCACAAATTCACACAATCTCCTGCCCTTCTTCATAAAACCTTCTTGAGACTTGTTTGTGTCCAGATAAAATATCTTTGGTTGACTAGCCACAAGTTCACATTTGAAAAAAACAGAAGCATCCCAATGCTTTTAGGGGGAAAAAAAATAGGTATCAAGGGACATGGGCCATTTTGTACAGCCATTAAAGTTCCATTGTAATGACAGCATGTGTTGGGGGAGGGTGGGAAGAAGGATAAACAGCAGTTTCAAGTCCAGAGTCTGGGTCTCCCACCAGATATATCACCCTGAGGCTGAGTTATGGGCCAAATGTGTAAAAGTTGAGACTCATTTTTCATGTCCTGTTTATAAATGTCCTGGCTGGGAGACCTCACCTGGGTTTCTGCGTGCTCAGTGTTGCTTCAAGCACAGCCTCAGGCTTCCCAAACCCACGGCCACTCCCAATCAGGAGACACCTCAGAGAGCTGCTGTGTCAAATATCATTAAGTCTGAAAGCAAGTCAAAACAATCCCAAGGGCTTCTGTCCATCCAGAGGGAGAATTACCTCTTTTTTTTTTTTTGTTTTTAAATCGAAGCTTTGAAAGGATTTAGGAGCAGCAGTGTTCTCTGGAGGTTTGTATAATCTAGCAATCCCCTTGTTTCATATAAAGCAATTCACACTAGATCTGAACACTGGCAAACAGTCAGCTAAATCCATTATCGCATGATAATGCTCAAACATTTCATTAATTCCTAACCAGCTGTCCTCTGCTCCCTTACCCCTTTCATCATGCAAACATTTCTTTAACTGTCTGAGGGAGGGGAGAAGGGAGGATCAGCCGCAGCCTCGTAAAATTCCTTCACCCGCTTGGCCTGCGGCAAGTTATTTCTTTTGACACGCGTGTAAAATAATATTGGGGGTGGTGTTTGTTTGGCTTGGCTGGATGGTGAGTTTTCATAACAATTTGGTAAGCCAAGTACCTGTGAAATGGAGTACAGAGAACTCATGGCAGCTTGCTGATGAGCCTGCCGTCTGGTTGATTAACATCTCATTAAATAGGGAAGACCCCTTGCTCCAGCATCTCTGCCAAGACACAAAACAAGGTGTTTGGAGCAGGATGCTGCTCTCCAGTGGTTTGAGGTCCTGTAGGTTATTTCTGTTCTAAAGTCCTCGGGTACTCCATGCCAAACAAACCGAGGGTAAGCGAGGGTAAGCAAGGGATCAGTACCTTGGGGGGTTGTACAAGTACGTGACTCACTGAAGTGAATACATGCACGCCAAGAGACAGAGAGAGATTTTAAGGTGACTTCTGGATGCTTTATTTTAAAAAAGCTCCCCCTGAAGTGCCTCAAATCCCTATATGTTGCCTTGGGACTCTCCAAAGAACAGGATTTGCCACCCTGCTGAGGAGGGACCCGAGGGGAGCGCTCAGGGGTTGTCTCCAGTCCTGCTCTCAGCCTCATTCCAGGGGCTTTTCTCCCAGTCCCTCTCCCAGGCAAACGTAGCACACGTCTGGACAGCACATCAGGCTCCTGACTGACACTCATTTCTCCCCTGCCAAGACATGAGAGTGCGTTTATTTATTATGGGTTAAATATTTGGAGTTGAGTAAGAACCTCAGAGGGAAAAGGTGGGTCTGTTTCCTTGGATTTTTTTTTCTACCCCCTCACTCAGGATGAAAAATCATATTTTTTAAAGTAAAATGTTTTGTTTATGGAAAATCCCCTTTCTGACTTTAGGATCAGCTAAAAGCTGAGAATTAACAACTCCTGAGTGTAAATAACATGAGGAAATACAGTGGAGAAATATCTGGACACGTCTGGACATGTCTGGACATTGCCAGAACGGGTCTAAAATGTCAGGCTGAGGTAAGGATCACACTTCACCGCAACAGCAGGCAACAAAAGGACTGAAAAAGAAGTACTTTAAATTTTTTTTCAGTTATTTTAAAATGAGGTGTCAAAACGTGAGGTAGCTGGGGCTGCCACAAAGGCATGGGTAACAAGAAGCACATCTTAGAAGTTGTAATGATATCTTGAGATCTTTTCTTGGTATTTTAGGTGTGTTAGGGTCTCAGAATTTCCACTAAAGTCATTAAAGACTTTTTTTCTTACCACAGAGCCATTAGACATTTCTATAAGTATAGGTATATTTTTTTTTCTTCTGTGGAAGAACCTTTAATGTTTTATTCATGTCTATCACAGTTTTGATACAATGGATGTTTTGCTGTCAAGAATAGGAGTTACACTGGGCTATTATGGGTGTGTATCCTTATCTTCACCATTTGGCTACTTAAGATAATTATTTTGCCACTTTTTGTGTTTATAAACATCAGTAGTACGTCTTAAAAACCATCACTCTTTGAATGGACTTTGGACATCCTCACCAGAGGATGTTTAATTTAGTGAGTTGTGCATGATTGGTCATGCATACTTTTCAGCCCTTGGTCTGAATTAGCCTAAAACCAAAAACATATTGATAACAGCATTATAGAACAAAATATTGTTCACTTTTTTTTTTTCTTTAGGACTTGTAACAGAGTCTCTCTGTTAGATTCAAGATTCATCTTGCTTTTTAATAGATGTGTACAGTTCTTCCATTTTGCCTTCTGTGGTTTTCCTTTTCTGAAGTCTGGTATGCTTTGCGGTTTATTTATTCATGGGTTGTAGAAAAAGAAGTTCACCATTAAAAAAACTTGTTTTGGAATATATACTTAATGGTGTGTCAAGAAACAGAAAACAATTACACTTACGCAACATAACGTGCAATTTTACATGCCACTTGCAGGCTGCTTTATGTATCCCCAGTTTATGTAAGTAATGAAAATTAAATATCATGCTAGCCTGCACAATGCAGTCAGCACAATTAAAGCTAGGAGACTTTAATTGGGAATAAAAAAAACACACACCAGTGCTAAAAAAACACAGTCTTTTATGGCAAGTTTGCAGAGGGTTCTTCCAATTTGGCAGGGCTGCCATAGGGAATGAAGTGTTTAAATGTCCTGAGAGTCACTGGGTGCTGTGTGTTGGGGGTTGTGTTCTGCAGATGTGACAAATACATAATAAATGCCACATGTCAACCTCTCCATGGTGGCCTGGCACATACCCCATCACAGGGCTGGGCTGGACATGAGGAGAGGCAGCTCATGGTCTCTGGTGGGCAGAGCAGCAGGGGATGGTGGGGAGGCAGGATGGGACCTTGACTGCAGCTAAACATGAGGAAAAGGCATTGTTCTCCTGCATGATGAAGGACAATTTCAGCAACTTGGGGCCACCACGTTTGCAGTATTTCAGGCAGAGAACAGCACCCAGTCCTGCACTTTCCAAGTTGTTGGTTTGCAGCTGTACTTGGCACAACTTTGCCTGAGAGGAGCAAGGGGTCTGCGCTCTGTTTCTGTGCAAATGCCCACTACCTTGGCAGGCACAGGGCAGGCAGAGCCTCCATCCACCCTCAGGTTGCCACACGTGCTCCCTTTCCAACCAAGAGCACCTCTTCAACCCAGGAGTGGTCCCAACAGGTTCATCCTTCATCCTTGGGCAGAAGGAAAAACTCCTGCTACACAAACTGTGAAATGAGATGCTGGAAAGAAGCATTTTAGAAAGGAATCTGAGGTTCCTGGTTGATGGCAAGGTGAATATGAGTCAAAAGTGTCCTGGCACCCAACCTTGTCCTGGGGCCACCAGGCACAAAATCACCAGCTGGGCAAGAGAGGGGATTGTTCTGCTCTGCTTTGCTCTGCACTGGGGTGGCCTCACCTTGAATATTGTGTGCGGTTTTGGGTACCACAATATTAAATAGAAAGGTATTAGAGAGCAACCAAAGGAGGGTAATGAAGATGGTGAAGGGCCTTGAGGAGATAACGAATATGAGAAATGGCTGAGGACACTTGGCCTGCTCACCCTGGAGGAGACTGAGGGGAGACCTCATTGCAGAGGGAAGAGGAGGGGCAGATCTGATCTCTTCTCTGTGGTGACCAGTGACACCACTCGAGGAAATGCCCTCATGTTGTGTCCAGGTTTAGGTTGGATATTACAAAAAGGATCTTCACCCAGAGTTGGGTGCAGTTGGGCACTGGAACAGTTTTCCAGGCAAGTGGTCACCGCACCGAGCACGGAAGAGCTTAGGGTGTGTTTGGACAGCTCTCACAGGCACGAGAGTTTGTTTGGATTGTTGGGGATTGTTGGGACTGTCCGGTGCAGGGCCAGGAGTTGGACTCGACTCATGAATATTCCGTGTCACTCTGTGACGCTGCCGCTCTCCAGCACCGGCCCCGCCATCGCCCGCCTCAGCTCCCCTCATGTGGGCATCCCTGCGGCGCCCGCCCGGGCGCCCCCGTAGCCCGCCCGCCGTCACCCAGCAACGCCCCCCGCCCGTCCCCTACCCTGCCCCGAGGCCACGCCCCTCGTTACATATTCATGAACCCGCCCACAGCCCGAGGGCGCCGCGCCCCTTGATACATATTCATCACCCACACCTCGCGTACCCCCGGGAGGCCACGCCTCCATCGCTGCATATTCATGACCCCGGGGGCGGGAGGGGGCGGAAGCGGAAGCGGAAGCGGGTGCCGGTTCCCGAGGACCCGGTATAAAGCGGCCGCCGCTGCCCGGTGCCGCCGCGCTCGCGCCGCCGTCAGTGACCTCGTCCCTTCCCTCCTTCCCTCCCTCATCCCCCCCGCCCTCCCCGGCGCCGCCGCCTCCCCCCTCCGCCGCACGGAGCAGGTCCCGGGTGCTGGGGGAGACCCGGGGGCAGGTAAGGGGGGCGGCGGGAGCTCGGGCTGTGAGGGGTGTCCGGAGGGGGGACGGCGTGTGGAGGCGAGGGGCGGCTGAGGAGCTGTGGGTGACGGGGATGAGGGGCTGGTGAAGGCGGGGAAGGATTTAGGGTGAGGGAGGTGAGGGGCTGGTGAAGGTGAGGAAGATGGGCTGGTGAAGGTGAGGAAGGGTTTGGGGTGAGGAAGGTGAGGGGCTAGTGAAGGTGAGGAAGATGGGCTGGTGAGGGTGAGGAAGGTGAGGGGCTGGTGAAGGCGAGGAAGGGTTTAGGATGAGGAGCTCGTGAAGGTGAGGAAGGTGAGGGGCTAGTGAAGGTGAGGAAGGTGAGGAAGGGTTTAGGTTGAGGGGCTGGTGAAGGTGAGGAAGGTGAGGAAGGGTTTAGGTTGAGGGGCTGGTGAAGGTGAGGAAGGGTTTAGGTTGAGGGAGGTGAGGGGCTGGTGAAGGTGAGGAAGGGTTTAGGATGAGGAGCTGGTGAAGGTGAGGAAGGTGAGGGGCTAGTGAAGGTGAGGAAGGTGAGGAAGGGTTTAGGTTGAGGGGCTGGTGAAGGTGAGGAAGGGCTTGAGGTAAAGATGAGAGGTTTGGGGTTAGGGGCTCTTTTTGGGTGAAAGAGTGATGGGATTGGAAAGGTGAGAGGATTGAGGAGCTTTGGAGTGTGGGTATGTGAAGTTGGGAAGATGGGAAGACAGCAAAGATCTTGGGGATGAGGGACATGTTGGGCTGCAGAGGTGGAAACTGGAAATGCCATGTGCTGTGGTGACAAATCGGGTCAAAGGAGATGTTGGGAAGGGATGAGGAATGAATGGAGGAATGAGTAAGGTGATGTTGGAGAGGCTTGTGGGGTGTCTGAGACAGCCACCTCTTTCTCATCAGAATTCATTAAGCGCCCCTTTAGGATTGTGTTGGGTGGAGACTGCGCTGGAAGAGGACTTGACAAAGGGACCAAAGATGGAAATTAGTGTACCTTTTCAGGCTATTAAACTTCAGTAGCCTGCCATTTGAATAATTCCACGCTTAACCTGTCACCTGATCTCAAAGCTTTATCACAAAACAATTGTGTCTCTCCTTGCCTGATATGATGGTACTGGGGAAAGAAATTACTTCCAAATTTGCTGTTAAACATCCATGAATGCAGCGATCGTGTTATCAGTGATTTGCAACTCTTAACATGCCTTAATTTAGCACCTTTAGCAGGTGCAAAAACTCTGCTTGACCTTGAAAAATATTCTCTCCATGGGGCAGTTTTGTGTTGGAGTGCTTTGCCTTCAGTATGCTCTAGGTACAGAGGGGAAAAAGGAGGGGAGGAAAAGATTTTGCCGAGGCTCTGACTTGGCACGGGGTGCAGTGAGTGAATCAATGTTTCTGGAGCCTGGCTAATTCAGGGACTTACAAATGGGAAAGCATAGGAAAGATATTGAATGTTAGACAGAGGAAATGCTTTCTCCTTCAGGAAAAGAGATGTTACAAGAATTGAATCTACAAGGAGAGGCAGCGCTGGGTACAGAGCACAGCCAAATACCTGCATCATTATGGGGATCTGTGGGAAGGAATTGCACTGTTACAGCATGTATCCTCTCTGCTCTGCAAAAACTGCTCCAGCGTGAGCTGCATCATGTTCCACTGCTGTGATCAGACAGTGCTACTGAAATATTTAGTGAAATATGGCTTGAGCAGGTGCTGGAGCTCAAAGAGTGAGCTGGTGAATACTTTCTGCTTCCCTCCCCAAGTCAGGCTTTTTTGTAAATGTCTGGCAGAGGGGGGTTCCTGATGTGACTGCTCTGGTGTGGCTTGTGTGACTTCTTCCCTCCTACCAGTACTGTGAAAGATAAGGTCTTCCTCACTCGGTTTGTTTAGTGATTATAGTGGATTGATGAAATGTTCAACATGCCTAATTTTTCCCTTCCTAAATAAGGGAAGACGTTTCAGACAAGAGATTAAACTATTTACTTGACACTTTGGCTATAAATGCTTACAGAAATGCTTTTTGCTGGAAGTTTGAAAAGCTAACACTACCTTAAACTCCTAAAGATGCATCCAGTAGTCTCTGATGCATCCAGAAACATCTGTGAGTTCCTGTTTATGTCAAAGGTAGTGGCAGCTGCTGTCTTGGAAGTGAGATCTTAATTCCCCTATTAATGAGATTAAATTGGATACTTAAGGGAGTTTTCATGACAAAATAACAACTTCCATGATGTAATGGGTGGGATCAGTGGAACAACTTCTATTTTAGTTAGCTATTTGTAATGTCAGAGGCTGGTTTACATGGGTTGGCTTGTGCCTCTCCGAGCAAGTAAATGATAGCAGTTCTTGTGTTCAATTATGTATGACCGAGGCATCTTCAGCAAGAGGAAAATGTGTGGTTCTACAGATAAACCCTCCTGTGTAATTGTGGGTTAACTCCTGCAGGAATCTGCTGCTCTCTGGGAGTCTGTTGCTGAGAAAGGAATGAGCAGTATCTGCTGACGTGATCTTGCTTGGATGCTGTGGGGACTGCCTGCAATCAAGGGCAATCCTCCCTCTCCAAGCTGAAATATGCCTTAAAAAATGAGTCTGTTTTAAATATAGTTGTATTGTACTGCCTTGTGCTGACAAGGGAGATTGTTTTCTGCTGGAGGTGTCCTTAGTTAGTCATGAGAAGGAGGCAGGAACACTGACTGGCACCTGGTGAACCTGCTGCTCCTTCTGTGTTGTGTGACAGCAGAACTCAAGAGGTGCAACTTTGTCCATGCCTTTTCAGTGGGGTGCACAAGTGGAATATTTTCGTGGCTTCCAGTGGAGCGTGGTGTAACTCTGACTGAAACAATGCACATGCTTGTGTGTCTAAGTGCATGTGACCTTAAGTTTTCACACTGAGGCAAGTGTTGAGCTTTCAGAAGTAACTGCCTTGATTCCTCCAGGTGGAAATCCAGGCTCTGAGAGAGCAGGCTGAAGTTGGACCTGTCTCACAGGGCTGTGACCTCCAAGGTTAATTGCCTTTAAACTCACTCCAGTCCTGGCAGCTAGAAAGTTAGGACTTGGTAATATAATGTTGCTGTGCTTGTATGCTGAGACAGGAATGCATGGACTCTGCCTCTATCCCTGTATAAACTTAAATGGATCATTTGTAAAAGCAAGGGGGATACTAACATTGGATGGTACTTGCAGAGTAATTCATCAGTGAACCTGCATCTAACGTTTGAAAAACTTTCTTGCAGTCAAAATATGTCACCAACTGAGCAGCTTAGAAAAGATGTTGAAGCTTTAGGGGTCGTGAATTCCTGGGTGGGAACATGATGGCTGGAATGACCTGCCAGGTGATGCCTGTAGTTGTGAACACAGCTGCATGTAACACTTCAGGACTTTCAGCAGACACTGATTTAAGCTATGAACAGTTCCTTTACACAAGAGCATTTGATCTTGTCTAGCTTAGTCTGTAAACTCTGCTTGTGATGCACTGCTTATTTGAGCACCTTATGACTTCCTGCAGCAATTCCTAGAATTGAAAGCCAGTTCCACTGGCAGAATGTGGGCACTGCTGCTTGCATGGTAGGCAAAACCAGTGAAATCCTTCACATTGCTCATCACAAGAAGCTGGAGCTAGCAGTTGCTTTTGAGCTTTACTTGCAGTCTGTAACTCCTCTGCTGCTCTAACAACATAAGCCATCCTAAAATAATTTCATCAAATGATCAAGCAGTATCTGTTGAGCAACAGTGTATGTGTGCTGGTGTCATGTTTGACATAAAAACAAGCTTCACTTGCCCTTCAAACTGTCTGCAATGCTATAGGCTACTTTTAATAGTGTAAAAGCACGCTGAACAGAGGCAGAGCTCTTGAAGTTGAAAAGGAGCTTTCCAGCTGATCTGCCAGGAGAGCCCTGTGGAAGTGACAAGGCTGTCGTGACGGAGGAGGAAGCTTTAGCAGCTTGCAGAGTAATGAGTAATATGAAGAACTGTTTGTGCTGTGTTTTAGTTTTGCAAGGGTCACTCCCATGACCTTTATATCTGTAATACTTGCAAGATCCCAGGCTGTGACCTGTTCCAACTATGGGCATAAGATTCATCAAAACTCCAACAGAACAGCTTTGTGTGCAGTTGTTTCCCTTAGAGATGGCTTAACTGGTCTGATACCTGTTCTGTTGGAGCTCATGGTCCTTCAGCTTAGTGTCAGCCTTACTGAACACTTTGATTCAGCAGTAGTCCATTGACTTGGGGATTACAGAGTGCAGAGAGCATTGCTTAGCTTAATACACCAGCATTAAACATGGTGTGAGTGAAACAATACTTTTCCTAAGCAGAGCTTGCACCTGCCCAGTAAGGGCTGTATCAAGTCCAATAAACTTTCTAGCTGTTGTGTGTTTAAAGCTCCCTGCAAAACCAGAAAACAATCCAGTTGTCAAAGTTGAAGCAGAATGCTGTCAGGATGAGTGACACCATGTGTGTAGCTTGACGGCTGATGTTTCAACCTGAGAGTCACCTTTCAGGCAGGAGATCCTGGGCAGCACAGAAAGCGAGCAGGGAAGCAGACACTGCTAAGCTGCGGAGTGTTGTGAAGTAGGGACTGTGTGCTTTCAGTAAGCTGCTGCTGTCAGGTGACTTTTACGGTCAGCAGCTTATCAGTTACCCACACATCTTGCAGTTGGGTCACAGCCCTGCCCAGAGAAACTACCCAAAGCTTCCACTGGTAAACAGATAATAATATCCTGCATCTGGGACTGTGAGGGGCTCTGGTGTCCAAGCACTGAGTAATTACTGCTCTTCTAAATAACCTGATTACTCTTTAGTGTGGTAAAGAAGCATAATATTCCTCCAAGTGAAACAAGGGACTCTGCATGAAAAAGAGCTGATTTCTTGCTGTTAAATCTAGACCTCCAAAAGAGTTGTCCAAGACTGAATTTGCCTTGAGTTAAAAGCTGGGCTTTGGGCATCTCAGTGATGGGTTGAGAGCACTGCAGT